>NW_025814896.1:81176169-82376169 GCF_022079265.1 Lynx rufus
TATTATCTATAATAAAAATACATATTTTACAAGATTCCTGTAGGAAAATAACACATTTTAATGCAGTAAATTGGCACTGATTTTGTGATAACCAAATGCATTTCTCAGGTTCCAGTGGTTTTGGGTTTTTTAAAAATAGAAGGCTGTATATTGTTAAAATATTGTTGGAAGTAATGCATTAGTCTTGTACCATGAGCACTATAGGTTTATTGCAGTGTGCTTTAAAATCTTTAGTAAGATTATTAGTCTATATTTTGATTCTTTTCATGTATTTTTCAAGTTACATATGTACCACAGCCCCTATTTAGCTTAATAGGGTAATAAAAATTCTAAGATATTTCATTGTACTAGTATGCAAATGGACTTACATAGGAGTAAGTCTAGGTTTCCTTAAAGAGGGCAACAGAATTGAAAACTGAGGCCAACAAATAAATGAAAGTTTCTCTAAATCCATTGGATAATAGAGGCAGTGTTAAGGCTAACCATAGTGTTGAACTAAACAGAGGGATTATTCCTGGGTTTTGCATCAGTTGTTTTCTGCCGGGTGGCCTCACTTGTCAAAAAAAAAAAAAAAAAAAAAAAAAAGTTTAACAGGCAAACATTCACATAGGCACATTGAGAAAAGAAGTATGCTTAATTCCATCAAAGCTTTAAAAAAATCAATCATTAATTTATTCTAACTACAATTGTTGGTCATTTGTGAAAAGCATCTGGCCTCTAAGTCATAGGAACCCAACAGTACAATGTGAACACTTGTGGAGAAGCTTCAAATTTGGTATAATGTAAAAAAAAAAAAAAAAAAAAGCTATGTTAGTGTGTGTGTATCTGTGTCTAACCATACAGCTGCTTTTGTTGATTCAAAATGCTTTAATTATACTTCGTTTTCTGGATTTCAAAAATGTTATGACTGCAAATGTAATGGGCTTTAAAAATTATAAAATTGTTAATTGGCAGCTTTAAAAAGTCATGCTTTTTCACCTGTCTTTTCATGAGTCTTTGAAAGAGTGATATTTCAGCTATCTAAGCATTACAAGTCAGAAATGGTTTCTAATGAAGTCTAAATTCAAGATAGAAAATATATTTTTTAAATGGCTTCAGGAGAGACATACCCTATTTTCCATATGGCTAAGTAATTGTTAAGATATTTGTTTTAAAGCTGGACTTAGATACTCCTGACTGCTCTCTAATTTGATATAGCTAGTCCAAACGATTTTATTCAAGAAAGTTTGGTAGGAGAATGCAGTGAAGTAGATAAATAATTTTGCAGCTATACTCATATTGCAAAGTATAGAACTAATTCAGTCATTATTACTGTAGTAACATCCTTTTTTTTTATAGCTTTAAAGCTAGCAGTAGAACAGCTCAGTGTTGGGATACATTAAAATATTAAGCTTTAAGTCAGATTTCATGTTTTAACAAGATATAAATAGGCTCGCACCATAATCACATAATTATACATGGCAGTTTCTTCTGGGTTTTGTTGTTTGTTTGTTTGTTTGTTTGTTTGTTTTAAGAATGAGCTTTCAAACTGTAAAAGAAGGCCTAAGAAAAGCCTTAAGGGATGAAAATTAGAGGTTAAATTAGAAATAAAGAAAAGTTGCATTGTTTTAATTGCATGTTCTATAATATGAATAGTTAATATGTAAAAACTATCCCTCCCAGAATGGAATACTACTTAGTCTAGTGGCTTCTTAATGTACAAAGGAAATAAAGGGTGATAGAACCAAATGCCGTTATATCAAAGGCTTCATATAGAAATGATCCATTCTCTTACTGATAAAACTACCAGATTATTCATATACCATATTTCACTTACTACTACTCTTTAGCTTCTTCTGGGCTTTTCATAATTACAAATTAAGGAAAACTGTAAATGCTTCCCATAATTAAGGTTTGATTCTAAGTGAAATAATGACCAGTAATAAAAAAACACTTCTTTTCACAATAGAAAAAAAATAGTAATTGTTAGACATTTATCTCATTTAATGCCATAAATATATTAATGTAACAAGATGACTGTGTTTTTAAAATGTGTATTGAAAATGAATTTAAATTTTATATGCCATATATAGCATTCATGTGTAAACTTTGTTTAGCCCTCATTTCAGAGGCACTGATGTCCAAAGTACTGTTAGGATACTAGAGATGAGAGGGAAATCACTTAAAACTGCTTGTGAAATATAATGTTTGAAATGGTTCTTTGAGAATGTGCAGATTATGACTTGCATAGGGACTCCTTCCAGCTCTCTGGGAAATGAGCTGTTGACATTCTTTTGGGTCATCATCCAAGATAGGAGGGCAACCACAAGGATTTAGCAGATAAATTCATCCCCAAAGACCTTTATCCATTTCATTGCAACTTGGAAACATTCATGTTGAATAGTAGCATTAATGTAGCCCATTTAGCTCTTCAAAGTGAGCTTTATGTATTAAAAAAAAAAAAAAGAAAAGAAAAAGAAGATGACGATGAAGAAAATCAAATGACTAGGGTAATAGTTGTTTAAGTCTTCTAAGAGGTATTCTTTATTTACATAATTCTAAAGCACAAACTATTTTTTTCTCTCTATACTATTTTCAGAAAAGAATTGAGTTCTATTATAGTGAGCAGTAAGCTTTTGAATTTCAACTAACTGAATCAGCCCATCATGTTACTTGTTAGTTGTTCATGACAAAGAACAGAAAACAAATGTTTTAGTGTTATGTTCTGAAATAAATGGCAACATTTTTAAAAGATTGAAAATTATGTCATTTAGGTTCTGTTTCTGACTCCTTTTGGACTTTATGATTCAGGCAAAAGAGAAAAGCAAAGCATTGATAAATGTATTGAGGGTATGCACTAAGATTCACACACATGTCCTTTCTTATAAATGGTGAAAAAAAACTTTTTGACTCAAACTGGAATGATACTATATAGGGCTGAATGTGCAGGAAAGGTTCCCACAATGCATTGTGCAAACCTAGGGCTAACAAATACCCTGCTGCTTTGAAACCCCCCCAAAAGACAAAAGCACAATGAAATAGAAAGCTTACCACCGGTAGCTTTCAAAACGACAAACTAGGCAAACTATACATCTCCACCACTCCAATTTTGTCAGAATGCTAATGAGCTTGCTCTGATCTTTACTCGGCTTCCCGTGTTTTCTACATCTTCAAGGACCACATGGCGCTAGCAAAATAAAGACAACTAAATGAGAATTTCGAATGCTTTTTGTGTTAGGACCTGGTGCTTTTCAGTGGACGCACTCGTTGAATATTCTCAACTTAAAAGAGTACAACAGGGGGTTGGGTATGAACTTTTTAACAGGAGGAAATTTGTACAAAAGTAAATTAGTGAGATGAGGAAAATATGAGAAAAATTTCTGATTAATTTCCACTCCATAATATCAATGACACCTTCAGCCCCACTCATACTCTTCTAACAAGAGATGCTGATAAAAGATGAATGATTCTGTGTTGTTCACAGTGAATGTTTAGTGGTTTTTTAATAGCAGCATTCTACATAAAAGGCACCAGGAAGTACTCCGCATTAGCAGTTGAGATCACTAGTTAATAGGATGATGTCTTTTAGCTTTTGTCACAAGATTATTAGAAAGGATGGGATTCTGTTCTCATCGTGGCATAGTTGGAGTGCCTGTTGAGTACAAGTGCTAAAATACAGGTTTCTCAGTATTGTTTCACATGTAAAGCAAAAAGCCTTTTAATGCAACACCTTTTTCCTTTTTTACCAGGTGATTTTGTTATTGATCTCTAATCTGCCCCTTTCACTATATTGAATGCTTGAAGTGTTCTGCTTTTCACTGTAGCCTTGATGCTAGCTATTTGTGTCTATAAATTCATTAACATTAAAACAGAGTCTCTATAAACTATTTGAATCCATGATTTAGAAAATGGCAGGTTATGTACTTTTTATGGTTTAGGGTATAGATAACAGCCTGAGTAAGTACTGTAAAAATAGGTTCTTTGATAAAAAAAATTTATGAGATTTAAATTATATATTTGTAAGAAACATATTTTTCACTAGCTCTATCTCTTTTCTCTAGCAATCACTGTACACTTAGGAGATTAGGAGTAGTCAGCTGCATCTCTCACCATACCCATATCTGTAAGGGGAAAATTAAAACCAAAACTGGACACATTTTTATATATGAAGGTATCTGAACTTAGTAAATAAATAACCAGGAAAGGAAGTTTGATACAGCAACACTTTTCAGGTTTTATGTGGAGAAAATTTTTGGCAATTTTTTCATACTTAATACATAAAGTTCTGATATTTCTATATACTATTCTTTAAATTTTCTCTTATCCTGAAAAATTGTATTTTCATACAGTCAGCTTTGAGCATGTGGCTTAAGATCTTGCCTCTTAAGATACTGTGATTTATTCACACTTCTAACATAAAGAAGTGGGGATACCCTACCTTAATAAGAATAACATGGACAACTATAGTTAATAAAGTCAGCAAAAAGTAGAAACTATCTTCTAACTAGAACAACGAGGGTGTTTTACATCTGGTTATTCTATATTCTCTATCATTAGTATGATATTTCTATGCTTCTTACAAGTATGGATGGAACTTAGTATTCATGTAATAAAATATCTCCATTTTGTATAGGTTCTTTTTAAATAGACATGAATATGTCTACTTGCATACAAATTACAATGAGAAAAGAGGCCATGTCAAGGGAAAATATACATTAAACTGTGAGATATCTATTTTGGCATGTTAGTTACAAAACTGAAAAAAATTTAAGAACTGTAGATTTCTTCTCATTAATGACATTTTTTTCTAACATCATATGACATACCACGGTAAAACAGAAAATGAGTTTTAGGTTATTAAAATAGAATGTTTCCATTTGATCTCCATAGACACAAAATATAAAATGGACAAAGTATGATATATTATATCTGCGAAGGAACTTTTCATAAATAGGAACAAAATAAGTAAGAGAATCTGGTCCTATAAAGTAAATTGAATGATATCTAAGGTTCTGAAATAGTATAGACTTAGCCTATAATTCCCCACTAAAATAATTACTTCTGATGATTCATAAGGCATTGACTCGGTGTCATAATAAAGGAGCCAGTAAAAAAATTAACATTTTATGTCTGAATTTTTTCTACAAAGTGAGTTTTCAGTATAGTTTCCAGAGGCGTTGAGCTACATCCTTTGATAGACTCTAAGAGTTGATAGAAATCATTCCTTTTTGGAAGTAAAATGGTAATATACTTTTGGTAAATGTGGTGTTACAGGTGTCTTTTGTGTGTCCTGTGTTTTTAGCTGTGTCAAAATTTTAACTTTATGTCCGCAAACTCCAAGAATGCAAAAAAATATAAAATCATTTTCTAGTTGCGAAAAGTGACATAACCACATGCAATTATATTCAAATCTGATATTCAGAAAAATTAAGAGCATGAGAAAACATGTCAAACAATTGATTCTGTCACATCTTTGATTAGCAGAATCATAGCCAAGTAGAACAGTGAGTCAAGGTGCAGCTCACCCAAGGTCTCCATGTGAACCTTCTCTCTCATGTTCTTATCCATTACATACTGAAGCCCTCTGTCTTCCATTGCTGTTAGCATAATTATAAGGGAGGCTTTTCTTCCATGCTTAAAATCCTTAGTATACTTTCATCTGGAAACATGGGGCTCAGCGGTGAGTTGGGACCCTGGCTGGGAGAATGATCCCATTCTAGTGCTTGCTATATTCATTCCTGATTACTAGCTTAGCTTTTCATAGTTTTGAACCTCAGTTTCCACTTTAACAGAATGAGGACAATATGGCTTTAAAAAAAAGTAGGGGAAGGAACGTTAATTCCCATAAAGGAGGAAATTCATTTATTCTTTTATGTCTCATGATTTTCCTTCAACAAATATTTTTGGGTCCTGTTGTGCCTGTACTTTGAGTGTAGAAACTAAACCCTGGTTAGCGAATATAATGACTTCAAATTTGGTCACACTAGGTCAAAGTTGGTATGATGTGGCAGCTAAGAGAATTGTGAGAATTAAATTAGATACCTTATATCAAGCATTTGCATAATGTCTGGTGCACATACAGTGTTCAATAAATGTCAGCTAATATTATTTATATAATCTCTTTAATACTTAAACTTATCAAAGTCACCTTTGAAATAAAAAAATACCAAAGGATAAAAAACACTAGTATGTTGGGAAGGTTACCTGTCACCATCAAGCATGAAATAAAATATTTATAATAAATTAATATTGTTCTCTTTGCATATATATACATTTTATTTATTATATATTACATCGATACTAGAATAGTCCTTTGATTATTGAAAATAATCAATTATGAATAGAAATACAATATAAAGGAAATAGTAAACTTTGTTTTAAAAGGAAAGTTTAAGGGGTGACTGGCTGGCTCAGTCGAGCTCTATGCTCGTGACTTTTGGTCTAGGGTTGTAAGTTTGAGCCCCATGTTGGGTGCAGAGATTACGTAAAAAAAAAAATCTTAAGAAAAGTAAATAAATAAAAGGAAAGTTTACATTTTAAGGTGCTTACAGTATTTTTGCTGTTTACTTTTTTATGTCTTCAGTTTTAAAAGTTGGTAATATTCCTAAATTATTTCCTGTCTTTAGTTTTTTTCCTTCTGTAGTTACAAGAAAAATTAAACCTACTGCCATACTTTCAGAATTTCTTTACTCTCACAATTTGTTCAGCTAATTCAAACATCTTCAATGTCTTGTTTCTGTCTGCATTTCAGTATTTGGATTATTTAAAGAAGGAACATCTATAAATTATATCGAAGTGTAGTAGCACTCAACTGTTGTTGAATCATTCTAGTTCTTGCAGTAGATATTGGATCATGGGATTTCTAGAAAGGAATCTCTGATGCAGAATATAGAGAACCTCCTAAGGTTCTCATTTCTAACATTTGTTTTTTTTCTTCTTGGCATTCACTGTATGTCCCAGCCTTTTAGTATATAGTCTTAAGGTGACTTTTTCATTTGCTGATTCATGTTTGTTCATTTATCCAGAACAAATGTATATAATTTCTACTAGTGATATTTAGAAAGTATTTTCCACTACTAAGAATTTGAATTGGAAATATAAAATATAATTTTGAACCTAAAGTATTATCACATCACCATAATTTTTAATTTGGAACATGTCTATTGCCTAAAGTGAGGTACATCCTTATTCTAGACTGTAATAAAATTTTTTAACACTTAAAAAAGTAGAAATTCCAGGAAAATGTGTTTTTCTCAGCAACTATCTATGAAACAAAATTTAGGCATTTGAACTGATTTGGCAGCAACATGTTTTTCTTCTGAATGTGAAATTAAATTTGTGTAATGTCATGCCAATGCTAAAATAACATCTTATACATGAAATATCACCCTTTCTTTAAAAAAAAAAAGATCTCGGTGACTTATTTGTAAAAGGGCTAAGACAGTGGTTCTCAAACTTTTATCTACATTAAAAAACCACCTGAGGAGTTTGTTAAAAATACAGATTCCCAGGACCTACCTAAAAGATTCTGATTCAGTGGATCAGAGGTGAGGCCCATATTCTAGGCAGTTCTAATACAGGTGATCCACAGACCACATTTTAAGAAACATGGGGCTGAGTCCACAGTGCTACAAATGCTAAGTAGCACAGCATAAAGATGTCACAGCATAGACTTTGAAAACCAACGAGATACCAGCTAGAATCTGGGTGGTCTTAAACAAGTTAGTTAACCTCTCTGAGCTCCTGTTTATTTCCTCAGCCATTAATTTAAAAAAAAAAAAAGGCCGATAAAACCTATTTCAGAAGGTTATTGAGAGTATAAAATATATTGATACAGATATAGATAAAATTCAACAAAAATAAGAGTCCTTGGCACAAAGTTGGGCAGGGGTTAGTACTCAATATAAAAGTAGCTGCTGCCATCAGGTACAATAGTGGTTTCTTTATCGATTATTGTTTCTACCTTTACTTTAAAGTTCTTCTTAGCTTCTAAGTAATATGCCTATCTCCCATTCTATCACAACTCTTCTCTTCCCTCAACGCATACACACACTCTCTGTGTCCCTCTCTCCCACCCCACCCCCCCAAAATGCCTGAAGAACTGATTTGGCAATTTGACATAAGACTGGAAAGATGCTGGTGTCACTTTTTTGTTTGTTTTTTTAACCCTTGGCTAATTAAAAAATAAAAATAAAAAAAACACTCATAACTGGGTGAACGTTTACAAAACTAAATAAATATCTAGGAGAAAACCTTAGGAATTTGCTAGTTCCTCAATCTATATACACTTCAGTGAATTGATATACTAATTATATGAGTTTCATGAGGCACATATAGAAGTAAACAAGAATTGGGGCACCTGGGTGGCTCAGTCAGTTAAGCGTCTGACTCTTGGTTTCGGCTCAGGTCATGATTTCACATTTCTCGAGATCGAGCCCCACATTGGGCTCTGTGCTGGCATTGTGGAGCCTGCTTGGGATTCTCTGTCCCTGTCTCTGTTCCTCCCTACTCCTGCTCTCTGCTCTCTCTCTCTCTCTCAAAATAAATAAATTTAAAAATTTTTTTTAAAAATAAACAAGCATTGTATTTTGAAAATTTTATTTTAGGACATCCATGTAGGAACCAACTTTGCAAATGCATTGTCTCTGCTTCTGTTTCATACTGACACTATTCCTAAGAAGCTTAACCAAGATTTCACAATTTGATCTGATAAAGAATGACATCAGAGATGGCTAAGCGTGTGTGAATTGCCTCCTCAGTCCAGAGTCAAAATCAAGGTAGTTTGTGAAAGGATGTGAGCTCTGCTCCAACACCTTTCTCCGAGTTTCCCCAAATGGAAATATTTTTCTTAAAAATACAGATGTTAATGTACAGAGACAACTGGATATTTGCTTACCCTTTATCTTTGGGTTAGAACTGTCCAACTGAATAGCCGTGAACTTTCTTTTTATTGTTATTCAGACTTACAAAGTTCTGCTTTCAAATCATTGTTTGTTCCATTGTACAGAAATTACCAGCTATCTAGTGGATTGTAAATTATTACATCTTTCCTTCAGTTACTAAGTAGGTTTTTAACACTTTTGCATAGGCTATAGGTGCACTGCATAAGAAAACTAAACATATATAATCATTGCCATCTGTTTCCCTGTCCCCACATATCATTTCTAAGCTGGAATGTGAGAGGCATTATCCACTCAGAGGAGCTGTTTCTTCAGGAGAAGTTTACAATATAAGTTAAGGAAAAACGTCAAGCTGGTACCTTTTTTTAAACTCGGATTTTTTTTCTCTTTGCCCCTCCCCCACTTTTGTGCATTCTTTCTCTCTCTCTCTCTCTCTCTGTTTCTCAAAAATAAACACTAAAAAATAAATAAATAGATAAAATTAAGTTAGATTTTTTAAATGCTTACTCTTATTGATTTGTAATGTTTATTGCTGATTAGTTTTATGTAAAGGTTTGTGTGTGTGTGTGTGTGTGTGTGTGTGTGTGTGTGTTTTGATTGGGTGATTTGGATGAATGTTGTAGAGGGAGGAAGATTAATCAAAATTGTGTGATTATTTTCATAGCTGCATAGTCTGAAAGGATAAAGTTTGGTACAAATATGTATATATAAATAGTTATTTTCCTGAGGGAGTATAGTGGACTTTATTACCAAAATAAGAGTATGTGAATTAGTTTTCTCTTCTGTTTTTATACTGGTGACATTGAGTGGGAGATGATATGTAAATTCACAGTACAACCAGTTATGAACATCCAACTTGTGAGTGCTTTCTGCATTTATTGACTGTTTATATATTTTACCCACCCCAAAGCCACCCAACCCCACTCCCCCAATACCAGTTCACTCTGAATTAATAGCACCACTTGGTGGCCAAAGCTAGGAATTGTGTAAAACACCAACATTTCCTCCCCACCAGCATATTCTCCCTAAATAGACACTTCTAATCTGAGATTTGATGGACTTGATCATAGCTCTATCTGTTGTGCTTTTGAAGGATCTACCTCCATAAGGAAAAGTTTAAAAATAATTTTTTTAATTTCAAAGTGAGTTTATTATGCATTTCAATGCTTTAAAAACTAGCAATAGTTATATATTGCATGTAAATAACTGCCCACAGAAATAAATTATTAACCATAAATGTTTTAATTTCTTATGAGAATAAAATTGGAGGTAAAATTTTAAACTTTTAATACCACTTGTTTTAATTCAAATGCTTATTTTGAATCTAATTAAAAGATTAGTAAAATTATGCTGAACATTGCAAAATTGTCAACGTTGACTAGGTAGCTATTTTGCTAAATTCTGAAATATTAATATTTATTTATTCGGTTATTTATAAAATAAAATTTATTTATTCCAATAATACCAACAGAATATTGTAAGGACCAAACAGACTTGGAGTTCTTATGACTTTGGGTGAGAATGTACATTAAGTGTGTTAGATGTGATTGCTCTGACCCTTTATAAGTAAGTTGTATCTTTGGAGAGAAAGGGAGAGGATATATAACACAACAGAAGGACATATAGCTAACTGCTGGAGATTGGCCTGTAATATTTATGTAAGAATCTGAAAGGGACTTTTGGGGTAGCATGATGCTCTTCAATCTAAGAAGTATCTAAATATTTCTATCATGATAAAGAGGGGACTTGAACATATCCTGGGGATTAAGTTGATGAAAAGTCTGAAAATAACTTCATCTTTGGGAATTCTAGAGATTCTGGGAGTTACACATTAGATTTTTATTTTCTTTGAATTTCTGACCGAAGATACTGCTATTAGTAAGAGAATCTTTGAAATAGATTTAACGGAATATGTAAAACCTTGGAAAAGGGAACATCTCTCATAGAGGGTTTGCATTTGAGTTGATCCTGTAAGAAAAGGAAAACGGGTAATAGGCAGTTGATGGGCCTCCATACTTGAGGCAAATGAAAAGGTTAAAATGATGGTAGGATGCATGTGGTTGACTAGTCCAGTAAAATGGATATGTAAATATAGAGATTTCTTGCTCAATGTAGCTAACATCTTAAGATTTGCACCAAATTTCCCAATGTGTTTACTTCTGTGGGTAGGCCTTTCTGGTGTTTGCATAGGCAGTCAGGAAAACGGTGAGACTCTGTCAAGGAGAAATCACCATTCCTTGCTCCATTAATAACCCTAGGACTCAGAGAGTCAGAGAGGACCCTAAAGCTTGAACAAAGAATGTGGCTCCTTTATGTGTGTGTGTAGAGAGAGAGTGAGAAAGAGAGAGAGAGAGAGAGAGAGAGTATACAGCAATAGCCATATAACAATAGCAACCACCATTACATTGATTAAATAACATTATACACCAGGCACTATTCTGAGTGTATTACGTATGTTAATTCACTTATCTTCACAGAACCCCCCCCTGAAGTAGTACTATTATTTCTATTTTACAAATGAGGAAACTGAGGCATGGGGAGATTAAGTAATTTATCCAAGTTCTCATAGCTCTTCAAGAGCAGAGCTGAAATTTGAATACTCCCTGATAATCCAGTGCGAGGCAGAGTATTCTTGTTTGGCCGTTTTCATTGAAGGATACCTCAAATGCTCAAATAGAATCAGAATAGCTTATAGTTAGCCAAGAAGTGGACAGGTCTTTCCCTGGAATCATGTTTCTAGAAGACAGTATACACCAACCTATAATTCAAGGATCGCAAGGATATATCTGCATACGAAGAAAGGCTGATTTCCCCTTGACATCCCTTGATGTACTGCTCTGAGATCATTGTTAAGTTCTAGTGGCCTATATTGGAAGAGCAAACAAAATCCCCACTACAAATGGATGTACTAAGTGAACAGAATGGATTTTATTTTTATCAGAGATTTGAAGGTTTGCTTTTTGCTTTGTTTTGTTTATGCCATTTTGCTTATCAGAATCATTGAGAAAAAGCTTTGTCAAGGTTGGCCTGAATTCTAAATGAAGGGCCTGTTCTGGTAAGATTGGTTACCTGTGTGTGTCAGGTGGGGTGGCTAAGAGTGGTGGTTGGCAAGATAGACTGCCTGGATTTGAGGCCTAGTTCTACCATTAGCTAGCACTAAGTTATATAACCTCATTAAATATTTGATGCTATCATCATCGTCATAATTATCATTATTATTCCCAGCCCATGAGAAAGTTACTGGTTGTCACTGATCTGATAAGGGAGATATATTACATAGAGTAGTTTCTGTGAGACATTGTTATTCTCAGGGCTTCAGGAAACAGCACTGTGGATACAAGTCCATTGTGAATGCCTCTTGTATAGCCTGATGAAGAGAATGGCTCCACTGAGAATATTAAGGGGCATTGGATAAGTTGGTATATTGCTGAAATCCACACTAGTCACCTGGCCTGGTCTTGAAAAACAGCATTGATTACATTTGATTCAAAGTGTTCTGTAATTTTTGAGTGCTGCTGGAGATGGTTCTGCAGTGTCCCATTTTGATTAGGCTTCTGTGTTCTATGACTGAATGTGGCCATAGGCTAGAGAGGGATAGGTTAAATTCCCTTCTGCTCTCCCTCAATGAATAAAGATATTTAAGAAGGTACATAAGGAAGGATATATCCCAGTGTTACTTGGTTATCTGAACCCAAGCATGATTAAAGAAGGTATAGAGTAGAAGAGGAAGTTACTGTCCAGACAGTGCATTGGGGGTTGGGGGTCCGATCATCCCTTACTGGAAACTGGAGGCACTGAAGACACCATGGGTATGATTTTTAAGGACGTTAAAACACTTTAAGGAACACAGGAGGGGGTTACCCAAAAGAGTAGCTGACTGACTGCATAATACATCTTTGGAGAAACTCTTTATTAAAAGGAGCCTATTTGGAGAATATCTACGTGGTTTGTCCTTCTATATTTTAAAAATGATACATATTTAATTTCCCACATTCTCAACAGAATCTAATCTCATTCTCACCTGGCATTTAGTAAATCACCTATTTCATCTGCATTGCCAATTTCATAAGCTGGTTTTAAAGATGCTCTGCTTTTAATATCAAAATCTCTTTATGTAAAAAATGATGAAAACTTACATCCTCAGTGAAGGTTTTTATGTTATAAATATTTAGTTTTTCTTGTTGAGGACTTTGTTTTAAATTATATCCACTTTTACTTCAAATTGTCATTTTCATTTTTTCTTTGTTTTAATAACTAGTAAACTTTTAAATGTGTTCTAGTAGTTCATAATTTTCTATCTTAAAATTTACCTTCTTTAGTCTTTGATATTAAGAAGTATTCCATGATCTCCTTTGTTCTTAAATCTCTAACACCCTGGAGATAACTAGACTCTTGTTACCTGGAGCACAGCCACATTGTTATGTCCTTGTTATGGCTGTCCTTTGTATGCAGCAGTGACACTGATGACCCAGTAGGGCATCCACTTTGTTGTTCCAGCTGCAGAAATGAGTTTGTACTGATTCACCCACATTTTTTTACCTATCCTGCTTAATACCAAAGACATACTAACTATACTAACTGTAAAATTTGTTATGACTACCAAAAATTTAAAATATAATTTGTGTTGGGGTGCCTGGGTGGCTCAATTGGTTGAGCATCCGACTTCGGCTCCGGTCATGATCTCACAGTCCGTGAGTTCGAGCCCCGCGTCGGGCTCTGTGCCAACAGCTCAGAGCCTGGAGACTGTTTTGGATTCTGTGTCTCCCTCTCTCTCTGACCCTCCCCCGTTCATGCTCTGTCTCAAAAAAATAAATAAAGGTTAAAAAAAATTTTAGTAAAATATAATTTGTGAGTGTGGAATTGTTTAGAAATTTACCCTCACTGTAATTATTCCTGATTATGTGTCTCTCAGCATTAGACTATGAGCCTTTTGAGGAGAGGGACCACATCTTGGTCATCTCTGTATCTGCATTTCCTGGCACAGTGCTGCACATGCCACATTGGCACATGCCATCACCCTCTTCATTATCATCTAGCTAGCATTTTTAGTCTTGGGTACTGTGCTAAGGACTTTACATAGATTTTTTTCATTTAATGCCTCTAACAACCACATGAGATAAGCAATTTGATTACCCTGATGGAAGTGAAGACTAAGGGGCACCTGGGTGGCTCAGTTGTGTAAGCTTCCAACTCTGGACTTTGGTTCAGGTCATGATCCCAGGGTTGTGGGATGGAGCCCTGCATTGGGCTGTATACTGAGCATGGAACCTAGTTAAGATTCTCTGCTGCCCCACCCCCCACCTTCTGCCCCACTCACCTGCTTATGCTCTCTCTCTCTCTCTCTAAAAAAAAAAAAAAAAAAGGGAAACTAAGAGACGTTCATTAGTCTAAGATCAAGGAGCTCAGTCAATTTTTTTTTTTTTTAGCCAAACTGGAAAAAAAGCCATTTTGGATGCAGATCCAGTGTTCATCTTATTTGCATCATACTCAAAATGATGACTCTAATCAGCGACAGAAACTATAGATAGTACAATTATACATTATGCTTGGCCTTATCAGAATTTATAGTCTTATCCACAAAAGTTCCTCAGAATCAATACAAGTAAACATTCATAAGGGTGGTACTTAATTTAAAGAGGTCTTTATTCTAAGGTTTGTTAGTCATTTCCATATATTTATGAATATTTCCATAAAATACTTAAGTTATAGATTGGGTTCTGAGACTGCCCTTTAAAAAAAAAATACGTCCAGGGGCTCCTGGGTGGCTCAGTCGGTTAAGCATCCACTTCAGCTCAGGTCGTGATCTCGCGGTGCGTGGGTTCGAGCCCCGCGTCAGGCTCTGTGCTGACAGCTCGGAGCCTGGAGCCTGCTTCGGATTCTGTGCCTCCCTCTCTCTCTGCCCCAACCCACTCGCATTCTGTCTCTGACTCTCTCAAAAATAAATAACATTAAAAAAAATTTTCTTTTAATACATCCAAATGACCTTTAAAAAAAAAAAAGATGAGGGGCGCCTGGGTGGCTCAGTCAATTGGGTGTCCGACTTTGGCTCAGGTATGATCTCACAGTTCGTGAGTTTGAGCCCCACATTGGGTTCTGTGCTGACAGCTCAGAGCCTGGAGCCTGCTTGGGATTCTGTGTCTCCCCCCTCTCTCCCCTCTCCTGCTCACGTTCTGTTTCCCTGTCTCAAAAATAAATGAAAATATTTTTTAAAAATTAAAAAAAAGATGAACCTCTATTCTCCCAATGAAAAAGATGAACCTCTATTCTCCCAATGATAAGAGCCCCCCAGAAATTTTAACTTCCTTAAATATATAAAAGGTTAGAAATATCTTTTATAAGATTTAATTTAGCTATATAAACATGCATATTTAAAATCACATCTTAAAATACATTAATCTGGAAGTATTGCTTCTGTCCACTCCTACCTTTCAAGAATTACTTTTATTCAACTCTTCTTGTTTGTCTTTAACATTAATGTCTCTGTCACCTCTGGAGCCACTCTCTAAGTCCTTTCCATGACATGACTGTGTGAAGGCCCTAGGACAAGGAGGGGGATACAGAGGAGTCCACCAGGTGCAGTCCAAACAAAAGGGACTTCAAGAGAGGGGAGAACTGGCAGGGGAAGCTATCCATCTGTAAGCATGGCTCACAATTCAAATTTTCCCATTACAGGATGCTTAATTGATTCACTAAGTAGACAGTAGTCTGGTTCAATGATGCCTATATAAAAATGACTCACTATATTTTATTTTATAAAATATGTTAAATATACCTTTAAAAAGTAAATGCAGTTTTAGAGTTATGTTCTGAGCGTTTTAACTTTAGTCACATGCCTATTTGTGGGTAGTCAAGATAGTCATGCATTAAGTGAAATGTGGATCATATTAATACCTTCACATGCTCTTAGCACTGAAAGGTTAGCAAGTGTAAACCCATCCCATATGTAACTTAAAATACTAAACTGTAAGTAATGTAAAGAGTTTTTTCAGTTATAATTTTTCCCATGATCATTCCTCCCATGCTTTTTAAATTTATTTTTATTTTTTTGCTGTTTTAAGTTTGTGCTAAGTTTATCTTTGGGAAATCTAGCAATGACCTTTGGCATAAAAAAGGCTGTTCAGACTCTATTAAGGAGTTGGTACAAGAAGACTGCTCTTAATTTCCAACCTTTAGAAATAGCTTCTTTTTATGTACAAGTTTATGGAGGAAGAATTTTGGTGAAGTTGTCTGTACCTCTTCCTGTAAGAAGTACATGCTAAAAGTCTATCAGAATTTATCTGTAGAGAGTTGTTGCCCTGAATCTCTGTTTTACCAAATGAGTAGATAAGAGATGTTTTTATTTTGAAAGAGTATGTTAGTTTTTATTTTACTGTAACAAAAGGAGATAGGATTTTCCCCAAAGTTTATATTCTTAATAATATAACAAATATATCATGCCAAGCAAATAGTTTTAAGACCACTGCTGCTGAAAAACATCAATAAAGATTATGAGATTCTTCATGTATTGATTACTGTTTGAGGATATTCTTGGGGTAGAAACATTTATCAGCTATTTGCTTATATAGTAAAATTTGTTTTCATAATAAAGCTATCTCCTAAGTTTAAAATATTTTCTAAAACTGATACACTGGAATCTTGCAGTAATGTTGGCTTTAGGAGTTCATGTGTCCATGGCCTTACATAACTACAGTAAATTCCTCTTTTTTGTCCATTAAATAAATCTACCAGATTTCGCTTCCTTTGTTATTAAAATATGTTTCTGCAGTACCAGCTACTTGGATACCTTCATGTGTCTCTCTACTGTAATATAGTCTGTCTTTCAAAGGCCATCATATTGGTGTTATCATACCATCAGGACAATTTGTAATGGCAACTTTTTTGTTTTTATGTTTGGTTTGGCTTTGTTACATTGTGTCCTTTAAGGGCCATGTGTGATCACTGGTCAGCCATCTCTGCGATGGGGCTTTGGCAAGATTTCAGCATTTAATGTTTTCAAGGTAGAAAATCTTGAATTTGTTTATATGTACAACAGTAGCCCACTACATCTTGGTATTTTCATTCTTTCTCACCGAAATCATCTTCTGTTTGGCTAAAATTGTATTGTTCTTTATTTTACATTTATATAAGTACTCATTGTCTAAAAATATATCCTTCTAAATAGGTAAGTTTATGGTAGAAGATTAATTAGGGAAGATTAATTGGTAGACAGTTTTTGAATATATGATTGATAACTTTAGGTTTTTGGCATCACTTTTCTTTTATTCATTTAAAAATTTACATTGAAAATACTACTTCTGAAAAAAATAAATGAAAACTACATACGTATTCCTGGATGAATGAATGAATTCTTGAATGAAATTAAATCTTAACTGTAAATCTTTTTTTTTTTTTTTTGGAGGAGATGGAATATAAAAATGGTTGCTATAGTCAACCTGCTTTTATTAAGTATTTATACTGCATATAATGCTACATATTATGATGCTGTGTCCTCTTAAGTGGTTTTGTGAACTATGTCATAGGGGGAATGATTTGAAATTATATTTACATAGTTACTCTTTCTGTCATTATCATTATTCTTGATCATTTAATAATTTTTACAAATCGTATCCCAGCTGTAGTAATTGGCTAAAAGAAGAAACTGACCTTAAGAGATTGTGATGTCAGAAAAGATGTTACATTCTTAGAGGCAATATAAAAAACAGAAGTCTTTAAGGGAAAAAAAAAAGAAAAAATATAGTACCAGAGATTATATTAGTCAGTACTTTAAAATGTTAATATGATTATGTTATTTGTAGTATATTTACCTGAGGCACTGTGTTTTAACATACAGTATAACAACCCAGCCATGTTTTTACATTTCAGTAATTGTATATTGACCTGTAGTATTTTGTCACTTTTTATTTCAAAATGATCTTCAGGAGTATATGTCTTGGATTTTTCAGTTCGTAAAACTGAAAAAAAAAATTAGATTTTTTAAAGTATCAGTATTGACTCTGGTGACAAAAATGTAGCTGTAATTACAAATTAAAGATAATTTTGAAGGCAAGTAGTTAACCAGGTGAGGTTAAACAAGATAAAATGATTTATGGCCATTTTATAAAATAATGACAGTCTTCATTTTAAGCTACAATGTAAAGTGCTTTATTCTGAGATTATGTATTGTGGCAGAAGCTAAAACTGCCTTTTTTCTAACAGTGCCAGAATACAACCTCTTTTTCTTTTTGCACTAACAAGACTGCTTTACCACCACAGCCCACTCTAAGTAATTAAATCAATCCTTTGTACTTACCGTATTCTCCTCTAGTGACGGTACTAGATCTGATTATATGCTTCATGCATATTCAAAGTACCGCACTGACAGCTCTTTAATGAGCTCTTACTTAATCAGTATGAACAATGTTCATCTTGTTCTTTTTTTCCTCATGCATTAGAGCTAGGAACAGTTGGGAAAAATGAAACATCCAGCATTCATTTGAAAAATATATTGTACTTTGAAAAGTGTCTAAGCTGAGGAAGTTGCATTCTGCCCTTTAAAAGTCTGATGGACAAATTGGATTACTAGTATTGGATTAAATAACAAATGGTTAGAGGAGAAATGAGAAAAGCTCACTGTGATCACAGGCTTTAATATTTTTTGTTACTTATAAAGCTAAAGGGGTCTTTAACCAGTTATTAAAGTCAGGATTAATTTGTAATGGTTCAACTTACTGGCTTTTAAAAGCTTTTTAAATTTAAAAAATTTTAAATCCCGAAAAACAATAGTGTAATGATGTATTAGAAGAAAATTTAATTTTTTTATTACTAGGCTAAGTATAGATTTCCATCATTGTATACTATCTCAGATAAGGAGATAGTGATACAGAATTGATTTAACCTCAAATATGTTTTTTCAGTTAATTTATATAATCTATGTGGCAGGGTGTAATGTGTCTTTAAATATTTGTTATTGTTAGGCTTATTTCCTTTTGAAACACAAGACTCTTGTATTATTAGTCATTTCCTAACAATTAGAGGAGGGGTATCTTTTATTCCTACTTAGAAATCATAGGCATGAGTTAAACTAAAAATAACACAGTACCATATCAATATTGTTTTTCCTCAAGGAAGCAGTCTTCCATTGAAGAAAATGATGCTAATTTAAGAGTAGGCTAGTTGCTTCTAGTATTGCTGAAAGCCTGAATTATAGGTTAAGTTAAACTCAAAACAAAGTTTTAATATGTCTATATTTTTAGAAGCCACTTATGTTATGAACATACGAATTAAGTCTTTAATCAGCAAATAAAATATCATAAAAACTGCACCTATTAATATTGCACACATGTGTCATTTCACTGATCAAAAAGGCCTTCACCAGGGTACAATTGGCCTTTTTCCAAATTGCAAGCTTTTTCTCAGCTTTTTCTTTCTACTCTTTCTTCTTTTGTTGCTACCCAGGGATTTTGTGCGTATCGCAGCCTGTATCACAGCCTGTATCACATGACCAGTGTCAAGACATCACATGGTCCAAAGTGAATACAAAACCAGCTACCCTAAAAGAGAGATTAAAAATACTGTAAAACAATAAAGACTTTTGTTCATACTCCAAAAAAAATCTATCCTACGTCTGCTTCATATCATAAAGTTTTAACAGCATTTAATGAAGGCACGTATTCTCACTATTCTCCCTAATCATGAACAACAGATATCTATTTTACAGGAATGCTCTGAAGTACATGTTTGATCTTTTGCACACAGATCAGCTCTTTATATTCTGTTTCCATTCTAAAAATTTGTTCAGATTTCTGTTAATGCAGAAATAGTTAAATTATGGTACGTCCATAATTTATGCAAATATTAAAAACAATGAGGTAGATCTTTGAACAGCATACCAAAAGCAAATCACAGGGCAATATATAATATGATCTTACTTATGCTAAAGACAAGAAACCTGTATGTGTCTATAAATAAGGCATAATGCTTGTATTTGATACACATAGTAAGCTGTGTGGTCTGAAAGGAGAGAGGCTAAACTGTAGAAGTACTTACTTCTGGAGAAAGGATATGGAGAAGGGAATGGGGAGGGAGGAGTTGGTGAAAAGAGGACATGGCTTTTCACTTAGGTATCTATTGTCTGAATTTTTTAAATGGGCTGGTAGTATGTTTGAAAGTTAAAAGAAAATATCTTGCTTAAAAAGAAAATAAAACTAAGATATTTTATTTTTTATTAGATATTTAAGTTAGCCATATGAATCCATACAGAAGTGGAACTGAAGTATTAAATACTGGGCTAGCAAAACAATAAACCAGTCATAGGTGAAATTCAGAAAAAAGAAAGTAAAAAAATTATAAATTTGACAGGTACAATTTGAATGGAGAAGTGGGAAGAAGGTGGGGATTAATATTTTTCTTGAATGTGATTGTGGCCTACTTCTACATGAACAATACCAAATATATACTATATATTATAACCCTTGATATATACTGGCCTTCGGTGGGGAGTGGTTTAGATGATGAAGAATGAATTTTAAATGTGGAATCAGTAAATCTAAATTTTAGATCTTTGCTGAAATGTTTTATGATTTACTGATTATTATTATGTTCATTATTATGTGTCTTTTCACAGGTAGCTAAAAGTATTTTTTGTAGCCTGGTCATTTATACTATATTTTAAATAATTTGCATGTGTTTACCCTATTAGGAATGATGAGTTCCAGAAAGATACATGAATATGTATCTTTAGTGTACTTTGGGGGAGGAAAATAAGAAAAAAAACAAGTTGTTACAAGTGGAAGCTTTCACAAAAATCTTTAATGATTTTTTAATGTTTGGTGGGTTTTTTTGTTTTTGTTTTTTGTTGTTGTTGTTTATCATGACCATATGTCTGTCAGCGGCATGAGTTCCTCACTAAAATATAATAACAAGTCAGCCTCTGGGGAGGATTTAAAAGTTGGAACACTTTTTTCTTTCTTTTTTTCTCTCTTTCTTTCTTTCTTTCTTTTTTTTTTTTTTTTTTTTACTGTACTAAATGTTAGTATGATCTACAGATATGTTCAGGGGGACTGAAATATACACGCTGAATAATACCAGCTTTAAGATTGGCTTATGAACTTTTAGATGTTGATTTAATTTTTCAGGCCCTGGACTTTATTATGTTATTGTAAACAGTCTAATTTGTACTATTGGGGTAGCTAAAATGTTTCATGTAAAAAAAAACACTTGTGCTAAACTATTACTTGGCTTGTAAACTGTCATATAATAAGAAATAATTTGCTGAATTACAGGAAGGAACACAGAAGAAGAAGAAGCTATGATGCAGGAATGGTTTATGTTGGTGAATAAGAAAAATGCCTTAATAAGGAGAATGAACCAGCTTTCTCTCCTGTAAGTACTCATGCTTATGCTTGTTTTTCCCACAACAAATGAATCTTAGGCTTTTTGTCATTGCCTTCTTTGGGGTTTCAATTTAATTAGGCTTAATATTTTTCTTTCCTTGGAGATTATAGTATAGTTTGTATAAAAATAAAAATTAAAAATTGTATATAATAATTTCTCATCTGAACAGTGAGTTTTTTAAAATAGTGATATATACTGAAAAAAATGTTTATCATATAGAAAGCCAGGGAATATAAAAAATTTATGTATTTAAGAAATAAAACCCTTGTGCACAAAAAGGAGATTTGGATTATATATATTAAGGGTTAGAGGGGAGAAGAAATAAAATTAAACTTTATTTAACATCACATTTTAAGTTAAAAATGGAAATAATTCTTAATATGGACAAAAGTACATTTGTATTTCACAGATGATGTTACCCTAAATTTGGATGATTCCTCAAATCATAAAAAGATCACTTTTGTGTGCAGTAAAATGGAGACTAGACCAAATGTAAGCCTTCTTGGTCTTTAGCATTTAGTTCACTATAGGACTTAATGCGTGTTTCTTTCTCTTCACTAGCAATATTCTTATATTATGCCACCTAGTGTGGGAAGGAGCAGGCTTACATGTTTATTTTAGCAAGAACCTCTATTTTTGTCATTTCTGCCACTCCTGAACTTGATTGAAAGAGTTATGAAGAGGCACAAAACTCAACCATTCCTGGATTTTTAATTGTCTCTGTATTAAATTTTCACTGGTAGTACTTACATGTTTCTTATATTCTTTTCACATGGTGGTCTAGACAAAAGAGTGTTTATTGTGAACTATGATAAATATTTTACAAAATAGCCTTATACCTGGCACTTAATAGAAGAAGCGTTGAAGAATGAGACTACTTATCTGAAGATTAAACTATACCTCTGTGCAATTCAAAATTGAAGGAGAAAAATGATAGCACTAGTAAATATTCAACCTAAGGAAGGTTTTAGGTTTGTGTATCATTTGTTTGGAGTAGCTTAAAGTTAAAGAGAAAAGTCAGTTATGAGTCCTAAAATCAATGTAACCTAAAGGTTCTTTTAAGTGTTTAATGATTTAGTAATTAGCATATTGATGAACTTTTGCAACTTGCCTAGGGAAAAAGAGCATGATTTAGAACGACGGTATGAGCTGCTGAATCGGGAATTGCGGGCAATGCTAGCCATTGAAGGTAAGAAATGCTGTGGTGGTGTCAGGTATGTGAAGTGTCAACTGTCAAAGAGATTTAAAGAGTGTAATACACTTCTGGTCTCACTAGGTGTGGCCTGACTAGGAACCAACAGGAATTACAGATAATGCCTTAGAGTCAGAAAGCAACAGTCACGTAAAACCTAAGAACCATAATGCAGGTAGATATTCATTATGTACGCTAGTAAACACAAAATTGTCTTAACTCTTGTCAGTAAGCTGAAATGTCCATTAAGTGGAAAATATAAGGAGTGAAATGATTTAATTACCTTTTACTATGTGAAATTTAAGGTTGTTTTTACAAGGGAGGTTGGGGAAAGATTTATCATTTTGATTTTTCACATCAGACTCTAAATTTTACCTTAATATTTAATTGATGTCAACACTGAAATATGTCTGCAATCTACTATAGTTCTTAAGATCCCAACTCCTATTAAATGAATATTCAGGCAAAGATTGACATAAGAGATAAATGAAACACTTTCATTCTTTTCATAAAGCTTTTAAATGAATTATATAGTAATCCATGGTTCATAACATCAGTAAACATCAGCTAGCTTAACTGTGGCATTTACTATATGTGATTTAAAAAAAAAAATTCTTATGTGTTTAAGAATGCTGTTCTCCTTACACCTTTTAGTTGCAAATATCTTATAGTTCAAAGATGTCTACTTAAAAACTAATCCTTTTGGGCTCTGTAAAATGGACCTTTTGTCTAATCAATGCAAATTGATTTTCCTATTCTATATTGACCTCTTAACCCATTGACTGTCCATAGTAATTTCCTTCTTTACCTGATAAGGTACCTGATCCATAATAAGCCAATTCTAATTAGTTTAGAAACTAGAAATTTAAGTTTTAAGGGAAAGCCAAATGAAACCATATATATTTTTAAATATGTCAATTAATATTGTGATTAAATAAACTATATGCTATTTATCTAAATGTAATCTTATCCATGTATAAAGGTTTTATTTTTAATTACTTTTGTATCTGTAATCTCATTTGATAAATATGACTGACAACGTTTGTATATCCTCATTTAGAAATCTGATTTACCTTATTTAAAAG
Source organism: Lynx rufus (assembly GCF_022079265.1). Classification (NCBI taxonomy): domain Eukaryota; kingdom Metazoa; phylum Chordata; class Mammalia; order Carnivora; family Felidae; genus Lynx; species Lynx rufus. The sequence continues at coordinate 81,199,698 of NW_025814896.1, forward strand.
CCTTCAGATAACTAATTTCCTTCAAATGGCTATCCAAATGTATCAAATTATAAATTGATAATGACTATAGAATTTGTCAAAATTATTTAAGAAGTTCTGTGAAACTTGCCATTGAAATAAAACGCACAGGTATGCTAAATGGTATTTTTCCTCTTGGTAAAATTTTTGTAGTCATGATGTAGCCTTTAAAAGAGATAGGAAAGCTAAATAGTTGAAAAGTGGGTATAGCAGATACTATTTATATGGCATATATATGTATGTGTAATATAAAATGTATGTATATATAGTATGTATAATGTATGACTCATTATACAGTTTATTCTTTATAGATTCATTATACATTACACTGAATACAGAGTATTAAAAACACTCTCTCATGTATAGTAAGTTAAATTATCCCAAAAATACAGCTTGATACAATACAGTTGACTTTTAAGGCAGATAATGCTTCTGTCCCCAAACCAGTATTATTACCAAATACCATCTTAAAAGGAGAGCCATGATACATTTAAAAGATCTCATTTTTATGGGCAGTCCTGTCCCTATATACCAAACCTGCAATCTTGAATAACTTAACATTTTATCTGCCCTTTCTTCTACATATCAGTATAAAGTCATTTTTAAAGAGGGGGGGAAAAGTGTTTTTCTTCTTCAAACACCTTTAATACAATTGGTAGTTTTGTGAGGTTTTGTTCTGTTTTGTTTTATTGTTTAATTAAGGTCACTGTTCCATATGTGATTGTGCCAGTTTCTGTTGCTGGTTGAGGGAAAAAAGAGACTTGAGGAAAAAAGCAGCCTGTTGATGACAAATAAAGACACTTTGTTAGTAAGAGGCCTGTCCCACTAGCCTGGGCAGTGCATGGGCTGGGCTGTCCTAGACAGGTACTGACTGCATGATGATCAGTTCTGTGAATACAGTGTCCTTTGAGCCAGGCTTTAGAATGTACGCACATACAGTTCAGTAGCCTTTTGGAGTGTTAAAACCCACAGAAAAACACATGAATAGGCAACACTAGTTGGTTTTGTTTTGCCTTCCTTTGTTTCAAGGTTCATTCCTCTTTTCTTTCCTGTATCTTCTATTTAGTAGCCATAAGATGGTTTTCATAATAAGTAAACTAAAATATTTTCAAATAAATCTGCTGCTAAAACCATTTACCAGGAGAAAAGCACAGAATGTTAATAGCCGTATAGCACATTGAAAGAAATATTAACAGCTTGGTTGAGAGGGAAAAAAATTCAATATATCCATTCTTCTGAAAATCCATAATCACTTTGGCCTGTTTTTTGCCTTTTTTTTCCTTGAGGTGTTTTTCATAGCAGGAGTTTCACTCTACTGAGCTAAGTTGTAGGATCCCTTAAGCTAACAAACATCTTTTAGATACTTTTCCTATAGTTTTTTTGTTCCAGATTATTTAATGCCCCCTCAGGAAAGATAAATTCATTTCTGCACACATTGGGGTGGGCTTTTAGAAAGTGGTGTGTTCATTTTCTGCACAAGAAATGGATCTTCTCTAGGATTTTGTACATCTTGATTTATTCTTGGCTTAGAGTTTGAAGTGGGTGCTCTTCTAAAGGGATTTATGCATAGGTTCACTATTTTTGTAGTTATGGTTTATATGATAAGCTTTTTATATTTAAAATCAATATGTAATCCTGTGGAGGAGCTTATCCCCTAAAACCCCATTTGTAAATCTATTTTAGCTTTGTTACACAGCACAGCCACAGTCTTCCATAGATTGATTAGGTACAGCAGTAGAATCCTATCAAATGGCCTGCTCTGATGATGATGCAAACTCTTTCAGGATTGCTAGTTGACTGGAACTAAAGATAAGACTTGACTGCAATCCCCCAATGTGCTCTTTACAAAACTAGTGTTAATTTTCATCAAAGTGCCAGGCTTATTTATAGTGGCAAGGTTGAAGGTTTACTACAAGAACTTTAGGTCCTTTCTATCGAAGTATTTATAGGTATTTCTTTTGCCTTTTTTCCAAGGTAATTATCAACTTCAGCAAATAAACTCAATCGGGGAATGAATAATTGGCCCTATATATAAAAAAACAGATTTTTAAATTAACAAAACAGCTCAGTGCAGATGGACATAAACAGAATCTCTTTATTTCAACACTTTGGCTCAAATGCAGCATCAAAACTTAATCCTATTTGTTGCAAGAGGATATGGCTTTTGTAGCAAAAGTACACTGGAATCTTTAAATTAATCAGAAGCTACATTGTAGTCTGTTCAAGTCAAAGTCAGTGTATCTAGCTAGCTGTGACTGGTGTTATAGGTGAGTAATCCTTTCTTAAAATGCATAACAGGTAACACATAGACTTACATGCAGGTTTTTAAAACATGACATTACATCTAGGTGAAGCTATTAAAAGGGAATTTAAAAAAATTTTAAATTTAGCCATGAACATACAAATGTAAATCTTGATCAGTTTTAAAGGTATTATTAAATTTTTCTTTAAATCATCAAAATAGTTTACTTAACTTCCCAAGTCAGCATTCAAATATGTGTGTGTGTGTATAAATATACTCCCATGAGAAAGCAAACGCCAAGTAAAAGTAGTCTTGCTAGTATAAAATCTACTCACTGCACATAGCTATTTCCTCTACAGTTGACTAATATTTTGTAGATAGATACTAATGTAGCAGTGACAAATTTAATATGAGAAATCCTTAAATTTATGCTGCAACATTTTAAATTCTAATGTCAGTTAAATTTATGAAATGGTGAAAATAACCTAAATATTCATAACTAAAAAATGTTTTTGTTATTGTTACAGAAATGTCATTATTGAACTAGGAACAAGTTAAGATTTTTAAAAATTATTCAATACTTAAGTGGTTAAAAAAGAAAATTTTCTCTCATCCATAGTGTTAAAGTCTTATTTATCTTGATATTTCTAATTATTAATTAAAGCTTTAAAAGTGACTGGTCAAGTACAGAGAAAGAACAATTTAATTAAGAAAATTATAGGTCTGTTAAAATTTATTTTTTCTTGGTTTTAAAAATTTCTATAATTTTCAATTTAATATATTTTTTAAGTGTTTGGTGGAGGAAATTTATTTCCCAGTTGTAAAGCTCTTATCAAAATGTTTTGGAAGAATTATAAAGCTTATAATATGAATGATTTCTTGAGGTTGAAGGTAGAAAAATTAATATTCATCAAAACTGGTAATCTTAATAATTATAAAATTTAGTTACAAGTCTTCTACAAATTTAGCAGATTTTTCTCCGAGTTAATATTTCTAGAACTACAGTTACCTGAAATTAGACTAGATGACCTTAAAGATCTTTCCAACTGGAGTGTCTATTAATTTTTCTGCTGTGTACAGTAAGACTGATTAAGAACAGGAGTCAGATTAGAAAATTGTCTAGCATTCCTGACCACAGTTGCATTTAAATCCAAAGAATAAATTGTGGTAGATATGGCTTTTCTTCAGTGTTGCTGTTTTGTTATTATTTTTGTTAATTCTCATATTCAGAAAAAACTTTCCATAGTAATAGTTTTACTCCTTCCCATGCTATAGAATATTTCACTTCTCTTTTTACAAGAACGCGTAATGTGACCAGTTACTTAATGTCCTTATTTGTGTAATTTTTGTATCAAATGTGGATAATTAATACATGGCATGTTTCATATGTATATATGTATATATGTATTTGAGCTTATAAAGAAAGGAATAGTGATAGAATTGAATAAACCATTCTAGCTTTTTGCTGCTATTCTAACCTTTATTGCATGATGATGCATCTAATTTTTAATTTGTAAATACAAGATAGAATTCCCTCTAGCACCATTTGCTTTCATAAAGCTGCTGAGCAGTTTGCTGTCTTGAATAAATTTTGCTTTGGAGGGGGTCGGGGGGATTTGAACCAGCACATTCTTGTGTGGTTTGTGAAGATTCACATGGTAACCAGCGGTGTGCATTGTTAGGTTTATCTGAATAAGCACCAGCCATGTGAGTTTTAACATGATTGCCCAGGGCAATGGAGAGAGAAGAGAGAAACCCGAAAGGATTGCACTCCTCTCTGTTTTTTTGGAAAGTGCATTTGCTGGGGGAGGGGGCTGCATGAGTCAGTGCAGTGGCCAGGGTTGGTTCTTTTTTTTTTTTTTTAAAGCTGGTGTCCTGTTTCCCTCTAGGTCCTCATTTGTTCTGCTATCTGCCTCATCATCTACTTCTTCTTTTCATTGTTTACCTTCCTAATGAGGGAGGCGGGGTAGACTGGGGGTTGATTGACAGCTACAAGCCCTTACAGTCTGGCCAGAGAGCAGTTGGCTTTGGTTTTAAAAGTGCTTTAAATGTTCGATTTGGTCCTGTTTTTATTAAACGAAACTGCTGCTCATCTTAAGGAAATTACCAGACCAGCGAAGATTAAGAAATATATTATGGGGTCCTAAAACCTTCAAAAACCCTGCCACTACCCATGGAAAGCGCACTGCCCATCGGATTTTCCAACCTTTAACGTGGGGTTTCAAAAAGAAGTATGTAATTTTTCCTTTGCAAAAGTGCTTTGATTTTAAACCACCCAGCAAACCTCTCCAAAAGAAAACTGGCTGTGATGCGATCGAGAGCTGCAGTGTAATATTGCAGAGCAAATTTATTTTTTACTTCAAAGAAAAATGCTAATTAGCCGATTCACTACTTTTAAAGTTATTGTGAAGCATATGGCGCCCAGTGTGAGATACATCCAACCGCTAAAATAGAGCGAAGAGGAAATTAGCGAAGAATGGGCTGTATGGGGTGAGCATGGGGGTGGGGGAAGAAGGATAGGTTCTCAAGCAGATTCTCCAGCCTTTTCAGAGTGATTTTTATCGCCCATCTCTGCTTCCCGCCCCCTCATTTATCCCCCCCCCAACCCTCGGGCTGATCTCTTCTGGGCCTCCGGCTCTCCCTACCCCCTCTTTGGCAAAATCAGGTGCGCACCTCCGGCTGACCACCGGCTCACACCTGGCCTCTTTTGCAGGTTCCAGCCCAGCCGTAGCCATCTCCATCTGTGAGAAATATTTAGGAATTGGGGTTTTAGGGTGAAATCCTCTTCAGGACGGCCATTACCCCATAAAACACTAGTTAGTGGTTCTGTAACATGGTTTGCGGAGAGATACAGGGCAACTGGAAAAGGCGGGAAGGGAGGCGGGTTTGCCAAGGTCTTGCGGGTGGGTAACGAGCCTCCCGTCCTCTGCAGACTGGCAGAAAACCGAGGCCCAGAAGCGACGCGAGCAGCTCCTGCTGGATGAGCTGGTGGCCTTGGTGAACAAGCGCGACGCGCTCGTCAGGGACCTGGACGCGCAGGAGAAGCAGTGAGTGGGCAGTGGGGTCGGGGGTTGAGTCTCTGCCGCCAGCCGAGGGGCCGAGAAGTTTGTGGAAAGTTCAGTCCAGAGGTCTCGAGTGGGCAGGGGGCAGCGCCCCCCTCCCCGTGCTGGCCCCAGGATTCTTATTCCCGCTGGGGCTCAGATTGCGGGGTGAGAGGGGAGTGCAGCTCTGCCTTCCACGTAGAAAAATAAATGTATTTCCTGTTTGACTTCCAGGGCTGAAGAAGAAGATGAGCATTTGGAGCGAACTCTGGAGCAAAACAAAGGCAAGATGGCCAAGAAAGAAGAGAAATGTGTTCTTCAATAGCAGCCGGACCAGAATCTCCCAATATTTTAATCCTGGGTCCCCCGACCAGAAAATGTCAGATTCGTTGTTGATTTAAAACTTTTAACATTTTTTCGGGGCTGGATTGTACTTCTTTACCACCACCCCCACCCCTTTTCCTCCCTCTTTGCCAGATAATATACAAAACTCCAAAATAGCTTTGTTTAAGGATTTGTGTGTGTGTGAGTTAATCATTTTCTTGAAATCATGTGAAATAAATTTGCACAGATACCTTGTGAGTGATTGGTATTGAGAGTGTTCAAGAGGCTGTTCAAAGAAAAAAGAAAGAAACCTTTCTCTTATTATTTTCCCCTCAGTTTTTGATGGGAGGAAAATTTGGAACATTTTTGTTGTTGTTGTTGTTGTTGTTGTTGTTGTTGTGTTAATAGCATAAATGGTGGGGAGGGGGGTGGAAGTGGGGGTAAGAAAAATGTCATGAATGATTTTTTTTCCAGTCCTGCCATATGTAACACTTGACTCTGTTACCTAAATTTTATAGTTAGATCATATTCAATCTACTTATTAAACTGTGTTCTATTTACCAGTGGGATTTTCTGCAGTTGTTTTGCATTTCACTGTAAGGATAATAGAGTTCCTGTCCTCTGCTTTCCTTAGAGGATGGCCCTTTAATGTAGCCTGAGACAAGTCCTGTGATTTGAAGGTGAGCTGTGAGGATGGGGCTAATTGACATGCATCAGTTTACAAAGACGGTCTTATCATCTGAGAATGCGCCATCTTTTGCTCTGGATAATTATTTATTACATCTAGCTTGGTTCCTACATTTTGTTGGGTCTCAACATTGGCTCAAGAATGCTGTTAATATTTATTCTGTATTGATAAAAGTCTGTCTTGCCACTATGAGTAAGTCCCCCAATTAATATTTTCTTCTCTAGCATAGCACTGTCATTTTTTGTGTGAAAATGGTTATCTGTTTATTTATTACAATACTGAGTCATATATAAATTTTCAATAAAAGCAGAAACTTTCTTACCTTAACCACTGCTGATACTTCCTTGCAATGAAAACTTGACACTGGTTTGAGAAGTTCCTGTATCCATAGGACTTCATGTGGGAGAAAATGGTCCTCTTGAATGCAGAGCAGGTACTAGGCTGTATTTGGAGCTGAGTAAGTTTATACGATCCCAAAGGGGCCCTGCTGACACACAAATGCGAACTGAAATACAATTAGTCATATTTTTCTTAAGCAGTGTAAACTATTCTCTTTTGTCAAGAAGGGTCATCTCTGTTAAAGATTTAAGGAAATTTGTGATTCCACGGCACTGAAAAAATGCTAATAATATCTTGACGAATTTTCCACGTTATTTTCAATTGTTAATAAGGTTGCACTCATTAGGAAAAATTATGACTTCTGATAACCTGCAAATCTGTAGGTGCTGAAGTGAAAGAAAGAAAGGTTATTGTCGGCAGGGAGGATACATGCGTGCAGGTGTGTGTATGAGATGAGGGAAAGGGAACTTTAACAAGAAGTTCTAGGCTACAGAAAAAAACTGGCGATTTTATGGTAGTTTCCATCACTCCTCTAAGAGGTGTCCGAAACAAAGCAGGCTCGTTCAACAAGTCTAGAGACAGAGAAAACAGTCCTCTAGCATTTATACTTTAGCCTAGATCACACATACATATATGTAAATACACACACAAATCTACACACACACACACAAATCGCGTTCGAAAAGTAGACAGCCGCCTTCATCTGGCCAGTCTTTCAAAATGATAAAACTTCCTACGGTAGAATTTCTTCCTGACAAGGATTGAAGTTATTGAAAAGTTATCAGAACTAAATGAAATTGAGTTTTTGTCCTCTTTATTCAAGTAAGAGAGCGGAGCTAGCTGCCGCTCTCTGGGGGGAGCTCTCAGAACCCTACTCTAACCCCTGGGAAGCAGGCAGATGAAATCGCCAGCCCCAAGCAGCCTGGAGCTTGGGCGGCCAGCATCACCGTCCCATTTACGCTAGATTCGGGGAAGCTTCCCTCCCGAGGAGACTCGCGGAGAGGCGGCTGCCCCACGCCGCTTCCGACCTGTCAAGCGACAAACCTTCCCCAGCCCCACATTTGCTGTCCCTCCTGCCCCAGTCCCGAGCCTCGCGGGGTTTCCATTTGGGCTGCTGTGTAGCGCCCGCACGCCCCGCAGCGGCGGCGGAGCGCGGACCCCTGGGACTAGTGGGGTCAGGCCCGGGGCGAAGGCTCCGCGTCCCGATTTCGTCGCGTTGTGCCCAGAGGTTGCCCGCCGAGCGCAGGCGCAAGCCCAGCGTGCCGAGAGGCCCGGAACCAGAAAGCCCGCGCTGCGGGAAAAGAAGCTATGGGCCCGGGGGTCGCTGGGGAGGAGGAGCATTGGCAGCAGGCTGGCTGGGGCACAGCCCGCAGGCCGATGCAGAACTTCCGCCCCTGGCCGGGATCCCACGACCCCGGAGCCAAAACCCCTCCCACTGTCCCAAGTGTCCCCCCAGAGTCTGGCCCGGCCTCGAGGTCACCTGGGTGCTGGATCCGGGTCCCAGGGCCCAACTCCCACTCCCCCTCCACGGCCCGGGGGCCTCGAGCTAGGTGGACGTGCTCTCCCTCCGGGATGCCCCCCTCTTCTCCTCCCCGCCCTGCGGCCATTGCTGGAACGGTCGCGGCTTCTGGCCCAGCGTCTCCCACCTGGACATTTGCCTAGCGACGGCCGCCTCAGTCCTCCACGCCGCGTACCAGAAACTTTCATCTCAGTCTGTCTCCCTCTCAGCACTCCTCCCTCTCCCTCTCTTTCTTTTCTTAATCCCGGGGTTTTATGGGTTGAGCATTAAGAAAATTCGCCTGCAATTTGGGATTAGATAAATACTCTCATTAGGGGGGTGGGGGGACTGTGCTACTTGATACCTCCCAACTTCCCCGAGACCGTGGCAGCATCTGGAAGCGAGAGCGCCGGACTCCCGCGTGGCGGGCCCTGGGGACTGCCTGAGCACATTCCAGCGCGCACAGCAGCCCCACCTCTCCGCGCCGGACCTCGGCCCCGCGCTGCAGCTGCAGGCGAAACAGGGCGCGGAGGAGGCAGGAGTGCGAGAGGTTGCGGGGCTGGGACACGGACATGCACCCCGGCACCGGACGGCTATACCCAGGCACAGAGCGCGCAGGCCTGGGCTAGGGCAGCGCCGGGCTGAAGACGCAGACGCTTTCGCCGCGCACTCCAGGACTCCCGCATAGCCTTCCCTCACAAACTAGTGCCCTCCTGCCCGCGCCTTTCCCCAGAACTGAAGGCGCGGGTGTATTTCATTTCTTTCTTTAAGCCTTTGCACCATCGCAGGGGCTCTGAGCCGCGGGCCTCGCGGGCTACTACCCGCGGGGGCCTGCGAGAGCCTAAGTTGTGTCCCCGCCCGGGTCAGCGCTGCGCTCTGAGCAGTTTCTTTCCCGTTAAAGCTTTTTCTTTCTCATGTTTTTCCTTTTCTCTCGTTCTTTTATTGTTCTCTCTCTCTCTCTCTCTCTCTCTCTCTCTCCTTCTTTCCCTTTTGTGAATGGGCTGCGGTGTCTTTGTTCTGGAGAGAAGCGCCCGTGTCGCTGACTTTTGTGAACCAGAGAAGGATCTTGTAAAACCTCCTTTTCTCCTTCATACTCCTCCACTCCCACCCCTCCTCCTTTGCCCCTTTGATTAGATGTTCCCTCATCGTCCAAAAAAAAAAAAATGTAATTTCGTTGGTCTGGCGGCCACTTTCTTTGAACATTAGCTCGCTTTCAGCTCCAACTTCAATTAGAAGGAGTTGATTTTGAGAGATCAACAAAAGAACCGACCAAAGCCTTATTAAAGGTCCTAAGAAGATCTCCCGGGTCCTTTGAGAAGCAGTTAAGGAAACAGTGTGCCCTCCATCATATTCTGTTACCGTATTTTATTCGGACTCCAAAGGAAAGTGTCGCTTGGGGGAGGGGGAAGCACTTTGATGAGCGGCGGCCGCGGCCCCTTTTCACTCAGCGGGCTCCCCCTTCCTTCTCCTCCTCCTCCTCCTCCTCCTCCTTCTCCTCCTCCTTCTCCTCCTCCTCCTCACCCAGAGCCCAGTCCGCTCTCGGTGCCCGACCTCGCGGCCCCGGCAGCGCTGGCGCTCCCCACCGCGACGCGCCTGGCGGCTCCTTGACTCGCCCTTACACTTACTCCTGTTCAAACTTTTCACTCCGCCTGTTGGGATGGAGGGGAGGGGGGATTAGGAAAAGGAGTAGGAATTCCTCGAAAGGGAGTAAAGTGGCGCCTAATATTCAGAAGGAGGTGCCACTTACATGAATTGCCTTGCTCAGGGTTGGGGCGAAAACATATTTTGGGCGCTTTGAAAAGTCCACACAGACACACGGGTTTGAGAAGTTTGTTCGGCCGGGAAACGGGCTTCGCCAGTACGAACAATCCGGGGAAACCCCAGAAGGTTCCTTCAGCGGTATGTGAGAAAGAAATTGAGGGCAGGGGTCTGTGGCCACGTTTTCCACCAGACTGTCCCTGGTAGAAGGAGATCGGGAAGAAGACAGAGAATGAGTATGAAAGAGAAAGTTTCCTTCCTATCAGAATCTTTCGATTCAGAAGCAGTGTGTGTGTAAGGGGTAGCAGACGCTGGCTTCCAACATTTCAGAAGAAGCGTCTAAGATTTGCAAACACCCTTCGTGGGGACTGTGAACCCCAGGAGACACCGAGGAGTAGGTAAGTGGCGGAGCCTCCCCTGCGGGTGCCGTTCCGGGCGCGGGAATCCCGAGGCGCCGAGGCGGGATCTGCGCACCTAGAGCTGCTCCTGCGCTCGGCAAAGTAGCCTGTGCCAGCACGAGCCGCCCGCGGCGTCGGTCTGCAGGTGGCGGCGCGGTGAAAGAAGACGCTGGGGCCCGCGGCGCCGCGAGAGGGGCCGGGGGCCCCCTCCACTCCAGCCCGCGGCTCCGGAATCCTCGAGCCCACAGCCGGGCCGCCGAGCCGGGTGGCGCGCGGGAGAGAGAGAGGGAACCGGTTCTCCAGCACCTCGCCTCCTCTCTGCCACTCCCTGCCGGGCGCCGAAAGGGCGAGGGAAGGGCGGGGACCCCGGGGCGGCCTCAGGACCGGCGTCCCTCTCTGTGGACGGGGCTCTGGCGCAGCGTTCGCTGTCTTCGCCTCGCTCTGCGCGGCGTTTGCCAGCCAAGCCCTGGAGTTAGCGCGCCACCGGGGCGGGGCGGGCGGGCGGTGAGGGCGGGGTGCAGGGGGCGGAGGAGGGCGGGGGCGCACGGAGGTAACCCCCGGCTCGTGCTGCCATTGCCCGGCTCCCTGTCACTCAGCCCGCGCGGGGCCGGGGATTGGCAGCATAGCCCCGTTACGCACTCACCTCGCGTTCACATACCCGGGGAGGGCAGTAGAAAGGTGATCAATCTTCATCAGGCTACATTTCCAATCACCTAAACAACCCGGCAAGACAAGCCACTCCGACAAGGTAAATCGCTCGATTTATTTAGTTTGCAAAGTGCCTCTGCAGGACTTCCCCAGCCCCCACCGCCTCCACGTTGTACCGGGAGTGCAACTGCAACCGCGAGCCACCTCCCAACTCTGCCCCTTTCACCCCCACCCTACCCCTTGCGGCCCCTCGGCGCGGTCCCGGGCGAGGTAGTGTCTCGGGAACGCGTAGGGCTTTGCCAACAAAGTGTCTGTGCAATAAAGTGAAACCTGGAGGGACACGCACAAAGCCACTGGAAAGAAAGAGAAGGAAGGAGGGAAGTTGGGAAAGAAAGAAATCCAGGGATCCTAGACCAGCCGCTCGGCCCGGCGAGTAATTCCTGTGCCGCTCTGTTTTGCAGGTTGGCTGCCCCGCGCGGGTCTGTGTGAGGGCGCGAGGTAGATGGTGAGCGGCCCCGGCAGCTGAGGGCAGGTAAGGAGAAAGCCGTGGGGCCGCCCTAGACTCCGGGAGCTCGTCGGTTGTTCTTACCTCCCCTTCCTCAAACGGGCCCCCGCTTCCTGGGTCCCCGGCAGGTGGGCGGGGCTGGGGAGCGGCCTTGCTCCCCTCTTGGTGTGCGGACGACCCGAGATCTCTGCGTTGGCTCCGCGCCCCCTCCCCCGCCTCCTCCGAAGTAACCAAGTGCTAAGTTTGAAGAAAGTCTTTGAAAACTCACGCTGCAGCCTAGCAGAGACGCCGCGTTTTGACGTCCCATTCTCTTTGGGCCCTGGAGCCCTGGCTGTTTCCCTCTCTTACCCTTCCCTGCAAACTGTGTTCCCCCAGCCCAGACCGTGGGTCCTGATGGATAGGAGTAGGGTGGCTTCTTTAGCTCTTACTGCACTCCCTGAACTCCTAGCCCGGGGCCCAGGCCTGCTTCGGATTCCCGCGACGCAGGGTGAAGCGACAGGTACCCCGGGGGGCCCCGGTCCCACTCCCCCAGCTCTATTTCCTACCCTCTGAGAATAGCGCCTCTGGTTGGAGGCAACCGGGGAAGCGAGGCTTCGACTTTCCAGTGCGGGTCAGCGCGAGCTCTGCCGCCGAGGCCTACTTGTCTCAATCGGGTTATGGGGCCGCGGGTTCATCTAGTAGGATAGGAAGGGAGTACACGAGAACGCTGCACTGAGGCCTCCCAAATCCGTGAGACCTTTTGGGGAGCTCGGCGGGTCACCTTTCAGCCTCCGCCGGGACGACATTGTCCGCAGCCAGGACCGGGCAGAAAGAAGGACCCGCTCGCATTCGCGAAGAAGGGCCTGCGGCGGTGGCCAGGCGCCCCTGACCTCCCGCCGCGTCTTAGAGCCGCCACCTCTACAGTGGCCCCTTCTGCGTCTTCTGGCCGCCTCTGCGGGCCCTGGGCCTGTAACTGCGGTTAAGGTGTGGTGGGATTCCCGGTGAGCAATCTTTCAAAGTCTGGGCACAGAGAGGTTAACTAGAGGGGTGGCTGTGGGCTCTGGGGCCGGGACCCAGTGGCAGAGACCTTTGAAGGAATGTATTCCTCTAAGTGGGTAATGCATCTCAGAGAGGCCCAGGCGCTGCGAGCTCCCCGAAGTGCCTCACCTTGGCTCTCTGGAGCCTCTACCTTTTGGTCCCGCTTTCAAAAACGTTTGAAACAAAAGGAAACAACCCCTTATGCCCTGGGCAGCCTGCCTCACTGGCGCGGAGTAAACGTTTGCTTTTGCAGTATTGAGGCCTGCTCCTACCGGACCAGAATTTTGCCTAGACTTGGGACCTTGTACACTCCGCCTTTCAGGCTCCGACCTTTCCAGCTTAGCCCTGCTTTTAACCTCTCCTCACTCTTAGTGACGTCCTAGGAGTGTCTTTTACCCTTCCAAGTGTGAAAAGAGTAGATGATGATCCAGAAAAGCTTACTTTTTTCAAAGAAGCTGTGGTTTTTAGACTAAGGCCTTATAGAGCCGAGTTGACCGCCTCGCAAAGTTCCGTAGCCTCCCCATTCCGTGGCTCCTTGCCTCAGACAAGACAAGGAAGCCGAGATGGCTCCCAATCACTGTTTACATGTGTCTCCTGTCTCCATAGGCCGGGCCCCCAGGCGCCAAAGAGCTTGAAGGACTGCGCAGTGGGAGCCCCGCACTGCGCCAGGCCCCGGCCCCCTGGATCCGTCGGGGCGCCTCCACCCAGCTGTTAGCATGATGTCTTACCTCAAACAACCCCCATACGGCATGAACGGGCTGGGCCTGGCCGGGCCAGCCATGGACCTCCTGCATCCTTCCGTGGGCTACCCCGGTGAGCACCGGTACCTGCCCCCAGCCCCTGCAAATCTTGGGGATCCCCAGACTCTGAGTTTGAGCACACATTTTTGTCGCTGAGCAGGCCCAGGGAGCCGGTTGGCTAGTATGCCTACAATGCACCACAGGCTGCAGGCTCACAGGGCAGTCACCACTGGGTGAACTGGGCCTGGGCAGTGAAGTAGTGTAATGTGTGCTTTCCCAGCCTGGCCACACGGACAACCTGTTTCTTGTTGTGGTCCCACCACCAGCACAGGGAGCATTTACGTCGGGCAGTTTCCCATGGGCAGCCTTTTTTTTTTTTTTTTTTTGGTGTGTGTGTGTGTGTGTGTGTGTGTGTTACTATGTGTATCTATTCCTTCCCCCCCCCCCCGCCCCCCCCCGCCAATATTGAGTGAGGATTCTGGACACTCTCTAGGCCCTAACAGGAAGAGCCAAGATTTTCTCATGAGAAATGACTGGCAGAGATGAGGAAGAGGGATTCTTTCTCCCCAATTAAATAAATTGTCCTCTACATGGGTCGTTTGCACCAACTTTTGCACTGCGGATGTGGAGAGCCTGAGCAGAATCCTGGCTTTTTGTTTGGTTTTGTTTCCTAGCTCCCACTCCTTCTCCCCCAAGTATTCTTTCGGAAAGTGTTTTCCGGGCGGTGTTTCTGAGCACCCCTTCACCATCCTCCAGCCAGGGGGTGTGTTGGGGGCAAGGGGGCGAAAACAGGGAGATTATATAACTTCTTTTCCCTTCCTAACCTCTGAGAAGTAGGGAAGGGGGCAACTCTAAAGTCTTGAAGACCCACTGGTTCTCAGTCGCACGCATGTACTTTCTCCCACCTGTGGCCTCTCAGGCTCGCCTCCCGGGGGAGTTTTTCTTTCGCTTGGAGCTCTGCTCTCTTTTGCAACGGCCTCGCACAGGGCCTGCCTGAGGCCTATCTGCGTCCTCTAGCGTGGGTCCGCGTGGCCACCGCTGACCCGAGGCGCCCCCGCGTGTTCCCTCAGCCACCCCGCGGAAGCAGCGGCGGGAACGCACTACCTTTACACGCTCACAGCTGGACGTGCTCGAGGCGCTCTTCGCCAAGACTCGCTACCCTGACATCTTCATGCGCGAGGAGGTGGCGCTCAAGATCAACCTGCCGGAGTCCAGAGTTCAGGTGTGCGCGCCCAGGGCTCCTGGGTCAGGGTAGGGGCTCTGGGACTAGTTGGAGAGGGCCTGGGAAGGGTGGTCTGGTGTGGGGCGGGCTTACAGACTGGGCAATTCCTGTCAGACTCCCCCTAGCGCTCAGCCCGGGCCTGGAAGAGGGGCAAAGTCAAGGGCACTAGCTTAGAGCACTGGATTCGACCCTTGGTCCCAGGGCGCCTTCGGTATTGAAAATCCTTTTCATGATTTTGGGAGGATAAGCAAGGTTTCCTAACGTAAAGTGCCCAGAGGGCCCGACACTTGCCCCTGCTTCTTCGGCCATTCCAGGATTTGGCAGTTTTCTTTGGGGTCTTGAATTGTGCCTTCGCACTTGCCTTGCATCCCGGGGATCCTGGAAATGGAAGAGTGGAGCTTGGCCAGAGCCTGGTGCCCTGTCGGAGTGCGCTCCCTGGGTGGCGCAGGTTTGATTAGATGTTTCCTTTGCCCAGAGAGGATGCCGAACACAAAACCCGGCTACCGGCTTTGCAGTTTCTGTTTTTGCGGTGAAAATACTGTTTGGATTATAACTCAGAACTCTCCTCAAGGGCCTTTTATCTCGCTTGCTTTCCCTCGAGGCTCGAGAAAGAACCAAGAATGTTGTGCCACGTACCAGGGCCCTCCAAGAGAAGTGAGAACTTTGTCCCATTTGGTTCCCCACTTGGAACCAAGAAGCCCAACGAAATTCTGCTCAGGCTTCCTTCCCTAGTCCCCCGAGTACTGCCTCTGTTCAGCCTCCCCGCCTTGCTCCTGCATCCGCTCAAATTCTCGCTTTGCCCAACGCTGGGCCTCCAGGGGACGACTGCCTCCCACCTCAGACTTGGTGACTGTCCTGCGCTCTCCTTCGTGCCTCTCCGCAGTTTCCTCAGCTCTATTCATAGAAGACAGGGCCTCCAAACATACATGAGGCTGTTGGGAAGCAGCCAACAGCAGAGTTTAGACATGGCTGAACTTCTGGCTGGACAGACGCGAATGTTCCGCCCTAGGGCAGAGTGGCGCTGGGGGTGGGGAGGTGCACGTCCCTACTTTGCCAGAGGAGGATCTTTGATCTGAAGGTTGGGGGAGGGCGGAGGAGCTGGGAACGCAGGGGCAGGGGCTGGCCCGGTGGGAGATGAGGAGGGGTGGAGGCCGCCGTTGGAGAGGGATAAGAGATCCTAAGCCGGGCGGTGGGTACAGGGGCCGGGGAGTAGCAGGCTCTACTCGCCCCCCTGACACCCTCTCCCTGACTCGGCCCGCTGCAGGTCTGGTTCAAGAACCGCCGTGCCAAATGCCGCCAGCAGCAGCAGAGCGGGAGCGGGACCAAGAGCCGCCCAGCCAAGAAGAAGTCGTCCCCGGTGCGGGAGAGCTCGGGCTCGGAAAGCAGCGGCCAGTTCACGCCTCCCGCTGTGTCCAGCTCCGCCTCGTCCTCCAGCTCAGGATCCAGCGCCTCCGCCAACCCAGCGGCGGCAGCGGCGGCAGGCCTGGGCGGGAACCCGGCGGTGGCAGTCCCGTCGTCGTTGAGTACGCCGGCTGCCTCATCCATCTGGAGTCCGGCCTCCATCTCGCCGGGCTCAGCGCCCGCGTCGGTGTCAGTGCCCGAGCCCTTGGCCGCGCCTAGCAACGCGTCGTGCATGCAGCGCTCGGTTGCTGCAGGCGCCGCCTCGGCTGCAGCCTCTTATCCCATGTCCTACGGCCAGGGCGGCAGCTACGGGCAGGGCTACCCCGCGCCCTCGTCTTCCTACTTTGGCGGCGTGGACTGCAGCTCCTATCTAGCGCCCATGCACTCGCACCACCACCCGCACCAGCTCAGCCCTATGGCACCCTCCTCCATGGCCGGCCACCATCACCACCATCCGCACGCGCACCATCCGTTGAGCCAGTCCTCAGGCCATCATCACCACCATCATCACCACCACCACCAGGGCTACGGCGGCTCAGGGCTCGCCTTCAACTCTGGCGACTGCTTGGATTACAAGGAGCCTGGCGCCGCCGCTGCTTCCTCGGCTTGGAAACTCAACTTCAATTCGCCCGACTGTCTGGACTATAAGGACCAAGCCTCATGGCGGTTCCAGGTCTTGTGAGCCCAGGAGTGGGAGGAAGAGGAGATGAAACGCAACTACCTGCGCCCTCCGTGGTCCCCGTCCTGTTGCTGCTGCTGCACCGCCCGCCTTTGCCTCGGCTTCTGCAGACCTGAATTTTCACGCCCCTGAAAGATGCCCTTTGCCTGCACTGCCGCCCTCATCTTTCTGCCACTTTGTTTGGGGGATGTGCAGACCCGCCCACCCCTTGGATGAGGGGACAGGTGCTTTGGCTTGGCCCACAAGTTCTATATGGGGAGAGCTGTGTGCTCTCTTCCTCATCCCCTAACGAACTCCTAAGTCACTCTCCTCTGGTGTTTCTGGGCAGTTATTATGCACTTGCAGCCTTCGGAGGCTCTTGCTCTGACTCTCTGTTTGAACCGTACACTTTTATTTATTCTTTCTGGACACTGGAATCACTAACTGGCATGTGTCTGCCCACTGGAGTGCACCCACACTCTACCCCAAATCAAAACAACCACTAAGTGTTTCTCGCTTGCAGACTACCGCCCCTTCAGCAGCCCTCGGTCCCGCTCCCCGGCTGCAGGCCAGAGCTTTCCGGCGTTTTCTCCTCCCCAGCGGGATGCGCTGGGGCACGGCTGGAGGGAGGAGCGCGTCCCTAGCCTCTCGCGCACAGCCCCGCCCTGCGTAGAACTGGCTCAAGCTTCCGCCTCGGCGGGAATGCTGTACATAGTCGGGTCCGTTCCAGGGACCATTTAAACTTTTTAGTTGCTGTTGGTTGAACTGAGCATATCTCGTCTTAGCGCCCAGGAAATAGAACTTTAAGATATATACAGCATATATATACATATATATACACACATATATATAAAACAAAAGCAAAAAATATTTTCCCTCTGTCCCCCTCCCTCTCTTCCTTAAACGATGGCGCTTTTATTTTTTCAGTTGTTGCAAAGCTGTCCTGCTCTCTCACACCTTCCCCTCTGTGTATTTATTAAAGAGAACCTTTTGGTTCCAGGAAGCTGGGCGCGGAGGATAGAGAGGGTCCGAGAGTGTGAAGGAAACGACCAAGTCAGGGTACAGGGGAGGGGGCTAGGCTGGGCGGGGACGCAGGGCTGAGCCCTTCACCCGGTCGAAGCACAGAGTCGCAGTTCTGGTGTAGAGACCAATCACAAAACAAAACAAAACAAAACAAAACAAAAAACAAACAAAAATACGGCATTATGGAAAAACAAACAAGTCAACCCAGGCCCCAAACCCTAGTTCCAATTCCTCTGTCGGCTTCTCTCTTTTTAAACAACCCTGTTTCGTCTAGTGAGTTTTTAGTGCACCTTCATTCTCCGAAATCTGCGGAGAGCCCGCGCCTGTGTATCAATTTTGGCTTTGGCCTTTTCGTCCAGTAGGTGGGAAAGTAATTTGTAAACTTGATTTGTCCGATGTGAAGATCACAAATTACTTGTTGAAATGTAAGGCAGTCCCCCTCCTCCCCTTTTATCTACATTATTTCCCGAAAATAAATGCAAATTAATGAACGGCTTGTCAGTGTTGCTCTTCTGATTCCAGCCCCCAGGTCCTGGTCTCGGGGAGCCTAAAAGGAGGGAAAAAAGTCCCGTGTTAATACCCTCGCGTGTTAACGACCTGTGGGAAGCAGAAGGCCAAATGATAGGGAGGGAGGACGTGGCAAAAGGAGTCTCCAGAGATGGTCTCTTAGGGAGTGTTCTCCCCTCCCAGTCAGGTCGGCCCCTTCCCGCGGGCGTTTTGACCCCGCATCCCCTCTCGCCATCCTGGACAGAGACAGGTGTCAGGACTCAATTCCCGAAGCAATTCCTTTCTCTTCAGAGGCAGGAACCTGGCACTGATTTCTTCACCCTAATTGCCTGCACCAGACAGAAGAGGGGGAGGGAAAGAGGGTCGGGAGGCGGGAAAGGATAGCTCTGTAATGCTTTCAGAGCTGAGCCAAAAGGAAAAGAAAACAAAACGACAAAAAACCGATCCGTGTCCTGCATGTTGGCAGCAGACAACCTTCCTTTCTGCTGAGCTGTCCCGCGTGGCTTCACGGCGACTAGGGGATCCGAGTCATTCCTTCCATGTGCTAAGATGTCCCTCTAAACCCCCAGGCCCTTGCCATAAGTAGCCGAGTTATCTTTTGCGTATTGTGAAGTTTCTTTCCAACGCAAACATTAAGATCTAGGAAAGCCGACAAGGACGCGTTTCACTTTGGCAGGGGAAGAAGTCTCCCCACTTGCAGCAGGGGGTCGGAAAGGACGGTTCCATCTTGTCCTGAGAGAAGACCAGGAAAGAGGTGGGGATGGGGTGGGATGATCCGTCCAGAAAACCCAGGGACCCGGAGCTGTCCAGATTCTGTTCGGCCCGAAACCTACTGGGTGTAAGGCCCAGAAGCTGCTCAACTTGCCCACGGACGGGAAGGAAATAAAGAAACAACGAAAAGTTTCCTGCGAAGTGACCAACACACCCTATTCTGTTTATTCCGTGTAAGACCTGAGAACACAACGCGAGGCCGGGTTTGGAGAACGAGCCCTCCCTCAGAGTCCCGCGCGGAGCAAGGTCTTAGGGCCGCGAGCTCCGGTTACAGAAAAGCCTCTTCGGCCGCGTCCTCCCTCTGGACTCCGTAGGCCCGGCTCTGGCGCACTGCGCCTCCCCACTCCAACAAACCCATTATCCCCGACTCAGCAGAGGCCCGCGGGAGGGCGCAGCCGCGGCCCGCCGGCGCCGCCCCCGGAGGAAGACCCCGAGCGCAGGGCCGGGCCGCGCCCGCGCGGGCTCCGCCTTGGGCAGCGCCTCCAGTTAAAGGCGGAGCCAAGGACGACCCGCCGGGTGTGCCGTGGCCCCTCGGGTGCGGGGCCCGCACGTGCCGGAGAGGCCGGGGCGATGGCCGGAGCAAAGAGGCTTCCAGCCCGCGCTGCACGGGCCTGGGCACCCGGGTTGGAGGGCTTCCCGGGCGCTCCCCTCAGCCCACCCTGCCCGTCCCGCCCCGGTTCACGCAGCAGCTGCCAGTGGCGCTAGAATGAATGGGGTGCTACGCTGCCCCCACCCGCAGTTCCGAGGCGGGTTCTGGGGGAGGGAGGCAGCGGTCCTCTTGGCTGTTCGGGGGAATGACACCAGGAGACCCGGCTTTGCGCCTGCTCAGACAACTATGTGGCCTCCGGAGCAAGGTACTCAAACCCTTGGGCCTCCGTTCGGTCGCATTTGTTAGTTGGCCCTGCTTGGCCTGGGGCCCTCCAGAACTTCACACTTGGGCCAAGTTGCTGGTGGGTAGGTCGGACGCGTCCCCGTGGCCCGGCCACTCGGCGGCGTCCAGAAGGTTCGGCGCCTGCGTACTTCAGCAGATGGGCCCCGGTGGCCGGGCGCGCGGAGACCCGGCGGGAGTTCCCGCCCCGGGGAAAGGAGGCTTCGAAAAGAGGCACGTGCTTCTCCCAGGGCCTCCCCGTCTGTGCCGAGGGCCCGTGGCGCTGGGTGGAAACCAGGAGCCCGAAGGCACTGGGGCACCGCAGGCCACCAGGGCGCGGGAGCTAGCGGGGAGAGGGGTGGGTGAGTGGCCGCGGCGGGGGCGGCCCGAGGTGGCCAGGCCGGGTGAGGGGAGGGCGTCTCCGGGCGGCGGCGGCGGCGGCGGCGGGAGAGCGGAAGGCCCCTCCCGGCCCGGCCACCTGTTAATGGGCAGAACCGCTCTCATTCAGCTCGCCCTTCTCGGGAGGGGAGAGGTTTGTTCTGTTTGGGTTGGGTGTTCGTGACACAAGTGAGGCAACTTAAGGAGATTTAGCAACGCGAAGACAGTTGCTTACTCAACAGTTTTCTTTCGTTGAGCACCCAACGAAATCTTCGTGTTTTTTACTCCTAGTTTGTGTTCTCTGCTCAAACTCCAGGGGCAGAAAAGTCCACCCTGAAGTGAACACGTGTGAGGTGCCGTGAGGCGTAAAGGATAACTCCTATTGGTGATTTTTAAGGAATTTTAAAACTTAAAACTGTCGTGGGAGCATCGCATTCATTTACTGAAGCTCTGAAAAGATTCAGTGAAGTAACCTCGTTTGTTGTAGAACTTTTCAGTCTTCAGTAGCTACTGAGAGTATATGGAGACGTTTCCCTAGATTGTGAAAACAGTTTTTTTGAGGGGAAAAAAATCGTTAAGCTATGGAGTATTTACGTGAGCGGGAAAGCAGGTAAAAAGACACTGTGTGTCAGCAAATTCATGTCTGCTACATTATTGGGCTAAAAAAGCAGTGGTTTCATTTCTTGTGTCAAAAGAAAATTACTAGTTTTCTCATGTATTTGTTCAAAATAGCAGTTTCACAAATAAACAGATTTCTTTCGATTGTGAAGATGAATGATAAAACCACTACTCTGGCAGAATTGTTATTGATGTTATTAATTAAGCCTTAACAGGCTCTCAGATTTTCTTTAGAAATACAGAAATAAAATTGTATCCGATATATTAAATGTAGTTAATATATACATTATTGGTGGAGAAAATCTGTATCATTACTATTCAAGACCGAAAAAATCACTTGGCTTCTGATGCAGAATTAATTTAAGAACAGCAACAAGATATCTTTATGAAATTCCTTAATTGAAAACCTATCAAATTCTCAAGTTATTCTATATTTTCCACACTTCTTTTCCCTTCCCCCATACATTTTAATGTCTAAAATAAGAATGAAAAAAAAAACTGATTAGATTTAACTAAAGAATAGTTATATTCAACAATATAATATTAAAGTAGAAAGCAACTAAAAGGTAAATACAACAAGAAAACATCTCTATTATCTTTAAGAAAGAACCTGTTTAATTAAATGTGTGGGTGTCTGAAATATGCTTTTTTTTTTTTGAAAAGAAGAGGCTTTGCATTTAGCTGTGTTTAGTAAACCATTCCTGAAAAAGCAATTATGCCTTAATTATCTTGTTGATATTTACTGATATCTGAAAAAAGAATTGGATTGTTTTGTGAGGGAGGGGGACATGCCATTTTGACCTAATTGTTTAATCATGCTTTAAAAATGAGTTGGATTTCATTTAAAATACATTAGGTGCAGTCTTTCAAAAGCCTGTGAAAATTAAAAATATTTTCCAAAAATCCTTCAGTAACTTAGGTGAAATGGCAGTTACATAATCTAGACGAAGTTGAAACTGCTTTTAATACATCTGATTATTTCTTAGGAAAAAATGAAGCACAGATGTGTACGTGTGTTCACAACTAAAATGTATATCTCTCTATTTATGAAATTGTACATTCAGGTTTCTAGGACTATTAATTCAAAGATAAGGATATGCTTTAAAATATTTTGGAGTTCTTTCTAATCAAATAGGACTTAGCTCTTTTTAATCAGTGGTGACCCATCATAATTTAACCATTGACAATCTATCGTGTTTCTAAAAATTTTACGCCTCCTATCCCCTTTGGACAATTTACTTGGTGGCTAATATAATCAAAGACACAAAGTTCCATTTCATTCCAAAGGTCATAAATACTTCATATTTCAAAGGTTAATCTTTATTGGACAGGTTATGAAACTGTTTTAGAAAATTTTAGAAATTCTTTTAACGTGGATTGTAAAATTAGGCTATAAGGAGCTCGAGTCACATTTTTTTCAGGATTGAAGTGGAATATAAATAATAACTAATTTTGATAGTTTGCATTAGATTAATGAAAATGTAGGAATAAATGGCCTCTGATTCAACAACTTGGTGTCTAAAGAGCTTATAAAATATTTTTAGTATGCAAATATTCTCATGTATGTTCAAAGCTCTGAACGCTTATGAGATATACCATCGTCTGTCATAGCTATTTAAATGTAGGAATCAAATTTTCTTTTTAAAATTTACTTAAAAATTTTTATTGTGAAGTATACATAGAAAAGAAAGTGTAAAACATATGTAAACTTCAAGCAGAACAGAAAATTTACATGGAGGAACATGTTTTTAAATAGTTTGAAAAGTAGATTTGGGGTTGATTACAATACCAGTGTGTAAATTTGTTACATAAATTATGTCTGTGTTTTAGGGATTTTTGTTAAATCCTTTAGAATAGTGAGTACTAATATAGGGACACCTTTTTAAGGCAGAAAAACAATTACAGTAGTAGGATGTAGAAGTTTTATAGGCCTTTGAAAATCTGTAGTTTCTTTTTTGATGGAAGAATTATGCTTTATGTAGATATTTTTATCAAAGGAGCATCAAGGAAAAGTCTGTCATCTTGTTTCCTAAGCATGGATATTTGACCTTTATGCAGAGCTATAGCTTCAACTCTTGATTTCGTTATTGGTGACACTCAAATTCACATTACTAGCTCAGACCTCTCTGTTGGACTTCATATACCTGTACATCCACTGAGAAGAAGCCACTGGATTTTAGATCTTAGGATGTTAATGATATGATATCTGGGACTTGCTTCAAAATATAATAGAGGAAGAGAAGGAATGAATGGAATATAGATAAAACCAGGTTAGCCATGAATGGATAATTGTTGAAGCTAATGAGAATACATGTAACTTCATTTTACTAGACTTTTGTAGTTTAAATTTTTTTCCATAATAAAACATGGATAAAAATATGTGTTTGCTGAAAGTAGTTTTTGTAGTATGTTAAGGAAACTGACTCCATACTTCTGGAGTTCCTACAGTATCAGTTGTATGTATTTTCTTTATCTGCTCTCAAGTCTTGCAAGGTTGGTTGGTGTGAGACTCAGAGTGGTTTGATTATTTACTCACATTACATAGATGGTAGGTGGCAGGCCTGGTACTCCGTCTTCAGATCCCATGTCTTTTGCTGTAAAAGCTACCTAAAATTTTCAGCATATTAGCAAACATTAATTAAAAGACCCCCAACCGTATCACTTGACAATCCAATTACCAGGTTATCAACAAACCATGCTTTATCTAAATTCGAGTTATAAAATTTGAGCTTTGGTAACTGAAAATTATTTCCTGGGACATTATTACCTTTATGTTTCTGAGCATCACTTCAATCTTGGTGAGAGTTCAGAAAGATTTTAATAGAGCATTAAGTGAGAGTACTAGTTTGATACCAGGTCTGTCTACCCTTTCAGTTTCGTATTAATTTTAATTCCCTACTAATTGCTCATTTCTAAGTAATTTTAAAATTCCTTACTGGTTGGTTCATGTTTATGTGTTGTTTGCCCTTGATTGAATCCTTTTTGCTCCTTAGAATATGCTTTGCTACATTATAGGAGTTCTAACCCAGAGAAAACTGTGTAAACCAGACAAAGAGTTGAAATTAGATTAATGGCTCTGTGTATCAGCCTTAATAATTTGTAAACAGATATTTGGGATCTTATATTCTAATTATACTAACTTGGGAACTTCTCTTTTTGAGTTTTGAAGTTTGTAGCTTAATTTTTTAAATCTCACAGGTAGCAAATACTGCCTTTTTAGGGTAAATTTTATTTTTTCAGATCCAAGTCTGAAATTTTAAAATGGGTTAAAAAGTTGAGTTATAGAGATCACGTCACTTCATAGATACAGGCTTTCTTTCCTGAAAAGCAAAAAGCAGAAGTCTTGTTTAAATTGTATCTTTATTGTTTCAATTTTTAAAAACCCTGACCTCACCCTTGTATTCCTGCTATTGATCTCAGTCCTTCTCTTGCCTGATGTGAAAAATAAAGGTTGTTTGTTCATGTTCCTTAATGTTTGGAAGAGAAAACATCTAGCATCCATATTCTCCCTGTATTTCCTCACTTGAGGCATAAACTGTATCACATAGATTAGCACCTGTTAATTCCTGCATGCCTTTTTATTTCTACATTTGGAACTGAGATTCTCCCTGCCTCATTGTATTCCAATCAATAAAATAGCTAAATCTTTTATCCCAAGAAAGATTAGAAGTCAATGGGGGTCCTAGTGCTGAGAAAAGTCTAAGAGGTAGGACTAAGTTTTCCTGTACTGCAAGTCCTTGGCACGGTGCCAGACACAAGGTAGGTCTCAAATGAAAGAATGAAATCCAGTCATCAGCCTTGAAACAGATTTAAATGTAATTCATCTCAGATACAGAATTGTCTTTTTTTTTTTTTTTTTGTGGTATTCAGAGTTACTTCTGAATGAATTCAATAGCATGTTTTCTTAATCTCCTTTAATCGTCCTTAGAATCAAGACCTTTCTGGTTACTTCTCTTCTTATTATTACATCTCTTGTTAAATGTAGGACCATTTCAAAATTTAGTTCATTAAATTTTTTTAAGTTGCATATTTAAAAGTCCGTAAAATTTATATGTACATTTAATCAAATGGTTATCAACTTAACATCATGTAATCACCACCAGTGAGGTCAAAGAATAGAACATTGGGACTGCAGAATTCCTTGAGAATATCCCTTGCCCATTACAATCATTTTGGTCTCCTGTGAAGTAACAACTATCTTATTATTTATAGTAACTGTTTTCTTGCATTTCTCAATCACTGTGTATGCATTCCTAAACAATATGGATTTGTTTAGCCTATTTGAATTTTATTATATTGTATTATTTATGAATAGAATTATATTGTGTCATTTTTGTAATTTTATTCCACTTAAAATTACAAGATTGATTCATGTTATTGTGTGTATCAGTAGCTTCTGTTTGTATGCTGTATAGTATTCCAATGTGTGAATATACCACAATTAATTGATCTGTTCTGTTGAAAGGCATTTGTCATGTTTCCAGTTTGGGATAATCACAGTGGTGCTGCTCTGAACATTCTTATATGTGTATCCTGATGCACATAAAGATGCAAATCTCTAGAGTATATCCTAGGAGTGAAATTTCTGAGCCATAGGGAATGCATATTTTCTACTTGACTAGATATTGGCACAGGTTCCAAATTGGTTGCATTAATTTATATTCCCAAATAGTGTATGAGAATTCCAGTTGATCCATATCTTTGCCAAAGCTTCTTATTTTTAGACTTTTAAAAATTTTGTCAATATACCGGATATGTAATACCTCATTGTGGTTTTGATTTGTGTTTTCTTGACTAGTGGTGAAATTGAGCCCCTTATGTTTATTCGGGTATCTTTTTTGGTGAAGTGCCTATTCTTCTATTTTCCTTTTTTTTTCTATTAGATTGTCTACCTTTTTTTCTGATTCGCAAGAGCTCTTTACATATTCTGCAAACTAGTCCTTTGTCAGTTATATGTGTTGGAGATAATTTCTCACTTTGTGCATTGTCCTTTCACTCTTTCTTAGGGTGTTTTAAAGTAGCTGAATTTGTTGATCTTTTATGATTGGTGCTTTTTGTGTATCTTATTTAGGAAATTTGTTCTCACTTCATGATCATGAAAATATTTCCCCATATTTTCTTTTAAAAGATTTGTTTCAAGTTTTGCCTTACATATTAATCATCTGACTTTTTTTTTTTTGTAGTGTGCAGAATTTGGCAGCATTTCCTTTTCTTGAAACTTTATCTGCTTATATGACTGCAAATGTCATCTTTATGTTGATAATTCCAAAAATCCATATTCTTGGTATTGACTATATTTTTTAGCTGAGACCCTTATTTCCAACTGCCTCCTGGATCTCTTCACTTGAATATCTTGCAGATACTTGCTGATATCTCAGTGTAGAGCTTATTTTTTTAAACTTTGTTGTTTTCTGTTTACATTAAATCATCATATAAGCCAAAGTACATGGTGGAATCCTTGACTCTTCTTTCTTTACCTTCTCCATCCAAATAGCCATCCTGTCCAAGTGATTCTATCTCTACAAGGCATGTCAAATCCATTCATTCCCTTCTTTCCAGTTCCAGAATTACTGTAGAGAGTTCCACCTAGTCTGGTACAATAACCTTTTAATTGGTTTTCCTGCCTGCCTTCTGTTCCCCTTCTCTAGTCATTCACTTATACAGCCGTAGAGTTTTCTAAGACACAAATCCCATCTCTTTCCTGGTTTTATGCTTTTTCATTGCCTTCATTATAACAAAAAATCCAAATTCCTTCTCATAGCTCCTACTATTACTCTGTAGGAATCTCATGTTTTAGCCACACCAGGCTTCTTATTGTTTCCCAAAGGAGCTGTGTCCTTGTGCCCTTTTTCATGTTGTTCCTTCTGCTTGGAACACTATTCCTTTTACCTCTTCTCACTGGGAAAATCCAGTTCCTTCCACCATCATTTCCAGAAAGAATTAATCCTTCTTTCCTCTGGGCTTCCCATAGTACTTTGGTCATACCTTTATTGCAGTACGTATCATAATGCTTTATA
Source organism: Lynx rufus (assembly GCF_022079265.1). Classification (NCBI taxonomy): domain Eukaryota; kingdom Metazoa; phylum Chordata; class Mammalia; order Carnivora; family Felidae; genus Lynx; species Lynx rufus. The sequence continues at coordinate 81,226,377 of NW_025814896.1, forward strand.
TTTATTGATCTCTCATGCTAGACTATGAAGTTTTTGAAGACAGAGAATATGTTTTATTAATCTTATTTTTCTTAGAATCTAGCAATGCCTGCTACAAGATAGTAGTCAGTAAATACTTGAAGAAAAAAAAAGTACTTGAAGAATTGTGTTAACTTTAAAAAAGAAAATAGAAATGTATGCATTGGCTTAAAAAATGTTGTTGAAAGAGTACAATGGGCTGTTTTCTGTGAATGGGTTCTAGTTGAAAAGATTAGAACCACACTGCTCTGGTCTAATGTGAACTGAAGGGAAAAAATAATCTTAAAAGGACAAATAAAATTGACGGAGTTCTCATTTTTAAAAGGGTGACTTACATGTCAAACAGAATACAAAGTTAAATTAGTTTTAAAAAACTAAGACATTTACAGTACTGCTGAAGAAATTTGTGTCTTTCAGGGAACACATTAATGAGCATAGTCTATCCTATTACAAGTTTTATAATATCATGAATTCTGTTTTCACAGCACTTGGTAACTTTTACTCTGGAAGGTGCTGGTAAATCCAGGTTCCCCTTAGGTTTAAACAGATCAGTGACAGACAGGTTAACAGTTGTTTCATGTGCCAGTTCTTCATATTCCCATAAAAACTAAAACCTCTGGAGGCTAGAGTCCAAATATTTACTTAAAGCTCACACAGCAAACATACAACACAATTGAATTAGGGTGAGACAGTTTTTTTACAGTTCATCTAGAGGGAGCAGAGTTAGTGTTCAAGAACATTATTAACTTTTCGTGTTAATATAACTGATTCATTGTATGCATAGGAATATTCTAAATACAAAATGTTCTTAAGAAATTTTAAGAGCAAATTGATTTTTTTATTAAAATATTATATATTGTTTATATCTGGATTTCTGATTGGAGTAAATCTTTAAAGCTTGGAAAAGTTTGTATCTGTAGATAAGTTATTCTCTCATGAATGTATAGATTTTGAAATAAACCGGCCCCTAATCATAAGAGCAATTTCTAGATAAGCATGGTCAATTGAATACATGTTTTATTTTCACTCTCTCTTAACATAGTAAAATTAAAGTCAGGGAATAAAGAAAGGCATAAACTCCATAAGGACAAAGAGAACATGACAGAAGATGTCAATAGACTTTTGGAAGCTGGGCCATAGGTAGATGGATGAGTGGTAACTGTCTTAGCAAAGAAAGCTGGCCCCCTCAGTCTGTTCCACCTGCACACCTGACTAACTGAGGTAGTGAATATCAGCCTGTGGCTGTGTAGATACTGATGGTTTCCAGACAAGAGACCAGCATGAACTTGGTAGGGAACCAAAGCTCTATCTCGGATGATCTGATTGCAAAACATTTTCTAGACTCAGAGTCTCAGAATAGCTGAGCATTTGTAGATGAACTATGTTATGTAAGCGTATATTATGAATGATATTGTTAATGAGTATAAGGAAGAATTGCAGTGGCTTTGTTAATTCAACAAGGATATAATAACTTTACATATTATACAATCATAATACCTAGAGCAACACTGTCCAGTACTGTGACCATTAGTTACTTGTGGCTTTTGAGCTTCTGAAATATTGCTAGTCTGAGTGAAAATGCAATGTTGAGTATAAAATTCACTCTGCATCTCAAAGACTTAGTATAAAAAAAGTAAAATGTCTCCTTAGTAAGTTTATATTAGTTGCTTATTGAAATATTTTATATATATTATGTTAAAATATATTAAAATATTTCACCTATTTCTTTACTTTTCTGATGTAGATACTAGATATCATTTTAAATGTTTATTCTGAGAGAGAGAATGAGAGCAAGTGAGCAGGGGTGGGGCAGAGAGCAAGGGAGAGAGAGAATCCCAAGCAGGCTTCACACTGTCTGCCCAAAGCCTGATGCAGAGCTTGAACTCACAAACAGTGAGGTCATGACCTAAGCCAAAATCAAAGGTCGGATACTCAACCAACTGAGCTACCAAGGCACCCTGATAATAGACAATTTTAAATTGTATATGTGGCTCTTATTTTTCTTTTATACAGCTGTGAATAGAAGTATTGATCCTTGAGTGGCGGATATAGTTCCCTGCTCTGTATCTTATGGGGCCCTTTAAAATTTTTTTTTCAAGTTTCTTTATTTTGAGAGAGACAGCATGAGTGGGGGAGGAGCAGAGAGAGAGGGGGAGGGAATTCCAAGCAGGCTCTGCACTATCAGTATGGAGCCTGATGCTGGGCTCAAACCCACGAAACCGTGAGATTGTGACCCGGGCTGAAACCAAGAATCAGATTCTTAACCTATTGAGCCACGCAGGCACCCCTCACAGGACCCTTTAAGAAGAAAGCCTTTTGGGGGCACGTGGGCAGCTCAGTCAGTTAAACATTTAACTCTTGATTTGGGCTCAGGTCATGATCTCATAGTTGTGGTATTGAGCCCCGCGTCAGGCTCTGTGCTTAAAGTGCAATGCCTGCTTGGGATTCTCTCCCCCTCTCTCTCCTCCTCCCCTGCTCATGCTCGCTTGCTCACTGTCTCTCAAAATAAACACCTAAAATAAAAAGACCCTTTAAAAATAATAAACAGGGGCGCCTGGGTGGCGCAGTCGGTTAAGCGTCCGACTTCAGCCAGGTCACGATCTCACGGTCTGTGAGTTCGAGCCCCGCGTCGGGCTCTGGGCTGATGGCTCAGAGCCTGGAGCCTGTTTCCGATTCTGTGTCTCCCTCTCTCTCTGCCCCTCCCCCGTTCATGCTCTGTCTCTCTCTGTCCCAAAAATAAATAAAAATGTTGAAAAAAAAATTTAAAAAAAATAAAAAATAAAAAATAAAAATAATAAACAAATGGGGACCACATCTATACTGTGCAGTACCTCTCAGTAGTACCTAAAGTACTGCAGTATATCCTTTTGGCAAACTACCAAGTTAATGGTGTGAGTCTGTTTATTGAATAAAAAAGAATAGTCTAAAAGTATCAATAGATATCTTGGTAAAATTTGTAATCTTCTTGTTATCCATCTACCATGGTTCTTCAGCACAACTCCTTCCCTGAATCCATATAATTTTATGTACCCGATTACTGATAGCTTTAAGAGAAAACCATAGATTTGAGTCAAGTGTTAATAGTATAGAGTCTTGATTACCAATCTGGTCTTTGGTTCTCGGGCTTTCTAGCAATATTTCTGTTTTCCAATACTCCAGTCTTGATAGTGGCTATTTAAAACCTTTCATTCTTCTCATATCTCCTATCCATGTTCTCAGCAGATGACCCCACATCCTACTTCACTGAGAAAATGCTGTAGAAGGTTTCAGAAGAGAATGCCCTTGACTATGAACTATAGCTCTTCCTTGGAGTTATGTCCTAATAAACCCATTGTGAGTTGAAAATTACCATGAGCTAAAATGCATTGAATACACCGAACTTACTGAACATCATAACTTAGCCTGGCCTACCTGAAATGTGCACAGAACACTTACATTAGCCTACAGTTGGCCAAAATCATCTAATAGAAAGCCTCTGAATACCTCCTGTAATGTATTAAAGTCCCCTACAATCATGGTATTGTTATCTATACATTTATTTATGTTTGTGATTAATTGATTCATATATCTGGGTGCTTTCACATTGAGGGCATAACCATTTACAATTGTTAGCTCTTCTTGATGGGTAGATCCTTTAATTATGATATAATGTCCTTCTTCATCTCTTGTTACAGTCTTTGTTTTAAAATCTAGGTTGTCTGGTATAAGTATGGCTACTCTGGCTTTCTTTTGACATCCTGTAACATGATAGATGGTTCTCCATCCCATCACTTTCTTTTTAATTTTTTTTAATGTTTGTTTATTTATTTATTTATTAAAGAAATTTTTTTTACATTTATTTATTTTTGAGAGACAGAGACAGAGCATGAATGGGGGAGGGTCAGAGAGAGAGGGAGACACAGAATCCGAAGTAGGCTCCGGGCTCTGAGCTGTCAGCGCAGAGCCGGACGCGGGGCTCGAACTCATGGACCGTGACATCATGACCTGAGCGGAAGTTGGACGCTCAACCGACTGAGCCACCCAGGTGCCCCATCCCGTCACTTTCAACCTTCAGGTGTCTTCAAGTCTAAAATGAGTCTCCTGTAGGCAGCATATAGATGGATCTTGGTTTTTTTATCCATTCTGATACTCTCTGTCTTTTTGGGGCTTTTAGTCCATTTACATTCAGTGTGATTATTGAAAGATATGGATTTAGTGTCCTTGTGTTATCTGTAGGTTTTGTTCTTGTGGTGATGTCACTGGTCCTTTGTAGTCTTTGATGCTTTCCACTCACAGAGTCTCCCTTAGGATTTCCTGCAGGGCTGGTTTAGTGGTCATGAACTCCTTTAGTTTTTGTCTGGGAAAGCCTTTATTTCTCCTTCTATTTTAATGACAGCCTTGCTGGATACAGGATTCTTGGCTGCATATATTTCCTATTCAGCACATCAAATATTTCCTGCCACAGCCTTCTGGCCTGCCATGTTTCAGTGCACTGGTCTGCTATTACCTTTATGTGTCTACCCTTGTAGGTTAAGGCCCGTTTTGTCCCTAGCTCCTTTCAGAATTCTCTCTTTATCTTTGTATTTTGCCAGTTTCACTATGCTATGTTGTGGTGTTGACCTGTTTTTGTTGATTCTGAAGGGAGTTCTCTGTGCCTCCTGGACTTGGATGCCTATTTCCTTCCCCAGCTTAGGGAAGTTCTCAGCTATAATTTGTTAAATAAATCTTCTGCCCCTTTCTCTCTCTCTTCCTCTTCTGAACTTCTATGATATGGATATTATTTTGTATCACTGAATCACTGAGTTCTCTAATTATCCCTTTGTGGTCTAGTAGTTTTCTTTCTCTCCTTTTCTCAGCTTCATCATTTTCCATAATTGTATCTTCTATTTCACCTATTCTCTCCTCTGCTTCTTCCATCCTTGCTGTCTCTGAATCTAGTTTATTTTGCATTTCATTTATAGCATTTCTTAATTCATTGTGACTACAATGAACTTCTTAGTTCCTTGATCTCTGCAGCAATAGATTCTCTACTGTCTTGTATCTTTTTTCAAGCCGAGCTATTAGTCTTATGACTATTACTCTAAATTCTTGATTAGATATATTGTTTATATCTGTTTTATGCAATTCTCTGGCTATTATTTCTTCCTGGAATTTCTTTTGGGCAGAATTCTTCTGTTTTGTTATTTTGGCAAGTTTTCTGTCCTTTACGTGTTTTAATAGCTTGTTATGTGTCCTGCACCTGCGAGTACTACTGTATTATAAAGGGGTCATACACTGTCCAGGGCCTGGAACTTCAGGAAATGTTTTTGGAGTGTGTTACGTGCATTCTGTTGTTACGTCTTGGATGCTTTAACTACTTGTAGTGGTGGATTGGATTGCCCACCAAGTATGCTTTGATTTGTTTGTTGAAGTAACCCTGGAAAAGAGGAGAAAGAGGGAGAGGAAAGAAACCTTATCCCAAACTAAGAGAGGAATGATAGGGGTGGATAGAAAGACCAGGCAGAGAATCAAAGAAACAAGAGGGCTTAGTCCAGAGAGAGAGAGAGAGGGAAAGATAAATAAGAAGGAGATACAGAAAAGGTGTAAAAAGAATAGAGTAAAAATGCTTGATTAAACAAACAACCAGAACAGAGTAACCCCCCCACCCCAAAAAAGGGAAAGAAAAATATATAATGAGAATTGACCAAAAACTAAATCAGAAAGTATATGGCTGATTCCAAGGCGGGGAGAAAAAATAGAGTAGAAAGGTAAGGCAGGGAAAAGAGAAGACAAAGAAAGAAAAAGAAAAAAGAATGAAAAAAGAACAAAAACAACAACAAACCTGGACTAACATACAAAACCATAGGACAGTTGTCTGTTGGTGCCTTGGAAATGGTGGCCTTGCTGCTCTGGAGAAGGGGCTGACTGGTTTTGGTGAGTGTCATTCTCACTCCAGTAGGATAAGCAGTTACTAAGCACAGAGGGGTGGGTTTGTAAGGGGTCCTGCTTCCACTGGGGGATAGGGAGGAAAATGGTGACACCCCAATCTTTCTCCTCTTAGGATGGGTATCCCAAACCACGCTGTTCAGGCAGCCCTCCCAGAGCAGCTGGGCAGGCGGGTTTGCCCTGCTGCATAGTCTCCTGCGCCTCCCCTGTGCTCGACTGGGATTCAGAACCCACTGCCTTAAAGCCACTGCCTTAAAGAATGCTCCATACCACCTGGAATAGTGCCACTCTGCCCAGCCAACAAAGGGCCTCTGGCTGACACCTGCAGGGTCTTTTGTTCTTGGAGAGTCAGTAAACCCTCTTCTCACAGTACTCAGTGGAGGGGATGACTTTCTCCCTGTGCACCCCCCACACCTCCCAGAGCATTACCAAGTCTGGGGTTGGCTCTCCTCCCCACCAGGCGCATGTACCAGCAGGGGCACAGGTGCGCTGGCAGTGGCTCTGGTCCAGAGTAGTTGTGCAACCTTGAAATCTCTGATCTTCACTCCTAAGGCTGTTTGCAAAGTAGAAACTGGATCTCTTCGTATTCTTCATTTTCTGGACCATGGTCCAGAGAGATCTTTCTCTTATCCAAATACAATTTCATACTTCCACAGCTTCTCTTTCTCTTCTAAGTCTACCTAGGCCACCCATCTTATCTCTCCCAGTTGGCAAACATGCACCTCTCTCCCTCCAAGCTGTCTTCAAACACCCCTGGCGATGTTTCTGTCAGACTGTAGCCTGGATTCCTGGAATTCCAAGAGTTATGACCTCAATACTGCTGTGTTTGAGGGGTGAGGGAAGTTATGGTATCCCTACTTTTCCTCCATGTTGACTCAAAGCCATCTCCTGTATTTTATTGAATACTATACTGAAAGTGAAAACCAGAATGGTTGTATGGGTACAGAAGGGTTGTAGGGATATTGATTGTTGACTTTTGTGGTCACATGGCTGACTGGGAACTGGAGCTGGCTACTGCTGCCCAGTATCATGAGAGAGTATTGTGCTTGTGAGCCTGGGAAAAGATCAAAATTCAAAATTCAAAATATGGTTTATACTGAGTGTGTATCACTTTTGGACCATTGTGAAGTCAAAAAATTGTAAGTTAGGGACCATGTGAATGGATACTCTATGTACGTATACATGTATGTATGTATGCGCCACACCTACGGTTTAACCTGCACTCACAGCCATTCTTTAACTCCTGTCCACTACTAGGCATGGTAGCTCTCTTTAGTCTGAGGATAATCTCTGTCTGTGTTCTGTATCTTATCCCCTTCTGCTTCCTCAGAGGCCTTTCTTTTGGCATCTTCAGTTTTTTTCTCCTTCTCTATTAGCTTCATCTCAACAGTACTTAAACATGCTCTGACTTCACCATCTTAAAAAACCCTCTCTTGGGGCACTGGCTGGCTCGGTCAGTAGATCATGTGACTCTTGATCTTGGAGTTGTAAGTTCGAGCCTCAAGTTGGGTGTAGAAATTACTTAAAAATGAAATCTTAAAAAACCTATCTTGATCACTTGTCCTATATCTACTACTAGGTCTTCTTCTTTTTAACAGTTAAGCTTAAAAAATTGGTCTATTTGTTGTTTCTATGTTTTCCCCTTGTGTTCACTTTTTAATTCACTGTAGCAAAGCTTCCACCCCTATGACTGCTTTTGCCAGTCACTAGTAACTTACTTGTTTGTGATCCACAGGCACAATTTTCAGTCTTAATCATAGTTAATCTCTCTATAGCATTTGATACTTATAGTTATTTTCTCTTTTATGAAATGATTTTTTTCTTTTTTTTGTGATACTCATCTATTCTGATTTTTATTCTGATGACCCTTCTTCTTAGACTTCTTTGTGACTCCCTGTTTTCTGTTATATTAAATGTTGTTGTTCCTCAAGACTCCACTCTGGTCTGTCTTCTTACTTAACAAACTCACTCTGAGTAATTCATCTACTCATGTTTTGAGTTCTAAATTTGCATCTTCAGCCCTAATCTCTAGATTCAGTTTCTTTCTGGACATACCATAGTACCTCTACTATCAAATCTATTCTTTTTAATCTATTCTTTATATCAGTGAATAACAACTCAGTCAACCCAGGAGCTTAACAAGGAAACCAGCCGTCTGCATTCTAACCACCATGGTCCCTCCTCAACACTCATTGTCAGTTACTCGTCTAGCTTGGTCCATTTCATCACTTAATTGCTCTTAATTCTATTTGTCTATACCCAAATATAAATACAAAATTCCATTACAATCTTTCAGCTAGTTTGTTTTAATGACATTCTAATTGATGTTACTCTCTTCAATCTTGCACCTATCCATAAAATCTGTGGTAGCTGGTTTCCAAAGTTGACCCCCCAGTGAACCACATCTCCTGGGATTCAGACCCTTGTTTAGTCCCCTCTCATACCGAATCTGAGCTGATCTTTGTTACTCATTTTAAGTAACGGAGCATGGCAGAGATGACATTATGCCAGTTCCAGGCTTTAGCCTTAAAAATGCCTGATAACTTCAACTTACATACCCGAAGTTCCTTGTAAGTCCAGCTACCGCAGGAGGACTATATGGAGAGAAATGCCTAGACATCCCAGCATCCCAGCTGAATCCAGACTTCTGGATGTTCCTTCCAAGATGCCAGACCTATGGGAGAGCCATTATACATGTTCTGTACCTGGAAAACTAGATGGTTTCAGCCCCAGGTGATCTCAAATAAGCTAGAGAACTGCCCAACTGAGCCCAGTCAATTCTTGGAGTAATGAGAGATAACAAAATGATTGTTGTTTTAAACCACTAACCTTTATAGTGATTTATTTCACAATAGGTAAAACCAAAACAAAACTCTGTTTTGGGTCCTACTCCAATTTCATCTTTGGCAATTTACCTTTGACACTTTAAGCTCCACCTTCTCTAAGCTGCTTGAAATTTCCAGAATGAACTCTGCATTTTCTTCTAGTCTTTTTACTTATGCTGTTAGAAACATTTTTAACACGACCTCCCTTGCCAAATTCCTACTCAACTTCAAGTCTCTACTTAAACATACCTAAAACCCTGGGTGACTAACTTAATTGCCTTGCTTATGTCCTCTCATTATAGAAAATACTCTTCCTGGCAGGATAATGGTTGAACGTATGAAGTCCAGCAGTGTGGTATTTTGCAAGCTATTCTTTCTAAGCTTCAGTTTGTTCATCAGTAAGACAAGGATAATAATAGCAGTTAGTTTGTTGGGAGCATGTAAGAGTACCCCAAAAATGTTAGCTATTAATGTTATTAACACATTATCATAAGTGTCTGTTTATCACTTTATCCCTAGAATCTAGCCAAGTGCCTGGCACATAATATGTGCTATATAAAATGTCAGTGAATGACTGAATGTATAAATAAATTCAGATCATTTGGATTTCATTATACTAATCCAATTAAGTCCAATTTCAAGCTTGTATATATTTTTTTATTATTGTAGTGAGATATATGTACCATAAATTTGCCAGTGTAACCATTTTTAAGTGTAGAATTCAGTTAGGTCCACAGTGGTGTACAGTTAATTAATGGCATTAATTACGTCCACAATGGTGTGCAATCATTACTACAGTCTATTTCCAAAATTCTGTCATTATTCCAGATTGAAACTCTGTCACATTAAGCAGTAACTTCCGTTTTCTCCTCCCCTCAGTCTGATAACCTTTGATCTACCTTCTGTCCCTATGAATTTGCCTCATGTATCTCATGTGAAGGTATCTCATGTGAAGGGAAGCATACATTATTTGTCCTTTTGTATCTGGCTTATTTCATTTAGCATAATGTCTTTAAGGTTCATCTAGTGTAGCATGTGCCAAAATTTCCTTCCTTTTTAGAGATGAATATTCCATAGTATGTGTATACCATTTTTTGTTTATCTGTTGGTAGACACCTGGATTGTTTTCACCTTTTGGCCATTGTGAATAATGCTATGTGAATACAGTATACAAATATCTGTTTAAGACCCTGCTTTCAATTCTTTTGGGTATATACACACAAGTGGAATTGCTGGATCATGTGATTTGTAATTTTTTGAGGAACCACCATACTATTTTTTATAGTGGTTATACCATTTTACATTCCTACCAGCAATGCACAGGGGTTCCAATTTCTACATAACCTTGCTGACACTTATTTTCCTTTTTTTTTTTTTTTTAATATAATGACCATCTTTTTAAAAAAATTTTTTTTAACATTTATTGATTTTTTGAGAGACAGAGGGCACAAGCCAGGGAGGGGCAGAGAGAGGGGGAGACACAGAATCTGAAGCAGGCTCCAGGTTCTGAGCTATCAGTACAGAGCCTGATGCAGGGCTTGAACTCATGAAACACAAGATCATGACCTGAGCTGAAGTCAGATGCTTAACCGACTGAGCCACCCAGGTGCCCCCATAATGACCATCCTAATGTGTGTGAAGTGGTACCTCACTGTGGTTCTGATTTGTATTTTCCTAATGACTAGTAATCTTGGACACCTATTCATGTGCTTATTAGCCATTTGTGTATCTTCTCTTGAGAAATGTCTATTCAAGTCCTTTGCCCATTTTTTTAATGATTTTTTTTTGGAGTTAGAGGAGTTCTTGATATATTCTAGATAGTAAGCCCTTATAAATAGATGATTTGCAAATACTTTTTCCCATTTCATGGGTTGCCTGTCACTTTGTTGATAGTGTCCTTTGAGAAACAAAATTATAAATTTTGATGTATTCTAATTTATTTAATTTTACTTCTGTTGCCTGTACTTTTGGTGTCCTATCTAAGAAATCTTTGCCAGATCCAGTGTCATGAAACTTTCTCCCTCTTTTTTTTCTAGTGTGGTTTTATGTCTTAAATTTAGTTCTTTGATCCATTTTGAGTTAAGGGGTAAGTTAAGTGCCTAACTTCATCTTTTACATGTAGATACCCAGTTTTCCCAACATTATTTACTGAAAAGACTGTACCTGGGGTGCCTGGGTGGCTCAGTCGCTTGAGCATTCAACTCTTAATCTTGGCTCATATCATGATCTCACGGTTCATGAGTTCAAGCCCCCATTTGGACTCTGTGTTGACAGTGTAGAACCTGCTTGGGATTCTCCCTCTTCCTTTCTCTCTGCCCCTCCCCTGCTCATGCATGTGTACCTGCACATGTTTTCTCTCTCTCAAAATATAAATAAACTAAAAAAAAAAAAAAAGACTGGACTTGCCCTGTTTTATGTTCCTGACACCCTTGTTGAAAATAATTTGACCATGTATGTAAGGGTTTATTTCTGGGTTCCCTATTCTATTCCACTGCTCTATTTGTCTTTATGTCAGTACCATACTTTAAAAATATTGTATATATGTATACTTTTTTAAAAAGTAGGCTTCACGCCCAGTGCAGAGCCCAACATGGGGCTTTAACTCATGACCCTGAGATCAAGACCTGAGCTGAGGTCAAGAGTTGGACGCTTAATCTACTGAGCCACCCAGGCACCCCACATTTTTTTCTTTTAATGTTTATTTATTTCAAAAGAGTGAGCGAGCAAGCATGTATATGTGAGCAGGGGAGGGGCCAGAGAGAGAGGGAGAGAGAGAATTCCAGGCAGGCTCTATGCTCAGCACAGAGCCCAACATGGAGCTCGATCTCATGAACTGGGAGATCATGACCTGAGCCGAAATGAAGAGTTGGTCACTTAACCAACCAAGCCACCTAGGTGCCCCCACACTCTTGATACTTGTAGTTTTTAGTAAGTTTTGAAGTTGTAGATGTGAGTCTTGCAATTTTGTTCTTTTCCAGGATTGTTTTGGTTATTCTGGGTCCCTTGAAATTTCATAAGAACTTTAGGATGGGTTTTTGATTTCTGCCACAAATACTATTGGGATTTTGCACTAAATCTGCATGTTATTTGGGAAGTACTATGATCTTAACAATATTAAGTCTTACAATCCATGAACATGAATTTCTTTCCATTTATTAATGTCTTCTTGTTTCTTGTGTTCTTGTTTTCGGCAATGTTTTGTAACTTTCAACATGCAAGCCTTATTCCTCCTTGGGTAAATTAATTGCTAAGTATTTTTTTAAAAAAATTATAATGTTTATTTATTTTTGAGAGAGAGAGAGACAGTGTGAGAGGAGGAAGGGCAGAGAGAGAGGGAGACACAGAATCTGAGGCAGGCACCAGGCTCTGAGCTGTCAGCACAGAGCCTGATGTGGGGCTCAAACCCAAGAACCTTTCATGACCTGAGCTGAAGTCTGACGCTTAACAGACTGAGCCACCCAGGTGCCCCTCTAAGTATTTTTTTAAATTTAATTATTGCAAATACATATAACATAAAATTAACCATCTTAACCATTTTTAAGCGTACAGTTCAGTAGTGTTAAGCACATTTACGTTGTTGTGCAATCTCCGCAACTTTTTTTTATCTAGCAAAACTAAAACTTTATACCTGTTTTTTTAAAGAACATTTTATTTTTTTAAGTAAACTGTATACCCAACATGGGGTTCTAACTCATGACCTGAAGGTCAAGAGTTGCATGCTTTACCAACTGAGCCAGCTAGGTGCCCCTAAAACTATAAACCCATTAAACAACTCCACATTCTCCTTTTCCACAGCTGATGGCAACCACTCTTCTGCTTTTGGCTTCTGAATGTGACTACTCTAGGTATCTGATATAATTTATTTTCTCACAGTTCCAGAGGCTAGTAATCTTAGATCAAGATATAACCAGTGTTGATTTATCCTGAGGCCCCTCTCCTTGGTTTGCAGAGTGCTACCTCCTCCCTGTTCCCTCACATGGCCTTTTTGTCTGTATGTGCACATCCCTGGTATCTCTTTCTCTTGTTTAAAGGACATTAGTCATATTAGAGTAGGACCCACCGTGGGACCTTTTTAAATGCTTTATCTCCAATATAGTCACATTCAGAGGTATACTGGGGATGACTTCAACATAGGACTTTTGGAGGGACACCATTCAGTCCATAACAGTCCATGTCTGTTTGAGACCCTGTTTTTAGTTCTTGCAGGTATATTCCACAGAAGTGGAATTGCCAGATCATATGGTAATTTTATTTTAATTTTTTGAGGAACCACTGTACTTTTGCCATCATGGCTGCACCATTTTGCATTCCCAGCAACAGTACACTAAAGTTAAAATTTCCCTACAACCTCACCAACATTTGTTATTTTCTTTCTTTTTTTTGAAAGTAGCCATTCTAATAGGTGTGAGGATTATTCTTTTCAATACTTCACGAATGGTGTTGTTTTCTTCTTTTTTTAGATTGTTCATTGCTAGTAGGCAGAAGTACAACTGATTTTTGCCTGTTGATTTGTATCTTGTAACTTGGCTGAATTTATTTCTTAGCTCTAACAGTTTTTTTGAATGGATTCTTGAGGGTTTTCTACATAGAAGATCATGTCATTTGCAGATAGAGATAGTTTTACTTCTTCCTTTCCAATATGGATGCCTTTTGTTTTTCTTGCCTAATTGCTCTGGCAAGACCTTCTAGGATTGTGTTGAGTAGAAGTGGCAAAAAAAGGCATTCTTGTCTTCTTTCTGATTTTAGAGGAAACAAAGCCTGTTGTGTGTGTGTGTGTGTGTGTGTGTGTGTGTGTGTAAAGTGGTCTTTCATATTTGGGATACATTTCTCATTAGCTTTGTTTGAATGAAGGACACACAAGAGCTTATTAAGACAAGAGGAAAAAAGTATGGGATGGAAAGAGTTGGGGTGAAGCTTATAAGTAGGTATGGGAGAACATCACCAGGCTTGAAAAGATGTTGAAACAGAGGTGGGGTCAGGAACATCCAAGAATCACCCTACCACTAGGAGGCAGTCCCTAGCTATCTCAGGGCTAGATCCTGACCTAATAAGCAGGACTCTACAAGTTAATGGATGTTCATAGAATATTATAGGTGCCTTTATAAAGTAGGAATAAATATGAAGTAAAATGTAAGTATAATTCATAAGAATTTCCTGGGTAGTTGGCTTCATTGATAGGGGTTCCATGTAATTTACTACCTATACTTTAAGAATGAAAGAGGGTGCTACTAATGATCTTGAAAGCAGGTGTGAATTGACTGTCCTAAGGAAACTGGGACATAGGTTATCCTATTTATAGAATTTTTGACATTCTTAAATTGCAACTGGAGTCAACATTTAATCTTGGGAATGTTTAGTCATGATGGCATATTGATTAATTTCCGTAGAGACTTGGCTGCTAAAACAATCTAGAGGTAGGTTCATAAGGTTGATAAATTTAATGTAAGTAGTTTCAGATTACAAGTGAACATAGATAATAAGGGATGATTTAAGAGGATTGTAGACCTCCATGCTGCTATAACATCTACTGTTGCATATAACTAAATCTGTGCTCTAAGCCGGACTGCCCTTTAGGCAACATTTTTTGTCTGTTACATTGAATCACAGTAATCCTTATGGTGATGCAACTTTTTGTGATGATTGATTATGAGTTTATAGCTCATTTCTGCTTAATGTTATTTGCTGAAAGTTTGTAATAGCATCTATGGGTCTTTTGACTTACCTATATATGACAGAATCCCTTTTCTGTAAGTAGTATGTGTTTCTTACAGAAAAGCCTCCTTCATGGAAAAGTTTACATGTTACTTATCTACAGGATGTAATCTTTGATATCAATGTAAAGGTTTAGGGATTTATGTCATATTTGTAAACTGTCATGACTCTGTGGTCTTTTCTTAAATCTTAAAGAAATAATTTATATTTTTAGTTTCTACCACTTACCTGCAAGAGTAAAGCTTTCCATTGTTTTATCATTTGTGTGTAAAATAATACCTTCTTTGGCTGCTTTGTGGTTCTTCTGGTCCTCCAGCCAGTGACTGCTGCCCAAGGCCCTATCTTCCTCCTCTAACCATCTCCATGTGCATTTTCTCTCTGAGCTCATTCATTCTGGTGATGAGAGATTGAGCTGTTAACTTTATGTTGGCTTTTAAGGCTGTCTGTTCAAACTGATCATCTCAGTTTCATCTAATCTAGCACTTGACTCATCTTTGTATTTCACAGTCCCCTTCTCAACATTCTGAGATCGTTTACATCTATCTTTCTTTCCATAAGTCTGTCTGTCCTATATATTATTATCTGTCTTAGCCTAAGTAATTAATCTTTACTACTTTCTGAGGGAGTCTGTAGGAGCTTCCTTTTGTCCTGTTAAGTTCAGACTGCTATGCCTTTTCAAGGCTTTTCATCCTCCAGTTCCAGCATCTCTGTCCTGTTGGTCCTCTCAGCATCTAACTTTGCCCCTTTCCCCCCATCCCTTGGCAAATTGGCAGGTTTTCTTTTTGTCATGTAAACATACCTTAATAAAGCTGTCCAGTTAATTCTGGAATGTAAAAAGAAGATTTATCTTATTTTGAGACTTACCTGGCCACACCAGGCTCCTAAGACTATTGTTTAATTATGAACATTTGTTTCACAAAAGTTTAGAAGATAACTGGCATTTAGTTCTTTGTTACAACTGTTACTTTGTCTCCTTCACTTCACTGTAAGTTCCATGAAGGCAGCCAGAACTGTGTTAAACTTCTTTGTGTATCAGTGTAATCAAGTGCTGGGCACATAGTAAAAGCTTGCTGATAAATTATTATATCTCTTTTTTGTTGTTGTTGTTTGTTTCAAGTTTTTAATTAAATTCCAGTTAGTTAGCATACAGTGTAATATTAGTTTCAGGAGTAGAATTTAGTCACTCATCTCTTATATATAACACCCAGTGCTCATCACAACAAGTGCCCTCTTTAATCCCCTCACCCATTTAACCCATCCCCCAGCCCACCTCCTCTCCAGGAACCCTCAGATTGTTCTCTATAATTAAGAATCTGTTTTTTGGTTTGCCTCTCTTTTTCCCCCCTCTATATTCATCTGTTTTGTGTCTTAAATTGCACATGTTAGTGAAATCATATGGTATTTGTCTTTCTCTGACTTACCTCGCTTAGAATAATGCTCTCTAGCTCCATCCACGTCATTGCAAATGGCAAGATTTCATTCTTTTTGATGGCTGAGTAATGTTCCATTATATGTGTGGAGCATTACTTCATTCATAAATTGATGGACATTTGAGCTCTTTCCATAATTTGGCTATTGTTGATAATGCTCCTATAAACTGTTGGTGGGGATGCACACTGATGCAGCCACTCTGGAAAACAGTATGGAGGTTCCTCAAAAAGTGAAAAATAGAACTACCCTATGACCCAGCAATTGCACTACTAGGGATTTACCCAAAGGATGCAAAAATACTGATTTGAAGATACACATCACCCTGATGTTTATAGCAGCATTATCAACAATAAATTATTATATCTTAAGTATACCATATTTCCCAATATTTATCTTTAAAAAAAAAAACTGTTTCAGGTGTGCCTGGGTAGCCTAGTCAGTTAAGTGTCCAACTCTTGATTTCTGCTCAGGCCATGATCTCATGGTCGTGAGGTTGAGCCCTGTGTCAGGCTTTGTGCTGGGTGTAGAGCCTATGTAAGATTCTCTCTCTCCCTCTCCCCGTCCCTTGTTCATGCACGTGCACTCTCAGAAAAAAATACTTAATTTTATTTTTTTAAGTAACCTGTATACCCTGTGTGGGGCTTGAACTCATGACCCTGAGATCAAGAGTTATACTCTCTACTGACTGAGCCAGTCCGGCACTCCTCTGATATTTATCTTAATCACACATACTTGTGGTTTAATTTAATCATGTTTTCGGTCATAGACTGTCTGAATTAAATTAAAAATTTTTTTTTTATGTTTTCATTTTATTTTTGAGAAAGAGAGGGACAGAGTGCAAGTGGGGGGAGGGGCAGAGAGAGAGGGAGACACAGAATCTGAAGCAAGCTCCAGGCATTGAGCTGTCCGCAGAGAGCCCAATGCGGGGCTTGAACTCACACACAGTGAGATCATGACTTGAGCGGAAGTCGGATGCCCAACCTACTGAGCCACCCAGGAGCCCCTGAATTCAAATTTATATTTAGAGAACCAACGCTTACAGATCAGTGGTTCTCAATCTCATCAGACTGAATACTATCCTTTAAAAAATAAAATTCTTTATAATATCCACTTTATTATCCTGAAATAAAATTTTTAAACAATACAACCTATGTATACATCTCATTTAAAAAGACCATATAATGTTTGAAATCCTATTAAGCAATGAAAGGGGTGCCTGGGTGGTTCAGTTGGTTAGGCCTCGACTTCAGCTCAGGTCATGATCTCACTGTTGGTGGGTTTGAGCCCCGCGTCGGGCTCTGTGCTGACAGCTCAGAGCCTGGAGCCTGCTTCGGATTCTGTGTCTCCCTCTCTGTCTATACCTCCCCTCCTCTCACTGTGTCTCTCTCTGTCTCTTGAAAATAAATAAATGTTAAAAAAAATAAAAATAAAAGAAACTGATTTATAGTAAAATATTAGATATTTCAATATAGAAATGCTTAGGCCTGACCATACCAGAAATTCCGAGGAAGTAGTCAGATTCTTGCACTTGTAACAAAATTACTGTTACATAGACTGCTATATATGCAAACTGATAGAGGTACACTTTATTGATGTTTAAAATATCATGAGTGGTTTTTCTTTGAGTAGTGTGATTTTCTGAAATGGTGAACTGCTCTTGAAAAGTTCCAAACTTTGAATTCCTGAAAACTTCAGCACATATCACTAGAATGCAGGAGCACATTGTGTTTATGTGAAATATGGAGTTAGATTCTAAGTTCACATATTTACAGATAAGTTTTTCCCTTATAATTATTGGGAGTTTGGAAGTCAAGGGACTATTCTTTGCTCTGTGTAGCTCTGCTCCTTCTTGCTCACTTGCTTCTTGTCCACTAAATATCAGCAGCACCTCACTCATTCCAATAACTATATAACCAAAATGCCACCACAGAGTTCCAAGAATATGTAAAAATTTTTAAATTGCTGCAAAATTAAAAACAAATTCCCTTTCATTAGGGCAAGACAACCCCATTGAGAATAATGTTGAAAATGATTTTGAGGGGCGCCTGGGTGGCTCAGTCAGTTAAGCATCCGACTTCAACTCAGGTCACGATCTCGCGGTCCGTGAGTTCGAGCCCCGCGTCGGGCTCTGGGCTGATGGCTCGGAGCCTGGAGCCTGCTTCTGATTCTGTGTCTCCCTCTCTCTCTGCCCCTCCCCCGTTCATGCTCTGTCTCTCTCTGTCTCAAAAATAAATAACCGTTAAAAAAATTTTTTTAGAAAATGATTTTGATTTCCAGATGGAATCAGCATTCTTTAAACTGTGTTTTCTGATAAACCAATTTTTGATATGTCAGTAGAATACCCATGAAGAAGACGACCTTCTATAGTCAAAATAAAGCAATTTTTTCCCCTCTTATGAGGGAGAAAGGAATCTATGGTCAAAGCAGAATAGTTTCCTTTTCTTCTCTGAACTGTGTGACTTTTCATAGCCTTTAATGTGTTATTGTTAGTCTATCAGAGAAAGATTTCCCCAAACTGTTCCATTGTGGAGTCCTTTGAAATTGCTGAATTAGATTGTTTAAAAATATAGACCCTTTAGGCATATTAGATTCTGTGGGCTACACTTTGAAGATAAAACATGAATGTCTATAAAATGCTCTATTTATAGTGGGATGTAGGCAGCCCTTGGTCAGCTGGAGAGCTTTTAGAGTTGCGTACGTCTTGTCACATGTGAGCGCCAGAATATTATGGAACAATTCTGTCCTGGATTGTGAAATTTAATAAACTTAGGAAAAGTTGTAAAAAACTTACAAAAAATTATTACTGCACAATTGTCTTTGGTATTGTAAAAGTGGCAGGAAAATTGAATGGCCAAAATAGGTGAAATATGTTAGTATCAGGTTTCCTATGTTGACCAATCTGGTCTTAAATCTGTGGTGGATTGTTAAAAAATTCCTTTTGTTAATTCAAAAAAAAATCATAAAGAGAATAGTTGCAAGTTGGAGAAGACAGATCTCAGTGTAAAATATATGAATGCATCTCTAAAAAGATACCAAGGGTGCCTTGCTGGCTCAGTCAGTACAGCATGTGACTCTTGATCTCAGGGTTGTACGTCAAGCCCCATGTTGGGTGTAGAAATTACTTATAACAAGAAAGTCTTTTTAAAAAATTGCCAAACTGAACATAGAAATAAGCTAGATTTTTGGAGAAATCTCAAGCAAACGTGATGGTCAGACAAAAAGTCAAAGAGAATGAGATTCACTAAAGAATAGAAAGAACACAAATAGAGTATATAGAAACTGTTACTTGCGAGAGTGAAGTCTAAATATTTATTGGCAGATGTTTGCAAAGGAGCTGTACTTGAAGAGAAGGGGTGATTCTGGTTTTTGGTTGAAAAATATTGTAGGATGCAGAATTAATAATTTCAGACTGCCTAGCTGGCAAGAAATCTGTGGTGATCATACCAAAGTTTCTGAGAAAATAATGTGATAGAAGAAATAAAGACTCCAGTCTTTATCCTAGTATCGAGAACACCTCAATCTTCATCAACAATAGAAGCAACATGATTGGATTAAAAAATAGACTGCATATTTGGGTCTACTCTACTTGTGCATCTAAAATGGCCCTCGCTCCTTTAGCCAGAACATATAACAACCCATTGATATGTTTAACTCCACTTCATTAGTTCCAGAGAGTTGAGAGAGGATAATCTGTTGATTTCAGTTAACTGCAATTGGTTTCTTTCCTCACTGGACTGAATATGATGAAAAAAATTAATTAAAAACTATTTTTCCATATACTGCTGATCAGACTTTACTTAGCTTGGTACAAGAAGATGTTATCTCACTGTTTATCTCTGAGGGAAAATTTGTGGAGAACTTGACATCAAAATAAGGGATTAGTTACCATGGTCATATACAAATTTGGTGGAAGAAAATGAGAAGGAAAAAGTGACGATGGCAACTCTATGCTCTACTTCCAGAAGCCTCAGCCTGGTGAATTTATCTGAGAAAAGTAGTGTTACTCCCCTCAATGAATTATTAGGAATGTTTGTCAATAAGAATAGCTGCAGATAAGGGGTGCCTTGAGTGGCTCATCTAGTTAAGCTTCCACCTTTTGATTTTGGCTCAGGTCATGATCTCAGTTCATGAGATCAAGCCCTACATAAGGCTCTGTGCTAATAGTGTAGAGCCTGCTTGGAATTCTCTCTCTCCCTCTCTTCCTGCCCCTTCTCTGCTAGCACGTGCATGCATCCTCCTTTCTCTCTCTCAAAATAAACTTAAAAAAGAATAGCTGTAGATAAGATAGAAGGTATTTACAAAAGTACTTTTAAAGCATCACTGTCCATCTTAGAACTGTTTACTAATGATGTAAGTGTAGCAAAACTCTCTTTTCTAAATGGAGAAAACCACTCGGCTACTGTGAAATTCTGACCATCAGTGACCAATGAATGATCCATGGTACCAATAATATGATGAAAAAAAGTCCTTGAGGTTCATCAAGCTCAAATGTAGGTAAACCACAGTGTGAAACTGCAATTATAGGCTGTTGGTTCCAAGTTACTTTCTGCTGGGTTCAGGAAAGAGACCACTTGTCTCTCTTAGGATGACTTCTACCAAATATTATTCATGACGTTTCCACTCTAGGACCTGCAAAGGGGAGCACAAAGTTTGAGTTAACCTAAATGCAATTATCAGGGAGTATTACATGTGTTGAGAGGAGATGCTCTAGCTGGGAAAGAAAATGCAAGCACATTTATGATGAGAGAAGCAGTAAGCTGTTTAAGTAACTGGGCATTGTTGCTTTCTAAGGCAAAACAACAGAGGATTCCAAAGGAAACAAACTGATTAACAGGAAGATGCCCAGGTAGTTGAAGAAACCATCCAGAATCCTGACTGACTCTGTCTGGTTAGGTCTGGCACTGGAGACAAAAACTTGGAATGATGGTTTCTCAACTGGCCAGATGACTGAGAACCCTCTCCTGCCCACCAAGGCAATGTTCCTTACCCTCCCCTGGACAAAAGGGGGCAAGTGGTCAGTCAGAGTGGACAACTTAACGATTACACAGAGGAACCTTTTTATAGTGCAGCATTGCTTGGAAACGTAGTCTTTGCCCCTCCCTTAGCAACAAGGTCCCTCCACTTAAAAGAGCCAGGAGAATTCTGTTTTACATTTGCTAATTTATGAAGTGAATGGCAAACTACTGATATGTAGTTGATACATACAAAAGTGGAAAAACAGTCTTTGAAGAAAATGAAAGAAAGTATCATTTATCATTTATATAGGCAAGTACATGAACATTAATTTGTCATGCAATCTGCCTCATATTTTCTCCCAGGTTAACTAAGGTACAAAATAAGGAGGGACTAGAAGCAAATGTTAGTTACTATAAATATTCCTGCATATTTATAAAATCCAAGGGCTGGCAACTAAAACATAGTCAAATGATTTTAGGATTTTTTTTTCAATATTGATACATAAGTATAAGTATTTACTTCCAAATAAGAAGAATTTTTGATTTTTTTCTTCTTCCAATAGGAAAATCCCATTAAAGGGATAAATTTGAGGTTTGGGGTCTTTCTGTTTTTTTTTTTTTTTTTTTAATTTTTTTTTTCAACGTTTATTTATTTTTGGGACAGAGAGAGACAGAGCATGAACGGGGGAGGGGCAGAGAGAGAAGGAGACACAGAATCGGAAACAGGCTCCAGGCTCTGAGCCATCAGCCCAGAGCCTGACGCGGGGCTCGAACTCACAGACCGCGAGATCGTGACCTGGCTGAAGTCGGACGCTTAACCGACTGCGCCACCCAGGCGCCCCTGTTTTTTGAGAATTTTAGTGAAAGACCTGTGTTTATATCAGCCATGTTCATGCTATGTCTAGAAAGCCACCTATTTTGAGAAACTTAATCTCAAAGCTTTCTCTTCAAAATTAAGGCATCAAACTAAAATATTTAGCTTCTTTAATGTGATGCTAATATAAATCTTTTTTTCATTTATATTGTTTTACTCCATATCAAATGTCATTTACAAAGGGAAAGCGCAAGTACTCTTGTGTAGAATATACAGACACAGCGTGGTGCCGGGCCCCCCCCCCACCCCGGGAGGGGGTGGGAGACCACACTTTTTTATGGGAGCAGCATCTCTAATCCCAGGAAAGGTTCTGGGCTCAAGTCTGGGCAGCTGGGAGCATAGAGACCTGATTAAAATGCTGGTGCACAGCAGCCTCAATTATTAAACTGTAAACAGTCAATTGTTCCCACTTAAGCTGGTGTGACTCTTCTTCTTTCTCCACTTGGGTGTCTCTGGAACCTTGGGCTGCTAGGATTGAGTTCTCAAGGATGCAACACAACACGGAAAGTACTCTAAGGGCTGCAAGGTAATGGATCTTAAATGCCCATTTGATCTAGGCACTGGGGTAGATTCTTTTCATTTAATTTATAAAATCCTTAGATGAGTTCAGGTATTTTTATTCTTTCAATAATTGTAAGAATTAAGACTAAGAAAAGTTAATTTGTCAAGATCATTGAGCTGTTACTAAGTACTTGAATTTAGATTTTGTTTCTCAAATTTTAATTTAAATTGTAGTTAGTTACCATACAGTGCAGTATTGGTTTCAGGAGTAGAATTCAGTGATTCATCATTTACATAGAACACCCAGTGCTCATCACAACAAGTGCCTTCCATGGTACCCATCACCCATCTAGCCCATCTCCCACCCACCTCCTTCTGGCAACCCTCAGTTTGTTTTCTATTGTTACGAGTCTCTCGTGGTTTTCTTTCCTTTCTTTTTTACTCCCTCCCATATGTTCATCTGTTTTGTTTCTTAAATTCCACGTATGAGTGAAATTGTATGGTATTTGTCTTTTTCTGACCAACTTATTTCACTTAGCATAATACACTCTAGCTCTATCCACGTTGTTGCAAATGATGGCTGAGTTATGTTCCATTGTGTGTGTATGTATGTGTGTATATATACACACCCACATCCCATCCCCACCTGCCCCTCCTATCCCCGCCTCCCCATCCCGTCCCCATGTACTCCACACACCTGCCCCATATGTGTGTATATATACACACATACATACACACCCACACACCATATCTTCTTTATCCATTCATCAGTCGATGGACTTTTGGGCTGTCTCCATAGTTTGGCTATTGTTGATAATGCTGCTGTAAGCATTGGGGCTAGGTACCCTTTCAAATCTGTATTGTACCCTTTGGGTAAATACCTAGTAGTGCAATTGCTGGATTGTAAGGTAGGATAGTTCTATTTTTAACTTTTGAGGAACCTCCACACTGTTTTCCATAGTGGCTGTTCCAGTTTGTGTTACCACCAACAGTGCAGGAGCGTTCCCTTTTTTCCGCACCCTTGCCAATATGTGTTATTTCTTATGTTGTTAATTTTAGCCATTCTGACAGGTATGAGGTGGTATCTCCTTGTAGTTTTGATTTGTATTTCCCTGATGATGAATGGTGTTGAGAATCTTTTCATGTATCTGTTAGCCATCTGGATGTCTTCTTTGGAAACATGTCTATTCATGTGTTCTGCCCATTTCTTCACCGGATTATTTGTTTTTTGGATGTTGAGTTTGATAAGATTTTTATAGATTTGCAAATATCTTCTCCCATTCCACAGGGTGTCTTTTAGTTTTGACTTCAATCATGGTTAATCTGATACCAAGCCAGTTATTTAGTCATTTTGCATAATCTAAAAAGCAGTGTTAATGCATATGATTTCTATTCATCAAAAGCAGGAACGAATTTTTATAACATCTTCTGGAGGTGACACTATATCCCCTTCTAAGTGGGGGATTGTTGATGTCTCAGAGGTCAAGAGCTTTTCTAGGAATAGTACACATGAATTGGAGCCCCTCTACAATAGTCACCATTTGACAGGGAGTTGATGATCAGACCATGGGTGATAACAGGGAGCAACCATTTGGGTCACTGCTGGACTAGAACCCCAGAGTCAAAGCACATCAGAAAAGGGGTAATGTAACGTCTTCTCAGAATCCTTCACTTTGGCATTCTGTTTAACTCATCATAAAGCCAGTTTTTATAGTGGCCTATAAAGCTTGACGTATTCCCTACCATACCTCTTTCCTCTATTGCCTCTCCAACTCCTCCTCCACTATTTTTCTTCTTGATTATTATGCTCCAGCCACTCTGGCATTCAGCTGTTTTTTGTTTTGTTTTAATACATCAGGCATACCTCTGCCTGTTCTATATTTTAGAACATTGTCTAGTTATCCACAGGCTTCACTTTCTTTATTCTTTCAAGCCTTGGCTCAAATGACATCTTCTCCATGAGACCATCCTGGTCAGCCTTCTTAAAATTGCTACATCCCCTGCTTGAATGCTCTCTTATATCGCTGTATTTTTTCCATAGCATCTATCACCCCTAACATAATATATAATTTATTGTGTTTATTACCTGCTCACTTCCTCCCCATTAGAATATAAATTCTATAGCGATTTTTATCTCTTTTATTTATTGATGCAACTCCATTGCCTAGAATAGACCTGGCATAGAATAAATGCTTAATAAAATATTTGTTGAGTGAATAATTGAATTAATGAATAACCGCTTCGTTTTTTCAGAGGTTTTTCTGACATCAGCAAGTATTTTGTTTAAAAAAAATTTTTTTAATGTTTATTTTTGAGAGAGAGAGAGAGAGAGAGAGGGAGCGAGGGGGGGCAGAGATAGAGGGAGACACAGAATCAGAAGCAGGCTCCAGGCTCTGAGCTGTTAGCACAGAGCCCGATGCGGGGCTTGAACTCAAAAACCATGAGATCATGACCTGAGCCGAAGTCAGACGCTTAACCGAATGAGCCACCCAGGCGCCCCATGCAGCAAGTATTTTGAAGAATCCATCAGTGTGTTGTCATCAAACAGTGATCCTGATAAATAGTGGATAGATCCCAATTTCTCTGAGTGACATATAGTCAGTCCATTCTTGGTAGAGTGAGTTTGCTGTGATGATACTTGAATTAACATACATGAAAGACAAGCCTGATTTTTTTTTTTCTGTTTCAGCTTATATAGTCTTAGGGTTTTTTTGGTAAATTTTTTCATTTTTCATTTTGGAAAATTGTTGATATAAACTAAAGTCGAGAAATACAGTGAACTCTTAGATATCTATCATACAACTTCAACAGTCAATACATGGCTAGCCTTACTTGATCAGTACTGCATGCTCACTGCCCCTTCACCAAGATTATTGTGAAGCAAAAAGCAATGATAGGAAGACAACATATCATTTTACTTGTAAATTATCTGAAAAGTTTTAGATAAAGTTGAATATTGTTAAAACTCTTAACATTGCAGCTCATGATTTGTTCCAAAATATAGTTAAATCACTGTTAAAGTAAATCACTCATATTCTGGAGTTTTACTATATTTGTATCTTTCCATCTAAGATCTACTGAACCAATTTTCCGACTTTGATTTGAATGTGACTTCTTCCCTTTTGGCTATCTAGCTCAATGTATTGGGGGAAAAAACCCAACTTCCTTTTAAGGTACCTGTTTTTCATATAAATGGTCTTTTGTGTAAAATGAATGGGTACTTTAAAAAGGGAAAGCTGTTTGTTTTTAGGTTAGTGGAATTCTGGGTAATATTTAATTTTTCCAAATTTGGACTATATTATTACTGTTAAAAGAAAAAAGCATTTTGTAATTAAGGGTTCCCTGCTTATCTGTGGAATATGAGATGACCAAATCAGTGATGCATGACAAAGGTCAATTTTGTTGTACCAATGGCTGAAGAAGAGCTGGATAAAATACTTTGTTCAGAGCAAATGAGCTGTGATTTTTATCTGAAAGCTTATTTTTTGAAGCATAAATTCTTTTTGCTCTGGGGTTACTTCAAGACATTCTCAAAGCATGACCAATGTCAGTGTTTAATTTGCTGTAAGTTGTTATAGGCCCCTATGATCTGTGGGTGTTTTATTAGATTGAAGAGCGGAGGTGACAGTAAATAATTTGTATAAGTATCACAATTTGTGCATTATTAAAACAAAGTACTTTAAAAATAATTAAAATTTCATAAATAATACATCTCATATGCAAATTTTTATTTTATTAGACATGTAGTCTTAATAATTTTTTTAGTTTACCAGTTGTGAAGGTATAATAAAAAATTAGCCATTTGCGGTTACTAAATTATAGTCCATGTTAAGGAACATATTCTGCTTAGAAACAGTTGAAAGTTTTAAGTGCTGACTAGGAAATTTTTAAATGTTATATTATTTTAAAAAGATTTTCTTGACAGACAAATCAGCATCTCTGCCAGTTTTTGCATCATTATTTTTGGCAGGATAGTAAGCTGTAATGCCAGGATTCAGATATATGGTAGTTGGAATTATAGATGATCCAAAAAATTCATTCTCAAACTGTGATATATCTCACACCCATAGGAAGTAGGGTGTGGATTACAAATAACTAGGTGTGTACATGATTTTAAAGCTACCCAAATAAAGATAACTGGTTTCTAATAAGAGGACAAGAACTTTTGAACTACTGTAACTTTGATTATGTATTTTAAGTTAACAAAACACTCAAAGCCTTAGCACTCTGTCAGGCTTTGGCAGTACATAATGGTAAATATACAGTAATGCTCTGCATTTCTTGAGGAGAAGGGCATGACTGTAAACAGTTTCTGATGTATATGTCCTTTGCTTTTGAGGGAGCTGTTGAAGTCACAAGAGAGAGGGGTTAGTTGATGGAATACAATTTCCAAGGAGGTGGTTGGTAAGGCCATCTTAAATGGTTATGTATAAGGATGCTGGGCCAAATGGGTGAGGAGGGGCTGGTTGAAATCTGGTGCTTTGTCTGCTAAATTTATGTCCTTGTGCAGGGATTGTGTGCCCAGAGGAGGCACTTTTCTCTTCTACGGTTTATATGTGAGCTATCAGAGGCTCTGGTGGGTAAAGATGATGAGCTCCAGAGCTCAGGAGAACTGATTGCTAATCCATAATGATAGTAGGAAAGTAGAAAGCCAAATCTAAAGAGACACTCTTTCAAATGTTTGCTCAACATTTATTTTATTGAGGGTGGGAAGATACTTTCCAGTAAAAAATTGTACGTACATCATTGTGTTTGTAATAAAAGACTTACCAGATGCACAGAAAGTAGCTTAACATTTTAACTGTATTTAAAAAAAATTGTTTTCCTGTCACTTATGACCAGATAGCATTATCTATTCATACTCATTAAGGTTTGAGTGTCCCCTAAAGCCTTACTTGATCTGACTTCTCCCTATCTTTCTTCCATCATTGCCTACAGTTCATTCCTTTACTGATTTTATTTCAGCCACAGAGAAGTCTTGTCTTCTATTCTTCAAAGGCCAAGATCATTTCTATTTTGGGACTTGGTATTCCCTCTGCTTAGATGTTCTGTTTCCCCCACTGCCCTACTTTTGTGTGGTTTCTATTTATTCTTTAGGTGTTTTGCATCTCACTGTGGCCTTCCTTTGATTTCAGTCTCTAGTAGCAGCCTCTCCAGCCCGGTCTTCTCTATCATATCATCTGGTTTTTTCAATAGTATGCCTCCCCTAGAATGTTAGTCTTTAAGAGCAAGGACACTGATTTGTCTTGTTTTCCAGAATAGTATCTGGCACATAATTGGTGCTTAATAATATTGTTGAATAAATTATTAAAGTGGGAAAGACTTGCTCAAAATGTATTTTAAAGTTTTTTTTTTTTCTGGTTTTTATGTTGGCAGCATGCTTCTCACTTTTCTATATTTTGGTTCTTTAGTCAGTTTTCTTATGCTGTTTTCTGAACCAGACAGCTTCCTGTGAGGCATATTAAAGTTTTCAAATTTAGGTTAAAAAATAAATTGCTTGTTCCTGGTAAATAGCACCATGTAATGCATGGTTTAATTTCAAATTTTCTGCAGATTTTGACTAAGTTTCAAGTGCCTGTTAGTTATCTGGATCAGGATTGGTAGTGTAGCCTTTAGTAGCACTATATGGTTTATTAAATAGATATAATTTGCAAAAATATTTGGAGATAGGTTAGTGCTGACAGGAAGTATTTTAAATTTTTTGATCAAATTCTGTCAACTTTGGTGGTTTAGAGACTAGTGTGCATTTGCCTGGTTATGAAGTAGATTTAAATGGTCCCCTGTTATCAGTTTATGCCAGTGATGTTCTAGTACTTCTTATAGACTGGTACTCAGGCAGCTACTTGTTCAGTCAACCCTGTAATCCAGCCTAGGGAAATGGATAAGTGTGGGTATGGGTCAGTTTAAATGTGATGGGAAGAATTTGAGGAATTCTTGGCTGATGTCCCTGATCAGTGAATTAGGAGGCAGGGTCATTTGCTCAGGTTAAGGGGACAAATAGGATGGGAAGGTTGAGAAAAGCAGTGAAGGATGGAAAGGAATTGATGAGGGAAGTGGAGAAAGGTTATTGGGTAGAGCTGAGAACCAGAGTGAGATAGGTAATGATAGATTTCAGTGGCACCAGTCTGTTCATTTGCATGAATAACAGGAATGGTAAATTGTTGGGTAACATAATAGACAATTCTCACTTTTTTTTTCCAAGTTTTCTAGCATATGTGTGACGGTTGAAATGAAAAACACTATCAGATGGGGTTCTCAATGTATGTTAATGTAATTTATGAGATAGCTACAATGTGAAGGGGAGGGTAAAAGGATCTATATGATAAGGTTTTATATTTTATTTGAATTGTTAAAATAGTGATTCTCTGTGGTTTCCAGGGTTGGGGAGGGAGGAGAAACAGGGAGTTGTTAACCAGCAATTATAAAATTTCAATTATGCAGGATGAGTAAGTTGTAGAGATTTACTGTACAACATTGTGCCTATAGTTAACAATAGTATGTTGTACACTCAAAAATCTATTAGGAATGTAGATCTTATATTAAGCATTCTTACTACAATAAAACTTGCTTCAAAAGAGTCATAGTACTAAGAAAATAATGAAAAGTTCAGCAAATGTATTGTAATCCCTACAGCAACCACTAAAAAAAAAGATATAAAAAAACAATATATTAAGATGAAATACTAAAAAATAAATATCTGGAAGAAGGTAGGAAAGAGGAAACACATGAGTGAAAACAGAAGGACAAACAGAAAATAATAAAATTGTAGTCTTAAATCTAAACATTAATATTTATATTAAATATAAATGGTCTAAAGACAACAGTTGAAAAACAGCAATTGACAGATTCAGTAATATTTTTTAAAATAATATTTTTCTGTCTATAAGAAACACATTTTAAGGTTAATACTATAGGCAGGTTAAAAGTAAGGGATGGAATAAGCTATACCATCTAAATACAATATTTGGAGTGGCTATATTAATATCAGGCAAAGAAGACATCAGAGCAAAGAAAATTACCAGGGATATTACATAATGTAAAGAACCAACAGGATTTACCAGTTCTAAATATCTGTGTACCTAACAAGAAGCTTAAAAAATAAACAGTACAAAAACTGGTAGAACTGAAAGGAGAAAGGAACAAAATCCACTTCTAGGTGAAAATTTCAACATTTCTTTCAGTAAGTGATAAAACAAATGGGAAATCAACATTGATATAGAACAACTGAATAACAGCATCAACCAACTAGATCTAATTAAAATTAGAGAATACAACACTCAAAAGAATAAAATATATATCCTTTTCAAGTGTTTGTAGAACATATACGAAGATTAGGAGTCAGCAGATGTTTTGTGTAAAAGGTCAGGTAGTAAATATTTAGGCACTGTGAACTGTATGGTCTCTTCACACTATTCTAATCTGCCACTGTGCAAAAGCAGTCTTAGATAATTCATAAGTAAATGAGTTTGGTTATGTGCCAATAATAATTTATTTATGGACATTGAAATTTGAACTTAATATAATTTTCACAGGTCATGAAATGTTTTGATATTTTCATCATTTAAAAGGTCAAAATAATTCCTGTATTGTGGGCCATACTAAAACTATCAGGGGCTGGATTTTGGTGCAAAAATAGGCCATAGCTTGCTGTCCTCTGACCAAGATAAACCATATCCTTGATCATGAAACAAACCTTAAGAAATTCTTAAAAATTAAATCATATGAAGTCTGTTCTCTAACAGTAATGGAATTAAATTATAAAACAGGATAAAAAGGCTGTCTGGAAAATACACAAATATTTGGAAATTAAGCAACATAGTTCTAAATAACCTGTGGCTCAAAGAAGATCAAAGAAGAGGTCTCAAGGGAAATTACAACATAGTTTGAATTGAATTAAAATGAAAATACAACATATAAATATTTGTGGGATGTAGAAAGAGAGGGAAATTTATAGCATTAAATTTATAGCACTAACATAGAAGGAAATCTAGAGCACTAAAAACTTGTATTAGAAAGTAAGAAAGAGGGGCGCCTGGGTGGCGCAGTCGGTTAGGCGTCCGACTTCAGCCAGGTCACGATCTCGCGGTCCGTGAGTTCCAGCCCCGCGTCAGGCTCTGGGCTGATGGCTCAGAGCCTGGGGCCTGCTTCCGATTCTGTGTCTCCCCCTCTCTCTGCCCCTCCCCCGTTCATGCTCTGTCTCTCTCTGTCTTAAAAATAAATAAACGTTGGAAAAAAAATTTTAGAAAGTAAGAAAGATCTTAATAATCTAAGCTTCTATCTTTGGGTTTTCTGTATAGAAAGTTCATTTCTTTCATTATGCTGTTTTAGGATTTTCTGATTGACTTGATATTTCTTTTATTATGCCTATTCTTAAGATATGGATCCCTATTCTGACTTTCTATTTTCTCTAATCCAATATGGCTAAACTCTTCTTGACTGTGTGTGTGTGTGTGTGTGTGTGTGTGTGTGTGACTTTTGTTTCTTTTTTATTTTTTAATTTATCTTTTGCCTTTTTTTTTTTTAAATGTTAGAGAGCATGAGTAGGAGAGAGGGGCAGAGGGAGAGAGAGACTTTTTTTTTAAATTGTGAACTTGGCTTTTATTTTATTATTATTATTATTTTTTAAATTTACATCCAAGTTAGTTAGCATATAGTGCAACAGTGATTTCAGGAATAGATTCCTTAATGCCCCTTACCCATTTAGCCCATACCCCCTCCCACAACCCCTCCAGTAACCCTCTGTTTGTTCTCCATATTTATGAGTCTCTTATGTTTCGTCCCCCTCCCTGTTTTTATATTATTTTTGCTTCCCTTCCCTTATGTTCATCTCTTCTGTGTCTTAAAGTCCCCATATGAGTGAAGTCATATGATACTTTTCTTTCTCTGACTAATTTTGCTTAGCGTAATACCCTCCAGTTCCATCCACGTAGTTGCAAATGGCGAGAGATAGAGACTCTTAAGCAGGCTCTATGCTCAGCATGGAGCCCCATGTGGAGCTGGATGCAGGGCTAAACCCCATGACCCTGGGATCCTGACCTGAGCTGAAATCAAGAATCGGATGCTCAACCAACTAAGCCACCCAGGCACCCCTATTTTTTTTTTTATTTTTAAGTAATCTCTACCCTCAATATGGGGCTTGAATTTATAACCCGGAGATCAAGAGTTGCATGCTCCACTGACTGAGCCAACTGGGTGCCCCTCCTTGACTTTTGATCTATGACTGGTTTATCTTCTCTGAGCTAGACTTTGATGGCTGGGTATTTGCTTTCTATCCTCTTATAGTTGGGAGGACTAGGAGAAATAGGGTAATTCAGTGGGGATTTGTGTAGCCTTTTGTAAAGGAAATGGGTTTTGCTTTTTCTTTGAAATTCTATTAAGTGGCTGAACTAGGGTTCATTTCTAACAGTGGGTTATATTTTTCCTGTGGAGGATACTTTCAGAGTTCAGATGATTTCCTCCAACTTGTGGTATAACCCTAGTGTCTTTTCTTACATTAGGAAGAAACATTCTATTCCATGTTTCTACTTCAACATTTGTAGTTTATAATAGTTGACTTTCCTTTTAGTTTTTTATTTTGCTAAATTCTGATTTATTGTCTTGGACTGTTAGCTCTACTTGTGTTTTAAATGATGGGCCTGAAGTTTCCTCATTTCCTCACTGGGATATAGGCACTTTATTTGGCGTTTGTCTACTCTGAAGACAAAAGATCTCTGAAGACCTTTTCAGTCTCTTTTTCCCAAGGTCCCTACTCACTTCGTTAGTCTGCTTTTTTTTTTTTTTTTTTTCCAAACAGAGGCACTACTTGTGAGCAATCTCATGATTTCTCTGACACTTCTTTCTGACGAGATTTTTTGGGATGGAGGTGGGATGGAGATTATGGTCAACCCATCCATTTTTCTAGTTATCATTTTTTGAATATTTGTGGCAAATTGTCAGGGAGGAAACAGTTTTCCTCTACTCTCTTGTGTTCACACTTAGAGGCCTACAAATTAAACTACCAAAAGACATATTAGCAAGACAAAACACACATATTTAATTATGTATGTAGCATGGGAGTTAAAAAGAAATGTGACTGAATTATTTGAAATTTGGGACTTACATAGCATCTTAATAGACAGGTGTAGAGGAGCATTTTTGGGAAAACAAAGGACTTCTTAGAGAGGCATGGAGAGAAGGGACACTCATGAAGAAAACAGATAATTTTTTGGAAAGATAAGTGGGCCCTTAGGAGAAAAGATGGGAGATTTAGTTTTGTGACAAAGTCTGACTGGGTATAGTGCTGACTTCTTTTTTAAGAAGGAAGATTAGAGTTGTTCCCTGGGAGGGGCTTTATGACAACTGAATTCCTTTGGCAGATAAGGGATTTTAGGAAATCAAATGCCTTTAGCTCAAAACAATTTTTATGCCACAGTGGCTTATTTTGGGCCCCTTCATATAGTTGTTTCTCCTTTCTTGTTTGGTTTCCCTGCTATTTAAGGTGTTTTTCAATTGCTTTTGTTAGATTTTGACAGAGTCTGTAATACAATTTTACTCTCTGTAATATTTCAGAATCTGTAATATTTTGTAGTCAGCAAAATTAATAAAGATATTTCCATTTAAGAGTGCAAAGTAGATTAAGAAGCAATTTACAAAAGAAATAAAATGATCATACATATTTTAAAAATTGTTGAAAATATAAGCAGTGCAGCGAAATAATCTATCGTATTAACAAAACAAAGAAACATGAGAATTTATTGAGGATGCAGTAAACAAAAAATTACATTCAACATATTTCCTGAGAATTTGTGTTAAATTTTGTGGAAAACCATGTGATATGTTTCACAATTTGTAAAAATATTTATTTTCTTTCACATAGCATTCTAACTCTAGGAATTTGTTTTAAGGAAATACTCAAAAATAAGTATATAAAAGTAATGTAAACATGTTAGTGTTAATATAAACCCTAAACTGAAAACTGATTTAAATGCTGATCAAGAGATGAGTGTTAAAGTGTAATTGTACTATACTCAACTAAAAAAAGCAGGACCCTAAACTATATATGTTATGTGATCCCAGTTGTATAATACACAGGCATACCTCAGATATGTTGCAGGTTCGGTTCCAGACCACTGCAGTAAAGCAAATCAGATGAATTTTTTTCACTGCATATGAACGTTGTATTTACACTATACTATTATATATTACACTATCCATTAAGTTTGTAACAGCATTATGTCTAAAAACTATACATATCTTAATTTAAAAATTAAATTTAAAAAATGCTATCATCTGATCTTTCAGTGAGTTGTAGTCTTTCTGCTGGTTGAGGGTCCTGCCTTGATGTTGATGGCTGCTCACTGATCAGGGGTCACTGAAGACTGGGGTGACTGTGGCAATTTCTTAAAATAAGAGAATAATGAAGTTTGCTGCATCCATAGACTCTTGTTTTCATGAATGATTTCTGTGTACCATGAGATGCTGTTTGATAGCATTTTATCAACAGAATTTCTTTCACAATCAGAGACCGTCCTCTCATACCCTGCCACTGCTTTATTGACTAAGTTCATGTAGTGTTCTAAATCCTTCATTGTCACTTCAGCAGTCTTCACAGCATCTTCACCAGGAGTAGATTCCAACTCAAGAGACCACTTTCTTTGCTCTTCGATAAGAAACTTTCCTCAGCCTTGTAATGAGATTTAGTCACAGAAATTCAGCCCCATCTTCAAGCTTCGTTTCTACTTCTAGTTCTCTTGCTGTTGGCACCATGTCTGCAGTTACTTCCTCTGATAAAGTCTTGAACCCCTCAAAGTCATCCATGAGGGTTGGAATCAACTTCTTCCAAACTCCTGTTCATGTTGATAATTTGACCTCTTTTCATGAATCATGAATGTTCTTAATGGCATCTAGAATGGTGATTTGGGAATGCAACCTGGTGCAGCCACTCTGGAAAACAGTATGGAAGTTCCTCAAAAAAACTAAAAATAGAACTACCCTACCACCCAGCAGTTGCACTACTAGGCATTTATGTAAGGGATACAGGTGTGCTGTTTTGAAGGGACACATGTATCCCCATGTTTATAGCAGCACAATCAACAATAGCCAAAGTATGGAAAGAGCCCAAATGTCCATCGATGGATGAATGGATAAAGAAGATGTGGTGTGTGTGTGTGTGTGTGTGTGTGTGTGTGTATGTATGTATACACACACACACACACACACACACACACACACAATGGAGCATTATTCAGCAATCAAAAAATGAAATTTTGCCATTTGCAACGACGTGGATGGAACTGGAGGGTATGATGCTAAGTGAAATTAGTCAGAGAAAGACAAAAATCATATGACTTCACTCATATGAGGACTTTAAGAGACAAAACAGATGAACATAAGGGAAGGGAAACAAAAGTAATATAAAAACAGGGAGGGGGACAAAACAGAAGAGACTCATAAATATGGAGGACAAACAGAGGGTTACTGGAGGGGTTGTGGGAGGGGGGATGGACTAAATGGGTAAGGGGCATTAAGGAATCTACTCCTGAAATCATTGTTGTACTATATGCTAACTAATTTGGATGTAAATTTTTAAAAAATTTAAAAATTTTAAAAAATTAAAAAAATAAATAAACATTAAAAAAAAATAGAATGGTGATTGTGTTCCAGAAGGTTTCAATTTACCTTGCCCAGATCACTAGAGGAGTCACTATCTATGGCAGTTATAGCCCTACAGGATGTATTTCTTCAGTAATAAGACTTGAATGTTGAAATGACTTATTGATCCTTGGGCTGCAGAATGGATATTGTGTAAGCAGGCATGAAACATAATACATCTTGTTTTGCATCTCCATCAGAGCTTAGGTGCATTGTCAATGAACAGTAATATTTTTAAAGGCATCTTTTTTTTCTGAGCTGGATGTCTCAATAGTATTCTTAAAATATTCAGTAAACCATGTTGTAAACAGATGTACTGTCATTCAGGCAGGCTTTGTTGTTCCATTACTAGAGTACGGGCAGAGCAGATTTAGCATAATTAGAAAAGAGCGCTAGGATTTTTGGGATGGTAAGTGGGCATTGGCTTCAACTTAGAGTCATTGGCTGCACTATCCTCAGCCTGTCCTTTGAAGCCAGGCATTGACTCTTCCTTTGTAGCTCTGAAAGTCCTAGATGGCACTTTGTTCCAATAGAAGGTTGTTTTGTGTACACACAAATTTTTAGTGTAGCCTTCATTGATGAGCTTTGCTAGATCTTCTGGATAACCTGCTGCAGCTTCTACATCAGCACTTTGCTGCTTTACTTTGCACTTTTATGTTATGGGGATGGCTTCTTTCCTTAAACCACATGAACCAATTTCTGCTAGCTTCAAACTTTTCTTCTGCAGCTTCCTTGCCTCTCAGAGCCTTCATAAAATTGAAGAGTTAGGACCTTGCTCTGGATCATGTTTTGGTTTAAGGGAATGTTGTGGCTGATTTGATCTATTCAGACCACTAACACTTTCTCCATATCAGCAACAAGGCTGCTTTGCTTTCTCACCATTTGTGTGTTCATTGGTATAGCCCTTTTTATTTCCTTCAACAACTTTTCCTTTGCATTCACAACTTGGCTAACTGTTGGATGCAAGAGGCCTAGCTTTTGACTGTTCTCAGCTTTTGACAGGCCATCTTCAGCGAGCTTAATCATTTCTACCTTTTGATTTATAGTGAGAGACATGCAACTTCTTGTTTTACTTGAACACATTGAGGCCATTATAGGGTTACTGATTGGCCTGATTTCAGTATTGCTGTGTCTCAGGTAATAGGGAGATCCCAGAGAGGGAGAGGGAAAGAGAGAGACAGACAGAGGAATGACTTGTTGGTGGAGTACTCACAACACACAGAACATTTAAGTTTGTCATCTGCTGTGGGTACAGTTTGTGATGCCCCAAGGCAATTACAACAGTAACATCAAAGATCACTTATGATCATCATAACAAATGCAAATAGTAATAATGGTAAAGTTGAAATATTGCAAGAATTATCAAATGTGACACATAGACACAAAGTGAGCGATCACTGCTGTTGGAAAAATGACTTACTTGATAGAGGGTTGCTACAGACCTTCAATTTGTTAAAAACAGAATTTCTGTGAAACTCAATAAAGCAAAGAGCAAAAAAAAAAAAAAGTATGCCTCTATTCACAGAAAAGGAGAGTGAAAGAAAATAGAAGTTTCAAATTTTATTCTTTAAAAATATTATATATTTAAAAATATATTTAGTTTAAGTTCAGAGAAAAAAATAAAAATAAATAAGGTTAAGGGATATCTAATCTGGGGGTGCTTGGCTGGCTCAGTTGGTAGAGCATGTGACTTTTGCTCTCAGGGTCATCAGTTCAAGCATAGGGCTTACTTAAAAATAAAGAAATTTCCAAAAAAAAATTTTATCTAATCTGGATAAAATAAACACTTGAATGCAGATTTAAGAAGAATTAAATATTTAAGAGGATAAAAATAAGAGTTGAAAGTTGTAAGACAGCAAAAATATTAGGACAATAATATAAACTAAGAACAACCAATTTAGGATAACCAGAAAGTAAAGGATAAAATGATAAAATATGTTCAAGTGGTACAGAGAATAAAATAGTCTAACATGAAGAGATTAAAAAAATAATAAAATCACACAAAAATGGAGGAGGTGAATAGGTACTCAAATCTTGACATTAACACCTGGTAAGAATAAGAATGAAAAGTGTCTTCTGAGTTAAGGAATTTCACAGCTTGAGTGCTTTACTGCAGAATTTTTTTTAAGGCAATCTCTACACCCAAAATGAGGCTTGAACTCACAACCCCAAGATCAGGAGTTGCATGCTCCACTGACTAAGCCAGCCAAGCAACCCCTGTACTGCAGATTTTTGAGGGATAGAGGACAATATTTAGTGGTGCCATTTCTCTCATGCTTCTCACGTTTACAAAAGCAGCAGTTCTCAGATATTTTAAAGGGAGGTTGAGTTTGTTTCTTCATCCTGTCATGTTTTTGGAAGTCCTTAATTATTTTGTAAAATTTGGTGTATAAAATATTTTGTGAATCATTGTCATAATCAAGGAATGTTTGTTTATAAAAGCAGAAAGCGTTCAAAAAGTTTCAATAGAACTCTCTTGGAGAGAGTTGATATCTTAAAGGGCATTTGATTTCATTCAGTTGCTGGCAGCTTCTAGGAAACAGCTCTCTGGAACCAGCTGGCTTGTTGACATTTCTTTGCATGTTTGCTTCTCTCTTCTTATTCATTATAAACTGACTTTCCTGCTCACATATTTACTTGCATATGCACTTATCATGACCATTTCAAAATGATAGCCTAAGACATATCGTCCTTGTGATTTCTAGCTCTTCATCCCACAGTTAAGTGTCTGTATTCTAATTACAGATTTCCAAGACAGAGTAATAAATTGCTTCAGTCAGTTGTGTTCTGGAGGTACGGTTGGGTGTGAAGGGACAGGGTCAGGTGGCACAAGGGATCTGTCCCTTCTAGGGTTATAAGCAGGGCAGGTTTTCAAAGAAGAAATTATTGGCATCTCTTGTATATGTCAGGAGTTATTTTGTTTTATTTTTAAAAGTTTATTTATTTTTGAGAGAGAGAGAGAGAGAGCGAGCGAGCAGGAGGGGCAGAGAGGGAGAGAAAGAGCATCCCAAGCAGGCTCTGTACTGTCAGCACAGAGCCTGATGTGGGGCTCGAACTCAGGAACTGCGAGATGATGACCCGAGCCAAAACCAAGAGTTGGTTGTTTAACTGACTGAGTCACCCAGGCCGCCTGAGTAATTTTATTTTTTATATATTATGTGAATAATTATGGAGTTAAAAAAGGAATCTTTTTAGTCTAACAGTGCCTTTTACTCTACTTGGGAATTATGTGGTCACATCTTTCCTCTCTTGATAGTGGTAACTTCATTAGTGATCATAAAATGAGAACATGCTGACTTCTAGCTAGTCCCCGTTCAATGAATATCTGTACTTAAGACTTAATTTTTTTAATATAAAATGTGATCAAATGAACTTTAATTCTGCCTTTTAAAACTTAAATGACATTTATTAGACATTTTAAAATAAAGAAGTACATTTATGTTACTTAGACATTTTTTGACTTTTTAAAATGAAGTCTATTCATGTTATATAGACATTAAAACCTAATATTTTAGGAAAATCTTATTCTGTGTACATTTCTGGCATCACTTCCTGTATAAATTTTAAATCTGAAATCCTCTTAACATGCAGAATAAATAGATTATGATATACTGAAGGATTAAGCTTCACTGTCTTGTGTCAGATTAATCCCTCATATATAGATCATTATTTGAACTGACAGAAGTATGGCTGTGATTCAGCAAAAAAGCTCAATGGATAAGTTATTTTATGTAGGATAGATTCTATGCTTCTTGACTGGTTGTTGTATAATTCTCCGAATTTAAATCTCATAAACATATTTTTTTTAGGTTTTCATAGGGATTCGTGGAAAAGGTATCCCTGGTGGTTTTTCGGTGAACTAGTGCCATTAAGTATTCTATTTGGATTTTTCCACTTTATTGAGGTAACTCACTTGGTAAAGATATTTTAAAAGATTTTATGTAAATGTTGCTATTATTCTGAACTTTAATTTCCTCATTATACAAGTACAGATAAATTGGCTTTTATCTGGGTGATTCAGTTGGTTAAGTGTCTGATTTGATTTCAGCTCCAGATCATGATCTCATGGTTCATGGGATCAAGTCCCATGTCAGGCTCTGTGCTCACAGCATGGAGCCTGCTTGGGATTCTCTCTCCCTCTTTCTCTGACCACCCCCCCCCCCTCAAATAAATAAACTTAAAAAAATTGCTTTTAAACAAAATAGTTAAATCTATAAAAAACATTGCTCCAGTTGCTTATGTTTTTGAATGAAATAGGTAAAAATTAAATAACATGCAGGCAAATGTTTAAATGGGCTGTGAAAAATAAAGACAGCTGTTACAGTATGGGCATTGTGGTTTGTAATTTATGTATATTTAAGAACTAGTTAAAGGAAATTTAAATATACTTTTTTTCTAACAGGAGATTGTATGAAAATGATTTCTAACTATCATGTAAACAGTTGGGCAATAGAGCAGAAATACTGTGTTTAGTAAAATTATTTTAATAAATATGTTAAAAATAAGTTTAAGGGGTGCCTCGCTGGCTCAGTTGGTAGAGCATGTGATTCTTGATTTTGATGTCATGAATGCAGCCCTACATTGGGTATAGAGCTTATTTAAAAAAAAAGTTTTAAGAAACTTAGATAACTAATGAAAATATTTGTGTGTAATTTATGTTAGGATAATTGTGAGAAAATAAAAGAATAGTACTTGTTTTCTTTGAGAAGTTGAGAATGGAAGTAGAATATTGAAGTAGATTTTTAGCAAATCAAAATTAAATCCAGATGTTTTATTTTTATTTATTTATTTTAATGTTTATTTATTTAGAGAGAGAGAGCATGAGTGGGGGAGGCGTAGAGAGAGAGAGAAAGGGAAACACAGAATCTGGCTTAGAGCCATCAACACAGAGCCCGACGTGGGACTCAAACTCAGGAACAATGAGATCATGACCTGAGCTGAAGTCAGATGCTCAACTGACTGAGCCACCCAGTCTCCCCTAGATGTTTTATTTTTTAGCTTAGTTTTATTTTTTTATTAGTTTTTTAAGTAGGCTCCACACCCAACATGGGGCTTGAACTCACAACCCTGAGAGTAAAGTTGCATGCTCTATTGAGTAAGCCAGCCAGGTGTCCTTTTAGTTTTAAAAATACTTTAATTGAAGTATAGTTCCAGTACAATGTTACATTAGTTTCAGATGTGCAACACGGTGACTTGACATTTATACATTATGAAATGCTCACTATGAGAAGTGTAGTTACCATCTGTCACCACACAAAGTTATTACAGTTTTATTGACTATATTCCCTGTGCTGTACATTTCATCCCTGTGACTTATTTTATAACTGGAAGTCTGTAGCTCTAATCTCCTTCACCTGTTTTGCTCATCTGACCAAACCTTTTCCCCTTTAGCAAACACCAAATTGTTTTCTGTATCTATGAGTCTGTTCTTGTTTATCCATTTGTTTTATTTTTATTTTACTTATTTTTAAAGTTTATTGAGAGAGAGAGAGGGAGGGAGGGAGGGAGAGAGAGAGAGAACACTAGCAAGCACATGCAGGGGAGGGGCAGAGAGAGGGAGAAAGAGAATCCCAAGTAGGCCCTGTGCTGTCAGCACAGAGCTTGATGCAGGCTTGATCCCAAGAACCATGAAATCATTACCTGAGCCAAATCAAGAGTCAGACACTTAACCAACTGAGCCACCCATACGCCCCCATTTATTTCCTTTTTTAGATGCCACATATAAGTGAAATCATTGGGTGTTTGTCATTCTTCATCTGACTTATTTCACTTAGCATAATACCCTCTGGGTCCATCCATGTTGTCACAAATGGCAAGATTTCATTCTTTTTTATGGCTAGTAATATTCCATTGTGTAAATATCTTTTTTATTCATTTATCTATCTGTGGATACTTGGGTTGCTTTGCTGGCTTGGCAATTATAAATAGTGATCCAGTAAACATAGGGGTGAATCTTTTCTAATTGGTGTTTTTGTTTTCTTCAGGTAAATACCCAATAGTAGAATTACTGGATTACATAGTATTTCTATTTTTGATTTTATGAGGAATCCTCCATACTGTTTGCCACAGTGGCTGTACCAGTTGACGTTACCACCAAACAGTGCATGAGGGTTCTCTTTTTATTTCTTGTCTTTTTAATGATAGCCATTCCTACTGGTGTGAGATGATACCTCCTTGTGGTTTTGATTTACGTTTCCCTGATGATTAATGATGTTGAGCATCTTTTCATGTGTCTTTTGCCATCTGTATGTCTTTGGAAAAATGTTAGCTCAGGTCATCTCTGCCCATTTTTAAAATTGGATTGTTTGGTTCTTTGGTGTTGAGTTTTTGGAGTTCTTTGTATTTTGGATATTATCTCTTTATCAGATATATCATTTGCAAATCTCTTCTCCCATTCAGTAGGTTGCCTTTTCATTTTGTTGAGGGTTTCCTTCACTGTGTAAAAGCTTTTTAGTTTGATGTAGTCCCAGTTGTTTGTTTTGCTTTAAATTTGTTTTTAATTTTTGCTTTTGTTTTCCATGTTTAAGGGTCAGATCCAAAAATAATTGCTAAGACAAATGTCTACAAATGTACTACACACGTTTTCTTCTAGGAGTTTTATGATTTCAGTTTTCATATTTAGGTCTTTAATCTATTTTGATTTTATTTTTGTAAATGTTATAAGAGCCAGGTTCACTTTCATTCTTTTGCATGTAACTGTCCAGTTTTCCCACTACCATTTATTGATGAAATTGTCTTTTCCTCATTATCTATTTTTACCTCCTTTGTCACCGATTAATTGACTATATAAATGTGGGTTTATTTCTGGACCCTTTATTCTATTCCATTGATCTATGTTTCAGTTTTTGTGCAAGTACTGTACCGTTTGATTACTGTAGTGTAGTTGTATAGCTTTGTTGTAAAGTTTGAAATCTGGTATTATGATACCTCCAGCTTTGTTCTTTCTCGAGATTGTTTTTGCTGTTTGGGATCTTTTGTGGTTTCTTACAAATTTCAGGATTATTTGCTCTAGTTCTGTGAAAAATACTATTGATATTTTGATAGGGATTGCATTGAATCTGTTGATTCCTTTGGGTAGTATGGACATTGTAACAATTATTATTCTTTTAATCCATGAGCATGGTATATCTTTCCATTTATTTGTGTCATATTCAATTTTTTTCATCAGTGCTTAAGGGATTATTTTTTCCATTATGATAAGTGTACTCTTTAATCCCCATCCCCCACCAACTTCTCCTCTGGTAACCACCAGTTTATTCTCTACAGTTAAGAGTCTCTTTAAAAATAGAACTACCCGATGACCCAGCAATTGCACTACTAGGCCTTTATCCACGGGATACAGGTGTGCTGTTTTGAAGGGACACATGCACCCCCATGTTTATAGCAGCACTATCAACAATAGCCAAAGTATGGAAAGAGCCGAAATGTCCATCGATGGATGAATGGATAAAGAAGATGTGGTATATATACAATGGAGTATTACTCGGCAATCAAAAAGAATGAAATCTTGCCATTTGCAACGACGTGGATGGAACTGGAGGGTATGATGCTAAGTGAAATTAGTCAGAGAAAGACAAAAATCATATGACTTCACTCATATGAGGACTTTAAGAGACAAAACAGATGAACATAAGGGAAGGGAAACAAAAGTAATATAAAAACAGGGAGGGGGACAAAACAGAAGAGACTCATAAATATGGAGGACAAACTGAGGGTTGCTGGAGAGGTTGTGGGAGGGGGGATGGACTAAATGGGTAAGGGGCATTAAGGAATCTACTCCTGAAATCATTGTTGTACTATATGCTAACTAATTTGGATGTAAATCTTAAAAAATAAAAAATAAAATAAAAAAAAAGAGTCTCTTTCTTGGTTTGTTGCTCTCTCTTTTTTTTTTTCCTTTGCTCATTTGCTTCTTAAATTCCACATATGAGTGAGATCATATGGGATTTATCTTTCTCTGGCTGACTTACTCACTTAGCATTATGCTCTCTAGCTCTATCCATGTTGTTGCAAATGGCAAATGGTTTTTATGGCTGAGTAACATTTCATTGTCTATGTATAACACCTCATCTTTATGGACATTTCAGCTGCTTCCATAGGTTGGCTACTGTAAATATTGTAATATTTACATTATATATTATATATTACTGTAAAATTACATTATACATTACTGTAATATTTACATTATATATTACTGTAAAATTAACAGTAATGTTAAAATTACTGTTTTTGTATTGTTGGGATAAATGCCCACTAGTGTGACTCCTGGATCTTAGGGTAGTTCTCTTTTTAATTTTTTGAGAAACTCCATGTTATTTTCCACAATGGCTGCACCAGTTTGCATTCCTACCAACAGTGCACAAGGGTTCTTCTTCTTCACATCCTTGCCAACACTTGTTATTTCTTACATTTTTTTATTTTAGCCATTCTGACAGGTGTGAGATGATATCTCATTGCAGTTGTAATTTGCATTTCCCTGATGATAAGTGATGTTGAGCATCTTTTGATGTGTCAGTTAGCTATCTTTATATCTTCTTTAGAAAAATGCCTGTTCATGTATTCTGCCCATTTTTAAACTGGATTATTTGTGTGTTTTTTTTGTGTGTGTGGGGTTTGATAAGGTCTTTGTATATTTTGGATACTAACCTTCTATTACATATGTCATTTACAAATATTTTCTCCCATTCTGAAGGTTGCCTGTTAGTTCTCATTATTGTTTCCTTCACTGTGCAGGAACTTTTTATTTTGACATAGTCCCAAAAGTTTATTTTTCCTTTTATTTCCCTTACCTAGGAGACCTACCTAGAAAAATGTTGTTACGGCTGATGTCAGAGAGGTTACTGCCTGTGTTTTCTTCAGGAATTTTTATGGTTTCCTGTCTCACATTTAGGTCCTTAATCCATTTTGAGTTTATTTTTGTATGTGATAAAAGAAAGTGGTCATTCTTTTGCATGTAGCTCTCCAGTTTTCGCAACACCATTTGTTAAAGAGACTGTCTTTTTGCCATTGTATGTTCATTTCTCCTTTGTTGATTAATTGACCATATAATTGTGGGTTTGTTTCTGAGTTTTCTTTTTCTTTCTTTCTTTCTTTCTTTCTTTCTTTCTTTCTTTCTTTCTTTCTCTCTCTCTCTCTCTCTCTCTCTTTCTTTCTTTCTTTCTTTCTCTCCTTTCTTTCTTTCTTTTACTTATTTATTTATTGAAACTTGCATCCAAGTTAGTTGCATATAGTGCAATAATGATTTCAGTAGAGATTCCAGTGATTCATCCCCTACATATAATACCCAGTGCTCATCCCAACAAGTGTCCTCCTTAATGCCCCTTGCCCATCAAGCCCATCCTCCTACCCATAACCCCTTAGTTTATTCTCTGTATTTAAGTCTCTTATGTTGTGTCCCTCTTCCTGTTTTTATATTATTTTTGCTTCCTTTCCCTTATGTTCATCTATTTTGTATCTTAAATTCCACATATGAGTGAAGTCATATGATACTGTCTTTCTCTGACTAATTTTGCTTGGCATAATACGCTCCAATTCTATCCACGTTGTTGCAAATGGCAAGATTTCATTCTTTTTGATTGCTGAGAAATATTCTGTTGTATATATGTATACACCATATCTCCTTTATCCATTCATCTATCAGTGGAAATTTGGGCTCTTTCTATATTTTGGCTATTGTTGATAGCACTGCTATAACCATTGGGGTGCATGTGCCGCTTTGAAACAGCACACCTGTATTCTTTGGATAAATACCTAGTAGTGTAATTGCTGGGTCATAGGGTAGTTCTATTTTTAATTTTTTGAGGAACTTCCATACTGTTTTCCAGAGTGGCTGTGCCAGTTTGCATTCCCACCAGCAAGGCAAAAGAGATCCTCTTTCTCCGTATCCTTACCAACATCTATTGTTGCCCGAGTTGTTAATTTTAGCCATTCTGACAGGTGTGAGGGGGTATCTCACTGTGGTTTTGATTTGTATTTCCCTGATGAGTGATGTTGAGCATCTTTTCATGTGTCTGTTAGCCATCTAGATGTCGTCTTTGGAGAAGTGTCTATTTATGTCTTTTGCCCATTTCTTCACTGGGTTATTTGTTTTTAGGGTGTTGATTTGATAA
Source organism: Lynx rufus (assembly GCF_022079265.1). NCBI lineage: Eukaryota > Metazoa > Chordata > Mammalia > Carnivora > Felidae > Lynx > Lynx rufus. Next base: position 81,271,336 of record NW_025814896.1, read on the forward strand.
GTTCTTTACAGATTTTGGATACTAATCCTTTATCAGATATATCCTTTGTAAATATCTCCTCCCATTCTGTCAGTTGCCTTTTAGTTTTGCTGATTGTTTCCTTCACCATGCAGAAGCTTTTTATTTTGATTAAGTCCTAATAGTTCATTTGGCTTTTATTTCCCTTGCCTCCAGAGACCTGTCTAATAAGAAGTTGCTGAGGCCGAGGTCAGAGGGGTTTTTGCCTGTTTTCTCCTGTAGGATTTTGATGAATTCCTTTTTTATTTTTTATGTTTAGGTCTTCCATCCATTATGAGTATATTTTTTGTGTATGGTGTAAAAAAGTGGTCCAGGTTCATTCTTGTGCATGTCACTGTCCAGTTTTTCCAAAACCATTTGCTGAAGAGACTGTCTATTCCATTGGATAGATATTCTTTCCTGCTTTGTGAAAGATTATTTGGCCATACACTTGTGAGTCCATTTCTGGGTTATTTTGTTCCATTTATCTATATGTCTGTTTTTGTGCCAGTACTATAGTGTCTTGATTACAGATTTGTAGTATAGCTTGAAGTCTGGAACTGTGATGTCTCCAGCTTTGGTTTTCTTTTTAAGGATTACTTTGGCCATTCGGGGTCTTTTCTGGTTCCATACAAATTTTAGGGTTGTTAGTTCTAGCTCTGTGAAGAATGCTGGTGTTATTTTGATAGGGATTGCTATTTCTGAGTTTTCTATTCCATTGATCTGTGTGTCTGTTTTTATGCCAGTACCATACTGTTTTATTTATTTATTTTTTAAACTTTATTTATTTTTAGAGAGAATCCTAAGCAGGCTCTGTACTGTCAGTACAGTCTGTCACAGGGCTTGATCCCACAAACCATGAGATCATGACCCAAGCGGAAATCAAGAGTTGGACACTCAACTGACTGAGCCACCTAGGCACCCCTACCTTACTGTTTTAATTACTGCTACTTTGTAATATAACTTGAAATCTGTAATTGTGATACCTCTAGCTTTGTTTTTCTTTTTCAAGATTGCTTTAGCTATTCAGGGTCTTTTGTAGTTCTATACAAATTTTTAGGATCATTTGTTTTAGTTCTGTCAAAAATGTTATTGGTATCTTGATAAGGATTACGGTTAATCTGTTGATAGTTTTGGACAGTGTAGCCATCTTAGCAATCTTTGTTATTCCTACCCATAAGCATGAGAGGTCTTTCCATTTTTTTGTGTGCCATCTTTAGTTTCTTTCATCAGCATTTTATAGTTTTCAGAGTATAGGTCTTTCCCCTCTTTAAGATATTTTCTTGTTTGAGGTGCAATTATAAATGGTATTTTTTTCTTAATTTCACTTTCTGCTGCTGCTTTATTAGTGTATAGGAATGCAACAGATTTCTGTACATTGATTTTGTATCCTGCCATCTTACTGAAATCATTTATCAGTTCTAATAGTTTTTTGGTAGGGTCTTTAGGGTTTTTGAAATATAGTATCGTGTCATCTGCAAATAGTGAGAATTTTACTTCTTCCGTTCCAATTTGGATGCCATTTCTTTCTTTATGTTGTCTAACTGCTGTGATTAGGGCTTCCAGTACAATGTTGAATAAAATTGATGAGAGTGGACAGCCTTGTCTTATTTCTGAACTTCGGGGAAAAGCTCCCAGTTTTTCACCATTGAGTATGATGTTGGCTATCGGTTTTTCATATAAGGCCTTTATTATGTTGAGATATTCCCTCTAGACCTACTTTGTACAGGATTTTTATCATGAGTGGAAGTTGTACTTTGTCAAGTGCTCTTTCTGCATCTATTGAAAGGATCATACAGTGTTTATACTTTCTCTTATTGATGTGATGTATCACACTGATTGTTTTGAGAATATTGAACCACGCTTGTATCCCAGGAATAATGCCACTTGATCGTGGTATGTGATTTTTTAAATAATTGTTGGATTCAGTTTACTAGTATTTTACTGAGGATTTTTGCATCTGTATTCATGAGGGATACTGGCCTGTGTCTTTATCTGTTTTTTGTTTTTTTTTTTTGTATCTGGGTGATACTAGCTGCACAGAATGAATTTGGAAGTTTTTGTTTTTCTTGTATTTTTAGAAATGTTTGAGAATTGGGTATTGAGTTTTCTTTAAATTTTGGTAGAATTTGCCTCTAAAGCTCTCTGGTTCTGGACTTTTGTTTTTTGAGAATTTTTGATAAGTTATTCAATTTCATTGCTAGTGATTTGTCTGTTCAGATTTTCCTGATTTATTTTGGTAGGTTATATGTTTTTAAGGCATTTATCCACTTCTTCTAAGTTGTCCAATTTGTTGACATATTGGTTTTAGTAATTTTCTGTTACAATTGTTGGGTGGTGTTGGTTTTTATTTCTTCTCTTTAATTAGTAATTTTGTTTATTTAAGTCCTCTTTTTTTAAAATGAGTATTGCTAGAAGTTTATCAATTTTGTTCATATTTTCAAAGAACCAGCTTTTGGTTTCATTGATCTGTTATATTGGTTTTTTTTAGTCTCTATTTCATACATTTCTGCTCCGATTTCTACTATCTCCTTTCTTTTACTCTTCTTAGGCTTTGTTCTTCTTTTTCTAGTTCCCTCAGATGTAAAGTTAAATTGTTTATTAGAGATTTTTCTTGTTTCTTGAGATAGGCCTGTATCGCTATAAATTTTCCTTTTAGAATTCCTTTTGCTGTGTCCCCAAAATTTCGAACTGTTACATTTCAAATTTCATTTGTCTGCAGATATTTTTTTGATTTCCTCTTTTATTACTTTGTTGACCAATTGGTTGTTTAGTAGCATGTTGTTTTAGCCTTAATAATTTTTTTCTTAGTATTTTTTTCTTGTAATTGATTTCTTGTTTCCTAGTGTTGTGGATGGAAAAGATGCTTGATATGAGTTCAGTCTTCTTAAATTAATTAAGACTTAGGTGACTTTTGTCACCTAACATGTGCTCTATCCTGGAAAATGTTTCATATGCCCTTGAAAATAATGTTTATTCCGCTGTTTTTGATGGACTATTCTATACTTATCTGTTAAGACCATCTAATGTGTTGTTGAAAGCCACTGCTTTCTTACTTTCTGTCTGGATAATCTATACATTGATGTAAGTGGGGTGTTAAAGTCCCATACTATTATTGTATTGTTGTCAGTTTCTCTTTTTATTTCTGTTAATATTCCCTTTATATATTTAGGTGCACCTATGCTGGGTGCATAGATATTTACAATTGTCACTTATATCCTTTTGTTAGATTGATTCCTTTAACATTATGTAATGCCCTTCTTTGTCTCTTATTACAATCTATGTTGCTTTTTTTTAATGGTTTATTTTTGAGAGAGCGTGAGTCGGGGAGGAGCACAGAGGATCCTAAGTGGGTCCATGCTGACAGCAGTGAGCCCATGTGGGGCTCGAACTCACAAACTACAAGATCATGACCTGAGCCGAAGTCAGATGCTCAAATGACTGAGCCACCCAGGTGCTCCTTACAATCTTTGTTTTATTTTTTCATTTTTTTCCTCTAGGCATTTATTTATTTTATTATTATTTTTGTTTATCACTTATATGTAACACCCAGTGCTCATCCCAACAAGTGCCCTCCTTAATGCCCATCACCCATTTTCTCCACTCCTCATCACCCCACCCCCATCAACCCTCAGTTTATTCTCTGTATTTCAATCGTTTATGGTTTGCCTCCCTCTCTGTTTTTACCTTATTTTTCCTTCCCTTCCCCTATGATCATCTGTTAAGTTTCTCAATCCAGCTATGAGTGAGTGAAATCATGGGATACTTGTCTTTCTCTATTTTGCTTAGCATAATACCCTCCAGTTCCATCCACATTGTTGCAAATGGCAAGATAACATTGTTTTTCATCACTGAATAGTATTCCATTGTATATGTATATCACATATTCTTAATCGATTCATCAGCTGATGGACATTTGGGTTCTTTCCATAATTTGTCTATTGTTGATTGTGCTGCTATAAACATTGGGATGCATGGGTCCCTTCGAATCAGCACTCCTGTATCTTTTGGATAATTACCTAGTAGTGTAATTGCTGGGTCATAGGGTAGTTGTATTTTTAATTTTTTGAGTAACCTCCACACTGTTTTCCATATTGGTTGCACCAGTTTGCATTCCCACCAACAATGCAAGAGGGTTCCCCTTTCTTCACTTCCTCGCCAACATCTATTGTTTCCTGAGTTGCTAATTTTAGCCACTGACCAGTGTGAGGTGGTATCTCATTGTCTTTTTCATTTATATTTCCCTGATGATGAGTGATGTTGGGTATCTTTTCATGTATCTGCTATCTGGATGTCTTCTTTGGAAAATGGTCTCTTCATGTCTTCTGCCCATGTCTTCACTGGATTATTTGTTTTTTTGGGTGTTGAGATTGGTGACTTCTTTATAGATTTTGGATACTAACCCTTTATCAGATATGTCATTTGCAAGTCTCTTCTCCATTTCTGTCGGTTGCCTTTTAGTTTTGTTAATTGTTTTCTTGGCTGTGCAGAACCTTTTTATCTTGATGATAAACCCAGTAGTTCATTTTTGTTTTTATTTCCCTTGCCTTCAGACACATGTCAAGTAAGAAGTTCCTGTGGCCAGGGTCAAAGAGGTTGCTGTCTGTTTTCTCCTATAGGTTTTGATGGTTTCCTGTTTCACATTTAGGTCTTTTATCCATTTTGAATTTATTTCTGTGTATGGTGAAAGAAAATGGTCTAGTTTCATTCTTCTGCAAGTTGCTGTCCAATTTTCCCAGCACCATTTGCTGAAGAGACTGTCTTTTTTCCATTGGATACTCTTTGCTGTTTTGTGGAAGATTATTTGGCTACACATATGTGGGTCCATTTCTGAATTCTCTGTTCTGTTCCATTGATCTGTGTGTCTGTGCTGATACCATACTGTCTTGATAATAACAGCTTTGTAATACAGCTTGAAGTCGAGAACTGTGATGCCTTCAGCTTTTCTTTAAAAAAATTGTGTGTGTGTGTGTGTGTGTGTGTGTGTGTGTGTGTGTGTGTGTTTATTTTTGAGAGAGAGAGCAAGTGCACACAAGAGTGGGGGGGGGGAGGAACAAAGAGAGAGGGAGACACAGTATCTAAAGCAGGTTCCAGGCTCTGAGCTGTCAGTACAGAGCCTGACACAGGGCTCGAAGTCACAAACTGTGAGATCATGACCTGAGCCAAAGTGGCATGCTTAACCGACTGAGCCACCCAAGTGCCCCTTGGTTTTCTCTTTCAACATTACTTTGGCTATTCGGGGCCTTTTCTGGTTCCATACACATTTTAGGATTGTTTTTTCTAGCTCTGTGAAGAATGCTGGTGTTATTTTGATAGAGATTACATTGAATGTGTAGATTGCTTTCAGTAGTATAGACATTTTAATAATATTTGTTCTTCTGATCCATGAGCATGGAATGTTTTCCCATTTCTTTGTGTCATCTTTAATTTCTTTCATAAGCATTTTATAGTTTTTAGAGTATAGGCCTTTTACCTCTTTGGTTAGGTTTTTATTCATAGGTATTTTATGGTTTTTGATGCAGTTGTAAATGGGATTGACTCCCTGATATCTCTTTCTGTTACTTCATTATTGAGGTATAGAAATGTAAATGATTTCTGTACATTGATTTTATATCCTGTGACTTTGCTGAATTCTTGTGTTGGCTCTAGCAGTTTTTGGTGGAGTCTTTCGGGTATTCCTTACAGAGTATTAAAGTCATCTGTGAGGAGTGAAAGTTTGACTTCTCCTTTGCCAATTTGGATGCCTTTTGTTTTGTTTCGTTGTCTGATTGCTGAGGCTATGACCTCCAAAACTATGTTAAACAACAGTGGTTAGAGTGGACATCCCTGTCATGTTCCATGTTCCTGATCTCAGAGGAAAAGCTCTCAGTTTTTTCCCTTTGAGGATGATATTAGCTGTGGGCCTTTCATACATGGCTTTTATAATGTTAAGGTATGTTTCTTCTATCCTGACTTTCTCAAACGTTTTTATGTAAAAAAAATTTTTTTTGAATATTTATTTTTGAGACAGAGACAGAGCTTGAGCAGAGGAGGGGCAGAGAGAGAGGGAGACACAGAATCTGAAGCAGGCTCCAGGCTCTGAGCTGTCAGCACAGAGCCCAACCCAGGGCTTGAACTCACAAGCTGTGAGATTTACCTGAGCCGAAGTCAGACGCTCAACCGACTGAGCCACCCAGGCACCCCTTTCAAAGGTTTTTATTAAGAAAGGATGCTATATTTTGTCAAATGCTTTTTCTGCATCTGTTAAGAGGATCATATGGTTCTTATCCTTTCTTCTATTAATGTGATATAACATATTGAAGGATTTGTCAGTATTGAACCAGCCCCGCAGCTCAGGAATGAATGCCACTTGATCATAGTGAATAATTCTTTTAGTGTACCATTAAATTCAGTTTGCTAGTATCTTGCTGAGAATTTTTGCATCAAGTTTCATCAGGGATATTGGCCTCTAATTCTCCTTTATAGTGGGATCTTTGTCTGGTTTTGGAATCAAGGTAATGCTGTCTTCATAGAACAGTTTTTTTTTTTTTTAACAGTTTGAGAAAAATAGGTATTAACTCTGCTTTAAATGTCTGGTAGAATTCCCCTGGAAAGCCATCTGGCCCAGTGTTCCTTTATTTGTTGGGAGATTTTTAATAACCAATTTAATTTCTTCTCTGGTTATGATCCTTTTCAAGTTTGCTATTTCTTCCTGTTTGAGTTTTGGTAGTGTGTGAGTGTCTAGGAGTTTGTCCATTTCTTCCAGACTGTGCAGTTTGTTGGCACATAATTTTTCATATTATTCTACAGTAATTGTATTTAGGTGGTGTTGGCTGTGATCTCTCCTCTTTCATTCATTATTTTGTCTATTTGGGTCCTCTCTCTTTTCTTTTTGAGAAGTCTGGCTAGGGGGTTATCAATTTTGTTTATTCTTTCGAAAAACCAGCTCTTAGATTCATTGATATATTCTACTGTTTTTGTGGATTCTGTATCATTTATTTCTGCTCTAATCTTTATTATTTCTCTTCTTCTGCTGGCTTTGGGCTGTCTTTGCTGCCGCCTTTCTAGCTCCTTTAGGTGTAAGTTTAGGTTGTATATTTGGGGCCGTTCTTGATTCTTGTTAGAGGCCTGAATTGCAATGTATTTTCCTCTTAGGACTGCCTTTGCTGCATCTCAAAGGGTTTGGACTGTTGTGTTTTCATTTTCATTTGCTTCCATATATTTTTTTTTCTTTTTAAAAATTTTATTTTCTCATTTTAATTCCAGTATAATTAATATACAGTGTTACATTAGTTTCAGGTGTACACTGTAGCAATACAGAAATTCTATACATCATTAGTGTTCATCATAAGTGTACTCTTAATGTTCTTCACCTGTTTCACCCATTCCCCCATCCCCTCAACTCCCCTCTGGTACCATCAGTTTATTCTCTATAGTTAAGGGTCTGTTTCTCGATTTGTCTCTCTTTTTTTCCCCTTTGTTCATTTGTTTCATTTCTTAAATTCCACATATGAGTGAAATCATGTGGTATTTGTCTTTCTCTTACTGACTTATTTTGCTTAGCATAATACTCTCTAGATACATTCATGTCATTGAAAATGGCAAGATTTTATTTTTTATGACTGAAAAGTATTCCATTGTGTATCACATCTTTTTAATTAATTAATTAATTAATTTTACATCCAATATAGTGCAATAATGATTTCAGGATTAGATTCCAGTCATTCATCCCCTAGGTGTAACACCCAGTGCTCATCCAAACAAGTGTCTTCCTCAGCAGCAGCAGAAGAGAAATAATAAAGATCAGAGCAGAAATAAACAATATAGAATCTAAAAAAACAATATAGAATCTAAAAACTAAACAAAATTGATAAACCTGTAGCCAGGCTTCTCAAAAAGAAAAGGGAGATGACCCAAATAGATAAAATCATGAATGAAAATAGAATTATTACAACCAATCCCTCAGAAATACAAGCAATTATCAAGGATTACTATGAAAAATTATATGCCAACAAATTGGACAACCTGGAAGAAATGGACAAATTCCTAAGCACCCACACACTTCCAAAACTCAAACAGGAAGAAATAGAAAACTTGAACAGACCCATAACCAGTGAAGAAATTGAATCAGTTATCAAAAATCTCCCAACAACTAAGAGTCCAGGACCGGATGGCTTCCCAGGGGAATTCTACCAGACATTTAAAGCAGAGATAATACCTATCCTTCTCAAGCTGTTCCAAGAAATAGAAAGGGAAGGAAAACTTCCAGACTCATTCTATGAAGCCAGCATTACTTTGATTCCTAAACCAGACAGAGACCCAATAAAAAAAGAGAACTACAGGCCAATATCGCTGATGAATATGGATGCAAAAATTCTCAATAAAATACCAGCAAATTGAATTCAACAGCATATAAAAAAAATTATACACCATGATCAAGTGAGATTCATTCCAGGGCTGCAGGGCTGGTTCAACATTCACAAATCAATCAATGGGATGCATCACATTAATAAAAGAAAAGATAAGAACCATATGATCCTCTTAACAGATGCAGAAAAAGCATTTGACAAAATATAGCATCCTTTCTTAATAAAAACCCTCGAGAAAGTCGGGATAGAAGGAACATACTTAAAAATCATAAAAGCCATTTATGAAAAGCCCACAGCTAATATCATCCTTAATGGGGAAAAACTGAGAGCTTTCTCCCTGAGATCAGGAACACAACAGGGATGTCCACTGTCACCGCTGTTGTTTAATATAGTGTTGGAAGTGCCAGCATCCGCAATCAGACAACAAAAGGAAATCAAAGGCATCAAAATTGGCAATGATGAAGTCAAGCTTTCACTTTTTGCAGATGACATGATATTATACATGGAAAACCCGACAGACTCCACCAAAAGTCTGCTAGAACTGATACATGAATTCAGCAAAGTCGTAGGATACAAAATCAATGTACAGAAATCAGTTGCATTCTTATACACTAATAATGAAGCAACAGAAAGACAAATAAAGAAACCGATCCCATTCACAATTGCTCCAAGAAGCATAAAATACCTAGGAATAAATCTAACCAAAGATGTAAAAGATCTGTATGCTGAAAACTATAGAAAGCTTATGAAGGAAATTGAAGAAGATATAAAGAAATGGAAAAACATTCCGTGCTCATGGATTGGAAGAATAAATATTGTCAAAATGTCAATACTACCCAAAGCTATCTACACATTCAATGCAATCCCAATCAAAATTGCACCAGCATTCTTCTCGAAGCTAGAACAAGCAATCCTAAAATTCATATGGAACCACAAAAGGCCCCGAATAGCCAAAGTAATTTTGAAGAAGAAGACCAAAGCAGAAGGCATCACAATCCCCGACTTTAGTCTCTACTACAAAGCTGTAAACATCAAGACAGCTTGGTATCGGCACAAAAACAGACACATAGACCAATGGAATAGAATAGAAACCGCAGAACTAGACCCACAAATGTATGGCCAACTAATCTTTGACAAAGCAGGAAAGAATATCCAATGGAAAAAAGACAGTCTCTTTAACAAATGGTGCTGGGAGAACTGGACAGCAACATGCAGAAGGATGAAACTAGACCACTTTCTTACACCATTCACAAAAACAAACTCAAAATGGATAAGGGACCTGAATGGGAGACAGGAAACCATCAAAACCCTAGAGGAGAAAGCAGGAAAAAACTTCTCTGACCTCAGCTGCAGCAACTTCTTACTTGACACATCCCCAAAGGCAAGGGAATTGAAAGCAAAAAATGAACTATTGGGACATCATGAAGATAAAAAGCTTCTGTACAGCAAAGGAAATGATCAACAAAACTAAAAGGCAACCAACAGAATGGGAAAAGATGTTTGCAAATGACATATCGGACAAAGGGCTAGTATCCAAAATCTATAAAGAGCTCACCAAACTCCACACCCGAAAAACAAATAATCCAGTGAAGAAATGGGCAGAAAACATGAATAGACACTTCTCTAAGGAAGACATCCATATGGCCAACAGACACATGAAGCGATACTCAACGTCACTCCTCATCAGGGAAATACAAATCAAAACCACACTCAGATACCACCTCACGCCAGTCAGAGTGGCTGAAATGAACAAATCAGGAGACTATAGATGTTGGAAAGGATGTGGAGAAACGGGAACCCTCTTGCACTGTGGGTGGGAATGCAAACTGGTGCAGCCACTCTGGAAAAGTGTGGAGGTTCCTCAAAAAATTAAAAATAGACCTACCCTATGACCCAGCAACAGCACTGCTAGGAATTTACCCAAGGCATACAGGAGTGCTGATGCATAGGGGCACTTGTACCCCAATGTTTATAGCAGCAATTTCAACAATCGCCAAATTATGGAAAGAGCCTAAATGTCCATCAACTGATGAATGGATAAAGAAATTGTGGTATATATACACAATGGAATACTACGTGGCAATGAGAAAGAATGAAATATGGCCTTTTGTAGCAACGTGGATGGAGAGTGTTATGCTAAGTGAAATAAGTCATACAGAGAAAGATACTGTATGTTTTCACTCTTATGTGGATCCTGAGAAACTTAACAGAAACCCATGGGGGAGGGGAAGAAAAAAAAGAGGTTAGAGTGGGAGAGAGCCAAAGCATAAGAGACTCTTAAAAACTGAGAACAAACTGAGGGTTGATGGGGGGTGGGAGGGAGGGTAGGGTGGGTGATGGGTATTGAGGAGGGCACCTTTTGGGATGAACACTGGGTGTTTTATGGAAACCAATTTGACAATAAATTTCACATTAAAAAAATAAAACTGATATGAAAATTAAAAAATAAAGTGTCTTAATGTTCCTTATCCATTTAGCCCATCCCCCCACCCACTACGCCTCCAGGAAACCTCAGTTTGTTCTCCGTATTTAAGAGTCTCTTTTGTCCCCCTCCTTGTTTTTATATTATTTTTGCTTCCCTTCCCTTATGTTTATCTGTTTTGTATCTTAAATTCCTCATATGAGTGAAGTCATGTAATATTTGTCTTTCTCTAATTTCACTTAGCATGATACCCTCTAGTTCATCCATGTAGTTGTAAAAAGCAAGATTTCATTCTTTTTGATTGCTGAATAATGCTCCATTGTGTGTGTGTGTGTACACACACACACACACACACACACACACACCACATCTTCTTTATCCATCACATGTTGGTGAGGATGCAGAGAAAGAGGATCTCTTTTGCATTGCTGGTGGGAATGCAAGCTGGTGCAACCTCTCTGGAAAACAGTATGGAGGTTCCTCAAAAGACTAAAAATAGAAGTACCCTACAACCCAGCAATTGCACTCCTAGGTATTTTTCCAAGGGATACAGGTGTGCTGTTCCGAAGGGACACATGCACCCCAATGTTTATAGCAGCACTATCAACAATAGCCAAAGTATGGGAAAAGCCCAAATGCCCATCAATGGATGAATGGATAAAGAAGAAATGGTATATATATACAATGGAGTATTACTTGGCATTCAAAAAGAATGAAATCTTGCCATTTGCAACTATGTGGATGGAACTGGAGGGTATTATGTTAAGTGAAATTAGTCAGAGAAAGACAAAAATCATATGACCTCACTCATATGAGGACTTTAAGAGATAAAACAGATGAACATAAGGGAAGGGAAACAAAAATAATATTAAAACAGGGAGGGGGACAAAGCATAAGAGACTCATAAATATGGAGAATAAACTGAGGGTTACGGGAGAGCTTGTGGGGGGGGGTGGGCTAAATGGGTAAGGGGCATTAAGGAATCTACTCCTGAAATTATTGTTGCACTATCTGCTAACTAATTTGGATGTAAATTTAAAAAAATAAAAAATAAAACAAGTTAAAATAAAAAAAATAAAATATGTTTTTATAAGAATTGTGTTTTAATCACTATTACTTTTTAAAAAAAGCAAATTGGTGTTATTTAACTAGGATTATACATCTAAATTATTAAGATTTAGAAAACTTGTTACTTCTGAAATTTAGCTTTTTATTTATTTTAAGGAGATAATTGATCTCCAAGTACTTTTTTTCAGAGGCTTCCAGGTCGTATAATAAGGTAAAATCATATGTTACACACATATTTTAAAATTTTTGATAAAATACATATAAACATAAAATTTATCATCTTAGCCAGTTTGAAGTATACAGTTAAGTAGTGTTAAGTATATTCACATCATTGTGTGACCAGTCTTCAGAATTTTTTTTGTCTTGCAAAACTGAAACTATATACCTGTTAAACACTTCTTGATTTCCCCACCCCCCAACCTGTGGCAACCACTATTTTACTTTCTGCTTCTATGAATCGGACTACTCTAGATACCTCATGTAAGTGAAATCCCATAGCATTTGTCTTTTTGTCACTGACATATTTCACTTAGCATGATGTCTTCAAGATTCATCCATGCTATGGCATATGTCAGCATTGCATTTAAGACTGAACATTCCATTATATGTATATACCACATTTTGTTCATTTATTCATACTTTGTTGGACACTTCACTTATTTCGATCTTTTGGCTATTGTGAATAACACTGCTATGAACATGGGTGTATAAACATTAGAGTTCCTACTTTATATTCTTTTGGGTATACTTCAGAAGTAGAATTGCTGGATGGCGATTTTGTTTTTAATTTTGAGCAACTACTGTATGTTTTCCGTAGCAGGTGCACCATTTTATCTTATAATCAAGAATTTGCAAGGGTTCCAGTTTTCTATATCCTTGCTGACACTTGTTTTCTTTTATCTTTTTTTTTTTTTTAGTTATAGCCATTCTAATGTGGTGAAATAGTATCTCATTGTGGTTTTGATTTGCATTTCCTTAATTATTAATGATAATAAGTATCTTTTCGTGTAATTTGTATATTACATTTGGAGAACTGTATTCAAGTTCTTTGCCAATTTTTTAATAGGATTATTTAGTTTTTTGTTGTTGGAGTTCTTACCATATCTATGATTTTCAAATATTTTCTTCCATTCCATGGATTTTTTTTTTCACTCTGACTATGGTATCTTTTGAGGCACAAAGTTTTAAATAGTGATGTCACTCAGTTTACCTTTACTTTTGTTGTCTGTACTTTTGGTGTCATATCCAAGAAATCACTGCCAAATACAGCATAATGAAGCTTTTCCAAAACCATTTAGATAGGAGTATTGCAAACACAGTTTATTTTAGTAAAAGGCAAAATGTCATAGTTGTGCATTATTGTGGATATTATTTGAGATCTGTGAATTTTGAAGAATAGTCAAAAAGCTTAACTGACTTGACTGACTGAGCCACCCAGGTGCCCCTTAATGTCTCATTAAAAATTTTTAGTTTTAGCATAGACTATATCTATTTAGCATATACTATGTCTACTCGCCTAGAACTTAGAAATAATACTGAACTCTTCTACTAGTCTCTCACATCGTTGTAGAGACAGTGGTGAAATGAACAAAAGGATATGGTAGATCAGGAAATGTGGTTTGTATTTTTGGTTAATGGCTATTTACTAGAAAATCTGGAGAAAATGTTGCAGTCTTGACAAAACCATACATTTCTCAATATAATTTTTTCTTAAAAACATTAGCTAACTTTTGATTATTATGGTAAAGATCAGAATAGTAAAATTAAAATTTGCTGGTAACTCTACATCTCTTTTTAGTATGGCTCATATACTATGTATTACTAAACCATTTCCAGAGGAGTAGCAAACTGAAAAATCTAATTTGAGTTTTACTTCCTTTCTTCATCATACCATCTGGTAGAGGTGCATATGAATAGGAAGTAGGGAGAAAAATCTGAAGTGTAAAAGCCTTCAATCTAATTAACTTTTAAGATTGAAATAAATAATTTACCTCATGTACAACATTTGAAAAAAATGTTGATTATTATAGACATTTACTCTTCTAAAATACATGCTATTTGCCTAATGAATGGGTGTCAAGAACTGTGAAGGGCTTGAGATTTTTACCCTACTTGTAACAAATTACCAAGTAACAGTGGCATGCTGGTAGAAGACATGAGGCTCAAGACTCAGAAATAAAAGACAGTTTATTACTCAGAGTAATAACAGCTATAGTGTCAAGTTTTGGTGGGCAGGGGGAGGGCATTGATTCCTAAGCCCATTCCCATGAGGTGATGTCAAGAAGGTCAGATGACCACTGCACACTAGGTGGGCTGTGTAAAAGCTAGGAACTCTGAGTTTAGGGAACTTTAATTCTTTCACATGGTCAGGGAGACTGCCTGGCTTGGTCGGTGGAGCATGTGACTCTTGGTCTTCTTTGAGCCCCAAATTGAGAGGTACAGATTACTTAAAAATAGAATCTTTAAAAACAAAACAAAACTTTTTTTAAAAAAAGCTTATTTATTTATTTTTGAGAGAGCAGGTGAGGAACAGAGAGAGAGGGAGAGAGAAAGAATCCCAAGCAGGTTCTGCACGGTCAGAACAGAGGCCCATACAGGGCTCAAACCCATGAATTGTGAGATCATGACCTGTGCCGAAATCAAGAGTTGGAGGCCCAACCCACTAAGTCACTCAGATGCACCCAAAACAGAACTTTTCAAATGGGCAGTAAGCATGTCTGGTCTATGCTCTAGAGGGAGATGGTATCTGGCTCCAAGGGGCATTCTTTGCCTCATAGCCATAATTCAAGAGACCCATAGAAAACTGCCTCCCAGCAATGGGTCTGGGAGTTTTGCTTAGTAAATATCTTATTCATAATGCAAATTAGTAATGTAAACAAGTTCACAAGAGTAAATGTTTAAAATACTTGGGAGAACCAAGTTTAAATATTTTACTTTTTATACCCAATAATATATAATTTAAGAAACTTCAAAAATTTTAAATTATTGAAAATAAGTTAAGGACTTTTACTTAGGATCACTGCTGGTAAGTTACATGTTTTTGAAACTAATAAAATGTAGCTTGAGAATACTCTCAATTTAAAACACTTAACTAATTCATATTGTCTTTTCTCTTTTTAATCTGTATAGGGAGATTTTACTCTGTATCAGGCCATGAAAGATTTTAGATGTGAGAAATGTGTTGTTTTATTTAAGTAAAAAAGTTTCTCATTGTTTATACCAAACCAAAGTGAACCATTCTGAGAGAACCACCATCTCCAAGTTCCTGAAAGTAAACAAATAAAAACAATTAAAATCATGTTTATGGTAGAGATTAAACAATAATTGACTTAATATTTATATTTTAATATTTTTAATATAAATATTAGAAAACATTGAAGCAAAATAAAATAGTTAAATGCACTGTATATATGTAAATAAGAGAACCATGTATTCAGCTTACTGTTAAAATTTTGATACGGTGTTCATAAAAGGCAGTAAAGATTAATAATATACAAAGCATAAAAAGGTAAAGAAGGAAAAATGTTAGTTGAAATTTGGAAGCATGTAAAGGCTCCTGCAATAAAAAGTTGCAAATTATGAGTCCTCATTTTTTTATTCTACCTTTTTGATTTTATAATACTATCTGTTCCCAAAGTCTATTTCTTAATTTTGGTGTTTCTAAGCCCTTCATAAAATTTTATGAAGCTGCAAAGAGATACAAGAACTTCATCCATTTCCCATTTTTTACTTTTTTTCTCACCTTCCCACCTACCCCATTAAGTAGAGATAAACAAAAAATTTTATCATACGATTCTGAAATTGGAGAATGTTTAAACATGACACCAAAGGTGAATGACATTATTTGGAAAACAGTACAGTGGGGACATTTTTGAAATTTGGAGATAACCTACTTAAAGTTGAAATGGTAAAGGGGAGTGGTTAGTACTTAAGCTAACATGTCATAATTGCAGACATTACTCTTTAAGAATTTAAAATTATTCCTTACTTATATCTTTAAAGTTCTTTTTAGTGAGAAGCCTTTCAGAAATTTGTCCTATCCAGAAGAAAACAGGTATGGGGTTGACACGTAAGGGAAGCATGTATGTATGCATGTGCCTATGAATCCTGATAATACAAAATTAAAAAACAATACCAACCTGGAAAAACAGGTAACAAGAAGAATGACAAATTTAACATTCCTGGAGGCTTATGTGTGTGTGCTGGCAAGTTCAGGAGACTTAGGTAGCTTTCAATTTAAAAACAAAAAAAATTGAAAGTACCAGCTTTTTAAAAAGCATAAGTTCCAATTCTTTTATAAGCTACTATCCCAAAGTCTGTTTTCTCCACCACTAGAATGGTCATCAAGAAACTTGGATTTAGCTTTTGGTCTTGTTGACTAACTGGCAGAAATCCTAGGTAAAGTATTTCTCTAATATCCAGTTATAACTGTTACCAAAGGCCAGATTTTGTATACTCGATGTATCATCTGGTTCAGCCATATTCTTGATATATATATATATATATATATATATATATATATATATATATAAAGAATATATATATATCAAGAACATATATATATATCAAGAATATATATATATATCAAGAACATATATATATATCAAGAATATATATATATATATATATATAGTGTCTTATATTAAGAATTACATTCTCAAAAAAAAAAAAAGAATTCTCAAAAGTAGGAACCTTAGAATTAACTTCTTAAGAATCTCCCAGGACTTAAAAAAAAAAAAAACTTCATAAAATTCATCCTATTTGTAAAAGACTTACTTCAGGGCATTTCAGGATTTCCATCATAATGTGTTCCATGCTAAATTACATTGACTTGTCCTTATTCAACTTGGAGGACTATTTTGATGATTAATGAAATAATGTATTTTGTATACACAGTTACTTATTATTTGAAATAAAGTCAATTCATTAAACAGAATTTGGAACACAGAAAAGTATAAACATTTACCCATAGTCCCACTAGTCATATAAAACTGTGGTTTAACATGTATTTGCTTCCAGTCTCTTTTTTTCCACGTTATATTTGTTTTTTTTTTAAACACAGCTGAAATCATATATACAATTCTATATATTTTGGAGGGTTTTGCCTCAGTTTGAACACTTTTCATTGCTTCCAGCCTTTGTTTTTAACGGCTTAATTTTATTCCATTAAATACTGTAGCTTTACTCAACTATTCCTTTTTTTTTTTTGGTTAAAATCTGTGTTGTTACCAGTTTCCTCTTTTTTTAAGTAAGTAACTCAGTGATAGAAAATTTTTAAAAGATATTACTAGGCATGAGTTTTATTTCTGTGTTTAGGATTATTTCTTTGGTATGGAGTTGCAGAGATAGAATTATTGGACCAAAGCTTATGAAATTTTAGGCCTCTGGATAAATACTAGAATTGCTAGTTTAGCTTTCTTTATTTCCTAGTTTGGGAGGAGGTGATTTTGTTTGGTAATAGAAAGTTGTGGTTTTGATGGAGGCTAGTCTTCATTTTATTAAGTGCTGAAACTGTGCTCACCCTTGATTGAATGGCTACGTGTTAATTCTTGTAATAATTTACAGCAACAAAAGGGTTTTCCCCAGACCCTCATTTGATTTCAACATACGGTTAGGTGCATTTTCTAAACCACACCCTATTACTGTTACCTAATGTTGGGTGATACCAGGTCACTTTCTTTTAAATGTACATAGACTTTGATAATCAAATTCTGTAGACAAGTTATGCTTTGCTTTGTTACAAACTGGATTTTGACTTCTTCCTCAATTAATACAGATATCTATATCTATATCTCTATATCTATATAATACTAAGTGATCATCTCATTATTTTACATTAGGTTTCCCCTAATGGTCTCATGTTTCTTGTTTGTTTCAACAATAGTTAAATCCCAGAAGTGTTCTATTTTAGAGAGAGAAGAAAGTTTCCTAATTGGCAGTCCTTTCATTTTACAGATGAGGAGACCAAGGCTCACATGGGTTAAGTGTTTTATCCATAACTACTCATTTAGTGGCAGACGTGGGATTAGAATTTCATTTTTATTTCTCTGAGGTGCTTTTTCCACTACAGCTTTTTTTATGTAGTAACAAGGAACATGTGTTCCACAGGCTACTTTATGATGAACTCTTAAGATTGCCTTACTCTGTCATTTAAGGCTTTTTTCTACAGGCATGCCAGTAGCCCACCCCTGTGTGACAGGAGATGCTTTCTCGAGCAAGTGGTCCAGTTACTCCGGTTTCACTATAGACTGTTAACTCTGCTTTTTGCATATTTGGTATCATACACGGATTTACTTTTAATCAGCATTCCAGAGTTTTGTTGCTTGATATTCTTTCTAGAAAATGAAATCTTAAGTTGACTACAATCTAGCAGTTGCCAAAGGCTGGCTTGAGATTTCTGGTACGTGTGTGAGAGAGGTTAATAGATAAGCTAACTATCTCATTGTCTAGCCTTCTCTGTGTTAAGTCAGTCATCAGAAAGGAAGGTGCTAGGAACATGTCCTCTCACCTTTCCACAGAATAGCCTTCACTGAGTTGTGATTCAGTATAATTCCAGCTTTCATAGAAGATTTCTAATGAAAACTTCTTTGTGAATAGGATTTCTTTTTCAGAACTCTACTTGAGGAATGTTTAGTTTCTTTTTTTTTTTTTTTTAATTTTTTTTTTTCAACGTTTATTTATTTTTGGGACAGAGAGAGACAGAGCATGAACGGGGGAGGGGCAGAGAGAGAGGGAGACACAGAATCGGAAACAGGCTCCAGGCTCTGAGCCATCAGCCCAGAGCCCGACGCGGGGCTCGAACTCACTGACCGCGAGATCGTGACCTGGCTGAAGTCGGACGCTTAACCGACTGCGCCACCCAGGCGCCCCAGGAATGTTTAGTTTCTAACACAAGCTTGCTTTCTTTGTTTACAAGAGAGAGAGGGCAGGGGAGGGGCAGAGAGAGGGAGCGAGAGAATCCCAAGCAGGCTCAGGGGTCTCCAGGCATTCTTGAGTATGAATCCAGTGCTAGAAAAACGTTTCAATTTAGTTGCATTTACTGTTTGCATACTTTAAACAATTAAGTCAGTAAAGACAATAATAATGAATGGTGTTTTGGAATTACAAAATGCTTTCACATTACTTAATTTGACATAGCAGTCCTATGATGTTGTTAAATATAACTGTTCCAATTTTACAGTTTAAGAAATAGGTATAAATAGGCTGTAGCAGTGAGAAAGTAGTGGAACAAAAGTGGAACTGAGATAGTTTGCCTATAAATCCTACATTCTTTCTATTATACCATGAGGCCTCCCCAACTAAGTAAACCTATTTCCCCTTTTTACCTTAGCCTCCCCAAATTGAGAGCCAAACTCCTTTTTAGTTTGTATGTAACAGCCCAGATATTCAGCAACATCTCTTACTTTGCAAATTTTAATTGATTTTTGCTTTGTCTAATTTCATTTTTGATATTGTATATAAAATAATTTTGTGAACTCAGCTTCAAATCTTTCAGAAAGTAGACAGGTCAGAAATACTAAGATAAATTGGTTCCTATCTATGAAGAATGACTACTTTTTATGGCTGTGCTGACCCTTTTGTTTTCTACCTAATGGTTTATCTAACTCTCCTCTTTGGGTAATAGGTTTATATATTTAAAAATATTTTTCAAAAATTATCCTTTGGAGGACAGAAATAAGTATGAGACGAGTTTAGCACCTTTCCCATCTTAACAAATATATGAAGATGTTGTTATCCATCAAGAAGATTAATAAGCTTTATGAGGGGCCCCTGGGTGGCTCAGTCGGTTGAGCATCCGACTTCGGCTCAGGTCATGATCTCGTGGTCCGTGAGTTCGAGCCCCGCGTCGGGCTCTGTGCTGACAGCTTGGAGCCTGGAGCCTGTTTCGGATTCTGTGTCTCCTTCTCTCTCTGACCCTCCCCCATTCATGCTCTGTCTCTCTCTGTCCCCAAAATAAATAAATTAAAAAAAAAAAAAGCTTTATGATAGAAGTGACAACCAAAAATTGCTACTTTTATCACACTTGTACAAATTAACTACTTAAACTTCAGTTATATAAGGTGCTCCTTGTTAACATGGATAATTGTCAGTATGTAAATATATTTCCATATACATGTAAATATATGTGTATATATGTATGTATATGTTTTATATGTAAAAAACATATATTACATATAAATTTATATGTAAGTATATGAATATATGTAGGTATATAGGTTTGTATTACATATAAATGTATATGTAAATATAATATATGTGTGTGTATATATATCCCTAATATTTACATATTGACAACATAGACACACAAATATACTTTCTTCTATTCATACTGCTCTTTCTGGTTGGAATCCACCTTGTTGGATGATAGAAGAACACAAAAAGAGCAATATAAACATCAGATTGGTATATCTGTTGTAATTCCACATTAAAAAAAATGAGTTTCTGGCATTTCCAAGTCTAAGATTTTTTCCAGACAGTATGCCAGTGAGTAGTACAGGTAAAACAATATAGCTATATGACTGTACAATTTATTACCTATTTATGACTGAAGTCAGTGGGAAACAAGAGGTATGCTCCATACCTAGAAATGTATTCCGACATGCAAGCCCAAGTTATCCTCTTCCAAATTGATTAAAGTTTAATGGAGAAATCAAATTCTTTTCCTCAGCATTTGCCAGTACAAATCCTTCCCAAAATCTTCCCAAGAGCCAGCTAGACTTCTAGCAGTTTTATTTATTTCTTTTTAATTGTGAAGTGAAATATACATAACATAAAATTTGCCATTTTAATCACTCATGACTTTCCTAATTTGTTTTTTCTTTGCTGTGATTGACTCTTAACTGTAGCTCAGTTAAGATCTGTTTAAATGTGTATTTCAAAATAGTTCTGGAGAAAGTGGGTAAAAATCTTCTTAGAGTGTACCACATCTACTAGAGAACATCTCCCACATTTCAGGACATCTGAGATTAGCAGGGTAACTCTGAAGACTGTCTATAAATTTTAAAAGTGAGAAGGAGTTAAGCATTTGTGGAATTGCCTTCTTATTGCAGGGAAAAACTGTCAGAGTGTTGTTTTTTTATTTGTTTTCAGAAAGACTAACATAAATTGTTCTTCAGATGGTAGTTACATCAAGTTAAGACATGGAACATAATTCCCTTTGCATATTTTTCACAAAAGAGAAGGTAAACAGGGATCTGAAGAAAAACTTTTTCTTGAGAGGGCCATAAGCAGGCAGTAATGTATACTATTTGAGAAAAATGTAGCTACTCTAGTAACAAATGTTTTGACAGCCAGCTAATTCAAAGCATCAGAGAACTTTACACCTGGAGTTCTCTATATATCACCCAGCAGATTGTACCCAAAGAATTTTCTTAGAATTGAAGTGCACAGGACAGCTCTCCAAAACAAAGAATTATCTGGCCCCAAATGTCAGTACCTCTGAGTTCAAGAAACTCTGTTCTAGAAGAGGATTGTTTGGGTTTGAATTCCAGCAGTATACTTTATAAACTGTGGGGAAGTTACTTAATATCTGTGTCTGTTTCCTTGTCTATAAAATGGCACTAATAGTAATTTTTAACTCATAGACTTGTTGTGAGAATTAACTGAATTAAAATATTTAAAGCATTGAGACCAGTGCCAGTAATATAATAAGCAGTTGAGAAATACTAGCATTATTTTATTTTATTTATTTTTTGCTTTCTTTTTTTTTGTTGTTTTATTGTTAAAAACTTAGTTCTTGTTGAATATATCCAATTGGTTAAACTTAAATAAATAGGTGATAGAGAAATATGCTGAAAAAAATTACTAGAAGAAAATTATACAAAGAAACACATAAAATCCTAATTTAAAATGCAGTATATGAAAATTTTGAATGAGAAATACCTTTGTAAGCAATAATGATAGGCTCTTATAATCTGAATTTTATCTGTATCTTCCTAAACAAGTTTCTAAACAAGAAACTAGAAGGTTGAACATGACGTGTATATGATTGGTGCTAATCTGAACTTAAATTGTATTAATATTTGAATTTAAAGACTTGTGGCCTAATAATTAAGTTATGATAACCATTCTGTACTTCAGTACACAAACTGATAGTCCTCTCATTCTGTATAACAACCCTTCCAGAAAAGTCCTTGGGAAATCAGTTTCTTGATTGGATGTCCTGTGCACTTATGTATTCAAGTGGATGTGTATAAAGTTTTGACGGGATGCAGTTTTTTTTTTTCTTTAACAAGTGTTCTTAAAAATAATCTATTTAAAAATATACAAAATTTATAGTTAAGTTTCTTTAAGCTTTAGCAAATTAAGAGCAGATTATATGAATGTGTATTCAACTGTAACATGGAATATTTTTCTCTAAGCAAATCAAGAACTAAAATTATTTTCATTATAAATATATCTATAAAGAAGTAGATTGAAACAATGGTTTAATAATTACTATCATTAGTATAGTTCCATATAATTAACAAAGTCCTACCACATACATAGTCACAATACTCCTTCATAAAAATCCCGTGGGGTATGTGGAATTATCTGTTCTATAGATGAAGAAGTTGAGGCATACATAGATGAAATGATTTTCCAAAGTATAATGCTAGTAATTGTAGAATGATTATTCAGATTCAAGTCTCATAATCAGTTACTATGGCAATCTGCTGAGAACTTTTTAATAAAATTATGAGACTTTCTCTTAGACCTAACCTTTTTGAAATTGGTATAATAAACCATTGATATTTCCTCAAAATGAATTTAGATATTTTAATGGCAGAATATGGAGAGAGACCCGACATGCATTACTTATGAAAATTATACATAAATATAATAAAAATGAATTTGATAACCTTGTTATTATTATAAACCTTTCTTTTATTTTTAACTTTTAATTTTGGATAGTTTCAAACATAAACCAGAGTAGAGAGAATAATATATGTAAACTGCTATTTTACTCATCACCCACCTGCATCAATTATCAACTCATGGTGAGTTCAATTCATGTATATATCTCCTTTCTTCCCACTGGATTATTTTGAAGCAAATTCCATGTATATAATTTCATTGTACATGTTCCATTATGCATAATTTTATTTTTCAAAAATAACTATTTTAATAATAATTACAGCCCTGAACTACTACAAAACTGAATAGTTCTCTAGAAAAATAGTTTCCCATTAATATATACCAGTGGGCATCTTTTTCTGAGTTCAAAATAATCACACATAGTATGATTTTCTCTTGGAATTTAATTTTCTAATGATAAACAGTAAGAGAAAGCATTTTACCTGTTCTATGTAGTCTTCTCTCCTTTCTCCTTTAAAAATAAAATATTGCAACATTAATTATTTGACATCTAATAAAGAGCCTTACTGAAAATTGTTAACAGAACTTTTTAATATATCCTTAGTAGCAAGAGAAATATTTTAATTAGGACTATTTTAAATCCTAATTTAAACAAATTGAAATACTGAAAACTCAAGAGACAGCAATAGCCAAACCTCAAAATAGTATGAAACTACCAGTGATTCTCATACATACCTTTGGGGCTAAGAGCTGCAGTGAAATCAAATGAGTAGACTATATCTACATTGTTCCTTCTGTTCTTAAAATGATACCTTAAAACTTGCTTGGCAAGTTTCATCTAAGTGCCAATTCTAGTTGATTAGTGGTGGTTACCTAGAAAACTCAGTTGAGTTTTATAAGCCCCCCCCTTTTTTTCCCCTCAAGGGAAAAGAATACTGTATTTGCTTATGGGTTATTTGCTCTCATAGCAGTGATATACCTGCTAGGTCCTGGCTTAGTATATCTAAATGATGCTTTTAAAAGAGACATCCTTACTTAAATTTATATGCCACTAGACTGAAAGAAAACACATGTCATAGTGCTACAGTCTAATTTCCCATTATTCATGGTATTAGATAGACATTAATTTATATATTCTCATCCTTGAAACAAGTAATTATGTATAATTGGTGGGTGTTTATAGGTACCAGTTATGTTTCTGTACTAGCCCTTAGTGCATGTATGCATATACCACTCATTTGGCACTATGCTTATGTTAACATATTATTATTTATTTCCTTTATTTATTTAGACTGGCTTCCCAAGTATATTATGTTTTTAAAAGCTTGTCAGCAGCATCTTATTTCTCCTTGTAGTCCTGGCAACAAGAAATGCCTTGATAATGATTATATTTCCTTTTTTTAAAAAAAAATTATTCATTTTTGAGGGAGAGAGAGAGAGTGCATGAGTGTGGGAGGGAGAGAGAGAGAATCCCGAGCAGGCCAGTGCTGTCAGCATAGAGCCTGACTCGGGGCTTACCTGAGCCAAAATCAAGAGTCAGACGCTTAACCCACTGAGCCACCAAGGCTCCCCGATGATTATATTTCTATAAAAATACATGTTACTTGTCTGTCACTAACTCAAAATTACTTGCTATTTTGGGATATTTGTGTACAGAATGGGATGTTTTGCTTAGCTATATAGTTCAAAAATTGCAAAACACTTTAGATCTTTCTGACTTAAACACATCCAGTGTTTGTGTTATTTCATCACAAATTTATTATATGAGCTTTCTCCCTAAATTTAATGGCGAGTTACTCTTTGAATGGTGGTACTCAAAGTATGGGATGAAGACTAACAGCTGATCATCAAACTATTTTTTGCTGGTCTGTTAACTGTTTATTATTTGTGCTTGGAAAAAAGAAGCAATTGTAAACATTTATGACAGTTTGACAGGAAATTCTATGTATGTTTAATAAAATTTGAATTTTTATTTTTAAAATTTTGATATTACACTTAAAAAGTTGATATAATTGACATATAACACTATGTTAGTTTTAGGTATACAACATGATTTGATTTATTGTGAAATGATCACCACAGTATGCTTAGTTAACATCTATAGCCATTAGAATTTTTTCTTGTGATGAAAAATTTTAATATTTATTCTCTAATCACCCTTCAGAAATATAATACAGCATTATTATTAGTTTTTAAAATTTTATTTTAGAGAGCGTGCATGAGCAGGGGAGAGGGGCAAATGGAGAGAGAGAGAATCCCAAGCAGGCTCCACACCTAGCACAGAGCCTGACGCCATGATCCTGGGATCATGACCCAAAATAAGCTGAAACCAAGAGTGGGATGCTCAGTCAATGGGATGCTGAGGTGCCCCTGATACAGTATTATTGATTATAGTCATTATGCTGTACATTATATACCCATGACTTATTTTATATATGAAAGTTTCTACCTTTTGATAACCTTTACCCATTTTTCCCACCACCCCCATCTCTGGTAAACACCAAACTCTTTTCTGTATATCGGAGTTGGGTTGTTTTTTGTATTTGTTTTCTAAGATTCCATGCATGAGTGAGATCATATGATACCTGTCTTTCTCTGACTTATTTCACTTAGTATAATGCCCCCAAGGTCCATCCATGTTGTCAGAAAAAACAGGCTTTCCTTGACTTTTATGGCTGAAAAGTATCCCATTGTGTATTTATATCATATTCAATCACTGATGGACACTGAAAGGTTGTTTCCATGACTTGGCTATTGTGAATAATGCTAATGAACATGAGAATGTAGATACTGTTGTAAGTTAGTATTTTTGTTTGCTTTGGACAAATACAAAGAAGTTGAATTGCTTGATCAAATGGTAGTTCTATTTTATTTTATTATTTTTTTTGAAGAATCTCCATATTGTTTTCTATAGTGTACATTCCTACCAACAGTGCACAAGGGTTCCCTTTTCTCCACATCCTTGCCAACTCTTGTTATTTCTTTTTGCTAATAACCATTCTCACAGGGGTGAGGAGATACCTCACTGAGGTTTTGATTTGTATTTCTTTGATGATTACTGATGTTGAGCACCTTTTCATGTACCTATTGGATATCCATATGTCATCTTTAGAAAAATGTCTATTTAGATCCTTTGCCCCCCACCCCCGGTTTTTGTTTTTTTTGAGAGAGAGAAAGAGAGCATGTGCATGAGAACTCTGGAGGGGCAGTGAAAGAGGGGGAGAGAATCTCAAGCAGTCTCCACACTCAGTGTGAAGCATGATGCAAGGCTTGATCTCATGACCCTGGGATCACCACCTCAGATCCTGTGCCCATTTTTTAATTGGATTGTTTGTTTGCTGTTGAGTTGTCAGGTTCTTTATATATTTTGGATATTAACCCCTTATCAGATATATGATTTGCAAATATTTTCTCCTATTCAGTAGGTTGTCTTTCATTTTGTTGATGGTCCTTTGCTGTGCAAAACTTTTCAGTTGGATGTTAGTCCCACTTGTTTATTTTTGCTTTTGTTGCCTTTCCTTTTAGTGTCAGATCCAAAAAATTGTCTCCAAGATTAAAATCAAGGCTCTTACTGCCTATATTTTCTTAAGGAGTTTTCCTATTTTGGGTTTCATATTCAAGTCTTTAATCCATTTTAGGCTATTTTGTGCATGTAGGGTAATGGTATGGTTTCATTCTTTTGTATGTAGCTGTAACAGTTTTTCCAGTACCATTTACTGAAAAGATTATCTTTTCCCTTTTGTACATTCTTATCTCTTGTATTGTAAATTAATTGGCCCTATATGCTTGGGTTTAATTCTGGGCTCTCGGTTCTTTTCCATTGATCTATGTGTCTTATTTTTTTATGCCAGTATCATGCTGTATGATTACTGTGGCTTTGTAATATAGTTTGAAATCAGGACGTGTGATTTCAAGTCCCACTTGATTCTTCTTTCTCAAAATTGCTTTGGCTATTGGGATCTTATGTACTTCCCTACAAATTTTAGGATTGTTTATTCTTTTTTTGTGGAAAGATCCATTAGAATTTTGAAAGGAATTGCATTAAATCAGTAGATTCCTTTAGGTAGTGTGGACATTTTAACAATATTCTTCCAATCCGATCATGGTTTCTCTTTCAATTTATTTGTGACGTCTTCAATCTTTCATCAATTCCTTATGGTTTTCACTGGGCATGTTTCTCACTTCCTTGGTTAAATTCATTCCTAGGTATTTCATACTTTTTGATGTAGTTGTAAACCAGATTGTTTTATGTCTTTTTATGACAGTTCAATATTATTACATAGAAACACAACAGATTTTTGTATGTTGTTTTTTTTAACCTGCAACTTTACTGAATTTGTTTATTCTAGCAGCTTTTTGATGGAATCTGGGTTTTCTATAACCAGTCATCTGCAAATAGAGTTTTAGTTCTTCCTTTCCAATTTGGATAGCTGTTAATTATTTTTTCTTGCCTTAAGTACTCTGGCTATGACTTTCAATACTGCATTGAATAAAATGATAAGAATGGGCATTCTTGTCTTGTTCTTGATCTCAGAGGAAAAGTTTTCAGCTTTCACCATTGGGTAAAATGTTAGCTGTGGGCTTGTCATATATGGCCTTCATTATGTTGAGATATGTTCCCTCTATAACCACTTTTTGAGATTTTTTAAAATCATAAATGGATGTTGAAATCCATCAGATGATTTTTCTGTATATATTGAGAAAATCATAGGATTTTTATCCTTCATTTTGTTAATGTGGTGTATGACATTGATAGATTTACAAATGTCGAACCAGTCCTTGCATCCCTGGAATAAACTGCACTTGATCATGGTGTATGATCCTTTTAGTGTTATTGTTGAATTTGGTTTGCTAATATTTTGTTGAGGTTTTTTGCATCTGTTCATCAGAGATACTAGCCTATTGTTTTCTTTTGTATGGTGTCATTGCTACTTTTGGTATTAGGGTAATTCTGGCCTTGTAAAATGAGTTTGAAAATCTCTGCTTTACTTTTTTTGGGAAGAGTTTCAGAAGGATTATTACTCTTACTTAAATGGGTAGAATTCGTCAGTGAAACCATCTGGTCCTGGAATTTTCTTTTGGGGGAGATTTTTGATTAGAGATTTAATTTACTTTTCTGTATCTTCATGATTCACGTTGATAGGCTGTATGCTCCTAGAGTTTTATCCATTTCTTCAGATTTTCCAATTTGTTGAATTCTAATTGTTCATGGTAGTCTCCTATCCTTTGTAAAAATTTCTGGGAAGCCAGTTTCATTTCTGCTTTCTTTTTTTTTTTTTTGTCACATTTCATTTATTTCTGCTCTTTTTGTTGCTATTTCTTTCTGCTAACTTTGGGTTTAGTTCTTCTTTTCTAGTTTCTTGAAGTGTAAAGTTAGGTTGTTTATTTGACCCCTTGTTTCTTAGTGAAGGCATTTGTCATTATTAACTTCCCTCTTACAGCTGCTTTTGATGCATCCCATAAGTTTTGATATGTTGTATTTCCATTTTCAAATTTGTCAAGGAATTTGCTTTTTCTTTTGGTTTCTTCTTTGATGCATGGACTGTTTGGTACAATATTGTTCAATCTTCACATATTTATAGATTTTCCACTTTCCTTCTTGTAACTGATTTTTAGTTTCATACCACTGTGGTGAGAAAAGATGCTTGATATGATTGAGTTCTCTTAAATTTTTGAAGACTTGTGTGGTGTAACATATGATTCTTCCTAGAGAATGTTCCATGTGAGATTAAGAAGACTATGTATTCTGTTGCTTGGATAGAGGGTTCTGTGTGTGTTAAGTCCACCTAGTCTAACATGTCATTTAAGTAAAATGGTTTTTAATATTTTCTTTTTGTAATGTTTATTTACTTTGAGAAAGAGAGAGCATGAGTGTGTGAATCGAGGAGGGGCAGAGAGAGAGGGAGAGACAGAGACTCCCAAGCAAGTTCCACACTGTCAGCGCAGAGTCCAACACAGGGCTCAATTCCATGAACCATGAGATCATGACTTGAGCTGAAATCAAGAGTTAGATGCTTAACCAACTGAGCCACCCAGGTGCCCCTTGAATAGATTTTCTGTTTTGATGATCTAATTGATGAAAGTGGGGGAATTTAAGTCCCCTATTATTTTTTAATTGATGTCTGTTTCTCCCTTGACATTGATCAAAGTTTGCTTTATGTATTTAGGTGCTTCTTCATTGGGTGAATAAATATTTACAAATGTTATATCCTCTTGTTTGGTTGGTCCTTTTATCATTATTTTATGACCTTGTTTGTTTCTTATTATAGTCTGTCTTAAAGTGTATTTTGTCTGCTGTAAGTATACCTACCCCAGCTTTCTTTTGCTTTTCATTTGCATGGAGTATATTTTTTCCACTCTTTACTTTCAGTTTGCCTGTCTTTACATCTGAAGTGAGTCTCTCGTAGGCAGCATATAAATGCATCTTCTATTATCATTCATTCAGCCAGTCTGTGTCTTTTTTTTTAAAGTTTATTTATTTATTTTCAGAGAGAGCATGAGTGGGAGAGGGAAAAGAGAGAGGGAGAATCTCAAGTAGGCTCCTCACTGTCAGTGCAGAGCCCAGCCCGGGGCTCAAACTCACAAAACTGTGATATCGTGACCTAAGCCAAAATCAAGAGTTGGATGCTCAGCTGACTGAGCCATCCAGCTACCCCACTCTCTGGCTTTTTATTGGAGAATTTAGCTCATTTTCATTTAAAGCAATTTATTGGTGAATAGGTAGTTATTGGCATTTTGTTAATTGTTTTCTGGCTGTTCTTAAAATTTATTCCTTTCTATTTTTCTTTCTTTTTTCTTTTGTGATTTGATAATTTTCTATAGTAATAGGCTTATAGATCTCCTATGTTTTGTGTATCTATAGGTTTTTGCTTTGTGGTTACCATGAGGCTTACATATATCTCACATCATATAGAAATAAATAAAGATGGTCTATTTTAAGTTAATAGCTTAAGTTCAGATGTATTCTAAACCTGACATCTTTTCTCCCTCTTCCACAGTTTGTTTTGATGTCACAATTTAAATCTTTTAGTTTTCAATATTAACTTACAAATTATTGTAGTTACAGGTATTTTTACTACTTTTGTCTTTTAACCATCATACTAGATTTATGAGTAGTTAACCAACCACCTTTACAATATAAGATTATTTCTGATATTTGCTATATTTACCTTGACTACTGAGATTTATACTTTCCTATGTTTTCCTATTGTTAATTAGTGCCTTATGTTTAAGCTTAAGGAAGTCCTTTTAACATTTCTTGTAAGTCAGGTCTAGGGGTAATAAACTCCTTAAGCTTTTGCTTGTCTGGAAAACTCATTCACACACCCCCACCCCAAATCTTAAGGACATCTTTGCTAGACAGTCTTTTTGGCAGTCTTTTTCTATCAGTATTTTGAATATATTGTGCCTACTCCCTCTGGCCTGCCAAGTTTCCACTAAAAAATCTTGATTTTCTTATGGGATTTCACTTGCATTTAACTAATTGTTTTTCTCTTGATGCTTTTAAGATTCTCTCCTTGTTTTAAGAACAAATATTGTTAAAATACCCAAAGAAATCTACCGATTTAATACAATCCCTATCAAAATACTAGCAGCATTTTTCACGGAACAAATAATCCTAAAATTTGTATGGAACTACAAATGACCCCGCATAGCCAAAGCAGTCTTGAAAAAGAAAAGCAAAACTAGAGGCATCACAATTAGAGACTTCATATTATACTACAAAGCTATAGTGATCAAGACAGTATAGTACCGGCACAAAAACAGACACATATAGATCAATGGAATAGAATGGAAAACCCAGAAATAAACCTACAATTACATGTTCAATTAATCTTCAACAAAGGAGGCAGAGTATGCAATGGGAAAAAGACTCAACAAATGGTGCTGGGAAGATTGGACAGCAATCCGAAAAGAATGGAATTGGACCATTTTCTTACACCATACACAAAAATAAACCCCAAATAGATTAAGAACTTAAATGTGAGACCTGAAACCACAAAAATCCTAGGAGAGAGCACTGGTTATAATTTCTCTGACAATGGCCATAGCAACATTTTCCTAGACATGTGTCCTGAGGGAAGGGAAACAAAAGCAAAAATAAACTATTTGGATTACATCAAAATAAAAAGCTTCTGCACAGCAAAGGAAACAATCAACAAAACTATAAAAAACAACCTACTGAATGGAAAAAGGTATTTGCAAATGACATATCTGAAAAAGGGTTAGTATCTAAAATATATAAAGAACTGATACAACTCAACACCAAAAAAAAAAAAAATCCAATTTAAAAAATGGGCAGACGACATAAACAGATATTTCCCCAAAGAAAGCATTCAGATGGCCAACAGACACATGAAAAGATGTTCAACATCATTCATCATCAGGGAAATGCAAATCAAAACCATAATGAGATGTTACCTCACACCTGTCAAAATGGCTAAAATAAAAAAGACAAGAAACAACAAGTGTTGGCAAGGATGTGGAGAAAAAGGAACTCTTGTGCACTGTTGGTGGGCATGCAAACTAGTGCAGCCATTGTGGAAAACAGTATGGAGTTTCCTAAAAAAATTAAAAACAGAGGCACCTGGGTGGCTCAGTCAGTTAAGTATCTGACTGTTGACTTCAGCGCAGGTCTTGATCTCACACTTTCGTGAGTTCAAGCCCCAAGTTGGCTCTGTGCTGGTCCTGCAGAGCTCCTTGGGATTCTCTCTCTCTCTCTCTCTCTCTCTTTCTCTTTCTCTCTCTCTGCTCCTCCCCTGCTCACCTTCTCTCTGTCTCAAAATAAATGAACTTTAAAAAAAATTAAACAAAAAATTAAAAACATAACTACCATATGATCCAGTAATTCCACTACTGGGTATTTACCCAAAGAATAAAAAACCACTAGTTTATAAAGATAGATGTACCCCCTGTTATAGCATTATTTACAATAGCCAAATTATAGAAGCAGCCCAAGTGTCCTATCTATGGATGAATGGATAAAGAAGTGGTATACACACACACACACACACACACACACACACACACACAATGGAATATTAATCATCCATAAAAACAATGAAATCTTGCCACTTGCAACAACATGGGTGGATCTAGGGAGTATATGCTAAGTGAAATAAATCATAGAAAGACAAATACCATATGATTTCAC
Organism: Lynx rufus; assembly: GCF_022079265.1. Lineage (NCBI taxonomy): Eukaryota > Metazoa > Chordata > Mammalia > Carnivora > Felidae > Lynx > Lynx rufus. Next base: position 81,303,122 of record NW_025814896.1, read on the forward strand.
TCATGTGAAATTGAAGAAACAGATGAACAAAGGAAAAAAAAAGACAAACCAAAAACCAGACTTTAAATATGAAGAACAAACTGGTGGTTACCAGAGGGGAGGTAGGTAGGGGCGGGGGTGAAATAGGTGTAGGGAATTAAGAATACACTTATCTTGATGAGTACTGACAAATATACAGAATTGTTGAATCACTATATTGCACACCTGAAATGAATATAACACTGAACATTAACTTACTGGAATTAAAAAAAAAAAAACACACAGATGCGAGGCTGGACCAATTACCAAAAAAAAAAAAGATTCCCTCCTTATCTTTAACTTTAGACAATTATAATGTGTTTTAGAGTGGGTCTCCAAGAGTAGGGAAGTTTTTAGCTATTATGTCTTTAAGTTCTCTACCCCTTCTCTCTGTCTCTTCTCATTCTGGAACTCCTATAATATGAATGTTGGTCCACTTGATGCTCTCTCATAAACCCCTTAAATTATCTGCACTTTTTTTTTCTTCCTGCTGCTATTTAGATGAGTTCTGCTGACCTGTCCTTGAATTCACTGCTACTTGCTTCTCATTCATCTGTTTTGATGTTGAATCTCTGTGTTGTATTTTTCAATTCTGTTATTGTATCTATCAGCTCTGTGACTTTTATTTGACACTTTCCTATATTTTCTCTTTGTTAAAATTTGTTCATAAACTTTGTTCATACATTTTTCTGGCAAGATTGGTAAGCATCTTTATGACTGTCATTTTGAACTTTTAATCAGGTAAATCACTTATTTGTTTCATGAAAATGTTTTTCTGAGGTTTCATCTTGCTCTTTCATATGGAACCTATTCCTCTTTCTTCATTTTCTTGACTCTCTGTGTTAGTTTCTATGCATTAGATAAAACAGCTACCATTCCCTGTTTTGAAGCAGTACCTCATAGGAATGATTTTCATCTTTCAACCCAAGTCTCTCAAACCTTTGTGCTTCTCCAAGCAGCCTACTTTATTCTTAGTGGCTGTCAATAGTTGAGGGTTTGCCAAGACCTGTCAGAGTCCAAAAGGGGAAGATCTTGGTTGGCTCATAGATTCAGGCTGATTGGAAACAAACCCTCAGGCAGTAGCTTTTAAAGTATGCAGACACGACTCTTTCATGGGAAGACTGGGAGTGTTTTTGTCATTCCCTCTGAAATGGTAGCCTGTGAATGCAGGTCCCACTGGTCACCAAGAGTTAGGATATCAAGGAACCTGTCCTCTCGGCAGCAGACAAAAGTTGAAGCACCAACCAAGTATACAACCTCCTTTCTCAGAAACACCAGTGACCTGGAGTAGGGCAGAGAGAGAGCAGGAAGATAGTTCCCACCCTCTGAGATCTCTGGAGAGGATTACAGTTGGCTCTTAGATGTGTATTAAATTAGAATCCTGTCCCTCAGGGTGCAGCCAAGAAGGTATCTTATACGCCTCTTTCACAGAAAGACCAGGCATTTCAGTCTGCTGCCTTTCTGCTGTGCCCTAGGGTAGCTGGTTAAGAACTCTTTCTCCATTTATTACAGTCCTTTTGAATGTAAGCCTTGCTGGCCACCAGAGCTAGGTGATCAAAGGGTATCCCCCTAGGTGGCAGCTGCAAAAACTGGAATGCCAAACAAGTGCACAGTTCATTTCCAGGAGATATAGGCAACCTGGAACGAGGCAAGTACAATGACTGTCACTGTCAAAATGACAGAATCCCACATCCAGATATTGGTTGTTCCAAAATAACTCAAGTTCTTCAATTACATTTCTCTTTTTTTATTTTTTAATGTTTGTTCATTTTTGAGAGAGAGAAAGAGTGCAAGCAGGGGAGGGGCAGAGAGAGAGAGGGAGACAGAATCCAAAGCAGGCTCCAGGCTCTGAGCTGTTAGCACAGACCCTGATGCTGGCCTTGAACCCAGGAACCATGAGATCATGACCTGAGCCAAAGTCAGATGCTTAAATGACTGAACCACCTAGGTGCCCCTTCAATTACATTTTTTAATACCATGAAGGAAACTATATTAACCGCAGTGATACAAAAAGCTGTAGATGTTTAAACGTATACAACTTGATGGGTTTGGAGATACGTATACACCTGTGAAACCATCATTACTGTAATTGCCATAAACTTATCTATCACTTCCAAAAGTTTCCTCCCATACCCCCTTTGTTGTTTTTCCTTTTTTCCTTTGTGGTAAGAGCACTTATCATAATACCTACTCTCTCAGAAAATTTTAAAATACGGTATTAAACATTACAGGTCACATACAGTAGATCTCCAGAACGTTTTGCATAAATTAAATTTTGTACTCTTTGACCAACAGATTCCCATTTCCTCCTCTCCACAGCCCCTGGCAACCACCATTCTACTCTCTGCTTCTATGTGTTTGACTATTTGGACTCCACATATAATTGAGATCATGTCTTGCTTTTTTTTTTTTTTTTAAGTTTTTAAATTTTATTTTGAGAGAGAAAGCACAAGTAGAGGAGGGGCGGAGAGAAAGGGAGATAGAATCCCAAGCGGACTCCGTATTGTTGGTGCAGAGCCCAGAATAGACCTTGAACTCATAAACCATGAAATCATGACCTGAGCTGAAGTTAAAGTTGAAGCTGAAGTTAACCGACTGAGCCACCCAGGAGCCCCAAGATTTGTCTGTGTCTGGCTTAGTTTACTTAGCATCATGTCCTTTAGGCGCATCCATGTTGTGGCAAATGGCAGGATTTCCTTTTTTAAGGCTGAATAATATTCCTCTGTATACCGAGAGTTGTAATTATTTATAAATTTTGGGTATTAACTTGCCCTTATTTAATATTTGGCCTGTAAATATTTTCTCCCATTCTGTGGGTTGCCTTTTTATTTTGTTGAGGACTTCGTTTTTGTAAAGAAGTTTTTTAGTTTGATATAATCTCATTTGTCTATTTTTGCTTTTGTTGCCTGTGCTTTTGGTGTCCTATCCAAGAAATCATTGGCTAGTCCCATGTCTGGTAGCTTTTACCCTAGATTTTCTTCTAAGACTTTATTGTTTCAGGTTTTGAGTTTAGGTCTTTAATCCATTTTGAGTTGATTATTCAAAATGGAGTGAGATAAGGGTCCAGTTTCATTTGTTTACATGTAAATTTCTAATTTTTCTCCCAGCATTTATGGAAGAAATGGTCTTTTCCACGTGTGTATTTGTGGCACCCTTACTGAAGATCAGTTGATTCTTTTATGCATGTACTTAGTTCTGGTGCTCTATTCTGTTTCATTAATTTATATTTCTGTTTTTCTGCCCATACCATAATGTTTAGATTATTATAAATTTGTAATATGTTTGAAAAGGGCAGTATGATACCTCCAGCTTTATTCTTGATCAAAATTTTTTGAGCTATTTGGGGTTTTCTGTAGTTCCAAAAAAATTTTAGTATTGTCTTCTGTTTTTGTGAAAAATGCCATTGGGGTTTTGATAAAGATTGCATTGAATGTACAAACTGCTTTGGGAAGTATGAGCTTTTTTTTTTTTAAATGTTTATTTTGAGGGGGAGAGAGAGAGAGAGACAGGAGGAGGGGCGGAGAGAGAGGGAGGCACAGAATCCGAAGCAGGCCCCAGGCTCTGAGCTGTCAGCACAGAACCCAACACGGAGCTCAAACTCACAAACTGTGAGATCATGACCCGAGCCGAAGTCAGACGCTCAACTGACTGAGCCACCCAGGCACCCCAGGATGAGCTTTTTTTAAACAAATTTTTTAAATGTTTATTTTTGAGAGAGGTAGGGGAGAGAGAAAGAGACAGAGACACAGAGCACAAGCAGGGGAGGGGAGGAGAGAGAGTGAGACACAGAATCTGAGACAGGTTCTGGGCTCCAAGATGTCAGCACAGAGCCTGATGGGTGCTTAATGGGTGCTTGAACCCATGAAATGTGAGATAATGACCTGAACCAAAGTAGGATGCTTAACTGATGGAGCCACTCAGGTGCCCCAGGAAATACGAGCTTTTTAACAATACTGAGTCTTCTAGTATATAAACATGAGATGTCCTTCTATGTATTTGTTTTGTTTTTGTTTTGAGAGAGAGAGAGAGAGAGAGAGAGAGAGATTGTGTGAGCAGGAGAGGGGCAGAGGGAGAGGGGAAAAGAATCTCAAGTAAGCTCCACGCCCAGCATGGAGCCTGACGTGATGCTCCATCCCAGGACTGTGAAATCATGACCTGAGCAGAAATCAAGAATCAGATGATTAACTGACTGAGCCACCCAGGCACCCCATTTATTTCTTTTAAAATTTATTTCTTTAAAAAATGTTTATTTTTGAGAGAAGGAGATAGAGTGTGGGTGGGGGAGGGGCAGAGAGAGAGGGAGACAGAATCTGAAGGAAGCTCCAGGCTTTGAGCTGTCAGCACAGAGCCCTACATGGGGCTCGAACTTATGAACTGCAAGATCATGACCTGAGCTAAAGTTGGATGCTTAACTGACTGAGCCACCCAGGTGCCCCCTTTTTAAATTTCTTAAGTCAGTGTTTTGTAGTTTTACGTGTATAAGGGTTTTACTCCTTGGTTAAATTTATACTTAAGTATTTCTTTTTTAAAAAATATTATTGTAAATGGAACTGTTTTTTAAATTTCCTTTTTGGTAGGTGGTTAATATATAGAAATGTAGTTGATTTTTGTATGTTGGTTTTGTATCCTGTGTTGTTACTGAATCCATGTACTCTGTTTTTTGTGGAGTCTTTAAGGTTTTCTACATTTAAGATTATGTTATTTGCAAACAGGTAGTTTCACTTCTTCCTTTGCAATTTGGGTGCCTTTGTTTACTTTTTGTTTTTAATTGTTCTGCCTTATACTTTAAGTACTATGTTGAATTGGAGAGGGCGGAAGTGGACATCCTTGTTTTAGAAGTTAAATGTGATGCTTTCAGCTTTTCACTGTTGAGTACGATGTTACCTGTGGCCTTTTCATAAATGGCCTTTATTGTGTTGAGGTGCATTTGTTTTAGTACTTGATTTGTTGAGAGTTTTTTCTTTCTTACCATGAGAAGGAGATGAATTTTGTCAAATGCTTTTCCTACGTGTACTGAGATGATTATGTTAATTTTATCCTTTGTTCTGTTAAATGTGGCATGTCACATTTACTGATTTTTCTATGTTGAACCATCCTTGCATTCCAAGGATATGATTCTTTTAATGTGCTCTTGAACTAAGTTTGCTAGTATTTTGTTGGGGATTCTTGCAACTATGTTTGTCAGAGATGTTTGACTTGTAGTTTTCTTTTCTGGTGTCTTTGTCAGTCTTTGGTATCACAGTGGTGTTGGTCTCATAGAATAGGTGGAAGTGTTCCCTCTTCTTTGACTTTTTGGAAGTGTTTGGAGAGGACTGGTATTAATTTTTTTGATGATTGGTAGGATTCACCTGTGAATCCATCTGGTCCTGGACTTTTCTTTGTTGGAAGGTTTTTAATTACTCCTTTACTTTTCTCATTTGCTATTGGTCTGTTCAGGCTTTCTGTTTGTTTTTGATTCAGTCTTGGTAGGTAGTATGTTTGTAGGAATTTTCCTATTTCATGTAGGTTTTTCAAGTTACTGGTGTATAATTTTGATAATAGTCCCTTATGATCCTTTTTATATCTGGGGGATCAGTTGTAATGTCTCCTCTTTTGTTTCTGTTATTATTTGATTCTTCTCTCTTTATTTCTTAGTCTACCTAAAGGTGTGTTGACTTTATATTTTCCCAAAAGAATTCTTAATTTCATTGATTTTTTAAAAAATGTATTCCTATTCTCTATTTCAGTTCTAATCTCTATTACTTCTTCCTTCTGCCAACTTCATGATTAGCTTGTTGTTGTCTAGTTCCTTGAGGTATAAAGTTATATTGTTTATTCTACATTTAAAAAAAAAGCTTACTGCTATAGCCTTGCTTGTTAATACTATTTTTGCTGCCTCCAATATGTTTGGATATATTGTGTGTCCATTTTTGTTTCTTTAGAGATATTTTCTTATTTTCCTTTTGATTTCATATGTGACCCAATAAATGTTTGAGTATGCTTTTAAAGTTTTGAGTATTTGTGAATTTTCTCATTTTCTTTTTATTATTCATTTCTTTTTATTTTTCTTTTTGATTATTGGATTTTCTTTTTTTTTAATTTAAATTTTAGTTTGTTAATATATAGTACAATATTGGCTTCAGGAATAGAATTCAGTGATTCATCACTTACTTAAAACACCCAGTGTTCACCACAACAAGAACTTTCCTTCATATCCATCACCCATCTAGCTCAACCCTCATCCACCTCCCTCCATCACCCTTAGTTTGTTCTATATCATTAAGAGTCTTGTGTGGTTTGCTTCCCTTTCTTCTTCTCTCCCTTCCTATATGTTCATCTGTTTTGTTTCTTAAATTCCACATATGAGTGAAATCATATGGTATGTGTCTTTCTCTGATTGACTTATTTCACTTAGCATACTACATTCTAGCTCTGTCCATGTCACTGAAAATGGCAAGATTTTGTTCTTTTTCATGGCTGAGTGATATTCCATTACACATACATATGTATACATATATATGTATGTATACATATATATATATGTACAAAAATATTTTCTTTTTCCAATCATCAGTCAGTGGACATTTGGACTCTTTCTGTTGTTTGGCTATTGTTGCTAATGCTGTTATAAACACTGGGGTGCATACACCCCTTCAAATCTGTATTTTTGTATCCTTTGGGTAAATACATAATAGTGTCACTACTGGATTGCAGGTTAGTTCTATGTTTAGGTTTTTGAGGAAACTATACTGTTCTCCAGAGTGGCTGCACCAATTTGCCTTTCCACTAGTGGTGCAAGAGGATTCCCCATTCTCCACATCCTTGGTAACACCTGTTGTTTCTTGTGTTGTTAATTTTAGCCATTCTGACAGGTGTGAGGTGATATCTCATTGTGTTTTTGATTTGGATTTCCCTAATGATGAGATGTTAAGCATCTTTTCATATGTCTGTTAGCCATGTGGATGTCTTCTTTGGAAGAGTGTCTGTTTATGTCTTTTGCCCATTTCTTCACTGGATTATTTGGTTTTGGGGTATTGAGTTTGATAAAGTCTTTATAGATTTTTAGATATGAACCCTTTATATGATGTGTCATTTGCAAATATCTTCCCCCAATCTCACTGGTTGCCTTTAAGTTTTGTTGATTGTTTCCTTCATTATCCAGAAGCTTTTTATCTTGGTGAGGTCCCAGTAGTTCATTTTGCTTTTGTTTCCCTTGCCTCTGGAGATGTGTCTAGTGAGAAGTTGCTATGGCTGAGGTGAAAGAGGTTGCTGCTGCTTTTCTCCTCTAGGATTTTGGTATTTTCCTGTCTCACATTTAGGTCTTTCATCTTTTTTGAATTTATTTTTTTGTATGGTGTAAGAATCAGTAATCAAAAATCTTCCAACAAACAAGAGTCCTGGGCCAGATAGCTTACCAGGGGGAATTCTACCATATATTTAAAGAAGAGTTAATACCTATTCTTCTCAAACTGTACCAAAAAACAGAAATAGAAATCTTCCAAACTCATTGTATGAAGCCAGCATTACCTTTTTCCCAAAACCAGACTAAGTCTCCACTAAAAATGAGAATTATAGGCCAATATAATATCCCTGATGAACCTGGATGGCAAAAATTCTCAACAAGATACTAGTAAATCAAATTCAAGAGTACGTTAAAAGAATTACCATGATCAAATGGGATTTATTTCTGGGCTGCAGGGCTGGTTTGGTATTCACAAATCGATTAATGTGATACACCACATTAATAAAAGAAAGGATAAGAACCATATGATCCTGTCAATAGATGCAGAAAAAGCATTTGACAAAAATACAGCATCTATTCTTTTTTTAAAAAGTTTTTTAAATGTTTATTTTTGAGAGAGAGAGAGAGAGAGAGAGAGAGAGAGACAGAGCATGAGTGGGGGATGGGCAGAGGGAGAAGGAGACACAGAGTCTGAAGCAGGCTCCAGGCTCTGAGATCTCAGCGTAGAGCCAGATATGGGGCTTGAACCCACGAATGGTGAGATCATGACCTTAGCTGAAGTCAGATGCTTAACTGAGTGAGCCACCCAGGTGCCCCTAGCATCCATTCTTAATAAAAACTGTCAACAACTGGAACACACCTCAACATCATAAAGGCCATATATGAAAGACCCACAACTCATATCATCCTCAATGGGGAAAACCTGAAGAATGGACCTAGAATGTATTATGCTAAGCTCAAGCCTTTCCCCTATAGTCAGGAACAAGACAAGGATGTCCACCCTCACCATTACTATTTAACATAGTACTGGAAGTCTTAGCCTCAGCAATCAGGCAACAAAAAGAAATAAAGGGCATACAAATTGGCAAAAAAGAAGTCATACTTCCACTATTTGCAGGTGACATGATACTCTATGTAGAAAACCAAAGACTCCACCAAAAAATTGCTAATACATAAATTCAGCAAAGTCACAGGATATAAAGTCAACGTGCAGAAATCTGTTGCATTTCTATCACCAATAATGAAGCAGCGGAAAGAGAAATCAAGGAATCAATCCCATTAACAATGCACCAAAAACAGTAAAATACCTTGGAATAAACCTTACTAAAGAGATAAAAGGTCTGTACTCTGAAAATATAGATTTATGAAAGAAATTATAGAGGACAAAAAGAAATGGAAAAGCAATCCATGATCATGGATTGGAAGAACAAACTTTGTTAAAATGTCTACACTACTCAGTGCAATCTACACATTAAATGCAATCCCTATCAAAATACCACCAACATTCTTCACAGAGTTAGAAAAAACAATCCTGAAATTTGTATGGAACCACAAAGAGCCAGATAGCCAAAGCAGTCTTGAAAAAGAAAAAACCGGAGGCATTGTGATTCTGGATTTCAAGCTATATTACAAAGCAGTAGTGATTAAGACAGTATGGTACTGGCACAAAAACAGATGGGAACAAGAGAACAGAATAGAACAGATGGAAACAATGGAACAAAATAGAAAACCCAGAAATGGACCCACAGCTATACAGTCAACTCATCTTTGACAAAGCAGGAAAGAGTATCCAATGGAAAAAAAGACTGTCTCTTCAAATGGTGTTGGGAAAACTGGATGGTGACATGGAGAAGAATGAAACTGGACCACTTTCTTATACCATACACAAAAATATTATTACTTTCTAATTTCATTCCATTGTGATCAGAAAAGATATTTAAAATGATTCCGGTCTTTTTAAATTTGTTAAGACCTGTTTTGTGAACTAGTATGTGATCTATCATGGAGAATGTTTCATGTGCACTTGAGAAGAATGAGTATTTTGTTTTGGGGTGGAATGTTCTATATATGTTCAGTTTCCATTTTGTCTATAGTGTCATTCAGTTCTGCTGTGTTACTGAATTTTTGTGTGTGTAGATGATCTATCCATTATAGAGAGGTGGGTATTGAACTATACTACTATTTTATTACTGTCTACCTCTCTTTTCATATTTGTAAATGTTTGCTTTATATGTTAATATGTATTGACAGGTATATAGTTGATGTTGTGCACATGTTTATTTATAATTGTTAAATCTTCCTGGTAAATTGACCTTTTTATTGTTATGTAATGTCCTTTGTCTCATGATAGTTTACCAGTTAAAGTCTCTTTTGTCTATTGTAATGACTCCTCTCTTTTGGTTACCTTTAGCCACCCTTGTACTTTCAGGTATGTGTATTTTTAAATCTAAAGTGAGTGTCTTGTCTTGTAGACAGCATATAGTTGAGACTTTTTAAATTTTTTAATCCATTCAGCCATACTATCTTTTGATTGAGGAATGTAATCCATTTACATTTAAAGTAATTACTGTGATAGGAAAAGACTTAATATAACTATTTCATTAACTGTTTTCTGTTTTGTAGTGATTTTGTTTCTTCTTCAACTTGTCTTTCTTTATTTGATGATTGCAGCAGCAGCAGCAGTATGCTTTGATTCTTTTCTCTTTATCTTTGGTGTATCTATTGTGCCTTTTGTTTTTGTAGTTACCACTGGGCTCACTTCAAACATTTTCTAGTTAAGGCAGTCTGTTTTAAGCTAATAACAACTTAATTTTACTTATGTGCAGAATGTGTACACTTCTCTCACATAAACTTTGAGTTGATGTAGATTTTACTTCTTTCTATGTTGTGTTCCATTTTAGTGGTGATAGTTATTCTTAGTACGTTGGTCTTAATTTTTGTATACTAGTGTTAAAAGTGATTTACATGCCACTATTAAAGTATATCCTTTAACAGTGACAGTTCATATGCTTTTATGTTATTGTTTACTTTTTTTTGTTTGTTTCAAACTGAACTCCCTTTAGTTTTTATTGTAAGGCACATCTAGCATAATATACTCCCTCAGGTTTTGTTTGTATGGGAGACTCTCTCCTTTATTCTCCTTTATTCTTATACTTTTGTCAGGTAAAGTATTCCTGGTTTGTACTTTTTTTTGTTTCAGTGCTTTGAATATATCATCCCGCCCCCCCCCTTTTTTTAGAAAAAGTTTTAATGTATATTTATTTTTGAGGGAGAGAGAGAAAGAGTGTGAATAGGAGAGGGGCAGAGAAAGAAGGAAACACAGAATCTGAAGCAGGATCCAGGCTCCAAGCTGTCAGCACAGAGCCTGACATGGCTGAACTCACCGTGAGATCATCACCTGAGCTGAAGTTGTACACTTAACCGACTGAGCCACCCATGCACCCTTCATCCCTCTCTCTTTTGACTTACACAGTTTCTGTGGAGAAATCCACTGATAGTCTTAGGTGCTATTCCTTGTTATAGTCCCTTGGTGTGACAAGTCATTTTCTTTTGCTGCTGTGAAAATGTTTTCTTTTTACTTTAGACAATTTACTTGAACCTCTTTGGGAACTTTTGGGCTTCACAAATTTGGATGTTCATTTTCCTGCTTATATTTGAGATGTTTCAATCACTGTTTCTTTAACTTTTTGGTCTCTCTCTCTCTCTCTCTCTCTCCTGGGACACCTATAGTGTGAGTATTCGTTCTTTTAGGGTATCATATTAAGTCCCATAGGGTTTCTTCACTTTTTCGCTTGTTTTTTTATTTTTATTTTTGAGAGGGAGTGGGAGTGGGAGAGGGGTGGGGGGGGGCACAGAGGTTCTGAAGTGGGCTGCATACCAACAACAGAGAGCCTGATGTGGGGATCGAACTCATGAACCATGAGATCATGACCTGAGCTGAAGTTAGACGCTTAACTGAATGAGCCACCCAGGCACCCCTCATTCTTTTCTTTTTTGTTCTTTTAAATTTGGAATTTCAAATGACTTGTCTTTGAGTTTGTTGGGTTTTTTTCTGCTTAATTGATTCTGCTGTTGAAGTTAATGGAATTTTTAGTTTTATCATTATATTCTTCAGCTCCAGATTTCTGGTTTTTTTTTTTTTTTAATAGGTTGGTTTTTGTTTGTTTTTGAGCTTCATCATTTTGTTCATGTATTGTTTTCCTAATTTTCTTTAGTTATCTGTGTTCTCTTTTAGCTCATTGATCTTTTTTCCTTTTAAATTTTTATTTATTTTGAGAGAGCAAGCGAGTGGGGTTGGGGCAGAGAGAGAGGGAGAGAGAGAATCCAAGCAGGCTCCACACTGTCAGTGCAGAGCCTGATGCAGGCCTCAATCTCATGAACTGTGAGATCATGACCTGAGCTGAAATCAAGAGTCAGAGGCTTAACTGACAGAGCCACCCAGGTGCCCCTCACTGGGCCCCCTATCTATCTATCTATCTATCTATCTATCTATCTACCTACCTACCTACCTACCTATCTATCTACATTGAGCTTTGTAAAGATGATTTTATTTGGAATTCTTTGTCAAGCAGTTTGTGGATTTCCATTTCTTTGGCACTGGTTACTAGAACTTTTTGTTTCCTTTGGTGGTACTGTGCCCACTTCTTTGTGACTTTATAGCCTTGCACTGGTGTCTGTGCAACTAAAGGAGCAGGGACCTCTTCCATTCTTTACAGAGTGTTTTTGGCAGGTAAAGACCTACTCCTGCAGGTCCCCAGATAGACAAGCCTGCCTCCAGGATTGCAGTGGAGCAGAACCAGGGCCAGGTCATGGGGCTACTTCCTGGTCTACAGTTAGGTTACTGGTTGGCTGATTTATCATTGGGGGCATCATCAGGCATAGCTTGTGCTGCTTGCCCAGGTGGAAAGGCTACTTCTGAGTCCACAGTTAGCCCGCCTATTACTTGGGACATAGATTGGCATGTCTCTTCCCAGGTCCCTAGGTGGACCAGACTGGCTGTGGGATCACAGTTGAGCAGTTGGAACTGAATATGGGGTTGCTTCTAGGTTTGCAGTTGGGTCTGTAGTCAGTGGGCCTATTAGTGGGGTTACAGGCACATGATGACATTCCTGCCAGGCCCGCTAGTGTAGATCCATGTATATGGGGTGATAGAGCTGCTCCTAGGTTTGTGGTCAGGTCCTGGGGCAGGGGTATGCTTTCTCAAAGAGTCCTCTGTCTTGGGCTCCATTGTGCTCTTGCAACTTTCTTCCTGGATTTTGAAGCCCCCACAATGGTACTTATGTTTGTGGATAGTTGCCAAATTGGTGTTTATGGGGAGGGGGGATGAGGGCTGGAGACCTATTCTGCCATCTTGCTAGTAACCATCAACTAGCTGCTGGCCTTGTTGAATACTATAAACTCCACATTTTTCTTCAAACTCAAAAGAAACATAATTGGAAAATACCATTTCTTTCCTACATAGAATCATGTATCTTTAAACTACTAATGCCAAAAACATAGCTCTAAATTGTTTATTCAGCTGTTCATCCTTCATGAGAACCATTCCATTGAAATTTTTATTTTATAGATGAGGACAACAAAAGAATTGAAGTAATAGTATTTTGGGTTGGAGTTGGGACCATACATAGGCCTTGTGGCATATCCTTGGTAGACCTCAGTTTATAAAACAACAGCAGTAAAGTAAGTGCTATATGCCTGGCACTATACAATACTTCTTAGAAGTTCTTTTTCCTTCCTGTCCACTTGCCTCAGAAGTTGCTCTTATGCACTTCTTTCTCTGGGCTATGTAGGAAAAAAAACCCCAAAAATGTCATAAAAAGTCTCTTAACTCCACATGCCTCTCTTGTCCTTCTCCATATCCTTTTTTTGTTCCAACTTCGGCATTTCAAAGTTTCAAAGACTTTAGTTAAGCAGAAATAACCCATTTTCAGGGAGAAAGGTAAGAAAATAAATAGGCCAAACTAAGATTCATCTTTAGGGGATAGTGAAAAGGGAACATAGTCTGAACATTCAAATATTAACTACTTTTGTCTCTTCACACACAGTCAACTATGTGTTATTTGTACTTTCTTTTTCTATAAATGCTCACACAGTTTCTTCTACATGTTGAAATTCTTTGAAGGCCATCTGCTCAGCTGAATATCTTGGCTAGAAGTGATTGCTCTATTACCTCCTCATGCTTATTTGGGGTAGCACTTGTAGTCTAACTTACTGTGTACATTTCTTTCTTACTAAATTAGGTAAGAATGAAGCCATTTTTCTCAGTGACCTTCAGAACCTGTCTTATCAAATTGTAATCTCTAAGCCAGAAGTATACACATCACTGGCAGCTTGTTGGAAGGTCAGAATCATGGGCTCTACTTAAGACCTATTCAGTGAGAACCAACATTTTAAGAAGATCCCCAAATTTATTGTATAATCATTATAATTAAGCCTTTGTTAAAATAAGCTGACTTAGTATTTTACACTATATTTACCAAGAACTGTCTTATAACACACCAACTAGAAATGCTCAGGGATTTCTTAGTTTTATTCATTTACTGGAAGCTCTTGCCAGCCATAATATTGTTATTCTGTTACGCTTTAAATACTTTGAGTAACTTGGATACCATTACCTTCTTCATTACAGGTCTTAGTCATCAAAGATTCAGCACAGGTGTCTTTTTCAAGTTCATTTCTTCTGTCAAGTACTTGTCTGTTGTTTTTTTTTAATTGGAAAAAGGATTAAAAAGAAAATTATAGGGTTAATATGTCATAGAATTTTTTCAATTTTCCCATCATTAAATAATTTACAGGACATTTTTGAAGAGCAATTAAATTCAAATTTAAGATACAAATAAAATATTTTACATACACAATTTTCGAAAGAAGTAGTGGAAACAAAATGTGACATTTTACTGGGGTATTACAGGATTAGAATGGATGGTAAAAATTTCCTATTAAATACATTTTATTTTCCTGATTTTAAAAGTAATTTATTACTACAGAAAAATTCAAAAAAAAAAAAAACACAAAGGAAAAAAACAATAACATAATTCAGATTTCCAGAGTTCTCATCTGGATAATTAGCTTCTATATGTAAGCATCTTTAAAAAAAATTTTTTTTAATGTTTATTCATTTTTGAGAGAGAAAGAGAGAGCGTGCGAGCTGGGGAAGAGGCAGAGAGAGGGAGACACAGAATCCAAAACAGGCTGCAGGCTCTGAGCTGCCGGCACAGAGCCCGACACAGGGCTCAAACTCACAAGCCATGAGATCATGACCTGAGTCGAAGTCGGACGCCCAACCAACTGAGCCACCCAGGTGCCCCAAGCATCTTTTTAAACAAAGCTGAGATAATACTATCTTATAAAATTTTATATAGCTCTCATATAGTTTTTGTTACATTTTGTATGTAAATTATTACACATTAAAATGGACTATTTTTTTAAAAATGGACTTTTAAAGATGTAGGTTTTAGGGGTGCTGGGTGGCTCAGCCGGTTGAGCATCTGACTTTAGCTCAGGTCATAATCTCATGGTTTGTGAGTTCAAGCCCCGCCTGGGGCTCTGTGGTGACAGCTCAGAGCCTGGAGCCTGCTTCAGAGTCTGTGTCTCCCTTTCTCCCTGCTCCTCCCCTGCTTGAGCTCTGTCTCTCTCTCTCTCAAAAAAATAAAATAAACATTAAAAAAAAAAGATGTAGATTTTAGGGGCACCTGGCTGGCTCAGTCAGAAGAGCATGTGACTTTTTGTTTTTTCTTTTTAAAGTTTATTTATTTGAAAGGGGGAGTGGCAGACAGAGGGAGAGAAGAATCCCAATCAGGCCCTGCACAGTCAGCATAGAGCCCAATGTAGGGCCGGAACTCACAGACCATGAGATCATGACCTGAGCGAAGATCAAGAGTCAGAGCTTAACTGATTAAGCCACCCAGGCACCCCAGAGCATGGGACTCTTGGTCTTAGGGTCATGAGTTTGAGCCCCACATTGGATGTAGAGATGACTTAAAAATCTTTAAAAGAAAGATGTAGATTCGATGAATTTAACAGATGTATAGATTTGTGTTACTGCTATCACAATCAGAATAAAAATAGTTTCAGCATGTGGAAAAAAAACTCCCTCATACCTAACAGTCACACTTTCACCTCTATTAGTAAGCCTAGGAACCACTAATTTTGCTAGCTTGTCATTTCATGTTCTTAACAGTATCCTTTGAAGAGCAAAAGTTGATGAAGTCTAGCTTGTCAAATTTGTTTTCTTATGGATTGTACTTTTAGTGTCAGTTCTGAGAATTCTTAGACTAATACCAGATCATGAAGATTTACTTAAATGTTTTCTTTTAAAAGTTTTATAGTTTTACATTTTATATTTCGATGTATGATACATTTAGGGTTAACTTTTTAATAAGGTGTGAGGTTTACTTTGGGGCTCATTGCTTTTATACATAAGATGTCCAGTTGTTCTAATACCATTTATTGAAGAGTATTCTTACTCCACTGAATTGCATTTGTACTTCTGTCAGAAATCAGTGGGGCATATTGCATAGGTTTATTTCTGGATTCTCTGTTCAGTTTTATTCTGTCAATCTGTCCTTTTGCTAATACCACGATTTTTTGATTAGTATAGATTTAGAGAAGGGCATGGCAAACCATAGTCCATGGGAAATTAAAGTGATGCCCATTTTTGTAGATAAAGTTTTATTGGAACACACCCACACCCATTTATTTCCATAATATCAATGGCTGCTGTTTTATTTTAACAGCAGACTTAAGTAGCTGTGACAGGGATTGTATGATTTGCAAAACCTAAAACATTTACTAAATGACCCTTTATAGAAAGTGTTTGCTAGTTCTTGCTTTAGAAAAAGTCTTAAGATCATGCATGATTTTTCCAACATTATTTCTCTTCTTCAAAATTGTTTTCAGTATTCTAATTTCTTTGTCCTTTTATATAAGTTTTAGAATCAGCTTGTCCATATCTACACAGAATCTTTCTGGGATTTTGATTAGAATTGTTTTAAAACTTTAGATCAATCAGAAGACAACTGATATGTGTACCATATTGAGTTTTTCAGTCCATAAACATGGTATGTGTCTCCATTTATTGTGGTCTTCTTTGATTAGTGTAAGCAGTATTTGAACCATACTTTAAAACTCTCTCAAAACAAAGTCCAGGAACAGATGGCTTCACATTTGAATTCTACAAAACCTTTACTTTCCCCCCCAAGTTTTATTTAAATTCCAGCTAGTAAAAATATAGTGCAATATTTGTTTCGGGTACAGAATTTAGTGATTCATCACTTATATACGACACCAATGCTCATCACAAGTGCCCTCCTTAATACACATCACCTCTTTAATCCATCCCTTTGTCCACCTAGTAACCATCAATTTGTTCTCTCTAGTTAGGAGTCTGTTTATTGGTTTGCCTCTCTTTTTTTCCCCGTGTTCATTTGTTTTGTTGCTTAAATCCACATAAGAGTAAAATCATATGGTATTTGTCTTTCTCTGATTTGTTTTGCTTAGCATAGTACTCTCTAGCTTTATTCACATGGTTGCAAATGGCCAGATTTCATTCTCATTTATAGCTGAGTAATATTCTATTGTATATATATGCCACTACTTCTTCATCAGCTGAAGGACATTTGGGCTCTTTCCATAATTTGGTTATTGTTGATAATGCTGCCAGAAACATCGGGGTGTATGTATCCCTTTGAATTAGTATGGTTTTATCCTTTGGGTAAATACCTAATAGTACAATTGCTGGATCATATGGCAGTTCTATTTTTAACTTTCTGAGGAACCTCCATACTGTTTTCCAGAGTGGATGTACCAGTTTGCATTCCCAACACTGCGGAAGGTTCCCCTTCTCCACATCCCCACCAGCATCTGTTGTTTGATGAGTTGTTCATTTTAGCCATTCGGACAGCTGTGAGGTATGTGTGGTTTTGATTTGTATTTCTCTGATGATGAGTGATGTTGAGTACCTTTTCGTGTGTCAGCCATCTGTATATCCTCTTTGGAAACATGCCTGTTCATGTCTTCTGCCCATTTCTTAAACTGGATTGTTCTTTGGACGTTGAATTTTGTAAGTTCTTTATAAATGTTGGATATTAACTTTTTATCAAGTATGTCATTTGCAAATACCTTTTCCCATTCCATAGGTTGCCTTTTAGTTTTGTTGATTGTTTCCTTTGCTGTGCATAACATTTTATTTTCATGAAGTCCTAGTAGTTTATTTTTGCTTTTTTTTCCTTGCCTCAGAAGACCTATCTAGTAGGAAGTTGCTATGGCCAGTGTCAAGAGGTTATTGGCTGTGTTCTTCTGTAGGATTTTAATGGTTACCTGTCTGACATTTAGGTTTCTCATCCATTTTGAATTTATTTTTCTGTATGGTGTAAGAAAGCAGTCCAGTTTCATTTTCCTGGATGTTCTTGTCCAGTTTTCCCTAAACCATTTGTTGAAGAGACTCTCTTTTTTCCATTGGATATTCTTTCCTGCTTTGTTGAAGATTAATTGACCTTGACCATATAGTGGTGAGTTCATTTCTGGGGTGTCTATTCTGTCCTGTTTTGTGCCAGTCTGTTTTTGTTGCCATTACCATACCACACTGTCTTGATCACTACAGCTTTGTAATATAACATGAAATCTGAAATTTGTGATGCCTCAATCTTGGCTTTTCTTTTTCAAGAGCGCTTTGGCTATTTTGGGTTCTTTTGTGGTGCCATATAAATTTTAGGATTGTTTGTTCTAGTTCTGTGAAAAATGCTGTTGGTATTGTGACAGGGATGGCATTAAAACTGTAGATTGCTTTGGGTATTAGAGACATTTTAACAATATTTGTTCTTCCAATTCATGAGTGTGGAATGTTTTCCCATTTCTGTCATCTTCAGTTTCTTTCATTAGTGTTTTACAGTTTGCAGAGTCCAGATCTTTTACCTCTTTGGTTAGGTTTATTCCTAGGTATCTTGTAGGTTTTGGTACAAGTGTAAGTGGGATTGGTTCCTTGTTTTCTCTTTCTGCTGCTTCATTATAGTATCTAGAAATGCAACAGATTTCTGTACATTGATTCTGTGTCCTGTGACTTCACAGAATTCATGTACCACTTATAGCAATTTTTTTGGCTGAGTCTCTTGGGTTTACCATATACGGTATCATGTCATCTGCAGACAGTTAAAGTTTGACTTCTTCCTTTCTAATTTGGATGCCTTTTATTTATTTTGTTGTCTGATTGCTGAGGCTAGGACTTCCAGTACTATGTTAAAAAGTAACAGTGAGAATAGACATCCTTGCCTTGTTCCTGACGGTGTAAGGGAAAAGCTCTCATTTTTTCCCCATTGAAGATGATATTAGCTGTGAGTTTTTCATATATGGCCTTTATGATGTTGAGGTAGTTCCCTCTAACCATACTTTGCTGAGGTTTTTTGTTTATTGTTTTTGTTTTTTTCTTATCATGTATAGATGTTGTACTTTGTCAAATGCCTTTTCTGCATCTGTTGAAAGGACTGTATGATTCTTATCCTTTATTTTTATTAATGTCGTGTAGTGAACTACACTTGTAGCCCCGGAATAAATCCCACTTGATTATGGTGAATGATTTTTTTAATGTACTGTTTTCATTTGATTCTAGTATTTTATTGAGAATTTCTGCATCCATTTCTGCATGCATGCAGAATTTCTGCATGCATGCAGTATTTTATTGAGAATTTCTGCATGCATGCAGAGAATTTCTGCATGCATCAGGGAAATTGGCCTGTATTCTTTTTTAGTGAAGTCTTGTCTGGTTTTGGTATCAGGGTAATGCTGGCATCATAGAATGAATTTTCAAGTTTTTCTTCTATTTGTATTTTTTGGAATAGTTTGAGAAGAATAGGAATTAACCTCCTCATTATTTTTTTAATAGGAAATTTATTGTCAAATTGGTTTCCATACAACACCCAGTGCTCATCCCAAAAGGTGCCCTCCTCAGTGCCCATCACCCACTTTCCCCTCCCTCCCATTCCCCATCAACCCTCAGTTTATTCTCAGTTTTTAAGAGTTTCTTATGGTTTGGCTCCCTCCCTCTCTAACTTTTTTCTTTCCCTTCCCCTCCCCCATGGTCTTAAGTTTCTCAGGATCCACATAAGAGTGAGAACATATGGTATCTGTCTTTCTCTGTATGACTTATTTCACTTAGCATAACACTCTCCAGTTCCATCCACATTGCTACAAAAGCATGTTTCATTCTTTCTCATTGCCAAGTAGTATTCCATTGTATATATAAACCACAATTTCTTTATCCATTCATCAGGTGATGGACATTGAGGCTCTTTCCATAATTTGGCTATTGTTGAAAGTGCTGCTATAAACATTGGGGTGCAAGTGCCCCTATGCATCAGCACTCCTGTATCCCTTGGGTAAATTCCTAGCAGTGCTATTGCTGGGTCATAGGGTAGATCTATTTTTAATTTTTTGAGGAACCTCCACACTGTTTTCCAGAGCGGCTGCACCAGTTTGCATTCCCACCAACAGTGCAAGAGGGTTCCCTTTTCTCCACATCCTCTTTAAATGTCTGGTGGAATTTACCTGTGAAGCCATCTGGCCTTGGCCTTTTGTTTATTGGGAGATTTTTGATTACTGATTTAATTTCTTTGCTGGTTATGGGTCTGTTCAGGTTTTCTGTTTTGGTTTTGGTAGTTTGTTTATTTTTTTTAGAGTACATAATTTATTTATTTAAATTCAAGTTAACATACACTGTAGTATTGGTTTCAGGAGTAAAACCCAGTGATACATCACTTATATATAACACCCAGTGCTCATCTCAAAAAGTGTGCTCCTTAATGCCCATCAGCTATTGATTGATTGATTGATTGAATCTTTGGAAGATTTCTTTTTTCTCTCTCTTTAAAAAAGTTTTTAAAAATGTTTTATTCTTGAGAGAGAGAGTGTACAGGTGGGGAAGGGGCAGAGCGAGAGAGGGACACAGAATCTGAAGGAGGCTCCAGGCTCTGAGCTGTCAGCACAGAGCCTGATGGGGGGCTCGAACTCACAAGCCATGAGATCATGACCTGAGCTGAAGTCGGATGCCCAACTGACTGAGCCACCCAGGCACCCCTCTTTCTTTTTTAAGTTTATTTATTTTGAGAGAAACAGAGACAACACAACTTGGGGCGGGGCAGAGAGAGAGAGAGAGAGAGAGAATCCCAAGCAAGCTCTGTGCTGCCAGCACAAGAGCCCAATGTGGGGATTGCACTCACAAAACCATGAGATCATGACCTGAGCTGAAACCAAGAGTTGGACATTTAGCCATCTGAGCTACCCAGACACCCCTACCTATCACTTATTTAGCCCATCCTGCCACTCATATGTTTTGTTTCTTACATTCCATGAGTGAAATCATATATTTATTTTTCTCTGACTGACTTCACTTAGCATAATACAGTCTAGTTCCATTATGTTGTTGCAAATGGCAAGATCTCATTCTTTTTGATCACTGAGTAATATTCCGTATGTATATACCACATCTTCTTTATCCATTCATCAGTTGATGGACATTTTAGGCTCTTTCCATAATTTGGCTATTGTTGATAGCACTGCTATAAACTATTTTTCTGCATGGCACTTTTTTTTTTATTTTTCTTTTTAAAAAAATTATTTTAGAGAATGCAAGCAGGGGAGAGGGGCAGAGAGAGAGAGAGAGAGAGAGAGAGAGAGAGAGAGAGAATGAATCCCTAGCAGATTCCATGCTCAGTGCAGAGCTTGACTTGGTGCTTGATCCCATGACCCTGGGATCATGACCTGAGCCAAAATCAAGAGTCAGACGCTTAACCGACTGAGCCACCCAGGCACCCCAGAACTCTGATGTTATAAATGTTAGACTTGGCATTGTCTCAGAGGTCCCTTAGGCTCTCTTTATTATTATTTTTTCAGTATTTTTTCTTTTTGTTGTTCATTGGATATTTTCTATTGATTTGTCTTGCAATTCACTCCTTTTTCATCTCAATCCTGCTATTATTGAAGCCATCAGTGAGCTTTAAAAAAATTGGTTACTTTTATTGTTGAGTTATGTATTTTTCCTGTTTCCTATTTCTTTTTGAGACTTTGTATTTTTCATTTCCAACAGCTTTTATGATTGTTGGAGCATTTTTGTAATAACTGCTTAAAGTTTTATCAGATAATTCCAGTGTATCATCTCCATATTACTGTCTATTGACTATTTTTCCTCATGTGAGTGGGGGTTTTCCTGGTTCTTTTTATGCCAAGTAATTTTGGGTCCTAGACATTTTGAATACTGACAAGACTTGTTCTTATTTGAAATCCCATGATAAATGTTGATATTTCTGTCCTAGCAGGCAACTGATCTTGTTAGCTTTAGGCATCAAGTTCTAGTGTACCTCTGTGAGCTGTGGTTCCAATGTCAGTTCAATTTTCAGAGTCTTTGCAATACTATTTAGATCTGTTCATGTGTGTATCACCCAGTAATGAAGGATCAGATCTACACATGCACATCTTGGGGTATAAACCTGGAATTTAGAAACAATTTAATTGGGTCACTTTCTTGAGGTCCTTCCTATCTGTAATCTCTGTTGGTACTTTTCTCCTCTCTGAAGCAGTGGCATCAGTAACTACATGCTGCCACCTACTTCCTTGACTTACTGCCTCCAGGCCCAAGTGGTGGCAAAATGAAGGAAAAAATACTGGTAAATTTACCATTGGTTGAGGTAGTTCAGATTCTGGTCTTCTTCCTCAAGCTGTCTGCCACTATTTACTTTCCAGAGTCTTCAGAATCTGTACATTCTTTCTAGGATTTTTAGCTGCATTCAGTGGGAGAGACCAGGAATAGTATGCTCACTCCATCTGGGACCAGAATCTGATAATTATGATTTTTAATGGCTTACATAGTATTCTAATATTTGGATATACTGTAATTTACTCAGTAATTTCCCAAATAGGCATTTAAGATTATTCATTTTATGCCAGCAGTGTGATGGACACACACACACATATATATAACAAAAATGAAATTTTAAGTCATGATATTTAAAAGCTTTTGATACAGTTGCCAAGATTACTTTCTGAAAAACTTAATTGGATGCATAAAACCTGACCATCAAAAAGAATATTTACCATATTAAAATACAAAACAAATGGAGACCAGTCTTGAAAATTCTCTCAACTGGGATGCCTGGGTGGCTCAGTCTATTGAGCATCCGACTTCAGCTTAGGTCATGATCTCACGGTTTGTGAGTCTGAGCCCCATGTAGGGCTCTGTGCTGATAGCTCAGATCTTGGACCCTGCTTCAGGTTCTGTCTCTACCTCTCTTTGCCCATCCGCAGCTCACGCTCTTTCCCTCTCTCAAAAAATAAATAAACATTAAAAAAAAAAAAGAGGGGTCCTTGGGTGGCTCAGTCGTTTAAGTGTCTGACTTTGGCTCAGGTCATGATCTCACGGTTCGTGAGTTCGAGTCCTATGTCGAGCTCTGGGCTTGACAGCTCAGTGCATGGAGCCTGCTTTGGATTCTGTTTCTTCCTCTCTCTCTGCCTCTCCCCTGCTCATTCTCTCCCCTCTCCCTCTCTCTCTCCCTCTTCCTCTCTCTCTCTCTCTTAAAAATAAATAAACATTAAAAAAAAAAAAAGAAAATTCCCTCAACAGACAAAATCAGTCTCACCATATCAACAAAGCTTAATTTAGCTTATTTTGCAAGACTAACTTGACCTGGGTCATTTCTTGTTTTTGCCTGTGGAGATCCTAAAACTTGAACTGTTTCTCAGGGTTGGCGTAAAGTAACCACTCACCAATTTCCTAGCATTTAAGAAAATTTTAATATTATAACTAATCACTGTGAAGAATAAAGTGTCACCACTTTCTTACTATATAAGCTGCTCTATAATAATATACCCCTGATGTTTTGGTTTTACTGCCTTTGGTTTGAAACTTTGTTTCTGGTGTGTGCACAGTAAATTTACTATTTACTACTTTGGTGATTCATTGGTTTTACTGTTATTTCTGAACTTTTCACAACTACAATGGACTCTAACACATTAAACACCATTTAAAAATGCACTTGACCTTTCCCCCCTCCCACCCCTGCCAAATTAGTGGTCCCCATTGCAGGTTGATGGCTTAATTTACTATGGCTCTGGAAACTGGTAAATATAGGGAATTATCAAGCATTTACTTAGCCTTTCAGGGTAATCAAATAACTAGTAAGGAATCTTTTTTTTTTCCCTGTATAGAAGAATTCCAGCTTATAACTGCAGAAGGAATGCCAGTGTTAAAAAAAAAAATCACCATTTCACTACTCCTAATTAAACAGTCATCTGGGCAGCTTTCATGAGTAAATTCCAAAACATTAGGAGAAAGGTTGATGGGGAACTTTATACAGATCTTCCTCAACTTTTGATGGGGTTACATCCTGATAAACCCATTGTAAGTTGAAAATACCTTAAGTGGATGTTGGATTTAATACACCTAACCTACCAAACATCATAGCTTAGCCTAGCCTACCTTAAACATGTTCAGAATACTTATATTAGCCTACAGTTGGGCAAGATGATCTAACACAAAGCCTATTTTATAATAAAGTGTTGAATATCTCATATAATTTGTTGAATACTGAATAATGGCTGTCTGGGTACAAAATGGTGATAAATGTGTCAGTTGATTACCCTCTTAATCATGTGGCTAACTGGGAGCTGTGGCTGGCTGCCACTGCCCAACATCACACACAGTACCACGTATCACTAACTCACGAAAAGATCAAAATTCAGGGGCGCCTGGGTGGCTTGGTCGGTTGATCGTCCGACTTGGGCTCAGGTCATGATCTCACGGTCCGTGAGTTCGAACCCCATGTCGGGCTCTGTGCTGACAGCTCAGAGCCTGGAGCCTGTTTCAGATTCTCTGTCTTCCTCTCTCTCTGCTCCTCCCCTGTTCATGCTCTGTCTCTCTCTGTCTCAAAAATAAATAAACGTTAAAAAAAATTCAAAATTTGAAGTATGGTTTCTATTGAATGTGTATCACTTCTGCACCATCATAAAGTCAAAAAATCATAAGATGAACCCTCTTAAGTCAGGGATCATCTGTAATGGAGAATTCCACTGATTAATCTTAACATCACTAAAAGACATTATATACTTCCTGTTGTATGGTAATAGCACAGAGTATCCTCTGTTATTTTTTGTTATTTGGGACACAAAGCAACAATTTCCCTAAATTTGTTTATAGGAATATATATAAGAAGAGTAAAATAATTAAAATTTCTAAATATAAGGGATTTATAGATGACTGATGTTCTTCTCCCGTATTCCAGATATGTAGTTTGTCTCTGTGAAGGGATATGCAAAACTTGGTATATCTTGCACAACAGGTAACAGACCAGTAGCTTGGCCTATAAAGAAAAGGTATTACATGGTGGTGTCAGGGTGTTTCAGACCCCATTTAGAGGATTTTCCTAGGATCTTCCGTATCTTCAGAATGTAATTCAGGACACCTGTTTTCAGTTGTACATGAAATAGCAAAACCAAAGCATCTTTTGTTTTATTTATTTATTTATTTTTCTGTGTATATAAATGGAATCATCTTCCTTAGGTTATTTTATGCTTTCATAATTCTCTCCTTAAAAGTTTCAGTTTCCTAACTTTTTTCGTTTCTCTTTGTTGATAGTATAAGGTATGTGAACCTAGATTCAACAAATACGGCAGAAAAAAGGAACCCAAAAGAATAGTGAAGAACAACTAAAGGCACATAGATATTTCTCCTTTGTCCTCAATGGCATACATTGCATTATTTTGAAACCATATATTTAAATATTTTAAGCTGCATGAGGTCCGTGTCTGAGGATAACAGCTTTCCAGGGAAAACTAAATATATAAATAAAGGGAGCCTTTAAACTGGGATTGAAAATCATTGTAAATAGTGATAGTACAATATGACTAAAAAATAAAAGGTAAAACATAGAGATAAGTTTATGTTAATAACATGTATATTATTGGGAATGCAAGCTGGTGCAGCCACTCTGGAAAACAGTATGGAAGTTCCTCAAAAAACTAAAAATAGAACTACCCAACGACCCAGCAGTTGCACTACTAGGCATTTATCCAAGGGATACAGGTGTGCTGTTTCGAAGGGACACATGTGCCCCCATGTTTATAGCAGCACAATCAACAATTGCCAAAGTATGGAAAGAGCCCAAATGTCCATCGATGGATGAATAGATAAAGAAGATGTGGTATATATCCACAATGGAGTATTACTTGGCAATCAAAAAGAATGAAATCTTGCCATCTGCAACTACATGGATGGAACAGGAGGGTACGATGCTAAGTGAAATTAGTCAGTCAGAAAAAGACAAAAATCATATGACTTCACTCATATGAGGACTTTAAGAAACAAAACAGATGAACATAAGGGAAGGGAAACAAAAATAATATAAAAACAGGGAGGGGGACAAAACAGAAGAGACTCATAAATAGGGAGAACAAACAGAAGGTTACTGGAGAGGGTGTGGGAGGGGGCATGGGCTAAATGGGTAAGGGACATTAAGGAATCTACTCTTGAAATCATTGTTGCACTATATGCTAACTAATTTGGATGTAAATTTAAAAAATTAAATTAAAAAAATTAAAAAAAATAACATGTAGGTTATAATTTCAAACTAGGCACAAATTCTTAGAAGGAACAAAGAGTAAGTAAGTTTGACTGGGCAGGTGGGGAGTGGTCCTAGTTTTTTTGACTAGATCCTCTAGAAGCATTAAATGGCATCTTTAACTTCACATTTGACTTTTGCAGTACACATCTTCATAAAGAAGGCCATTAATTTTCCTGTGGTTTCTATTAATACTTTGATAATAAACTAGTTTTCTTTTGCAATTCTTTTAATTTCATTACCCTTATGGAATTTCTCTTTTTAACTTAATTGGCCTAAGTGCCATTTCCTCATTTACCAATGGTTTTTGCATGGGATCTGAACATTCCTCCAATGTCTTTCATTGAACTCATGAAATACTCCTTTGTGCAAAATTTTCGGTTGTTTTGAAATGTCTTTGTATTACTGTGGTAGGTGTTTGCACAGCTGATAATCTGTGAAACTGCCGATGACCTTGCACTTAATATGTAGAAATAAATGCTAGTATTCACTGTGGAGAAATATTTGAGTGGGGACTGAGTTTATAAGTAGTTAGTTCATTCTTAGATATTTCACATTATGAAGACTGTTGTTGCTCTTTGTAAACACATAACTATAGGATTTCATGTAATGAATATCTGGGTAATAAGGATGCCCCTATAGTTGAAATTTTTGGTATTTTGAATGCAAGTCATGAATTTTGAATGTTGTGAGCTTTGTGGAAGAAAAGTACTATGCAAGAAGTACTCTGAAGAACACTAACAAAGGTTAAGAGCTTCAAAATATATTAATACTAATATGGATTTGTACATGAAATTATACTTTCATGTTTTTCATTTCACTTAGTTAATAAAAAGAATACATTCTAAACCAAAATAATACCACTTAAAATACGTAAATTTTGGAACTTTGGATTTTCAAGGTGTTTGCTTTTCTTTTTCCGGTACTGGAGAATTACGATTCTGTAATAGAGCCATGAATCTGTAAAGCACCTCATTTCGTCATAGCTTTTTTTGAGACACATTCAAGCCACAATAAAATGAAATTTCTCTTTAACAATAAGCTTTAGTGGGTCAGAAAATGAAAATAAGAAAATTCACTGGAGGGGCGCCTGGGTGGCGCAGTCGGTTAAGCGTCCGACTTCAGCCAGCTCACGATCTCACGGTCCGTGAGTTCGAGCCCCGCGTCAGGCTCTGGGCTGATGGCTCGGAGCCTGGAGCCTGTTTCCCATTCTGTGTCTCCCTCTCTCTCTGCCCCTCCCCCGTTCATGCTCTGTCTCTCTCTGTCCCAAAAATAAAAAAATAAACGTTGAAAAAAAAAAAATTAAAAAAAAAAAAAAAAAAGAAAATTCACTGGAGACCAGATTAGACTGGAGAGAAAATGGAAATGTTCTTTTTCTTCTACAGCTTTTATTCTATCTTTGTCACATTCTCTTGATCAGCTTTCTTTAAACATAGCTAGAGATTAAGTGAAAACCTGTAAACATCTTTACATTGTCAAATTGCTGATACCCTTTAATTTTTATGTTTTAGAAGAGTTTATAATTGATGGTCATCTTTGGAAATATGTTTGAAATTGGCCAGGTTTAGTCATATACTGAAGCTTAGAAAAAGATGTCTGTACTTAGTTTTCAGCTTTATAGGCAGCAAACATAAAACATCTAGTGGGGATAATATGAACTTAATCAGTTCTGTGTAATATACATTAAGTTACCTTAATAGCTGAACACACTGGAAATGCTCAGTATATTCTACATTTATTTTGGTTTAAGATGCAGAAATGGACTTCCTAGACATATGCCATATGTTCTCTTCTTATGCCAAGTTAACAAGAATTAAAAGACTGAGATGAATAAACAAGGTCAACTTAAGCTGAGCCAAATTAGACAACAGAATAATTGTCAGATTTTCTGTTGGCAGGGACAGTTTGTTTTGAGCCAATCTTCATGAATTATAGGCTGTAAATTTTTTTTTTTTTTTTTTTTTTTTTTTGCTGGTAAGTCTACCGCCAGGCATTCTGTTGACAATTTTCTTTGTTTTGTAAACACTGAAAATTTTCATCAGTTATATTGTTTATAGGCACACATAAGGATTATGGATAGATGGGGTTTTTTTGTTTGTTTGTTCTAACTTAAGGGAAATTTGCTTAGAAACAAATCTAATAAAACCAAGCCAATATTTAAAACTTTTAGCAAGATTTGTATTTTATTTGGAGTTTCTTAGGTATGAATTCAGATATAATAAATAGAAAACTAAACAATATTACTATTCATTTATGATAGTAAATATCAAAGTAGATTTGTTACAAACGCAAGGTTTATTTACAGTAAAGAATTTTAGACCTTGAAGGAGATAATCTAATACAGAGGGAAAGATTGAAGCAATTAGAGAAATGGAATAATTTAAAATATAATAACTAGTTTAGGGCAGTACCAAACCTAAAGTAAAATATTTAGTCCTAGGATCAATTATTTACCATTGTCCTTCTCATTACCCTTTTTCATTCTAAACTGTTTTTTCTTTGAGTTGTTTAACATTTTTTTAAATTGCCAGGTCAAAAAATATGAAAAACTAACTATTTAAATAATGTTTATTTTAACCACATAAAATATGGAAACAAACTATTTAAATAATAATGTCGGTGACCTATAAAGTCTCAGTCAATTCACATAATGGTGATTTTTAAAAACACTCATTTATATCGTAGATGTTGTAACTGCTATTAATATGGAAGTGCCTGATTCTTTTGGGTGTCTAAAGTGTCTACTTAACACATGTATTACTAGTAATGTATTCTTAATATCCTGTATATTCTTGTATTATAAAAATAATTATCTTATTTATTCAGTAAATATTTATTAAGCATCCGTTATATTACAATTTTCTAAGTCCTATAGGATCCAGCAATGAAGAATTAAAAAAAGACATCTTTTACCCTCATACAGTTTACATTCAAGTAAGTTTGTTTATAAACTCAAGCACAGTACAGTCTATTCAAAACCAGTTTTCAGTTGGTTTCTGTATTATATTTAGTTCAAATGAATTCCACTTATTAATTTTGCCATAGCCTACACAGAAATTAAAATTTTTATTGTTTTGTTGATTGTTTCCTTTGCTGTGCAGAAGCTTTTTATCTTGATGAGGTCTCAATGGTTCATTTTTGCTTTTGTTTCCCTTGCCTCCTAAGACATAGCTAGTAAGAAATTGCTACGGCTAAGGTCAAAGAAGTTGTTGCATATTTTCTCCTATAGGATTTTGATGGTTTCCTGTCTTTTAGGTCTTTCATCCATTTTGAATTTATTTTTGTGTATGGTGTAAGAAAGTGGTCCAGGTTTATTCTTTTTTTTTTTTAATTTTTTAAAATGTTTTTATTTATTTTTGAAGGAGAGAGAGACAGAGCATGAGGGGGGAGGAGCAAAGAGAGAGGGACACACAGAATTCGAAGCAGGCTCCAGGCTCTAAGCTGTGAGCACAGAGCCCATTGTGGGGCTCGAACCCACAAACTGTGAGGTCATGACCTGAGCCAAAACCAGACACTCAACCGACTGAGCCAACCAGGTGCTCCCCAGGTTCATTCTTTTGCATGTTGCTGTCCAGTTCTCCCAGCACCATTTGCTGAAGAGACTGTCTTTTTTCCACTGGGTACTCTTTCCTGCTTTGTTGAAAATTATTTGGTCATACATTTGTTGGTCCATTTCTGGGTTTTGTATTCTGTTCATTGATTTATGTGTCTGTTTTTGTGCCAGTACCATACTGTCTTGATGATTACAGCTTGAAGTCCAAACTGTGATGCTTCAGCTTTTTTTTCCTAATTTTTTTTAATGTTTATATATTAAAAAAAATTTTTTTTTAACGTTTATTTATTTTTGAGACAGAGAGAGACAGAGAATGAACAGGGGAGGGGCAGAGAGAGAGGGAGACACAAAATCTGAAACAGTCTCCAGGCTCTGAGCGGTCAGCACAGAGCCTGACGCGGGCTCGAACTCACGGACCGTGAGATCATGACCTGAGCCGAAGTCGGACGCTTAACCGACCAAGCCACCCAGGCACCCCAATGTTTGTATTTTTGAGAGAGAGACAGAGACAGAGTGTATGTGGGGAAAGAGCAGTGAGAGAGGGAGACACAGAATTCAAATCAGGCTCCAGGCTCAGAGCTGTCAGCATAGAGCCCGACATGGGGCTTGAACTCAAGAACAGTGAGATCATGATATGAATGAAATCAGCTGCTTAACCAACTGAGCCGCCTGGGTGCTCCTGGTTTTCTTTTTTAAGATTACTTTGGCCATTTGGGGTCTTTCGTGGTAACACAAACTTTACGATTGTCTGTTCTAGCTCTTTGAGGAATGCTGGTGGTATATGTGTAGACTGCTTTGGTCAGTATAGACATTTTAACAATATTTGTTCTTCCAGTCCATGAGGATGAATGTTTTTTCCATTTCTTTGTGTCTTCATTTTTTTTCATAAGGTTTCTGTAGTTTTCAGTGTACAGGTCTTTTACCTCTTTGGTTAGGTTTATTACTAGGTATCTGCACAGTGAAGGAAACAATCAACAAAACTGAAAGGCAACCGACAATGGGAGAAGATATTTGCAAATGGCATATCGGATAAAGGGTTAGTATCCAAAATCTATAAAGAAGTTATCAAACTCAACACCCCAGTAACAAATAATCCAGTGAAGAAATGAGCAAGAGATGTGAACAGACACTTGTCTTTTTTTTTAATTTATTTTATTTTTTAAAATATATATCCAACTTAGGAATATAGTGCAATAATGATTTCAGGAGTAGAATCCAGTTATTGATCCCCTATGTATAACACCCAGTGCTCATCCCAAGTGTCCTCCTTAAAGCCCCTTGCCCATTTAGCCCATCTGCCACCCCCCACCCCTCCAGCAACCCTGTTTGTTCTCTATATTTAGGAGTCTCTTATGTTTTGTCCCTCTCCCTGTTTTTATGTTAGTTTTGCTTACCTTCCCTTATGTTCATTAAACACTTTTAGAAAGAAGACACCCAGATGGCTAACAGACACATGAAAAAGATGCTCAACATCAGTCATCATCAGGGAAATACAAATCAAAAACACAATGAGATAGCACCTCACATCTGTCAGAATAGTAAACTTAACTCAGGAAACAACAGATGATGGTGAGGATTCAGAGAAAGGGAAACTCTTTTGCACTGCTGATGGGAATGCAAACTGGTGCAGTCACTCTGGAAAACTGTATGGAGTTTCCTCAAAAAATAAAAAAATAGAAGTACCTTACGACTCAGCAATTGCACTACTAGGTATTTATCCAAAGGATACAAAAATGCTGATTCAGTGGGGCACATGCACCCCAATGTTTATAGCAGTGTGATATATCAACAATAGTCAAATATGGAAAGAGCCTAAATGTCCATCGACTGATTTTATACACACACACACACACACACACACACACACACACACACACACAACAGAATACTACTAGGTGATGAAAAAGAATGAAATCTTGCCATTTGCAACAACATGGATGGAACTAGAATGTATTATGCTAAGCAAAATAAGTCACTCAGAAATATAAATATATGAATTCACTCATGTGAAGTTTAAGAAACACAATAGATGAACATAGGGGAAGGGAAGGAAAAATAAGATAAAAACAGAAGGGAGGCAAACCATAAGAAACTCTTAAATACAGAGAACAAATGGGGTTGCTAGAGGGGAGGTAGGTGGGCAGATGGGCTGAATGAGTGATGAGCATTAAGGAGGGCACTTGTTGGTATGAGCACTGGGTGTTGTATGTAAGTGATGAATCACTGGGTTCTACTCCTGAAACCAGTACTAAACTGTATGTTAACTTGAATTTAAATAGGTATATTAAGAATAAAAAAATAATTTATTCAGTCATATAGGCCTATGAAAAATGTAAATAATTAATGGGAAGGACTTAAAATTAAGAGGACATTTTATAAAGAAGGCTAATATTTTATGGTTCAATCAACCATTCATGGATGGAATATTTGTTGAATCCTAACTTTGTGCCTAGTGCTGGGTTGGAGGCTCTGGATACAATAGTGAGCAAAAGTAGGTACACTCTTAACCCCTGGTGAGTAGACCCATGTTGTGGGCCATGCTGCCATTCTCTTCTCTCTGCTTCTCTTTCTTACAGAGCTTGATACATTACTGAACTCCTATAGACAAAAACTTTAAGTATCTTTGGGTAAACTTCCCCAATGTAGTTCTGAAATTCACATTTAGCCCTGAACCCTAGCATCTGTATGTTGAAGTATGAAATCAGACATCACATCAAAATTGTCACTGATGCCAAGGCAGCTTTCCCTATCAAGTCAGCCTCGTCATTCAAAATGACCTATTAAAACTGCAGAACACATCCTAACACTTTGTATTAATTTTTCCTTGATTTTTTAACAATTTAGTGGCTTAAACAGCATGCATTCCTTTTCTGGAAGTGCTACAGAATAATCTGTTTTCTTGCATTTTTGAGCTTCTAGAGGCCAGCCTGCATTCCTGGGCTCACGGCTCCTTTTCTCCATTTTCAAAGCAATGGTAGGTTGAGTCCATCTCATAGTGAATCACTTAGACTCTGATTCTTCTGCCTCTCTCAACCACATTTAAGGACCCTCTTCCAGATTTAAGGATTACATTAGGCCTGATAATCTGAGGTAATCTTCTTATTTAAAAAAAAATTTTAATTGTTTACTTATTTTTGAGAGAGAGAGAGAGAGAGAAAGACAGAGGGTAAGAGGGGGAGGGTCAGAGAGAAAAAGGTAGATACAGAATCTGAAACAGGCTCTAGGCTCTGAACTGTCAGCACCGATGGGGCCCA
The DNA here is from genome assembly GCF_022079265.1 of Lynx rufus. Classification (NCBI taxonomy): domain Eukaryota; kingdom Metazoa; phylum Chordata; class Mammalia; order Carnivora; family Felidae; genus Lynx; species Lynx rufus. Next base: position 81,335,765 of record NW_025814896.1, read on the forward strand.
AGGAACAGCAAGATCATGACCCGAGTTGAAGTTGGACGTTTCACCAACTGAGCCACCCAGGCACCCCAAATCTTTGTATGTTTAAGTCAGATGATTAACAACCTTAATTCCATCTGTTTCCTTAATTCCCCTTTACAACATGATGTAACATATTTACAGATTCTGGGGGTTAGGATGTGGACATCTTTGGGAGTCCATTCTGCCCACTACATACTTTAATATCCTATATTGGCTTCTCACTGTAATTAAAACAAAGATCATACACACTAATATGGCTTAACGAGGCTCTAGTAATTTATCATGTTCCATACTCCTTTACAATTTAGCTGTATTGGCTCTCTGTTATGCAAACCTCCCAATCTTGTTACTATACTAGGGCCTTTGTATGGGTACTTTCCTCTCCCTGGAATCTTCTGTCAATTTACTGCATCTTCACATAGATGACTCCTATCATTCAGCCCTTAACTCAAATAGTACCTTCTCTACTCACCAGTTCTTTGTATTTTTTCCTAGTACTTATCATTAATTGAATGACCTTTAGTTATGTATTTTTGTTTGTTTCTTATCTATAGCATTCCTCTTCCTCCCCTACATGCTTGAGAACGCCAAGAGTGCAGTAGGCCTGCAGTGCCAACTATACACTAGGCATTATGGCAGGGCTTAGTGAAATGATAATATCTAAGAGTCATGGTGGTTTTCCCCTTCATGGAGTTTATAGGTTAATAAGGAAGCAGATACTAATCTAATAATCACATAAGAATAAAACTGTAAGTATTATAGTATTATAAGGCTTTATAATTAGGATGTTTTACTATCTGGTAGGACTAGCTCCCCTCCCATAGTTTCTTCTTTGTTTTAATTTTCTATGTGAACTTTAATATCACCTTGTCTAACTCACTAAAAAAGTATGTTGGTCTTTTTATTGGGATTACATTAAATGTAGGTAGTTTAATATAATACATTAATTTAGGGGGAACTGACATCTTTATGATGTTGAGTCATCCTATTCAAGAAGAGGGATATCTTCCCATTTGTTCAAGGCCATTTTTATGTCTTTCACAGTGTTGTAAGATTTCTATCATATGGAATTTGCATATTTTTTGTTCAGTTTATTCCTCAGTATTTAATCTTTGTTGATAAAATACATGGGGTTTTCCTCTACCATTACCATCTCTAACTCATTACTGTTTGTGTATATGAAGGCTAGTGGTTCTTGTACATTAGTTTTATATCTTTCTACCTTACTGTATTTTTAAAATATTTGATTTTATCATTGATTCCCTAGTAGTCTTCTGTTATATTGTCATATCACTGAAAATGGAGATAGTTTTATTTCCTTACCAATTTTTTTTTGAAGTTTGTTTGTTTAGGGAGTGAGCAAGTGCAGAGAAGGGGCAGAGAGAGGAAGAGAGAGAGAATCCCAAGCAGGCTCCATACTGTCAGTGCAGAGCCTGATGGCAGGGCTTGAACCCACGAACCAGGAATGACTGAGCTGAAGTAGGACACTCAACCGACTGAGCTAACAAGGCACCCCTCCTTACCACTTTTTATTCTCTACTTCAAGGATTGGCAAACTTCAAAGTATAAGATAGTAAATTACCTAGGCTTTGAGGACATACATTCTCAACTACCAACCCATAAACAATAAATAAATGGGTTTGGATGTGTTCTAATAAAACTTTATTTACAAAAACAGCAGATTTGGATTTGGCCACTGAGCCATAGTTTGCCAACCTTTGATCTAGTTGATTTATCTAATTGTAATGGCTAACTGTAATGTACCTCTAGTACAGTGTCGAACAGTAGCAGAGATAGTGGGTATTCTTGTCTTGTTTCTGATTTTAGTGGAAATGCCCTCAGTGATTTCCCATTAAATAAGATACTAGTATTAGGACTAAGTTATATATATCAAGAATATATCCCTCAATTCCCATTTTCTTGAGGATTTTTTCTGTCATTTTCAGTGCCTTTTATTAAATTTTAATTTGAATTTATTCCCATTGGAATGCCTTGTAATTGATTTTTCATTTCTAAGATATTTTGCTTCCTTTTGTTTCTTGAATGCACTGAGCTTCCTCTTCCCTGCCTCTCCTCTTAGTTTTCATCTAATTCAGAGTGGGTTTCCAGAGTGCTTGAAGTGTTGTACAGTTTTCTTGTACTTCATGCCTGTTTTAGGGGAGAGAATTTTTCTCAACTGATATATGTTGGTCTACATTTTTCTGCTTCTTTGCAGTATAACTCTATAGAACTCTTCATCTTTTTCGTGTTTATTTTTGTGGTATTGGAATGTATTTTGTGAGATTCTGGTTCATTGGAGCCCTTTGTATAGCTAAGTCTGACACTTGTTTTTGTGGGATAGATACATAGACCAATGGAACAGAATGGCAAATCCAGAAATAAATCTTCACACGTATGGTCAATTGATTTTGACAAAGGAGTAAAGGCAATTAGATTTTCATATACAAAATAATGAACTTTAACCCTTATATGAGACATAAAAATTAACTCAAAATGGACTTGAATGTAAAGCTAAAATTATAAAACTTCCAGGAGAAAACTTAAGAGAAAATTTTTGTGATTTTCGTTTAGAAAAAGATTTCTTATATATAAAAGTACAATCAATAAAAGAAAAACTAAATTGTGCTTTACCAAAATTTGAAACTTTTGCACTTCAAAAGACACTGTTAAGGAAAATGAGAGGACAAGCCATAGACTGGGAGAAAATATTTGCAAATCATATTATGTGATAAAGGACTTCAAATTGAGGAATATATAAAGAGGTCTTATAATTCAATAATAAGAGAACTTATTTAAAAAATGGACGTTTTGCATAAATATTTCACCAAAGATAAGCTAGTGGCTAATAATCACATAAAAATGCTCAACATCACTAGTCATTAGGGAAATGCAAATTAAAATCATAATAAGACACTATACCCGGTAGAATGGTTATAATAAAAAAGACTGACAATACCAACCACAGGTGAGGATATGGAGAAACTGAAACCCTTGTATGTTGCTGACAGGTATGTAAAATGTTAGTCACTTTGGAAAAACAATTTGGTAGTTTCTAAAAACTAACAAGATAAATATAAACTGAGAGCATGATCTATCAGTTCCACTCCTAGATATCTACCCAAGAGAAATGAAAACGTATGTTCCCTCGAAGACTTATGTGAATATTTATATCAACATTATTCATGTAGCCGAAAGCTACAAGTAATTAAAATATACAGCAGCTGGTGAGTAAACAAAATATGGTATATCCATACAACGGAATACTATTCAGAAATTAAAAAGGAATAAACTAGACACTACAACATGTATGAACCTCAGAAACCATAATGCTAAGTGAAGGAAGGCTGACACAAAAAAAGACAACATATTGTATGAATTAATTTATATGAAGTTTCCAGACTGTATGATATCATTTATATGAAACTCCTCTAGAGGCAGGAAGCAGACACATGACTGGCTCAGGCTGGAGGTAGGAGTGGGAATGGACTGTAAATTATTGGCATAAGGGAACTTTGTGGCAGTAGAAATGTTCTAAAACTACACTGTAGTGGTAGTTGCACAACTTTATACATTCAGCAAACATATTTGAATTGTATACTTACAAGGAGTGAATTTTGTGGTACATGTAAATTATACGCCAGTAACATTGTTTTTAAAAAAGTAAATAAAGGGGCACCTGGGTGGCTCAGTCAGTTGGGCGTCTGACTTCGGCTCAGGTCATGATCTCACGGTCCGTGAGTTCGAGCCCCGCGTCAGGCTCTGTGCTGACAGCTCAGAGCCTGGAGCCTGCTTCAGATTCTGTGTCTCCCTCTCTCTCTGCCCCTCCCCTGCTCATGCTCTGTCTCTCTCTGTCTCAAAAATAAATAAAAACATTAAAAAATTAAAAAAAAAAGTAAAGAAGTAGGACTGCCAGGTAGTTGAAGATAATAATGGCTGCTTTCCTTTCCACCTCTCAGTACTTCCTCTATAAACAGTATAGAACATAATAAGGAAGAAACAAACTGCATGAAAGCCACAGCTTCAGCATGACTTGACAGAGAACTTCCAAACAATTGTAAATAAAATGGAAAAAATGCCAAATGCTAGTGCATGATCTCCAATTCCTGGTGTTATTAGCATGAACTACACCATGCAACTTGAAGGGATAGTTTTTTTAAATGCACAGCTTCCGGGGTGGGGTGATGAATGGGTGAAAAAGGTAGAAAGGGAGAAGCACCTTATGGCAGTTGGGTGTGAAGGAAGAAAGAAGCAAAAGGGAAAAATTTAGGATCCTGCAATATAAAAGGGAGCCAAAAAAATTAAGAGGCCATACAACTCTATCAGGAATGTGTAAAGAGCTTAATTAGACGGTCTTATTCCAGGATCTTCTGGTTAAATTTTTGGCTAGTCTCCCATTCTGTCACTTGACCTAAGCAGGCTAGTAGAACTGTGGCTTTCCCTGTTCATTTCCTATCAAATTTGTTACTTTTGCTGACAGTTAGTTTGTTATTTTTATCGATAATAGTGCTGGACAAGGGTTTTTCCATTCAAAAGCTCCACATCATGTCAACTAGCTGGTTTTTCACAGCCGGTGCTACACTAGAACTAACTACAAGGCTGAACTAGCTTGGGAGTGGTGAAAGGATGGGAGCAGCCCCAGAACATCAGATTTCCCCTTCATTACTAGAAGTTCAGCATTATTTCATGAATAAATGCTTATCAAATTGTTGTTTGCCCTTTTTGATTTCAGAGCCCTGAAATCGTAGTTTTTGTCCAGTTTTAAAACTGTTTCCTGGGGATAGGATTTATTCACCTCTAAACTTTGCCATACCTGGAAATTCTCCTTTATTTACTATTAACCAAACTATGTAGTTTGAGGCATTTTTCTCAAGGATGTTTTAAGTATGCATGTATAATTGATAGGAAATATGGAATATATTGAAATATGATATATTTGAAAAATATGGCCTCTTCACAGTAATCGCATATAGTTGGGATCCTTAAGAGCAGGTATGTAAGCTACCGAATAGGGGCCAAATCCTGCCCACTGCCTATTTTTGTAAGTAAAGTTTTACTGTAACACAGCCACTCTCATTTACTTATGTATTATCTATGGCTGCTTTCATACTAAGATGGCATAGTTGAGTGTTGTGATAAAATCTGTATGATCCACAAAGCCTAATATCTGGTGCTTTACACAAAAAGTTTGCTGACATTTGCTTCAAAGCATTATCATAATTAACATAGCTACCATTATAAATAATAATACTTTGTCTAGTATATTTACTTCACATTTATCCTTTATTTTCTCAATAACTCAATATAATCAGCTACATACATATGAGTTATCAATTATCAGATTCCAAAAACTAATGGTAACCTTCATAAGTATGATCATATAAATTATAATACAAACTGAATATACTAAAAATTAATATTTTAATCTAATAATCTCACAATCCTAACATTTAACAACAGAGTAAGACTAGAATTTAGTATCTTATAGTAATTTCATGTTCATGTTGGTTTGCAATAACATTCATTCTAACAATACTGTTTACACTCAATTATATCATAAATGCTGTTGCATGAACAAACTACTATAAAGTCGTTGCCATGAGAAAATGCACATTTTTTTCTTTGATATTTTGCTTAACTATTATGCAAACTAGTTTGCTCCTTGCTTAACTATTAGTTTGCATTTGAAAAGGGAATATTTAAATTGTTTAATACTAAATACTTTGTGGAGCACTTTACTCAGTTCAACATATCTTACCTGTTAGAAGAGACATTCCGTGTTCTTTGTTGAATATGTTTATGGACTGAACAAAAGGGAGGGAGGTCATCTGGAAATGTGTCTTCTCCTTGAGGAGCTAAAGATAGGCCAACAAAAGCTTCATTTAGCATATCTCCTCTGTCCAAAGGCCCCAGGAGTTCTGTTAAAAAATGATCAAGATATAAGTTAAAATCAAATAAAATTTCTGATAACTCCTTCATAAGTATGCTTACAGGAAAATCTTTCACATAGCCCAACGAAACTTAAAAATTTGTCAATTAACTATATAATGCACAGTGGAAATCTTGTAGTCATAGTCCCCCTATGACTTCTGTCATTCTTACACTTAGCTCAACCCAGGGGAATTTGGTAACTGAGTAATTATGTTTCTGAGTTTAGATTTTAAAAATTCACTTGTAACTTCACTCATAGTGTTTTTAGCCAGCATTTTATTAATCAAATATTTTTGTTGTGAACAAATTACTGGAATATTTTATTATATTGGAAAGTTGTGAGAGGTGAATTATTTTACACTCCATATGTTGAACATAATTTGAAAGCAATAAAGGAAAGTATCTTTCTTTTCTAATATTTACTCTTAATTACAATTTTGAAGTGTACAGAGAGTTTGTTATTCCCACATCATACAGATGAAGAAAGCAAACTTTAATATTGGCAACTTTGACAGGGCATTGTTTAGAAAAATTGTGAAACATGACGAAGTTGTGAAAAATATATCTGAAAAACATAAATCTGATTAAAAGCCAAAAACTCTTAGGACTGCACCCTGTGCATGTGTGTATTTTGTTTTTTTCTTTCTTTTCTTTTCTTTCTTTCTTTCTTTCTTTCTTTTTCCTTCCTTCCTTCCTTCCTTTTTTTTTTTTTTTTTTTTTTTTTTTTGAGAGAGAGACAGAGCATGAACCAGGGAGGGGCAGAGAGAGAAGGAGACAGAGAATCCTAAGCTGACTCCACACTGTCAGTGCACAGAGCCCGACGTGGGGCTCAGACTCATGAAACCATGACCTGAGCTGAAATCAAGGGTTGGATGCTTAACCAACTAAGCCACCCAGGTGTTCCAACCATGGTAACCATTTTTTAAGTGTGCAGTTCAATAGTATTAAGTATATTCACCTCATTGTGCAACAGATCTCCAAAATATTTTCTGCTTTCAAAACTGACACTGTACACCCATTAAAAAACTCCCTATTTATTTCCTATTTCCCTTCTTCTAGGCCCTGGTAACCACCATTTTACTTTTTGTTTCTATAAATCTGACTACTTTAGTACTTCATTTAAGTGGTATCACACAGTATTTGTATTTATGTGACTGGCATATTCTCCTTAGCATAATGTCCTCATGGCTCATCCATGTGGTAGGATTTCCTTCCTTTCTTAACAATTAAAAAAATTTTTTTTGAAGGGGGGAAGGGTGGGGAGAGAGACAGAATCTTAAGCAGGCTCCATTTCCAGCCTAGACCCCCATGTGCCAGGCTCAATTTCACGACCATGAGATGATTACCTGAACAGAAATCAATAGTTGGACACTTAACTCACTGAGCCATTCAGGCATCCCCAGGATTTCCTTCCTTTTTAAGGCTGAATAATATCCCACTGTGCATGTGTGTGTGTACACAGAACCACATTTGGTTTATACATTTGATCGTCCATGGAGATTTGGGTTGCTTCCAGCTTTTGGCTACTGTGAATAATTCTTCTATGAACATGGGCGTGCGGATATCTTTTTGATACTCTGATTACAATTCCTTTGGATATGTACCTATAAGTGGAGTTGCTGGATCATAGGTAAGGTATATTTTTAAAAAATTTTTAGTGAACTGCCATGTTTTTTTGTTGTGGTGGCAACATTTTACAATCCCACCAAGAGCACTCCACAATTTTTCCAGTTTTGCCAACACTTGTTATTTTCCTTTCTTTTTTTTATTATAGCCATCCTAATGGGTGTGAGGTGCTCACATATAACTCACATATAACTATATCTCATTATAGTTTTGCTTTTGCGTCCATAATTATCAGTGATGTCGAACATATTTTCATGTGCCTATTGGCCATTTGATTTTCTTTGCTGGAGAAATATCTATTCAAGTCTCTTTGTCCATTTTTGAATCAGATTGTTTGATTTTGTTGTTGAGTTTTAGGAGTACTTTATCTCTCTGTGTATTAAACCCTTACTACATATATACTACTAAATAGAATATATGATTTTCAAATATTCTCTCCTATTCTATGGGTTGCCCTTTTCATTCTGTTGATAGTGTCCTTTGATGAATAAAAGTTTTAAATTTTGATGCAGTCCAGTTTATTTTTGTTGCCTACTTTGGTATCCTATCCAGGAAACCACTGCCAAATCCAATGTCATGATGCTTTCTCTTTGTTTTATCTCTGTAAGTTGGGTAGTTTAGGTCTTACAATTAGGCCTTTGGTCCATTTTGAGTTAATTTTCATAGATGGTGAAAGTTAAGGGTCCAAATTAATTTTTTTTACAATGTTTATTCATTTATTTTGAGAGAGAGAGAGAAAGCATGAGCAGGAAAGGGACAGAGAGAGAGGGAGAGGGAGAATCCCAAACAGGCTCCATGCTGTCAGCACAGAGCCCCACACGGGGCTCAGTCCATTAACTGTGAGATTGTGACTTGAGCCAAAATCAGGAGTTGGACACTTAACTTACTGAACCACCCAGGTGCTCCCCAACTTCATTTCTTTTTAATATGGATATCTAGTTTTCCAAGCACCATTTGTTGAAAAGACTGTCCTTTCCTGCACTGGACTGGGTACCCTTGTTGAAAATCACTTGACCATATATGTAAGGGTTTATTTCTGGGATCTCTGTTTTATTCCATCAGTCTATATGTCTGCTGTTATGCCAGTACTATTTATTGTTTTGGTTACGGTAGCTTTGTGGTAAGTTTTGACATGAGGAACTGTGAGTCCTTCAGCTTTATTCTTTCTCAAGATTATTTCGGTTCTTTAGGGTCCATTGAGATTCCATATGAATTTTAGGATAGGTTTTTCTGTTTCTGCAAAAGATGTCATTGGGATTTTGAGAAGGATTGTACTGAATCTTTAGATTCCTTTGGGATCTAAGGACATTTTAACAGTAAATCTTAACAACTCATGAACAAGGAATGCTTTTTCACTTTTTACTGTCTTCTTCATTTTCTTTCAGTAGTGTTTTCTTCTTTTCAGTGTATAGGTGTTTCACCTCCTTAGGTTTATTCCTAAGAATTTAATTTTTCTTGATTGGATTTGTTTTTAAAATTTTTCTTTATAAATTGTTCATTTTTTAAAAATTAAAAGTTTTTATTTAAATCCCAGTTAGTTAATATACAGTATAATATAGTCTCAGGTGTACAATACAGTGATTCAACACTTTCATACAACACCTGGGGCTTATCACATCAAGTGCACTCCTTAATCCCCATCACCTATGTTACCCATCCCTCCCCACCAATTCCCTCTGGTAGCTTACAGTTCTGTATAGTTAAGGGTCTTTTTCTGATTTGGATGCTTCTATTTATTTTATTTTTTAAAGGTTTCTTTATTCTGGGGAGAGAGAGAGTGAGCTTGTGTGCAAGTATGTGTGAGCAGGGGAGGAGCAGAGAGAGAGAGGGAGACAGAGGATCCAAAGCCAGATCTGCACTGACAGCAGAGAGCCTGGTGTGGGGCTCGAACTCACAAACTGTGAGATCATGACATGAGTTGAAGTCAAACACTTAACTAATTGAGCCACACCTATTTATTTTATTTCCTAATTGCTCTGGCTGAGATTTCCAGCACCATATTGAAAAGAAATAGAGAAAGAGAGCATCCTTGTCTTGTTCATGATTGTAGAGGAAAAGCTTTCAACTTTTCACTTTTAACTATGATATTAGTGGTGGGCTTTTAATAATTTTAATATGAGTCTTTTTAATGTCAAGATACTTTCCTTTTCTATTTAGTTTATTGAGTTTTTATTATGAGAGGGTATTTCTGTCCTTCATTCTGTTATTGTGGAATATTACATTAATTTACTTTTGTAGGTTGAACTGTCCTTGCATTCCAGAAATAAATTAGTTGGAGTATAATGTTTTAAATATGCTGCTGAATTTGGTTTAGTAGTATTTTGTTAAGAATTTGCATCAGCATTCATCAGAAATATTGGTATATTCTGTTATTTAATGTTTTTGCCTGGCTTTGGTATAAGGGTGCTAGAAAGTCGGGGAGGGACATTAAAGTATCCCCCAAATTGAGAAAGCACTTTGAGACAGGAATATGAAGGTGGTGATTCCATACAGTATACACAGTTTTTTTCATGGTAACTTATTAATGGGGCAATCAGGTGGGGGAGATCCATGGCAACTACATAGTTATTCTCCAGAAAATCCAGACCTTTGTCCACAGATTTTATTAGAGCTAGGGGACACAAAGAAGGATAGTGTAATGAGATCAGAGGGTTAACATGTACCTCAAAGGGTTTGCATGTACCTAATTGACAGCTAACCTTTTATTAGATCTTGTGGCACCACCTGTGCATCATGAGGGGGAAAGGCTGTGTTATGGCTAACAGATTCACAGGAGGCTAAAACATGCCTTCCACCTCATCCTAGCCTTAGCAGCCTAAGGCATGTATATTAATCTCCAAGGGGCCTGGAACACAAAACCCCAAAAGAGAGGTCATCAAATGAACATGAACAAGATGGTAGGGTCAAAGATGGAATTAGTATTGTCAGCACTCCTACATAGAATAATGATGGCTTCATAAAATGAGTATGGGCTGTTGTTTCCTCTTCAGTTTTTTTGTAAAAGTTTGAAGAGGACTGGTGGTCTTCTTTGAATGTGTAGTGGACTTTCCAGTGAAGCCGTCACTGGACTTTTCTTTTTGATTTATCCATTTCTAGGATTTATCCATTTCTTCTAGGTTTTACAATTTGTTGGCATGTAGTTGTTCATAGTAGTTTTAGAATCCTTTTTATTTCTGTGGTATTGGTTGTAATAGCCCTCCTTCTGATATTTATTTTTGAGTTTTCTCTTTTTGTTCTTAATCTAGCCAATGATTCCTCAATTTTTGTTGAAGTTTTTTAAAAAAGCTTTTAGTTTCCTTGATCTTTTCTATTTTTCAGGCCTCCATTTATTTCAACTTTGATGTTTGTTATTTCCTTCCTTTGGCTAACTTGGGGCTTAGTTTGGCTTTCTCTAGTTCCTGAGGTATAAATTTAAGTTGTTGATCTGACATCTTTCTTCTTTCTTAATGTAAATATTTACTGATACAACTTTTCTCTTAGCACTGCTTTTGCTGCATCCCCAAAATTTGGGTATATTGTGTTTTCATTTTCATTTGTCTCAAGATATTTTCTAATTTCCCTTGTGACATCTTTGAGCCATCGTTTATTTACAAGGGTGTTAATATCCATGTTGTGATGGTGAATCTTATGTGTCAACTTGACTGGGTTAAGTGATGCCCAGATAGCCAGTAAAACATTATTTTTGGGTATGTCTGTGAATGAGTTCAGGAAGCAATTAGCATGTGAATCAGTAGACTAAATAAAGAAGTCTACTAGGTAGGTATCATCAAATCTGTTGAAGGCCCAAATAGAACAAAAAGGCAGAGAAAGGGTGAATTGTGTTTCTGTCTTCTTGAACTGGGACATCTATCTTCTCCTTCCTTCTGATGTTGGAATTCCTCATCATTGGGCTTTTTCAACTCTGGGACTTGTACCAGTGTTGCTGCCCATCCCCCATCCCTGTTCTCAAGCCTTTGGCCTCAGACTGGGAGTTAAACCATTGGTGCTTCTGATTCTCAGGCCTTTACACTTGGACTGAAATACACCACCAGGTTTCTTGGTTCTAAAGCTTGCAGACGGTGTACCATGGAACTTCTCAATTTTTATAATCATGTGAGCCAATTCCTACAATAAATCCCCTCGTGTATCTTGCTATATATTCTATTTGTTCCCTGGAGAACCCTAATACACATATATTTACAGAATTTTAAGTTCTCCTTCTGTTGATTTCTAGTTTTATTCCATTGTGTTTGCAAGAGATATTTTCTAAGATTTCAGTCTTTACATTGTTAAGACTTGGATTTTTGTTTTTTTGTTCTTTGGTTTTTTGTTTTTTTTTGTTGTTGTTGTTGCCTGACTTAAGGTCTGTCTGGCAGAATGCTCCATGTGCACTTGAGAATAATGTATTTTACACTGTTGTGTGAGTGTTGTATAGATGTCTGTTAGGTCCAGTTAGTATATAGTGTGGTTCAAGCCCTCTATGTCCTTTTGATCTTCTGTTTGGTTGTTCTTCTATTACTGATAGAAGGGTGCTGAAGTCTCCTACTATTGTTTTGTTACTCTCTCTTTCTCCTTTCAATTTTGTCAGTGTTTGCTTCATATATTTAAGAGCTGCTGTGTTTGCTAAATAAATACTTATAATTGTTAGATCCTCCTTGTGAGTTGTGTTCCTTCTCATTATATGATATACTTTCTTGTCTCTTGTGATAGTTTTTGACTTGAAGTCTTTATGGCTGCTATTAGTACAGATAGTTTTGCTCTTGTTATTATTTTCACAGAATATATTTTTCCATGCTTTCATTTTCAGCCTATAAATATAAAGTGAGTCTCTTGTATGAAATATATTATTGGATCTTGTTTGTTTAATCCACTCAATCTGTGTTTTTTGATTGAGGAGTGTAATCCATTTACATTTAAACTAATTGACCCAGAAGGACTTACCATTGTCATTTTGTTACTTGTTTTTTGATGTCTTACAGCTTTTTTGTCCTTTATTTCTCTTACTGTTTTTTTTTGTGTTTGACTTTTTCTTTGTATTGATATGTTGTAATTCCTTCTCATTTGCTTTTGTGTGTATTCTATAATTTTTCTTTTGGATATAATTTTAATTATATAAAGTATCTTAAAAGTTAAAAAATCTATTTTAAACTGATAACTTTAATCACATACAAAACCTTACCCCCTTATGGTTCTGTTCCCCCATTTGTTATTGTTACAAATTATATCTTTATATATTGTATACCTATTAACATAGATTTATAGTTCTTTTTAGGGTTTTTGTCTTTTATACTCTGTACAAGAATTAAAAGTGGATTTATGTAACAAACTTACAGTAATACAGGATTCTCTATTTGTATTTTTACCTTTACTGGGTAACTTTATACTTGAATAGGACTTCATGTTGCTGTCTAGCACTTTTTGGTTTAATTTGCAGGAGTCCCAGTATTTTTTTTTTTTTTTTTTTTTTTGTATAGCAGGTCTAGTAGTACTAAATTCCTTCAGCTTTTATTTATCTGGGAAGACCTTAATTTCTCCTTCAGTTTTTCAGCACAGTTTTATAGGACACAATAATCTTGTTTGACAGTTTTTTTCTGTCATTAGCACTCTAGTATATCATCCCGTTTCTTCTGATCAGCAAGGTTTCTGCTGAGAAATTTTTTTTTTTAATTTTTTTCAACATTTATTTATTTTTGGGAGAGAGACAGAGCATGAACGGGGGAGGGGCAGAGAGAGAGAGGGAGACACAGAATCGGAAACAGGCTCCAGGCTCTGAGCCATCAGCCCAGAGCCTGACGCGGGGCTCGAACTCCCGGACCACGAGATCGTGACCTGGCTGAAGTCGGACGCTTAACCGACTGCGCCACCCAGGCGCCCCTGAGAAATTTGATAATATGTACTTGACAAGTCATTTTTCTCTTGCTGTTTTCAAGATTCTCTTTGACTTTGAACAGTTTTGTTATAATTTAGGTCTACTTGTGTTTATGCTAGTTGGAGTTCATTGATCTACAGTTTGTGTCTTCATTTCATTCCTTAGATTGGGAAGTTTTCAGCCACTTCCCAATGTTTTCTCATGTAAGTTCTCTGCCCTTTATCTTTTCCTTCTACGACTGCTATAACACATTTTTAGGACTCTGATGGTGACCCATAGGTCTCTTAGGCTCTCTTCACTTTTTCTTCATTCTGTTTTCTTTTTGTTCCTCTGACTCAATGATTTCAAATGATCTGTGTTTAAGTTTGCCAGTTCTTTCTTCTGCCTAATCAAGTCTGTTTTTGAACTGTTTTGGTGAATTTTTCAGTTCTGTTATTGTATTTTTCAGTTTCAGAATTTTTTTTTAAAGTTTCTATCTCTTTGCAGATATTCTCATTTTGTTTATGCATTGTTTTCCTGATTTGTGTAGTTGTCTATGTTTTCTTTAAGGTCATTGATCATCCTTATAACCATTACTTTAAGTTCTTAGGAACTTTATAGATCTACATTTCTTTATGTTCAATTTCTAGGGCTTAATTTTAATGTCTTGATTAGGCCATGTTTCCCTGTTTCTTTGTATGTTTTATGGTGTTTTGTTGAGATTTTTGTCATTGAAAAAACAGCAATCCCTCCCAGTGTTTATGGACTGATTTTGTTCAGGGGAAGACCTTCACCAAACAGACTGGCTAGAGATTCTGAGGCCTCTCAGACCTTTCCTGATGTGTGTTCTTTGGGGTTGTGTGTGTGCTTTTAGTATATACGTGTGTGTGTGTGTGTGTGTGTGTGTGTGTGTGTCTTGATTTCCCATTTGTTCTCAGATTTCATTTTCTATTGAATTCTTCCGCCCTTATTCTCTTGCTCTGCCTAGTGCCTGCCTGCATGACTTGAGAGCCTCTGATATTCAGTGCACCAAGGCACTCACTTCTGTTTTCACTGGCCTCCAATCTGATATCTAAACTATGCTGCTGTCATTCTTACTAACATCTCAAGCCAGGCAACACAGAAGTCAGTTCCTTGTACACTTCCCAGAGAAGCCAGAATACTGTACTTAAGTTCCACTCTATTTCTTCTGTCTCAAGGAAGGGGTTGGTTACTGGGTGATATTCTTCCTATTGTACCACCCTACTGAGGTGAGGAATGGTGTGTATGGTGAGCAAAATGCAATGAATTCTTTTACTCCTTCTGAACCACCCCTTTTCTTGTTTATGCATTGGTGTGGGTGCTATGGCCCCTCACTATTTTCTAGAGTTCTCACAAAGGTATTTTATTCCTCATAGCTGTTAGGTTGGTGTCTTCATGGGAGAACAAGGGTCTGAAGCTTCCTAGTCCACCATTTTGCTGAAGTTGCTCCTTCCACAGTGAAGTCACTAGTTTCCATAGTGCCTAAAACTATAACAGGTAATAACTAAATAGCTTTCATGTAGGCAAAGAAGACTATTTATTTTCACATTGAGTCCTATTCCCAATTACCCTGTTACCAATTTTCTTTTCTTGTCCATTACAAAATACATATGGCTTGGATTATCTCCTTCCAATAATTTGAAGTAATAAATTCTGCTTGGAGATCTGTTAGTATTGTCTTAAGGATGAAAATGTTTGTAGAAAGTACTTGTATCATAAGCAAACTTATTTTGTAGAATACCATTACATGTGCCATAACATTTTTACTCTTTGCTTACTAATAAGGCTGAAATGAGACTGTATGGATCTCTGACAATAAATGGAGTTCTGAGGTGGTTCTGTTTTCAAATGTGAAAATAGGCTTTGGTTATTTGTATAAGCAAACTTTTATTGAGAGTCGGCTCCATGTAGGTTGCTCTACTGAGTAGGGGATATAAACATGAAGAAGACATAAAGGCTGTCCTTGATGAGATTACAGTTTGATAACAGGGTAGGTATGCTTCAATTGTGCTTTCTTGAATATAAAATGAAAGTAAAATCAACAGTAGCAGCAAATGATTATTGTTGCAGTTGGGGGAAATGTCAGCAGGAGAGAACCGTTAAAAAAAAAAAAAAAGGATCGCTTTATGGGGCACCTGGGTGGCTCAGTCGGTTAAGCACCCAACTTCAACTCTGGTCATGATCTCGCAGTTCGTGGGTTAGAGCCCTGCATCAGGCTGTGTGCTGAGAGCTCAGAGCCTGGAGCCTGCTTCGAGTTCTCTGTCTCCCTCTCTCTGCCCCTCCCCCATTCATGCTCACTCGCACGCGCTCTCTCCCAAAAATAAATAAACATTTAAAAAATTAAAAAAAAAAGAAAGGATTGTTTTAACAGTATTTATTCTTAACTACTATAAGGCAGATGGTCTTAGATTATAGCTATATTAGTGTGGTTTTACTTAAAAATATAATAATGAGCTTACTAAATTTCAGGGAATGTTATAGGCATGACTAGTATTTTGGCTCCACCTAGTAAATAAAGGATAAAGTCTTAAACTAACAAACTACCAAGCGGCAGAATTTTGTTTGGGATGGAGCCAGAGGACAGAGTATGGAGAGGTTATATCCTTAGTGATCTATTACTTTATAGTCATACGTTTGTGTTCAGTAGGCAGAGTGAGTATGGGTTTGGGCTAAGAGTCAGTGAATTGGGTAATCTTAACTGTCTGCCAAAAGCAGGAATTACCTAGAATTTTGTTTTGTTTTCCTATAACAAAGATTTTAAACTGGTAGTCCATATGCTAAATTCAGTTTATAGATGGAGACATGTATATAATTATCTTCTAAAAATAAAGCTTATTTAAAAGAAAAAACACCAAAAACCTAGCACTTCTTAAAGAATTATGTCTGGGGGCTTTCTAAATTGTTTAAAAGATCAGTATGAAGAATTCTTGTAAACGGTTCTTACTTGCTCTATGTCCTTTTAACTTAAAAGGCTTTGTATTATAATTGCTCTGTAAATATCAGAATTTTCTGTATATTGTGCAGTGCACACAAAGAAGCTGTCAAACGGCTTACCTTGTACTTATCAACTTGTTTATTTTCATGCCTCCAAAAAGCTGTATTTTTTTACTAGAGCAGCTGCTACTTTGTAAATATTTTAATGGCTTCTGTTAAGTAGAGCTGTCAGTTTAACAAACAATATCATATAAGATTTTCACTCTTCCATGTATTGCACATCTTGAAATGTGTTTTACCCTGAAAACCTTTGGGAGATTTTAGACTGGAACGGACATCTCCTTTGAAGGCACATAGCCAACAAAAGAAGAGAGATTTAAAGAACCGTGTATAAGATAACCAAGGTAATAGTGCCATTTATTTCAGAAGACCAGTGTATGACAGCAATAAGTTCTCTTAGCTCCTATCTCCTTTTTTGAACTCAACTACAGATTTAAACACTGTTCAAATTAATGAACTACTGACTCAGGCAATATGATAATTACTGACCTTTATCTGAGTTTTATTTTAGGTTGTGCCATCTGGTCTTGGGTAGGTCATCTAACTTCTCAGATTGTTGGTGAGGATTTTAGAAATGGTATCTTGTATATTGTTGATTGTATATTGTTGGTAAATCAATACTTGAAGGGAAATTTGGCGGTGTCCATAAAAATATTTCCTTTTGGACTCAATATACTATACTTTGAAATTATCCTCTATAAACACTAGCATAATGTGTACAAAGATATTTACAAGAGTACTTTTATTTATGCCAGCTTGTTATTTAAACATAAACACACGCCACAGTCATCTTGTTATGGAATTTCAACATGTCTGAAACCAGAGAGAACAGAATAATGATCCCTTAGCTAATTCTCCATCATCCAGCTTCAGTAATTACCAGTTATGGTCAATCTTGTTTCTTCTCAATCCTCTACCGTTCAATACTCTACCCCTGGAATAATAATTGAAGCAAATCCTACACAGATCATTTTATTTGAAATATTTTATATTGTATCTCTTTAAAAATAAGTGTTTCCCCTTTTTATTAATTTTTATTGAAGTATAATTAATACATATTAGTTTCAGGTGTACAGTATAATCATGAAATAATTTTATGCATTACTCAGTGCTTATCAAGGTAAATGTACTCTTTTTAAAATTTGAAAATTTTTAATGTTTATTTTTGAGAGAGAAAGACAGAGACAGAGTGCGAGTGGGGAAGGGAGAGAGAGAGAGGGATACACAGAATCTGAAGTAGGCTCCAGGCTCTGAGCTGTCAGCACAAAGCCCAATGCAAGGCTCCAACTCATGAACTATGAGATCATGACCTGAGCTGGAGTCGGATGCTTAACTGACTGAGCTACCCAGGTGCCCGAAGGTAGATGTACTCTTAATCCACTTTATTTTACCCATTCTACCCATCGACTTCTCTGGAAACCACCAGTTCGTACTCTGTGTTTAAGAGTCTGTTTTCTTGTCTCTTTTTCTTCTTTGTTCGTTTCTTAAATTCCACATGAGTGAAATCACATGGTATTTGCCTTTCTCAGACTGACTTGTTTCACTTAGCATAATGCTCTCTGGCTCCATCTGTGCCCATCCAGGCAGAAGTTCATTCTTTCTTATGACTAATATTCGTGTGTGTGTGTGTGTGTGTGTGTGTGTGTACACACACACATCTTCTTTATCCATTCATCATAGACACCTGGATTGTTTCTGTAGCTTGGATGTTATAAATAATGCTGTAATAAACACAGGAGTACACATATCTTTCTGAATTAGTGTTTTCACTTTAAGTAGAAGTACTGGATTGTATGCTATTTCTACTTTTAATTTTTTGAGGAATCTCCATACTGTTTTCCACAGTGGCTATACCAATTTGCATTCCCATCAGCAATGCACAAGTGTTCCTTTTTCTCTATATCCTTGCCAATATGTTACTTGTCTTTTTGATTTTAGACATTCTGACAGGTATAAGGTGATACATATGTCTTTGTGGTTTTCATTTGATGATTAGTGATGTTGAGTATCTCCGTGTATCCATTGGCCATCTGTATGACTTCTTTGGAAAAATATCAATTCAGGTCCTCTGCCTATATTTTAATTGTATTATTTTGTGGGGGGTGTAAAGTTATATAACTTCTTTGTATATATTTGATATTAACCCCTTATTGGATATGTCACTTGTAAATACCTTCTCCCATTCAGTAGGTTATTTTGTTGATGGTTTCTTGCATTGTGCAGAAGCTTTTCATTTTGGTGTAGTCCCAATAGTTTAATTTTGCTTTGGTTTCCCTTCCCATGTCAAAGTTATTACTGCCTATATAGTCTTCTCAGAGTTTTGTAGTTTCAGGTGTCACATTTAGAACTTTCATCTATTTTGAGTTTTTGTTGTTGTTGTTGTTTTTGTTTTTAATGTATGGCTTAAGTAAGTGACCCAGTTTCATTCTTTTGTATGTAGCTATCCAGTTTTCCCAGCACCATTTGCTGTCTTTTCCCCATTGTATATTCTTGTCTTCTTTGTTGTAGATTAATTGACCATAAAAGTGTGGGTTTATTTCTGGACTCTATTCTGGTCCATGGATCTGTGTGCCTGTTTTTGTGCCAGTACCATACTGTTTTGATTCTTACAGTTTTGTAGTATCCCTTGAAATCTGGGATTGTGATACTTACAGCTTTATTCTTTTTTTCTCAAGATTGCTGTGGCTATTTGAGGCCTTTTGTGGTTCCATACAAATTTGAGAATTATTTGTTATAGTTCTGTGAAAATGTTGATATTTGATAGGGACTACATTGAATCTGTAGATTGCTTTGGGTAGTATGGACATTTTAACAATATTGTTTTTTCCAATCTATAAGCATGGAGCATCTTCCCATTTATTTGTGTCATTTTGTTTGATGTTTGGTTTGGTTTTTATTATTTTTTTTTCAAATAGAAACTACATCATTAGTTAATACTGAGATTATTAATTCAATTTCAGGTCTACAGAGATGTTTTTTTCATCAGCATTACTAATATCACCATTCTCCTATGTCGAAAACCCTAGTTCTTAATCATCATCATAAATGTTCATTTGCTGTATCCCACACCACATGTCTGACTCTTGGATTCTTAATAATAGTGCCACTGATTCTGGGAAGATGGCGGCGTAGGAGGACGCTGGGCTCACCGCGCGTCCTGCTGATCACTTAGATTCCACCTACACCTGCCTAAATAACCCAGAAAACCGCCAGAGGATTAGCAGAACAGAGTCACCGGACCCAAGTGCAGACGAGAGGCCCACGGAAGAGGGTAGGAAGGGCGGCGAGGCGGTGCGCGCTCCACGGACTGGCGGGAGGGAGCCGGGGCGGAGGGGCGGCTCGCCAGCCAAGCAGAGCCCCCGAGTCCGGCTTGCAAAAGCGGAGGGGCCTGACGGACTGTGTTCCGACAGCAAGCGCGACTTAGCGTCTGGGAGGTCATAAGTTAACAGCTCTGCTCGGAAAGCGGGAAGGCTGGAGGACAAAGGGAGGGAGAGCTGCGGAGCCCCCGGAAGACAGAGCTCAGTTTGGCAGGGAACAAAGGCGCTAGCCAGCGCCATCTCCCCCGCCCATCCCCCAGCCAAAATCCCAAAGGGAACCGGCTCCGGCCAGGGAAATTGCTCGTTCCGCGCGAACACCCAACTCTGTGCTTCTGCGGAGCCAAACCTCCGGCAGCGATCTGACTCCCTCCGGCTGCACAGGGCCCCTCCTGAAGTGGATCACCTAAGGAGAAGCGAGCTAAGCCTGCCCCCCCTGCCGCCGTGCACCTTGCCTTCCCACCCCAGCTAATACGCCAGATCCCCAGCATCACAAGCCTGGCAGTGTGCAAGTAGCCCAGACGGGCCACGCCACCCCACAGTGAATCCCGCCCCTAGGAGAGGGGAAGAGAAGGCACACACCAGTCTGACTGTGGCCCCAGAGGTGGGCTGGGGGCAGACATCAGGTCGGACTGCGGCCCCGCCCACCAACTCCAGTTATACACCACAGCACAGGGGAAGTGCCCTGCAGGCCCTCACCACACCAGGGACTATCCAAAATGACCAAGTGGAAGAATTCCCCTCAGAAGAATCTCCAGGAAATAACAACAGCTAATGAGCTGATCAAAAAGGATTTAAATAATATAACAGAAAGTGAATTTAGAATAATAGTCATAAAATTAATCGCTGGGCTGGAAAACAGCATACAGGACAGCAGAGAATCTCTTGCTACAGACATCAGGGGACTAAGGAACAGTCACGAGGAGCTGAAAAACGCTTTAAAGGAAATGCAAAACAAAATGCAAACCACCACGGCTCGGATGGAAGAGGCAGAGGAGAGAATAGGTGAACTAGAAGATAAAGTTATGGAAAAAGAGGAAGCTGAGAAAAAGAGAGAGAAAAAAATCCAGGAGTATGAGGGGAAAATTAGAGAACTAAGTGATACACTAAAAAGAAATAATATACGCATAATTGGTATCCCAGAGGAGGAAGAGAGAGGGAAAGGTGCTGAAGGGGTACTTGAAGAAATAATAGCTGAGAACTTCCCTGAACTGGGGAAGGAAAAAGGCATTGAAATCCAAGAGGCACAGAGAACTCCCTTCAGACGTAACTTGAATCGATCTTCTGCACAACATATCATAGTGAAACTGGCAAAATACAAGGATAAAGAGAAAATTCTGAAAGCAGCAAGGGGTAAACGTGCCCTCACATATAAAGGGAGACCTATAAGACTCGTGACTGATCTCTCTTTTGAAACTTGGCAGGCCAGAAAGAATTGGCACGAGATTTTCAGGGTGCTAGACAGCAAAAATATGCAGCCGAGAATCCTTTATCCAGCAAGTCTGTCATTTAGAATAGAAGGAGAGATAAAGGTCTTCCCAAACAAACAAAAACTGAAGGAATTTGTCACCACTAAACCAGCCCTACAAGAGATCCTAAGGGGGACCCTGTGAGACAAAGTACCAGAGACATCACTACAAGCATAAAACAGACAGACATCACAATGACTCTAAACCCGTATCTTTCTATAATAACACTGAATGTAAATGGATTAAATGCGCCAACCAAAAGACATAGGGTATCAGAATGGATAAAAAAACAAGACCCATCTATTTGCTGTCTACAAGAGACTCATTTTAGACCTGAGGACACCTTTAGATTCAGAGTGAGGGGATGGAGAACTATTTATCATGCTACTGGAAGCCAGAAGAAAGCTGGAGTAGCCATACTTATATCAGACAAACTAGACTTTAAATTAAAGGTTGTAACAAGAGATGAAGAAGGACATTATATAATAGTTACAGGGTCTATCCATCAGGAAGAGCTAACAATTATAAATGTCTATGCGCCGAATACCGGAGCCCCCAAATATATAAAACAATTACTCATAAACAGAAGCAACCTTATTGATAAGAATGTGGTAATTGCTGGGGACTTTAACACCCCACTTACAGAAATGGATAGATCATCTAGACACACGGTCAATAAAGAAACAAGGGCCCTGAATGAGACACTGGATCAGATGGACTTGACAGATATATTTAGAACTCTGCATCCCAAAGCAACAGAATATACTTTCTTCTCGAGTGCACATGGAACATTCTCCAAGATAGATCATATACTGGGTCACAAAACAGCCCTTCATAAGTTTACAAGAATTGAAATTATACCATGCATACTTTCAGACCACAATGCTATGAAGCTTGAAATCAACCACAGGGGAAAAGTCTGGAAAACCTCCAAAAGCGTGGAGGTTAAAGAACACCCTACTAACGAATGAGTGGGTCAACCAGGCAATTAGAGAAGAAATCAAAAAATATATGGAAACAAACGAAAATGAAAATACAACAATCCAAACGCTTTGGGATGCAGCGAAGGCAGTCCTGAGAGGAAAATACATTGCAATCCAGGCCTATCTCAAGAAACAAGAAAAATCCCAAATACAAAATCTAACAGCACACCTAAAGGAAATAGAAGCAGAACAGCAAAGGCAGCCTAAACCCAGCAGAAGAAGAGAAATAATAAAGATCAGAGCAGAAATAAACAATATAGAATCTAAAAAAACTGTAGAGCAGATCAACGAAACCAAGAGTTGGTTTTTTGAAAAAATAAACAAAATTGACAAA
This sequence comes from Lynx rufus, assembly GCF_022079265.1. Taxonomy (NCBI): domain Eukaryota; kingdom Metazoa; phylum Chordata; class Mammalia; order Carnivora; family Felidae; genus Lynx; species Lynx rufus. The sequence goes on from NW_025814896.1 coordinate 81,358,279, forward strand.
CCTCTAGCCAGGCTTCTCAAAAAGAAAAGGGAGATGACCCAAATAGATAAAATCATGAATGAAAATGGAATTATTACAACCCATCCCTCAGAGATACAAACAATTATCAGGGAATACTATGAAAAATTATATGCCAACAAATTGGACAACCTGGAAGAAATGGACAAATTCCTGAACACCCACACTCTTCCAAAACTCAATCAGGAAGAAATAGAAAGCTTGAACAGACCCATAACCAGCGAAGAAATTGAATCAGTTATCAAAAATCTCCCAACAAATAAGAGTCCAGGACCAGATGGCTTCCCAGGGGAGTTCTACCAGACGTTTAAAGCAGAGATAATACCTATCCTTCTCAAGCTATTCCAAGAAATAGAAAGGGAAGGAAAACTTCCAGACTCATTCTATGAAGCCAGTATTACTTTGATTCCTAAACCAGACAGAGACCCAGTAAAAAAAGAGAACTACAGGCCAATATCCCTGATGAATATGGATGCAAAAATTCTCAATAAGATACTAGCAAATCGAATTCAACAGCATATAAAAAGAATTATTCACCATGATCAAGTGGGATTCATTCCTGGGATGCAGGGCTGGTTCAACATTCGCAAATCAATCAACGTGATACATCACATTAACAAAAAAAAAGAGAAGAACCATATGATCCTGTCAATCGATGCAGAAAAGGCCTTTGACAAAATCCAGCACCCTTTCTTAATAAAAACCCTTGAGAAAGTCGGGATAGAAGGAACATACTTAAAGATCATAAAAGCCATTTATGAAAAGCCCACAGCTAACATCATCCTCAACGGGGAAAAACTGAGAGCTTTTTCCCTGAGATCAGGAACACGACAGGGATGCCCACTCTCACCGTTGTTGTTTAACATAGTGCTGGAAGTGCTAGCATCAGCAATCAGACAACAAAAGGAAATCAAAGGCATCAAAATTGGCAAAGATGAAGTCAAGCTTTCGCTTTTTGCAGATGACATGATATTATACATGGAAAACCCGACAGACTCCACCAAAAGTCTGCTAGAACTGATACATGAATTCAGCAAAGTTGCAGGATACAAAATCAATGTACAGAAATCAGTTGCATTCTTATACACTAACAATGAAGCAACAGAAAGACAAATAAAGAAACTGATCCCATTCACAATTGCACCAAGAAGCATAAAATACCTAGGAATAAATCTAACCAAAGATGTAAAGGATCTGTATGCTGAAAACTATAGAAAGCTTATGAAGGTAATTGAAGAAGATTTAAAGAAATGGAAAGACATTCCCTGCTCATGGATTGGAAAAATAAATATTGTCAAAATGTCAATACTACCCAAAGCTATCTACACATTCAATGCAATCCCAATCAAAATTGCACCAGCATTCTTCTCGAAACTAGAACAAGCAATCCTAAAATTCATATGGAACCACAAAAGGCCCCGAATAGCCAAAGGAATTTTGAAGAAGAAGACCAAAGCAGGAGGCATCACAATCCCAGACTTTAGCCTCTAGTACAAAGCTGTCATCATCAAGACAGCATGGTATTGGCACAAAAACAGACACACAGACCAATGGAATAGAATAGAAACCCCAGAACTAGACCCACAAACGTATGGCCAACTCATCTTTGACAAAGCAGGAAAGAACATCCAATGGAAAAAAGACAGCCTCTTTAACAAATGGTGCTGGGAGAACTGGACAGCAACATGCAGAAGGTTGAAACTAGACCACTTTCTCACACCATTTACAAAAATAAACTCAAAATGGATAAAGGACCTAAATGTGAGACAGGAAACCATCAAAACCTTAGAGGAGAAAGCAGGAAAAGACCTCTCTGACCTCAGCCGTAGCAATCTCTTACTCGACACATCCCCAAAGGCAAGGGAATTAAAAGCAAAAGTGAATGACTGGGACCTTATGAAGATAAAAAGCTTCTGCACAGCAAAGGAAACAACCAACAAAACTAAAAGGCAACCAACGGAATGGGAAAAGATATTTGCAAATGACATATCGGACAAAGGGCTAGTATCTAAAATCTATAAAGAGCTCACCAAACTCCACACCCGAAAAACAAATAACCCAGTGAAGAAATGGGCAGAAAACATGAATAGACACTTCTCTAAAGAAGACATCCAGATGGCCAACAGGCACATGAAAAGATGTTCAGCGTCGCTCCTTATCAGGGAAATACAAATCAAAACCACACTCAGGTATCACCTCACGCCAGTCAGAGTGGCCAAAATGAACAAATCAGGAGACTATAGATGCTGGCGAGGATGTGGAGAAACGGGAACCCTCTTGCACTGTTGGTGGGAATGCAAATTGGTGCAGCCGCTCTGGAAAGCAGTGTGGAGGTTCCTCAGAAAATTAAAAATAGACCTACCCTATGACCCAGCAATAGCACTGCTAGGAATTTACCCAAGGGATACAGGAGTACTGATGCATAGGGGCACTTGTAGCCCAATGTTCATAGCAGCACTCTCAACAATAGCCAAATTATGGAAAGAGCCTAAATGTCCATCAACTGATGAATGGATAAAGAAATTGTGGTTTATATACACAATGGAATACTATGTGGCAATGAGAAAAAATGAAATATGGCCTTTTGTAGCAACGTGGATGGAACTGGAGAGTGTGATGCTAAGTGAAATAAGCCATACAGAGAAAGACAGATACCATATGGTTTCACTCTTATGTGGATCCTGAGAAACTTAACAGGAACCCATGGGGGAGGGGAAGGAAAAAAAAAAAAAAAAAAAAGGACGTTAGAGTGGGAGAGAGCCAAAGCATAAGAGACTGTTAAAAACTGAGAACAAACTGAGGGTTGATGGGGGGTGGGAGGGAGGGGCGGGTGGGTGATGGGTATTGAGGAGGGCACCTTTTGGGATGAGCACTGGGTGTTGTATGGAAACCAATTTGTCAATAAACTTCATATATATAAAAAAAAAAAGAAATAAAGAGAGAAGAATCAAATAATAACAGAAACAAAAGAGGAGACATTACAACTGATCCCCCAGATATAAAAAGGATCATAAGGGACTATTAGCAAAATTATACACCAGTAACTTGAAAAACCTACATGAAATAGGAAAATTCCTACAAACATACTACCTACCAAGACTGAATCAAAAACAAACAGAAAGCCTGAACAGACCAATAGCAAATGAGAAAAGTAAAGGAGTAATTAAAAACCTTCCAACAAAGAAAAGTCCAGGACCAGATGGATTCACAGGTGAATCCTACCAATCATCAAAAAAATTAATACCAGTCCTCTCCAAACACTTCCAAAAAGTCAAAGACGAGGGAACACTTCCACCTATTCTATGAGACCAACACCACTGTGATACCAAAGACTGACAAAGACACCAGAAAAGAAAACTACAAGTCAAACATCTCTGACAAACATAGTTGCAAGAATCCCCAACAAAATACTAGCAAACTTAGTTCAAGAGCACATTAAAAGAATCATATCCTTGGAATGCAAGGATGGTTCAACATAGAAAAATCAGTAAATGTGACATGCCACATTTAACAGAACAAAGGATAAAATTAACATAATCATCTCAGTACACGTAGGAAAAGCATTTGACAAAATTCATCTCCTTCTCATGGTAAGAAAGAAAAAACTCTCAACAAATCAAGTACTAAAACAAATGCACCTCAACACAATAAAGGCCATTTATGAAAAGGCCACAGGTAACATCGTACTCAACAGTGAAAAGCTGAAAGCATCACATTTAACTTCTAAAACAAGGATGTCCACTTCCGCCCTCTCCAATTCAACATAGTACTTAAAGTATAAGGCAGAACAATTAAAAGCAAAAAGTAAACAAAGGCACCCAAATTGCAAAGGAAGAAGTGAAACTACCTATTTGCAAATAACATAATCTTAAATGTAGAAAACCTTTAAGACTCCACAAAAAACAGAGTACATGGATTCAGTAACAACACAGGATACAAAACCAACATACAAAAATCAACTACATTTCTATATATTAACCACCTACCAAAAAGGAAATTTAAAAAACAGTTCCATTTACAATAATATTTTTTAAAAAAGAAATACTTAAGTATAAATTTAACCAAGGAGTAAAACCCTTATACACGTAAAACTACAAAACACTGACTTAAGAAATTTAAAAAGGGGGCACCTGGGTGGCTCAGTCAGTTAAGCATCCAACTTTAGCTCAGGTCATGATCTTGCAGTTCATAAGTTCGAGCCCCATGTAGGGCTCTGTGCTGACAGCTCAAAGCCTGGAGCTTCCTTCAGATTCTGTGTCTCCCTCTCTCTCTGCCCCTCCCCCACCCACACTCTATCTCCTTCTCTCAAAAATAAACATTTTTTAAAGAAATAAATTTTAAAAGAAATAAATGGGGTGCCTGGGTGGCTCAGTCAGTTAATCATCTGATTCTTGATTTCTGCTCAGGTCATGATTTCACAGTCCTGGGATGGAGCATCACGTCAGGCTCCATGCTGGGCATGGAGCTTACTTGAGATTCTTTTCCCCTCTCCCTCTGCCCCTCTCCTGCTCACACAATCTCTCTCTCTCTCTCTCTCTCTCTCTCTCTCTCAAAACAAAAACAAAACAAATACATAGAAGGACATCTCATGTTTATGTACTAGAAGACTCAGTATTGTTAAAAAGCTCGTATTTCCTGGGGCACCTGAGTGGCTCCATCAGTTAAGCATCCTACTTTGGTTCAGGTCATTATCTCACATTTCATGGGTTCAAGCACCCATTAAGCACCCATCAGGCTCTGTGCTGACATCTTGGAGCCCGGAACCTGTCTCAGATTCTGTGTCTCACTCTCTCTCCTCCCCTCCCCTGCTTGTGCTCTGTGTCTCTGTCTCTTTCTCTCTCCCCTACCTCTCTCAAAAATAAACATTTAAAAAATTTGTTTAAAAAAAGCTCATCCTGGGGTGCCTGGGTGGCTCAGTCAGTTGAGCGTCTGACTTCGGCTCGGGTCATGATCTCACAGTTTGTGAGTTTGAGCTCCGTGTTGGGTTCTGTGCTGACAGCTCAGAGCCTGGGGCCTGCTTCGGATTCTGTGCCTCCCTCTCTCTCCGCCCCTCCTCCTGTCTCTCTCTCTCTCTCCCCCTCAAAATAAACATTTAAAAAAAAAAAAGCTCATACTTCCCAAAGCAGTTTGTACATTCAATGCAATCTTTATCAAAACCCCAATGGCATTTTTCACAAAAACAGAAGACAATACTAAAATTTTTTTGGAACTACAGAAAACCCCAAATAGCTCAAAAAATTTTGATCAAGAATAAAGCTGGAGGTATCATACTGCCCTTTTCAAACATATTACAAATTTATAATAATCTAAACATTATGGTATGGGCAGAAAAACAGAAATATAAATTAATGAAACAGAATAGAGCACCAGAACTAAGTACATGCATAAAAGAATCAACTGATCTTCAGTAAGGGTGCCACAAATACACACGTGGAAAAGACCATTTCTTCCATAAATGCTGGGAGAAAAATTAGAAATTTACATGTAAACAAATGAAACTGGACCCTTATCTCACTCCATTTTGAATAATCAACTCAAAATGGATTAAAGACCTAAACTCAAAACCTGAAACAATAAAGTCTTAGAAGAAAATCTAGGGTAAAAGCTACCACACATGGGACTAGCCAATGATTTCTTGGATAGGACACCAAAAGCACAGGCAACAAAAGCAAAAATAGACAAATGAGATTATATCAAACTAAAAAACTTCTTTACAAAAACGAAGTCCTCAACAAAATAAAAAGGCAACCCACAGAATGGGAGAAAATATTTACAGGCCAAATATTAAATAAGGGCAAGTTAATACCCAAAATTTATAAATAATTACAACTCTCGGTATACAGAGGAATATTATTCAGCCTTAAAAAAGGAAATCCTGCCATTTGCCACAACATGGATGCGCCTAAAGGACATGATGCTAAGTAAACTAAGCCAGACACAGACAAATCTTGGGGCTCCTGGGTGGCTCAGTCGGTTAACTTCAGCTTCAACTTTAACTTCAGCTCAGGTCATGATTTCATGGTTTATGAGTTCAAGGTCTATTCTGGGCTCTGCACCAACAATACGGAGTCCGCTTGGGATTCTCTCTATCTCCCTTTCTCTCCGCCCCTCCTCTACTTGTGCTTTCTCTCTCAAAATAAAATTTAAAAACTTAAAAAAAAAAAAAAGCAAGACATGATCTCAATTATATGTGGAGTCCAAATAGTCAAACACATAGAAGCAGAGAGTAGAATGGTGGTTGCCAGGGGCTGTGGAGAGGAGGAAATGGGAATCTGTTGGTCAAAGAGTACAAAATTTAATTTATGCAAAACGTTCTGGAGATCTACTGTATGTGACCTGTAATGTTTAATACCGTATTTTAAAATTTTCTGAGAGAGTAGGTATTATGATAAGTGCTCTTACCACAAAGGAAAAAAGGAAAAACAACAAAGGGGGTATGGGAGGAAACTTTTGGAAGTGATAGATAAGTTTATGGCAATTACAGTAATGATGGTTTCACAGGTGTATACGTATCTCCAAACCCATCAAGTTGTATACGTTTAAACATCTACAGCTTTTTGTATCACTGCGGTTAATATAGTTTCCTTCATGGTATTAAAAAATGTAATTGAAGGGGCACCTAGGTGGTTCAGTCATTTAAGCATCTGACTTTGGCTCAGGTCATGATCTCATGGTTCCTGGGTTCAAGGCCAGCATCAGGGTCTGTGCTAACAGCTCAGAGCCTGGAGCCTGCTTTGGATTCTGTCTCCCTCTCTCTCTCTGCCCCTCCCCTGCTTGCACTCTTTCTCTCTCTCAAAAATGAACAAACATTAAAAAATAAAAAAAGAGAAATGTAAATAAATAAATAAATGAAAAAAAGAGGTTAGAGTGGGAGAGAGCCAAAGCATAAAAGACTCTTAAAAACTGAGAACAAACTGAGGGTTGATGGGGGGTAGGGGGGGGGGGTGGGTGATGGGTACTGAGGAGGGCACCTTTTGGGATGAGCACTGGGTGTTGTATGGAAACCAATTTGTCAATAAACTTCATATAAAAAAAAAATAATAGTGCCACTGATTATGATTGTAAAACAGCTGAAGATTGTTTTGAAAGACCATTTTTATATCTATTCATATGTGTAGTTACAAACACTGAATTTTAAAAGTCACTTAGAATAATTCTTGCATTATTATGGCAGTAATTGGATACCTAGTTAGTTTTGTTTTATTTTTACGATTATTTTTTAAAAAGCTCCATATAATTATGTAAAATTAATGGTTCCAGAGTCAACCCTGCAAAGAAAAGCATATTCGAGGAACTATAAATTCTACACCTGTACCCTTTTTTCTATAATAACTATTGTAGATATTTAAACAAAAATACACTGAGATAAATAGTATCATATTCTCTGTTCACTTTGTTCTTTATTCTTAGTAGATTCTGAACATCAGTCTATTGTGTGTAGAGTTGTACGTTTCTCCTTTATTTGGATGTGCCATAGTGTATTGAACTATTCTCCTTTTAATGAATATTTAGATTATATCCAGTCTTTTTTGGGGGGAGGGGAGGGGTTATTATAAACAGTGTTATAATGAATAGCTTTGTGCACTCATCTTTCCGTGTATACATGTTTGTGTATGGGTGTCTTTGGATTAGATTTCTAGAAGTGAGATTTCTGGATCAAAGTTACTTCATACATTTATTAGATATTGCCAAATTCTCTTTTATAGGACTTTTATTATTTTGCATTCCCACTGGCAGTGTATGTATTCACTCCTACAACCTTGTCAATGGCATATACTGTCAGACTTAGAATCTAACAGGTGGAAAATATCTCAGGGTGATTTTAATTTGCTGTGCACGCTGTTCCTAACCCATTTTTCTTCAGGAATGTGCATCTTTTGTTTTACTGTATTTTAGAAGCTCTTAATATATTAGAGATATTAAATTTTTATTCACATAAGTTGTGAATATTTTTGTTAGTCATCTTAAAAATTTGCTTAATGTGTTTTTCCCTATAAAATATATTAATTTTAAGTTATTACTTTTATCACCTTTCCCTTTTTACTTCTGGATTTTGAAGGTTTGTGTGTTGATTTTCTGTTGTTCCTATAACAAGTTACCACAGATTTAGCACCTTAAATCAACACCCATCTATTTTACTGTTCTGTAGTTTGGAAGTCCACATATAGTGCAGCTTGCCTGAACCTCTTGCTCAGGGCCTGACAAGATTTAAATCAAGTTGTCAGCTGGGCTGGGCTGGTGTCTAGAGGTTCATGGGGAAGATTTTGATGCAGGCTCAGTCAGGTTGTTGATGGACTTCAGTTCCTTGACGTTATGGCACTAAGGTCTCCCATTCTTTTCTTGCTATGGGTTAGGACTATTCTTTGCTCCTAGAGGAGGAACATTCCCTTTCAAGCTTTCCATGAGGATTCCTCCAGCAATAGAAGGTCAAATCTCTTTCACACTTCAAAACTTTCTTTCCTCCTCTACTGCCACAATATTTTTACTCCAGCCAGAAAAAGATCTCTGGCTCATTTGATATAGTGCACCCAACTGGATAATACAGAATAATCTTTTGGCAACTATAATTACATTTTTTGGTTAACGACATTTTATTCTTTATTAAAAGATTATACTAAAGAAATACATACATGTTTCTAAAAATTATGAAATATATTCACAAAATTGTCAATCTAAAATTCTAGTGTAATGTTTGCGAAGTCCCTTTTGCCATTTGCATAGCATATTCACACATCTTTGGAAGATCTGTTTTGCCTACCACTAATTTTTAGAAAGTTTCCCTAATTCCTAATACCCAGCTTATATTGGACTTCACTCTTTTTTTTTCTTCTGATTTAGATTTTTTAAAAGAAAATTTTAATGTTTATTTTTGAGAGAGCACAATCAGGGGAGGGGCAGGGAGAAGGGGACAGAGGATTCAAAGTGGGCTCTGAGCTGACAGTAGCAAGCCCAACATGGGGCTTGAACTCACAAACTGCAAGACCATGACCTGAGCTAAAGTGAGACACTCAACCCACTGAGCCACTCAGGTGCCCCTACATGGTTTAGATTTAAATCCTTCATCCTTCTGGAATTTACTATGGTGTGAAGAGTAAATCCAAATTTTTTCAAAAAAAAAAATCTGTTTAAGTCCAAGCTAGTTAACATATAGTATAGCAATGGTTCCAGGAGTAGAATTTAGTGATTCATCAGTTAAATATAACACCCAGTGCTCATCCCAACAAGTGCACTCCTTAATGCCCATCACCCATTTAGCCCATCCCCCCACCCAACACCCATCCTCGATTTGTTCTCTATATTTAAGAGTCTCTAATGGTTTGCCTCCCTGTCTCTTTTTATTTTTCCTTCCCTTCTTGTATATTCATCTGTTTTGTTTCCTAAGTTTCACATATGTGAAATCATATGATATTTCTTTCTGAGTGACTTATATTTCACTTAGTATAATATGTGTTCCATCCACGTTGTTGCAAATAGCAAGATTTTGTTCTTTTTGGTTACTGAGTAATATTTAATTGTTACATATATACCACATATTCTTTATCCACTCATCAGTCAGTGGGCATTTGGGGTCTTTCCATAATTTGGCTGTTGTCAGTGCTCCTAGAAACATTGGGGTGCATGTGCCCCTTCAAATAAGCATTTTTGTATCCTTTGGATAAATAGCTAGTAGTACAATTGCTGGGTTTTGGGGTAGTTCTATTTTTAATTTTTTGAGGAACCTCCAAACTGTACCAGTTTGCATTCTCACCAATAGTGCGAAAGTGTTCCTCTTTCTCTACATCCTAGCTAACCTTTCCTGAGTTGTTAATTTTAGCCATTGTTTCAGGTGTGAGGTGGTATCTCAATGTGGTTTTGATTTGTATTTCCTTGATGATGAATGATGTTGAGCTTCTTTTCATGTGTCTATTAGTCATCTATGTGTCTTCTTTCGAAGTGTCTGTTCATGTCTTTTGTCCATTTCTTCACTGGATTATTTGTTTTTTGGGTGTTCAGTTTGATTAAGGTCTTTATAGATTTTGGATATTGACCCTTTATCGATGTGTCTTTTGCACATATCTTCTCCCATCTCATTGGCTGCCTTTTAGTTTTGTTGATTGTTTCCTTCACTGTCCAGAAGCTTTTTATCTTGATGAGTTCCCAGTAACTCATGTTTGCTTTTGTTTCCCTTGCCTCCAGAGACATGTCTAGTAAGTTGCTGTGGCTGAGGTCAAAGAGGTTACTGCTTCTTTTCTCCTCTAAGATTTTGATGTTCTCCAGTCTCACATTTAGGTCTTTCATTCATTTTGACTTTATTTTGTATATTGTGTAAGAAAGCAGTCAAGGTACATGAAGAATGTCCAGTTTTCCCAACACTATTTGCTGATGATACTTTTTTCTATTGGACACTCTTTCCTACTTTGTTGAAGATTATTTGGCCATACATTTGTGCGTCTACTTCTGGGTTTTCTAGTCTGTTGCATTGATCTGTGTGTCTGTTTTTGTTCCAGTACCATACTGTCTTGATGATTACAGTTTGTAATTCAGCTTGAAGTCCAGAATTGTGATGCCTCCATCTTTGGTTTTCTTTTTCAGGATTGCTTTGGCTATTCGGGTTTTTTTCTGGTTCCGTACAAATTTTAGAATCGTTTGTTTTAGCTCTGTGAAGAAAGCTGGTGTTATTTTGATAGGGATTGCATTGAATATGTAGATTTTTTTGGGTAGTATTGAGATTTCAAAAATATTTATTCTTTGAATCCATGAGCATGGTATGTTTTTCCATTTCCTTGTATCTTCTTCCATTTCTTTCTTAAGTTTTCTATAGTTTTCAGCATACAGATCTTTTACCTCTTTGGTTGGGTTTAGTCCTAGGTATTTTATGGTTTTCAGTGTAGTTGTAAATGGGATCGATTCCTTGGTTTCTCTTGCTGCTGCTTCATTATTGGTGTACAGAAATGCAAATGATTTCTGTACATTTATTTTATATCCTGCGACTTTGCTGAATTTACCTATCAGTTCTAGCAATTTTTTAGTGGAGTCTTTGAGGTTTTCCATGTAGAGTATCATGTCGTCTGTGAAGAGTGAAAGTTTGACTTCTTGATTGATTTGGAAGCCTTTTATTTCTTTTTGTTTGATTGCTGAGGCTAGGACTTCCAAAACTGTGTTGAACGACATGGTGAGAGTGGACATCCCTGTCATATTCCTGACCTTATGGGGAAGCTCTCAGTTTTTGCCCGTTGAGGATGGTATTAGTGGTGGGTCTTTCATAAATGGCCTTTATGATCTTGAGGTATGCTCCTTCTATCCCTATTTTCTTGAGGGTTTTTGTCAAGAGAGGATACTATATTTTGTCAATTGCTTTTTCTGCATCTCTTGTGAAGATCATATGGTTCTTATCCTTTCTTTTGTTAATGCGATGTATCACATTGATTGATTTGCAGATATTGAGCCAGCCCTTCAGCCCAGGCTTAAATCCCACTTGCTAATAGGGAATAATTCTTTTAATGTATTGTGGGATCTTGTCTGCTAGTATCTTGTTGAGAATTGTTGCATCCATGTTCACCAGGGAAATTGGTCTATTGTTTTCCTGGTTAGTCTTTGTCTGGTTTTGGAATCACTGTAATACTGGCCTCATTGAATGAGTTTGGAAGTTTTCTTTCCATTTCTGTTTTTTGGAACAGCTTCAAAAAAATATGTATTTACTCTTCTTTAAATGTTTGGTAGAATTCCCCTGGAAATCTTTCCAGCCCTGGATTCTTTTTTGTTGGGAGAGTTTTGATAACTGATTCAATTTATTTACTGGTTATGGGTCTGTTCAAATTTTCTGTTTCTTCCTGTCTGTTTTGGTAGTTTATATGTTTCTAGGAATTTGTCCATTTCTTCCAGATTGCCCAATTTGGTAGCATATAATTGCTCATAACATTCTCTTACTATTGTTTGTATTTCTGCAGTGTTGGTTGTGTGTCCTCTTTCAATATGTGGTTTTATTTTTCCTTTCGATTTTTTTTTCTGATAGATCTGACGAGGGGTTTATCAATTTTGTTAATTCTTTGAAAGAACCCGTTCCTGGTTTCATTGATCTGTTCTACATTTTTTTTTAAATTTCAATATCATTGATTTCTCCTCTAATCTTTATTATTTACCTCCTTCTGCTGGTTTTGGGCTCTATTTGCTATATTTTTCTAGCTCTTTTAGGTGTAAGTTTAGGTTGTATATTTGAGACCTTTCTTCCTTCTTTAGGAACGCCTGGATTGCTATATTCTTCCCTGTAATGACTGCTTTTCCTACATCCCACAGCTTTTACACTGCTGTGTTTTCATTTTCTTTTCTTTCCTTTTTTTTTTAAATATTTACTTATTTTGGGGAGAGCGCAAGTGGGGAAGGGGCAGAGAGAGAGGGACAGAAGATCTAAAGCAGGCTCTGCACTGACAGGCTGACAGCAGTGAGCCTGATGTGGGGCTTGAACTCAGAACCACAAGATCATGACCTGAGCCAAAGTTGGATGCTCAATCAACTGAGCCACCCAGGTACCCCTTGTGTTTTCATTTTCATTGGCTTCTATGTATTTTTAATTTCCTCTTTAATTTCTTGGTTAACCTATTCATTATTTAGTGGGGTGTTCTTTAATCTCCAAGTATTCATGGTCTTTCCAAATTTTTTCTGTGGTTGATTTCAAGTTTCATAGTGTTGTGGTCTAAAAATTTGCAAGGTATGATATTGATCTTTATGTACTTGTTGAAGGCTGACTTGTGACCCAGTATGTGATCTCTTCTGGAGAATGTTCCATGTGTCTTTGAGAAGAATGTGTATTCTGCTTTAGGATGAAATGTTCTGAATATATCTGTCAAGCCCATCTCCAGTGTGTCATTCAAAGCCATTGTTTCCTTGTTGATTTTCTGCTTAGATTATCTGTCTATTGCTATAAGTGGGGTGTTGAAGTCCCCTACTCTTATGGTTTTATTATCAATGAATTTTTTATGTTTGTGATTAATCGATTTATATATTTGGGTGATCCCAAGTTGGAGGCATAAATATTTACATTTAGTTATTCTTGGTGGCTAGACCCCCTTAGTTATGATATAGTGCCTTTCTCCATCTCTTGTTACAATATTTGTTTTAAAGTCTACTTTGTCTCATATAAGTATGGCTACTCAGGCTTTCTTTTGACATCCATAAACATGATAGATGGTTTTCCATTTCCTTACTGTCAAATAGATACCACTCCTTAAATGATGAAGTTCATCATTTCCTCACTGATTTGAATTGCTCTCATCATATACTAAACTTCATATGGATTGTCTACTGTGTACCATTGGGATACCAATATAATACTTTATACAGAGTCTTTACAGTATGCTTAAATGTCTGTGGGACCAGCTCCCTTTCATTCTTCTTTTATAAGATTTTCCTGGCTTTTATTGCTTACTCATCTTTCCAAAGAATTTTACAACTATTTAATATCAGGAGGAAAAATGTCTGATGGTATTTTTATAAACTTAGTATTAAATTTATAAGTTAACTTAGGGAGAACTGAATGTGTCACATGTCTTGTGTGTTGTTTCTGGAAGTGGTCATAAGATTTTACATCTTCGTTCCATGAATATAATGAATTAATGGATTTCCTAATTTAAAACCATTCTTGAAAATAGGAATAAACCACACTTGGTCATGGTTTTTAAAATGCGCTATTGGATTCCATTTAGTAATGTTACATTTAGGAACTGCTATAATGATGTTTTTTAAGTCACAGTAGTCTGAAGTAATGCCTTTGATGAGTACAAAATTAATGGCTTACTTTCCTCAGAACATGGAATTTTGAATTTGAAAATTTCTTCCTGGTCTAGAAAAGTTTAACAGCCATTGAGGTAATCTGATTTTTATAGGTTTTGTAAAATTTTCCTACCTGAGCAAGATATTTTAGTGTGGGTGGGAGAGCATTTTAGTTCGTCTGTTTTGTTCTAATGTAACTTTTCATCTAAGACTTACTGCTAGTCTGGTAAATTGTAGTATTCTTGAAAATTATCCTTTCCAACTAAGTCTTCAAATTTATTTTCATATTTAAATAAAATAATCTTCTTTGATACTTTAAATTTTTTCTGTTTTGGTCATCATTCCCCATTTACCATGTCTAATTTTGTGTATTTCTGTTTCCTTCCTTTTCCCTTTGAAAAAGGTTAGCCTAGTGATTTGTCTACATTGATTTTTTTTTCAGATGACCATATTTTGGAATGATTTTGTTCATTTTCTGTTTTCTACCTTCAATTTCTAGAAATTAAATGTTAGAAATTCTAGCATTAATTTCTGCTTTCACTTTTATTCAGGCGTTCCCCCCCTTTTTTTTTTGAAGCATGGAGGATTTGCTTTGTAGTAATGTTGCTTAGCTTTTAAGCTAATGAGTCTTTGAATTTCATTTTTTAATATGACTCTTAAATAGTATAAATATTCCTCTGATAACTCAAAGATTTTGATATATAATATTGATCTAAGAATATTCAATATGTTTTTAAGTTTCTAAGTAACAGGCCTTATATTTTTTATTTTTCTAAATGCTTATTTTTGAGACAGAGAGTGTGCACATACAAGCATGGGAGGGGCAGAGAGAGAGGAGGACAGAGGATCCAAAGTGGGCTCTGTGCTGATAGCAGAGGGCCTGATGTGGAGCTCGAACTCATGAACTGTGAGGTCATGACCTGAGCCAAAGTCAGATGCTTAACTGACTGAACCACCCAGGCACCCCAGTAATAGGCCTTTTAATTTTTTTTTAAGTAATCTCTGTACCTATCATGGGGCTTGAACTCCTGACCCCGTGATCAAGAGTCATGTGCTCTATTGACTAAGCCAGCCAGGTACCCCTACAGGCCTGAAATAAATAATTTTTATTTTATTCATCATTTCTCATTTTATTCTTTTTTTTAAATATAAAATTTATTGTCAAATTGGTTTCTATACAACACCCAGTGCTCATCCCAACAGGTGCCCTCCTCAATGTCCATCACCCACTTTCCCCTCCCTCCCACCACCCATCAACCCTCAGTTTATTCTCAGTTTTTAAGAGTCTCTTATGGTTTGGCTCCCTCCCTCTCTACCTTTTTTTTTTTTTCCCCTTCCCCTCCCCCATGGTCTTAAGTTTCTCAGGATCCACATAAGAGTGAGAACATATGGTATCTGTCTTTCTCTATATGACTTATTTCTCTTAGCATAACATTCTCTCTGGTTGGCATATAACTTTTCATAGTATTCTGATAATTGCTTGTATTTCTGAGGGATTGGTTGTAATAGTTCCATTTTCATTCACGATTTTATCTATTTGGGTCATCTCCATTTTCTTTTTGCGAAGCCTGGCTAGAGATTTGTCAATTTTGTTTACTTTTTCAAAAAACCAACTCTTGGTTTCATTGATCTGCTCTACAGTTTTTTTAGATTCTATATTGTTTATTTCTGCTCTGATCTTTATTATTTCTCTTCTTCTGCTGGGTTTGGGGTGTCTTTGCTGTTCTGCTTCTATTTCCTTTAGGTGTGCTGTTAGATTTTGTATTTATCTTGTTTCTTGAGATAGGCCTGGATTGCAATGTATTTTCCTCTCAGGACTGCCTTTGCTGCATCCCAAGGCGTTTGGATTGTTGTATTTTCATTTTCATTTGTTTCCATATATTTTGTAATTTCTTCTCTAATTGCCTCATTGACCCATTCATTCATTAGTACGGTGTTCTTTAACCTCCATGCTTTTGGAGGTTTTCCAGACTTTTCCCCTGTGGTTAATTTCAAGCTTCACAGCATTGTGGTCTGAAAGTATGTATGGTATGATCTCAATTCTTTCATACCTATGAAGGGCTGTTTTGTGACCCAGTATGTGATCTATCTTGGAGAATGTTCCATGTGCACTCGAGAAGAAAGTATATTCTGTTCCTTTGGGATGCAGAGTTCTAAATATATCTGTCAAGGCCATCTGATCCAATGTATCATTCATGGCCCTTGTTTCTTTATTGATCCTGTGTCTAGATGATCTATCCATTGTTGTAAGTGGGGTATTAAAGTCCCCTGCAATTACCACCTTTTTATCAATAAGGTTGCTTATGTTTGTGATTAATTGTTTTATATATTTGGGGGCTCCCAATTCGGTGCATAGACATTTATAATTGTTACCTCCTCCTGATGGATAGACCCTGTAATTATTATATAATGCCCTTCTTCATCTCGTGTTACAGCCTTTACTTTAAAGTCTAGTCTGATATAAGTATGGCTACTCCAGCTTTCTTTTGACTTCCAGTAGCATGACAGATAGTTCTCCATCCCTTCACTTTCAATCTGAAGGTGTCCTCAGGTCTAAAATGAGTTTCTTTTAGACAGCAAATAGATGGGTCCTGTTTTTTTTTTGTTTTTTTTTTTTTATCCATTCTGATACCCTATGTCTTTTGGTTGGAGCATTTAGTCCATTTACATTCTGTGTTATTATTGAAATATATGGGTTTAGAGTCATTGTGTTGTCTGTAGGTTTCATGCTTGTAGTGATGTCTCTGGTACTTTGTGGTCCTGCAACATTTCACTCACAGAATCCCACTTAGGATGTCTTGTAGGGCTGGTTTAGTGGTGATGAATTCCTTCAGTTTTTGTTTGGGAAAACCTTTATCTCTCCTTCTATTCTGAATGACAGACTTGCTGGATAAAGGATTATTGGTTGCATATTTTTTTCTGTTCATCACATTGAAGATTTCCTGCCATTCCTTTCTGGCCTGCCAAGTTTCAGTACATAGGTCTGCTACTACTCTTATGTGTCTACCTTTGTAAGTTAGAGCCTGTTTATCCCTAGCTGCTTTCAGAATTTTCTCTTTGTCCTTGTATTTTGCCAGTTTCACTATGATATGTTGTGCAGAAGATCAATTCAAATTATGTCTGAAGGGAGTTCTCTGTGCCTCTTCAATTTCAATGCCTTTTTCCTTTCCCGGATCAGGGAAGTTCTCAGCTATGATTTGTTCAAGTACACCTTCAGCCCCTTTCTCTCTCTTCTTCTTCTTCTGGAATTCCTATGATATGGATATTGTTCCGTTTGATTGCATCACTTAGTTCTCTAATTCTCCCCTCATACTCCTGGAATTTTATATCTCTCTTTTTCTCAGCTTCCTTTTTTTCCATAATTTTATCTTCCAATTCACCTATTTTCTCCTCTGCCTCTTCAATCTGTGCTATGGCCACCTCCATTTTATTTTGTACCTCATTTATAGCATTTTTTTAGTTCCTCATGACTATTTCTTAGTCCCTTGATCTCTGTAGCCATAGATTCTCTGCTGTCCTCTAGGCTTTTTCAAGCCCAGCGATTAATTTTATGACTATTATTCTAAATTCTTGTTTCATTATATTGCTTAAATCAGTTTTGATCAATTCGTTAGCTGTCGCTACTTCCTGGAATTTCTTTTGAGGAGAATTCTTACGTTTCGTCATTTTGGGTAGTGCCTGCCATGGCTCCAAACTGCAAGGCACTTCCCCTGTGCTGTCCAGAGTAACTTGTGTTGGTGGGCAGGGCCACAGTCAGACCCGATGTCTGCCCCCAGCCCACCCCTGGGGCCACAGTCAGACTGGTGTGTACCTTATCTTCCCCTCTCCCAGGGGCAGGACTCACTGTGGAGTGGTGTGGCCCCTGCCTGGGCTACATGCACACTGCCAGACTTGTAGTGCTGCTTCAATGGGATCTGGCCAAGGGCGTATCAGCCAGGGTGGATCCACAAGGTGCACAGGGGCAGAAAGGGCAGGCTTAGCTTGCTTTGCTGGCTGTGGTCCCCTGCAGCAGGGTCCTGCAGCACCGGGAGGGAGGCAGGCCTGTTGGAGGGATGGATCCACAGAAGCACATCATTGGGCGTTTGTGCAGTGCAAGCAAGTTCGGTGACAGGAACTGGTTACCTTTGGAATTTTAGGTGGGGGATGAGAGAGGGAAGTGGTGCTTCCTAGCGCCTTTGTTCCCCCACCGAGCTGAGCTCTGTCTTCCAGGGCTCAACAACTCTCCCTCCTGGCATCCTCTCGCCCTTCCCCCTCTCCAAGAGCAGAGCTGTTGACTTTTAACATTCCAGATGTTAAGTCCCACTGGCTGTCAGAACTCATGGAGTCCGGCCCCTCCGCTTTTGCAAGCTAGACTTCAGGGGTTCTGCCTTGCTGGGTGGGCTGCCCCTCCACCACCCCGGCTCCCACCAGTCCGTGTAGCGTGCACTGCATCTCTGCCCTTCCTACCCAATTCTGTGGGCCTCTTGTCTACACTTGGCTCCGTAAAGTCCGTTCTGCTAGTCTTCTGGTGGTTTTCTGGGTTATTCAGGCAGATGTGGGTGGAATCTAAACGATCAGCAGGAGGAGGTGAGCCCAGCGTCCTCCTACACCGCCATTTTCCCTAGCATTCTCATTTTATTCTTTCAGCAAGGTCAGAGTACACTTTCCTTTTATTTCTATTTTTTTCCCAATTAACAGGCTTATTGAAGTTTCCCTTCTATGTAGCCTAAGATACAGCTAATTTTCCTCAATGTTTCCATGAGCATCTACCAAAAGGTAATCCTCTATTATCAGAATTCAGAATTTATTATAGATCTAAAAGAACTAACTCACTGATTCTGTTTAGGTGTTTTATATCCTCTAATATTTTGTCCACTTGATCTTTCTTAAATTGAGAGTATATTCTCCTTGCACTTTGTATAATTTTTGCTTAATGATAACTGTCACTGTGTTATTTGGAATTTTTGTAACTGTTACATCATTATTGTGAATTGCATCTTTTAGCATTATGAAGTGTCCTTCTTTGTTTCTCTTTTTGGTCTGAATTCTACCTTATCAGTTCTCAAAGTGTGACCTCCCATTTCTTTTAATTTGCATTTATCCTCATCTTTGTCCTATTATTTTAAACTTTCTTTAATTTTCATTAAAATTTTTTTAATGTTTCTTTTTGAGAGAGGGGGGGGGTGAGGGGAAGAGAGAGAGGGAGACACAGAATCCAAAGCAGGCTCCAGGCTGTGAGCTGTCAGCATTGAGCCCAATGCAGAGCTTGAATCCACGAACCACAAGATCATGACCTGAGCCGAGGTTGGATGCTTAACCGACTGAGCCACCCAGGCACCCCTATTTGTAAACTTTCTGAATTAATCTTTTTTCCTCTCCCTGCATCTATCCCTTCCTCTCTTTCTCAGAGAGTAAGACTGTGTATCCATCTTGCATGCAGCATAGTATTGGGTTTTGCTTTGTTAGCTAATCTGAACTTTGTCTTTTTATAAAGGAGTTTAATTCATTTACATTTATTAAGATCTTTATGTCTGGCCTCACATTTGTCAGGTTTCATTGTACACACACAGAGAGACTATGTTATCTGCCTTATTTAATGTGTGTGTATAAACTGTTAATATTTAGCAAGGTTTGGTTTTTTTTTTCCAATAATTACATTTATATCTGTACCTTTTTTTAAAGTTTTTATTTTAAGAGCGAGAGAGAGAGTGCATGAGTGGGGAAGGGGCAGAGAGAGAGGGAGAGAGAAAATCCCTAGTCTCTGCACTCTCAGCATGGGGCTTGATCTCATGAAATGTGAGATCATGACCTGAGCCGAAATCAAGAGTTAGACACTTAACTGAGCCAGCCTGGTGCCCCTATATGTGTACCTTTACATAATACCCTTGACACTTATCGTTTATATGGGGAGTACTGTCTGTTGATTCCCTACTGTGAGCAATACTGGAATTAGCTATAAGCCCACTTTTCTTTCTGTCCTTCTTCTCCAATGTCAGATTTGAAGTTATCTCTTACGTTCAGCCAGTATCTATAAGGCAGTCATTGTATTTAGTTTACTTTTATTGTACTCTTCTCATTCTCCCCACATTTTTTGATAGCTAAACTGTGTTATGTCCTCCCTTATAACTGTCAGTTTTTTTACTATGGTAAAAAATATGTAAGATTTACCATCTCAACAATGTTTATATAGTTCAGTAATGATAAGTGTATTCACGTTCTGCAACATTCTCTAGAACCTACCTTTACACTTAGCAAAACTGAAACTCTATACCCATTAAACACCAATCCCCCCACTTAGTAACCACCTTTTTACTTAGACTATTTTCAATATTTCGTATGAGTAGAATCATGTAGGATTTGTCCTTTTGTGACTGGTTATTCATCATTTAGCTTTTAAAAACATTTCATTAAGTTTTTAATTTTAATTCCTGTTTAGTTAATATATAGTGTTATATTAGTTTCAGGTGTATAGTATTGCCATTCAGCAATTCTGTACATTACTCAGTGCTCATCATGATGTGTACTCTTTTATCTCCATCACCTGTTTCACCAACTCCAGCCCCCACCTACTCTCTGGTAACCATCAGTTTGTGCTCTATAGTTAAGAGTCTGTTTCTTGGTTTGTCTCTTTCTCTCTTTTTCTTCCTTTGTTCATTTGTTTTATTTCTTAAATTCCACATGAATGAAATCATATGGTCTTTGTCTTTCTCTGACTGACTGATTTCACTTAGCATCATACTCTCTGGCTCCATCTCCATCCATGTTATTGCAAATGGCAAGATTTAATTTTTTAAAAAATTATACTCAACACAGAACATTACATTAGTTTCAGGTATACCAAATATTGATTTCACTGGTCTATAGATTATGCTCTGCTCACCACAAGTATAGCCACCATGTGTCACCATATAGCACTATTACAATATCAATGACTATATTCCCTATGCTGTCCCTCTCATCCCCAAGACTTTTATTCATTCCATAATGGAAAGCCTATAACCTCCCACTCCTCTTAACCCCATTCCTTCATTCTCCTCCCTTACGGCAACCACCAGTATTTTCTCTGTGTTTATGGGTCTGTTTCTCCTTTTGGTTTGTTCATTTGTTTGTTTGTTTTTTTAGGTTCCACATATAAGTGAAGTCATATGGTATGTGTCTTTCTCTGACAATTCATTTAGCATAATACCTTCTAGATACAATGGTATTTAGACAATACCATGTTATTGCAAATGGTAAGATTTTATTTTATTTTAATTAATTAATTTATATTAGGGAAAGAGAGAGAGAATGCAAGTGGGAGAGGGGCAGAGGAGAGAAAATCTTAAGCAGGCTTCACTCTCAGCATGGAGCCCAACACAAGGCTTGATCCCACGACCCTGGGATCATGACCTGAGCCAAAATCAAGATTCAGATGCCCAATCAACTGAGCCACCCTAGAGCCCCGAGATTTCATTTTCATTTTATTTCATTTTTTTGGCTGAGTAAAATTCCATTGTATATACATACCACATCTTTATCCATTCATCTTTTACTGGGCTTGGGTTGCTTCCATATCTTGGTTATTGTAAATTATGCTGTAGTAAACATAGGAATGCATATATCTTTTTGAATTAGTGCTTTCATTTTCTTTGGGTAATACCCAGTAATAGGATTACAGGATCATATGGTAATTTTATTTTTAATTTCTTAAGGAACCTCCATACTGTTTTCTACAGTGGCTGCACCAATGTACTTTCCCACCTCTTTTCCTCTACATCCTCACCAACACTTGTTATTCCTTGTCTATTTGATTTTAACCATTCTGACAAATGTAAGGTGATATTTTACTGTGGCTTTGATTTGCATTTCCCTGATAATGAGTGATGTTGAGCTTCTTTTCATGTGTCTGTGGCCATCTGTTTGTCCTCTTTGAAAAAATGTTTATTCAGGTCTTCAGTCCATTTTTTAATTGGATTATTTATGGTTTTTTGGTGTTGGGTTGTGTAAGTTCTTAATTTCAGATATTTATCCCTTTTCAGATATGTCATTTGCAAATATCATCTCCCATTCAGTAAGTTGCTTTGTTGATGGTTTTCTTTGCTGTGTAAAAGCTTTTTATTTGGGTGTAGTCCCAGTAGTTTGATTTGTATTTTGTTTCCCTTGCCTGAAGAGATATATCTACAAAAATGTTGCTAAGACCGATTTCAAAGACATTACTGCTTATGTTTTCTTGTAGGAGTTTTGTGGTTTCAGGTCTCATATTTAGGTCTTTCATACATTTTGAGTTTATTTTTGTTAATGTTATGATCCGGGACCCCTGGGTGGCTCTGGTGGTGAATGTTACGATGTTAACAAAGTGGTCCAGTTTCATTCTTCGTCTGCAAGCTTTGTAGTATATCTTGAAATCTGGGCTTGAGATACCTCGAGGTTTGTTCTTTTTTCTCAAGATTGCTGTGGCTTCATCATTTAGTTTTATAGTTTGATAAATTTATAATGCTTACCACTCGTCCTTATGTAGATGTTCTTAGTCATTTTGGTTGCCTGCATTTCTTTCTCTAGATTTCCCAGGAATAATTCATGGGAATAATAGGTTGTTTAGGTTGTATATAAATCTTTCGCTAACATTTCCTTTTCTTGAATATCTTAAATATATTACTAAAAAGTGTTGCTATCAAAAAACGGTCACTATCTGATTTTCTTTTCTTTATAAGGACTCAGTATTTTTGTGTGAATGTTTAAAGCATCTCTTTGCTTCAAGTCCAAGAATTTCATTAAAGTATGTCTTGATATTGGCTGACGTAGGCCGATTTTTCTAGATACGTGATATGTCCTTTCATTTTGTAAGCATAAAATTTTTAAATTTCAGAAACATTTTCTTTAGAGTTTTAAAATATTCCCCCCTGTATTGCTTTCAGTTTTTTTCTTTAGAAACTTTTAAAACACACATATTGGATCTTTTGTGCTTTGTAATAAGAACTTTTGAAAAAAAAAAAAAGAAGTTTTGAGATCCACACTCATAGCTAATTTCAAATTTGCAGTACTCTATTATAAACTATATTTACCATGCTGTACACTACATACTCATGACTTAATTCACTTTATAACTGGAAATTTGTACATTCGACCCCTTCACCCATTTCATACACACCCCCCAACTCCTTCCTCAGGCACCCACCAATCTGTCTCTATATCCATATGCTCATTTTCCTTTTTTGTTTTTGGGTTTTTTTTAGATCCTATATATAACTGACCTCATAAGGCATTCATCCTCTTATGTCTGACATACTACACTTAGTATAATGCCTCAGGGTCCATCCATGTTGCAAATGGCAAGATTTCAATCTATTTTTTATGGGTGAATAGTACCACATTGTGTGTATGTTTGTGTATATATATCATGCGTGTGTGTGTGTGTATCATGTTTTCTTTATCCACTGGTCCATCAGTGGACACAGGCTGCTTCCATGTCTTTGCTCTTATGAATGATGCTGCAATGAACATAGGAGTGCAGATATTTCTTCAAGATTCTGATTTCACTTTCTTTGTATTTATACCTAGAAATGGGATTGCTACATCATATGTTAGTTTTAATTTTAATTTTTTGAGGAATTTTGAGAATAGCCATTCTAACAATTGTTCAGGTGATATCTCATTGTGGTTTTGATTTGCATTGCCCTGATTATTAGTGATGTTGAGCACCTTATTAGATTCTCTAGCCATTTTTAATTGGCTTATTTAGTTTTTTTTGCCATTAAGTTGTATTAATTCTTTATGTATTTTGGATATTCACCATTTATCTGATAAATGATTTGCAAACATTTTCTCCCATTCTGTAGGTTGCCCTTCTTATTTTGTTGATAGAGTCCTCCAGTTATTTTTT
The DNA here is from genome assembly GCF_022079265.1 of Lynx rufus. NCBI lineage: Eukaryota > Metazoa > Chordata > Mammalia > Carnivora > Felidae > Lynx > Lynx rufus. The sequence goes on from NW_025814896.1 coordinate 81,381,881, forward strand.
ATTTTTCAAGTGTTTTCCCCTTCAAGTTTTCCAGTTATCTTAAGCATTGTATTTATTTGATTTTGTGATCCTTCTAGTCTAAGCTTTACTTCTGAAATGATTTTTTTCCTTTTATTTCTAATTATTTTTTCATCTTTAAAAAATCTTGCTTCTCTAATCACCTCAGTTCTCAATTTCTCTTAATACTGATTTATGTTCTTTCGTAACTTCTATCATTGTGTTAATTTATTTAAACCTATTTTAGAATAATAGGGTCAGTTTTCATCTACTTTTGGGCATGTTTTTCTAGAGTGCTTTCATTGTAGGGAAATTATCCTGCTCTTTATTCTATTTTTTATAAGGAACTTTGTATGAGATTTGATGGCAACTTTTACTGTTATTCATTTTTATGAGAAACTGGTTTTTCTACTTTTAAGAGGGCAGGATGGACCAAGATAACTTTTTTAATCTTTGTAAGTCTGGAGCATCTGGGGTTGTTGTGTTCATCAAGTTGTTCAAAATAAAGTGTCCTATTATTGTCTTAATCCATTTAGGCTGCTGTACCAAAATACCACCAACTTGAGTAGCTTATAAACCACAGCAACTTATTTATAGTGAAGTTGAAGATACTAATATTTACTTTTTAAGTTTATTTATTTTGAGAGAGAGTAAGCAAGGGAGGGGCAGATGGAGAGGAAGGAGGGGGAGGGAGGGAGTGAAGGAAGAGAGAGAGGGAGGGAGGGAGAGAGAGAGAGAGAGGGAGAAGAGAGAGAGAAAATCCTAAACAGGCTCTGTGCTGTCAATGCAGAGCCCCACCCAGGGCTCCATCTCAACTGTGAAATCATGAACTGTGTTGAAATCAAGAGCTGGATGTTCAACTGACCGAGCCACCCAGGCACCCTGCTAATATTTACTTTAAAGAAGGTTTTTTAAAAAATCTCAGTGACACAGCTAATACACAGAAATAAGTCTGTAAAACAAGAACAAAAATAATCTATTAAAATGAGGATTACTAAACTATGACCAGGCTAACTCTAGCCTGATGCCTGTTTTTCTGCAACCTATAAGCTAGGAGTGATTTTTATATTTTTAATAGTGGAAATAAAGTCAAAAGAAGAATAATGTTTTGTGACAAGTGAACATTGTGTGAAATTTATATTTCAGTGCCCACAGTAAATTTCATTGGAACTTAGCCTTGATCATTCATTTACATATTCTATTATCTATGGCTGCTTTTGCCCAATGGCAGAGCTGAGTAGTTGTGACAGAAACTATGTTCCCTAAAGTCTAAAATATTTACCATGTGGCCCTTTACAGAACAAAATGAGACAGAATGTCTCATTAACCTGGAAAAGCTGGGTCCATTAGAATCCTAGGTTTTAGATTATCTCTTCAATTTTATTTTGGTTCTATCAGAGTAATCAACAAAACAATTGGTTTGTCTTCAATTAAACTTGGTCATTTTCATTGATGATTTAAGTAGGACAAACAAATAAAGTATTTGAAATAACTTTCTTTCTCCCTAATTAAAATCTTCCCTCACAGCTGTCATCATAGAGTAAAAGGGAAGACTAACATATCATTTTGTGCTGGGCCAGATGATTAATGGACCAGTGCACACATTGATGGCTTTAGATGAAAAGTGACTGAAATTTGAACTGTTAGCTTTCCCTTTCTTGTTACTTCAAAACTAGTTTGGGCTTTAAACATCAACTTACAGGTGTTTATCTTTTCTTACTTGTCAGATAAATAGCCTTCCTGAGACATAGTTGTGTGGTTTGGTCCACCTCAAAAAGAAAAACTCAGTAATCCTACAGTTGAATCCCCAGACAAAGACTAGACTACCTAATATCCCTCAAGGTTGCCTCCATCCATTGACATATCCTTCATATCCATTCAGATATGAAAAATTAGAAGTGTCACTATTGAATACTAAGTTACTGAGCAATCACACTCAAAGGTCTTTTACCTTATAGTTTGAGCACTGACCAGAATTCAATTTGGTAATACACAGTAAAAGATTACAACCTTTAATACTTATCTAAAAGCTAGACATTTGAATTATTAACCTTGTTGAAATTTAGAACACAAAAGTTATTTTGTTGCAAGTAAAGTTTTTGGTCAGGGAAGGAGGGGTTATGAGGGATTTTCATTGACTTTACTGTGTACAATATGAGTTTTTTTAATGGTTCATATTTTATTTAAAAAATTTTTTAAATGTTTATTTTTGTTTTAAAATTTTTTTTTTTCAACGTTTATTTATTTTTGGGACAGAGAGAGACAGAGCATGAACAGGGGAGAGGCAGAGAGAGAGGGAGACACAGAATCGGAAACAGGCTCCAGGCTCCGAGCCATCAGCCCAGAGCCTGACGCGGGGCTCGAACTCACGGACCGCGAGATCGTGACCTGGCTGAAGTCGGACGCTTAACCGACTGCGCCACCCAGGCGCCCCTAAATGTTTATTTTTGAGAGAGAAGCGTTTATGAGTGGGGCAGGGGCAGAGAGGGGGAGACAGAGGACCCAAAGTAAACTCTGTGCTGTTAGCGCAGACATATAGTTCGAACTCATGAACCACGAGATCGTGACCTGAGTTGAAGTTGGATGCTTGACCGACTGAGACACCCAGGTACCCCAATATTTTATATTAAATTAAGATTAGTTAAGACTAGGGGCGCCTGGGTGGCTCAGTCAGTTGAGCGGCCGACTTTGGCTCAGGTCATGATCTCGCTGTCTGTGAGTTCCAGCCCCGTATCAGGCTCTGTGCTGACAGCTCAGAGCCTGGAGCCTATTTCAGATTCTGTGTCTCCCTCTCTCTGACCCTCCCCCGTTCATGCTCTGTCTCTCTCTGTCTCAAAAATAAATAAACGTTAAAAAAAAAAAAAAAAGATTAGTTAAGACTAAATTATCTGATATTTAGTAATAAATTTTTAGAATATATTTAGTAAGAAGCCAGTTCACTGTAATGCTTATTTTCATCCATTATTTCAGTTCAAAATTGTAGTTATTAGAAAAGTCATAATGTGAATATATATTTCTTCTGCACCTATTTTAATATTTTAATGTAAAATTAGGCATTTCTAATAAAATACACTATGCTTTAAAACACATTTTTTTTCACCATAGCTCTTTATAAAAAAAAGGGTCTCGATTGAAGCTGTTGGTGTTAATAACAATTTTAATTCAGTATATATTAATAGTATTTTAAAATACTGGTTCAAAACCTGAAAATAATTAATAAAATTATTTTTTCTGTCCCCAGTCTGAAATAGTTGAACTATAATGAAAGGTGAATTAGCTCATGTTTAAATATACAACTTATATATATGCATAGTGTGACAAATCTTTGCATTACTCTTTTCTATTTGGGTTTATTATTATTATTATTATTATTATTATTATTTTCCAGATGGATCCTTTTATGAGCCAAAACATAGCAGTTTCTGAATTTACCTTTAGGCATTAAGACAAAAGAAGTAGGAGTATTATAACCCAACTTGTTTAAAACATCACTATGCTACTTTGAATGACAGTTTACAATTTACAAGTAGGGTGTGGCTCATAAAGTCACTGAAGCAGACATAAGCATAGGTTTCTTTTATACACACTCCTCGCCTGTCAATCACATTTCCCAAATGCTTTGTTGCACAGGCATGCCAATAACTAAAACCACATTTTATCATTCCTGTACCCAAAGGCTTTTAAAAGGCCATACAACCATATTAGTGTTTGAAAGTTCCAGATTAAAGTTAAAGTTCTCAAGCAGAGCCTTATATTCCATCTAAAAGAGTAAACTTTCCTTGCAACTGATACAATTTTCATTAGTCTTATAATACATTATAATTGAACAGGTTGTTAAAACTTTGGTTTTAAAGTACTTATTTTGCCTTGTTTCCAACATTTCTTACATAGTAACTTTTACATATCTGGAAGTTAATATAGATGACTTAAATATAAAGGTATATTATCGTAAGTGGTTTAATGCATATTTTATGCAAATTAAGATACAGTAAAAACAAACCAAACAACACCAGACACAAAACCTATGGCTATGCTGACTATATCCCCTTTCCACACTGCCCTGAACATGACATCTTCAGTAATTTTTTCTGATTTATTTATGTATTATCTGTATGTGTTTTATCTTTTGTGTGGTAATCTGGTACAAAAATTTAACTCTAAGGTATAGATTTGAGTGGTAGAAGCAGAGTTTAAGCCAATAAAAATTTTACATGGATTTTAGAACTTTCTTGTTTTAGAAAATTGGTTCCTATTATAGTAGATTTTGAAGCTGGATAGGAGGTTGAAGGGAGTTTGTTATTTCTTGTATACCTTCTGTGGTTGGATCATGGGGCAATAAAGTAACTTGAGAGACACAGGGAACAGCAGAAGAGTAGGTGAACTGGACTGAACATGTACAAATCTAAGCTGAATGTGAGGTTAGTTGGTTATAGCTAGGACTCTGAAAGGCTCAAGCAAAGTTTTAGCCAAAATGGAGAGTATGGACGTGTTCTGCAGTAAAACGGTGTCTTTAACTTTATGTCTTCTGATGACTGTTATCTATTTCTTGGTACATTAGAAGGTTTTCCCTAAGTCTTTTTAGATTTCTTAGTGTGAAGTTCTTAAACTAGTGATTGGTGAGGGTTTGTGAAATTACCCAGTGGTGCAGGAAAAACAAAACAAAACAGGCTAGTATCTTTTGAATTAGTTTTCTTGTTTTCTTTCGGTAAATACCCAGTAGTGGAATTATTCGATCATGTAGTATTTCTGCTTTTAATTATTTGAGGAGCCTCAGTATGGTTTTCTACAGTGGCTGTACTAATTTACATCTTCACCAACAGTGCCCAAGTTTTCCTTTTTCTCCACATCCTCATCAACACTTGTTGTTTCTTGTCTTTTTTATTTTAGCCATTCTGATAGGTGTGAGGTATTTGTCATTGTGGTTTTGATTCTCATGTCTGACGACGAGTGATATTGAACATCATTTCATTTGTCTGTTGGCCATCTGTATGTTTTCTTTGGAAAAATGTTCAGATTCTCTGCCTATTTTTTAAATCAGATTGTCTTTTTTGGTGTTATATAAATTCATTATGTATTTTGGATATTCATCTCTTTTTAGAGATATTATTTGCAAATATCCTATTCATTAAGTTGCCTTATTGTTTTCCTGATGGTTTCCTTAACTATGCAAAAGCTTTTTATTTTGATGTAGCATTATTTTCCATAGCCAAGATTTTGAAGCAGTCTAAATATCCATCGACAGATGAATGGATAAAGAAGATACACACACACAAATATATACAATGGAACATACACAGTCATCAAAAAGGATGAGATCATGCCACTTATGACAGCACTGATGGACCTAGAGGATGTTATGCTAAGCGAAATAAAGTCAGTAAAAGGCAAATACCGTATGATTTAACTCACGTGTGGAATAAACGAATAAATAAAAACGAATAAATAAACCAAAAGCAAAATCAGACCTATAAATACAGAGAACAGACTGACGGTTGCCAGAGGGGAAGGAGTGGCAAGATGAGCAAAATGAGTGAAAGGGAATGGGAGATATAGACTTCCATTTACGGAATGAGTAAGTAATGGGAATATAAGAAACAAAATAAGGAGTATAGTCAAGGATATTATAATGGTGTTGTGTAGTGACAGTTGGTAGCTACACTTGGGGTTAGCATAGCATAATGTATAAACTTGTAGATTCACTGTGTTATACAGGTGAAATGAATGTACATTTTATGTCAATGTATACTCAGATATTTTTTTAGAAAGGTGAAAAGCAGGCATGGAAGTCAGATTTACTATGAAATGATATTCTATAAGTGAATATAATAAATTATTATTTACTGGCCATAGTAACTGTCCAGTGCAGAGCTTATGAAAAAGAGCTTAAGAAAAAGAGTTTTTCTTTTGGATACATAGAACCACGTATACTGCTGTGTAACTTCCCCATCTTCTGGCCTATATCCCTTATCTTTAGGGGCTCATCTCTAAAGTGTTCTTGATTAGGTTAGTCATTGCTATGTGTAGGTGTCCACTTGTTGTTTGCTCCTAATTGTCTTTGTTAATTAAAACTACGTGGAGAATTTACAGTTAGAACTCAGGCAAAGTCTTAACACTTTTTTGAGAAAGTTCATTGAACAGAGCAATAAGGTTAGACAAATAGGGTGTGAAATAACCTGTGAATCCCAGAAAAGTTTAAGTATCTTTGAGGAGGGGGTATGAGTTGTCCCACTCTGGGTTAGATCCTTTCCCATAGTTAGAATATTGTCCAGGAGGGTCCCCTCTGGGCTCTCCAGAGGTGCACCCTTAGAGGCTGGTCCAGTGGTGATATTCCTGCAGGCAATTCAGCTTTGCCTAGACAGAGATTCATATAATGTTGAAAGCTAAGAATAAAAATTAAAATTTCATACATCTAGATATAGAGACAGACAGACATATATAGGATTACTCCTAGTATAAAAGATCAAACTTTCGTATCTGGCTCAAGCACTGCATGGGCTTAAGGACATCACAAATTACTTTTAGTTGAAGAGTTTCTGAAAGGCTTTTCTACTTACACTTCTCTCCTGTAAGTACAACTTCTTTAAAATGCAGATTTCAGATTGTGTTGGCACAACAGGAGTTCCTTCACGCCCCACCCCCTTCCTTTTTTTTTTAACAAGACATTAGAAAAAACGGAAGACCTCATGTATCTTAGCCATAGATCAGGAATGTAGGAACAGAAACATCTGGCTTGGATAATAACTACATTGTTTGCCATGCTAAGCACTAAGTCTTTCACTTACAGTTCTTGTGACAGGCTAAGTCCTCTGTTTCTTGGTTTGTTGACTATGTTTAAGGCCCAACCTAGAGGTGAAGCTTTCAGTATTTGAGTCATAAATACAACACAGTCTGCATTTGTAGTTGTTACATTTACAGTGATCCTAAGCACAGATATAAGCAATTTAATATTTCATTATGTCTTTTATTCTAGAAGTGTCACAAAGTTTTATATTTTTAAAAATTATAAATGTGTTGTTTTATTAAAATTACGTACACACACACACACACACAATGTTCATCATCTATGAGTTTGATTTTGGCAATTTGTTTTTTTCAAAAAGAGGAAAAGATCTAGCAAGGTGAAGAACAGCTGATCTAACCTGTAAAGCCTAAGAAAAATGAGGAAGTGGCCCCGACAAACCAGTTTTCTATACAGACAATATAAAATGGATACATTCTTCAACTATTTTAGTATCTCGTTAAAGAAAATAAAAAATGACTATATCAGTAATAAATATAAATAGTCTAAATGTAGGAAACCTTAAATCTTAAAATTAGGAATTCCTATTTAAGGGAAACAACCCACCTTCCATTGATAATGCTAATGAATTCTATTCATACCTGAATGTTGGATCATTTTGACTAAATTGTGCAAGGCATTTGTGACTGGGTAATTTCTGAGAGACAAATAGATAATCAGCAAAGATCTAGATTCTCCATTAGCCCAGAGATCTTATCACAGAACATTTTACTACCGTGCTTTATGACTATCACTAGACAGCATATGGTATAATTTTGAAAATCTGAGTAGCACTCACAAAACTGGCTATGTAAAGAAAAGACAATATAGCTACAGTTACATGAAGGTTCCTTGGAAGAGAGAAACTGAACAATAATAGTCTATTTTCTGCTTTCCTACTGCATTTATAAATAAGAGCCCCATTCTAGGGAGTCATTGGACAAAACTCTGAGTGAATTCTGTTAAATTGAAGACTAGCTTTACATAGGATGATTTTGGTGGTGGGGAGCATTTGCTGGGGAGCCCAGGATGTTAATACCTTTGTAGATGTAACAGATCTTTACTATTAGTCTGAGCAATTTTGAAATCTCTTGCCTAGAAATTGGCTCCTGAAACATTGGCTAGCAGTAGATAAGTAAAAAAAGAAGACCAGGGATCTTAGCATTTTTGTTTGGATACCATCACTTAATCCCCATTTGTGGCATGGTACTCATCTTGGGGTTGGATCTTAACACTCTTTAGAGAATACACCCTAGAAAATAAGCCTCTACTTTTCTGCTGGGCGGACAAAGTTGGTCATCCTTGTGGAATGAAGATCAAACTTTTTCTTTCTTTTTATCCCTTCTTTCTACCCTGATTTCATAGTTACCTGTTAGTGCCATTTCTTTTAGCATCTTGAGGACTCTCCCTTATAATTTGAGAATTCTAGTGAGTAATTTTTCTTGTGAAGTTTGAAGGTATTGATCCACTGTTGAACTGCTTCCAGTGATGCTGCTGAAAAATTCAAAGTAGCTTCTATACTTTGGATTTGTAGAATTTGGCTTAGTTCTCAGCCTTCCCCATGCTAGGTTCTTTCATAGGTCAGTTACCCACCCTTTACTTCTCTTCCTCCTTATTGTAGTTTTGGGAGACAGCAAAATGAATGAGTATAGCCTGCCATTTTTCCAGGAGCTTTAAAACAATTTTTAAGTGAATTCACTCATAACTCTGGCTTTCCTGCCTTCTCAAGAAAGGACTTTCAAGATTTCAGAACAAATATTTTTAAATGGAAAGAATAAGACTAAAACTAGAAGATAAAAAACTTTAAAGATACCACAACTCAGAACACTTTTTACATCCTCTCAAATAGTTCAGTTTTCAAATAAGTCCCCTTACATCTAGATCTTCTATAACATTTTGTGTTACTTAATAGTATTAAAATTGATTTTTCCTTTGAAAAAAAAGAACCCTTTGTTTCAAAAATGCCTTATAAATAGTCAAAGGAATGCATAGGGGAGATTCTTTTATTCTACCCTCTAGACTTCTATTAATAGCCAAATCTGAACTGCCTGTACTTGCCCAGAGAACTGTGCTAATGGGACCACAGTGGGGGCCCTGTCATGTAATGACCAGAATGTTACCAAAATCTACAAATGAGAAACATTTTTAGTGGATATATGGTATGTTTTGACAGCAGTAAGTTACAGGTTTTAAAAACAGAATTTTCTTTAAAAAGTTAAGCTGAAATGTTTATTTTTTTAATTTGAGAAAAAAATTCCTACTCTAAGATAATTATCCTATGATTTTTTTCTCTGATTATTTCTCATCTTATCATGTAGGATACCAATACCTCCTCCTCCCCCATGGTAGATAGGAAAACTAAGGCACATAATATTGATTTTTTGGTGTATATTAATTTTTGAGAGACATGGTCATGTAATGAAGTTTAATAATAACAATACACAATAATAATACATTAAGTGTTAAGAGCAAGGCAAAAAAAAATCATTTTCCTGATATCTTTCCTGCTGCCTCCAAGCACTAGCTCTGTCTTAAAAAAAAAAGTAGTAACATGGGGAATATAGAATGGGACATTAATTTTTTCATATTTCATAGGGACATGACTAGATATTGTGCCTTTGTGAGCTGCCAATGAGGGTGCAACAGATTGATTTGTTACGAATGCCCGATACTGCTTTACTGTGCATTGTCACAGAACTTCTTTGGAATGCTGCCCATGATTCTTCTGGTATATCTTGTGTATTAGAGGAAAGATAATCATTTAGCCGTGTTTCATCTTTTGTTAATTCCCAAACAGATGTAAAATTAGTTCCTATCAAAATTGATTTTAGTAACATGAGAAATTGAATAACAAAAAGACTAAAATCTAAATCATTAGCCAAATAGGAATAATAAGGTACTTAAAAAAATTATTTTCCATGCCCCAGGCTCCATAACTTAGTTCAAGAAAAGAAACTACTTATTCCAAAATTGACCTAGAAAAGCTGAAAAAAATTGTTTTAAGTACTATTCAAAGGTTGTACATTGACCTGTCTTAAGTAGCACAGCTAAAAAGAAGGGATTACTTATTTTTTATTTTTAAAATTAATTAATTATTAGAGAATGTGTATGCACAAGCTGGGGAGGGGAGGGAGTGGGAAGACAGAATCTTAAGCAGCCTCCATGCCCATCATGGAGCCCCAACCAGGGGGCTCAATCTCACAACTGTGAGATCATGACCTGAGCCAAAATCAAGAGTGGAATGTTTAACTGACTGAGCCACCCAGGTGCCCCACTTAATTCTTTATTATTAAGTTTGGATCTTAAGAGTCATTACCTGCTTTCTTTCTTTTGAAAAAAGAAAACAAAACAAAACAAAAAAACCCAAAGCCTTTTATTTTTAATAACAGACAAGAAGTTTGCAAAGATAATACACAGAGGTTCTTGTATATTTTACCCTGTTTCCCTTGATGATTACATCTTACATAATTATCATATCAAAGCCAGGAAACTGACATTAGTACAATGTATGTGTAAAGTTCTGTCATTTTATCACCTGTAGATTTGTATAAGCACCACTATAATCAAGATACAAAACTATTTCATCACTGTAAAGATTCACATGCCATTTCTCTGCCATCCTTCTTCCTCTGCCCAATATGTAATCACTGGCAACCACTAATCTATTCTCCATTTCTATAATTGTTATTTTGAGACTATTACACACATAGAATCATACAAAATGAGACCTTTTGAGATTGGAATTTTCTCATTAAACCTAACATCTTTGAGGTCTATCCTAGTTGTTCCATGTATCAGTAGTTGACTCCTTGGGGCACCTGGGTGGCTTAGTCAGTTGAGTCTTGATTTTGACTCGGGTCATTTTATCAAAGTCTCATGGGTTCAAGTCTGCATCAGGCTCGGTACTGATCTTGCAGAGCCTGCTCATGATTCTCCCTCTCTTTTTGCCCCTCCCCCATTTGCACTTTCTCTCTCTCAAAAAAATAAAGTTAAAAAAAATAGTTGACTCCTTTGTATTGTTTAGTGGGATTTCATGGATTGTTAAGTGCCACAGTTTAATCATTCACTATATTAGTTTCCAGTTTTTGACTATTGCAAATAAAATTGCTGTGAACAATTGTGTATAGGCTTTTGTGTGGACAGTTACTGGATCATTGGTGAGCATATGTTCAGTTTTATTAGAAACTGTCCAACTATTTTCCAGAATAGTAATATCATTTCACATTCTCATGAACAAGGTATAAGATCTAGTTTATCTGCACCATTGCCAGCATTTTGTATTGCCACAGTTTTTAATTTTAGTTGTTCTAATAGGTGTTTTATTATGTCTCATTATGGCTTTTGTTTACATTTCCTGAAGTGATAATTATGTTGAATATGTTTTCACACGCTCATTTGCTATCATGTATTCTCTGAAGTGAAATGTCTCCTCATGTGTTTTGCTGAATTTTTAATTGCATTATTTTTTACTGTTGAGTTTTGAGATTTCTTTATATATGCTAGGTATGAGCCTTCTGTCAGGTAATGTGGTTTGTAAATATATTGCATATATATTCTTCCAATCTATTGCTTGTCATTCTCTTGAGAGGGTTTTTCATAGAGCAAAAGCTTTTGAGTAGGTCCAGTTTCTCAATTTTTTCTTTAATGGATTTTTTTTTTGGTGCCATATCTAAGAATCTTTACCAAGCCCTAGGTCTCCAATTTTTCTTTTTGCATATGACCCATTTTTTATAAGATGTAAGGTTTAGGTTAAGGCTTTTTTTTTTTTGACCTTATAGTCATAAGGCCAAAAAAAAAAAAAAGGCAGTTGTTCAAAAGGTATCCCTCCTCCAATGAATTGGTTTTGCACCCTTATCAAAAGTCATTTCAGCATATTTGTATGGGTCTATTTCTGGGTCTTCTATTCTCTTTCTTTATGTGTCTATCCCTATATCAATACTGCAGGCTTGTTTACTGTAGCTATGTAAGTCATCTTGAAAATTGATAGACTACTACTTCCCTCTATATGTTTTTCTTTCTCAAAATTATTTTAACTCTTCTATATAAATTTATTTTATGTTTAAAGTTGATTTATTTTCAGAGAGAGAGAGAGTAGGGGAGGGGCACAGGGGGAGGGAGAGATAGACTCCCATGCAGGCTCCACACCATCAGCGCAAAGTCTGATGCAGGGCTTGAACTCATGAACCGTGAGATCATGACCTGAACAGAGATCAAGAGCTGGACACTCAACCGACAGAGCCACCCAGGCACCCCACAATATAAATTTTATAATGATCTTGCCTATATCTGCCATTAAACTTGCTGTGATTGTGATAGGAGTTGGGGTAAACCTGTATATCAATAGGGGGAGAACTGACATTTTTCCTGTGTTGTGTCTTCCCATTTATGAACATGGTATGTCTCTACATTGATTTAGATATTTCATTTTTTTCATCATTGTGTTGTAGTTTTCAGCAGAGGAGTCTTGCATGTGTTTGTCAGCTAAGTATTTTATTGTTCTGAGCAACTATATATGGCACTGGATTTTAAATTTTGGTGTCTGTGTGTTCATTGCTATCTATGGAAATAGAGCTGAATTTTAAAATTTTATCTCTTGTCCTGCAACCTGCTGAGGTCATTTGCTAGTTCTAGGAGGTTTTTCAGGATTCCTCGACTTTTTTTTTTTTTTTTCCTTTTTAATGTGTATTTTTGAGAGGGAGCATGAGCAAGGGAGGGGCAGGGGTGGGAGAAGAGGATCTGAAGTGGGCTCTGTGCTGATAAGAGTGAGCCTGATGCAGAGCTTGAACTCATGAACTGCAAGATCATGACCTGAGATGTAGTCGGATTGGTGGTAATTCTTTAAAAGTTTGGTAGAGGGGCACCTGGATGGCTCAGTTAAGTGTCTGAGTCTTAGATTTCAGCTCAGGTGATCTCACAGATTGTGGGATCCAGCCCTGTGATGGGCTCTGCTCTGACATTGCTGAGCCTATTTGAGATTCTCTTTCTCCCTCCCCTTTCTGCCCTTCCCCCATTCATGTGCAAGTGTGTGTGCTCTCTCTCAATAAACAAATAAACTTAAAAAAATAAAGCATTTCCATGGATAATACAGACTTAAAATATAATTTTAAAAAGTTTGGTAGAAAAATGCTGGTGGTATTTTGATAGGGATTGCATTAAATGTGTACATTGCTCTGGGTGGTATAGACATTTGAACAATGTTTGTTTTTCCAGTCCATGAACATGTAATATTTTTTCATTTCTGTGTGTCGTCTTCAATTTCTTCATAAGCTTTCTATAGTTTTCAGCATACAGATCTTTTACCTCTTTGTTTAGGTTTATTCCTAGATCTTTGAATGGTTTTTGGTGCAATTGTAAATGGGATCAATTCCTTGATTTCTCTTTCTGCTGCTTCATTATTGGTGTATAGAAAGGCAACCAATTTCTTTGCATTAATTTTTATATTCTGCGACTTTGCTGAATTCATATATCAGGTCTAACAGTTTTTGGTGGAGACTTTTCAAGCTTTCCATGTAGAGTATCATGTCCTCTGCGAAGAGGGAAAGTTTGACTTCTTCATTGCTGATCTGGATGCCTTTTATTACTTTTTGTTGTGTGATTGCTGAGACTAAGGGTTCTGGTACTATGTTGAACAACAGTGGGTGAAAATGGATCCTGTCATGTTCCTGACCTTAGGGGGAAAGCTCTCAGTTTTTCCCCATTGAGTATGATATTAGCTGTGGATCTTTCATATGGTCTATAAGATGTTGAAGCATGTTCCTTCTGTTACGACTTTGTTGTGTTTTTTTTTTTTAAATCAAGAAAGGGTGCTATATTTTGCCAAATGCTTTTTCTGCATCTATTGAGAGGATCATACGGTTCATATTCTTTCTTTCATTAATGTGATGTATCACACTGATTGATTTGCAAATCCTGAACCATCCCTGCAGCCCAAGAATAAAATCCCACTTGATTCCGGTGAGTAATTCTTTTAACATACTGTTGAATTCAATTTGCTTGTATCTTGTTGAGAATTTTTAATCCAGGTTCATCAGGGATATTGGCCTGTATTTCTCCTTTATAGAGGGGTCTTCATATGCTTTTAGAATGAAAGTAATGCTGGCTTCATAGAATGAGTTTGCAAGCTCTCCTTCCATTTCTATCTTTGGGAAACGTTTGAAAAGAATAGGTATTAACTCTTCTTTAAATGTCTGGTAGAATTCTTCTGGAAGTCATCTGGTCTGAGACGCTTGTTTGTTGGGAGGTTTTTGATAAATGTCTTTGCTGATTATGGGCCTGTTCAAATTTTCTATTTCTTCCTGCTTCAGTTTTGGTAATATGTGAGTTTCTAGGAATTTGTCCATTTCTTCTAGATTGTCCAATTTGTTGGCATATAATTTTTCATAGTATTCTCTAATAATTGTGTTTCTGTGGTGTTGATTGTGATCTCTACTCTTTTATTCATGATCTTATCTATTTGGGTCCTCTCTCTTTTCTTTTTGATAAGTCTGGCTAGGAGTTTATCAATTTTGTTTACTCTTCAAAAGAACCAGCTTTTACTTTCATTGTTCTGTTCTACTGTTTGTTTCTGTATCATTTATTTCTGCCCTAGTCTTCTATTATTTCCCTTCTTGTGCTGAGATGAGGCTTTATTTGCTGCTCCCTTTGTAGTTCCTTTAGGTGGTAGTTTTAGGCTGTATATTTGGGACCTTTATTGCTTCTTGCCATAGGCCTGCAATGCACTTTCCTCAGGGTTTGGACTATCATGTTTTCATTTTCATTTGCTTCCTTGTATTTTTAATTTCCTTTTTAATTCCTGGTTAAGCCATTCATTCTTTAGTAGGATGTTCTTTAACCTCCATGTATTTGAGGGCTTTACAAATTTTTTCTTGTGGTTGATTTCAAGTTTCATAGTGTTGTGATCTGAAAATACCCATGGTAAGATCTTGGTATTTTGTACCTGTTGAGGGCTGATTTGTGATCCAGTATGTGATCTATTTTGGAGAATGTACATTTGAGAAGAATGTGTATTCTGCTGCTTTAGGATGAAATATTCTGAATATATCTGTCAAGACCATCTGGTGCAATGTGTCATTCAAAGCTTTGGTTTCCTTCTTGATTTTTTGCTTAGATGATCGGTCCATTGCTTTTTTTTTTTTAATTTTTTTTATTTATTTATTTTTCAATGTTTTTTTATTTATTTTTGGGACAGAGAGAGAGAGCATGAACGGGGGAGGGGCAGAGAGAGAGGGAGACACAGAATTGGAAACAGGCTCCAGGCTCCGAGCCATCAGCCCAGAGCCCAACGCGGGGCTCGAACTCACGGACCACGAGATCGTGACCTGGCTGAAGTCGGGCGCTTAACCAACTGCGCCACCCAGGCGCCCCCTGTCCATTGCTTTAAGTGGGGTTAAAGTCCCCTACCAATATGGTATTATTATCAATGAGTTTCTTTATGTTTGTGATTAATTGATTTATATATTTGGGTGTTTCCAAGTTGGGGACATACATATTTACAACTGTTAGATATATTGATGGATAGACCCCTTAATTATGATACAATGCCCTTCTTCATATCTTGTTATAGTCTTTGTTTTAAAACCTAGTTTGTCTGAAAGTAGTATGGCTACTCCAGCTTTTTTTGACATCCATTAGCACAATGGATGGTTCTTCATCCCCTCACTTTAAATTTGCAGGTGGTTTTAGGTCTAAAATGAGTCTCTTGTAGGCTGCATATAGATGGATCTTGTTTTTTATACATTCTGACACCCTAGGTCTTTTGATTGGAGCATTCAGAGTGATTATTGAAAGATACGAATTTAGTGCCATTGTATTACCTGTAAAGTTGGTGTTTCTGGTGATGGTCTCTGGTCCTTTGTAGTCTTTTTTGCTTTGGTCTTCTCTTTTTCCTCCACTCAGAAAGCCCCCCTTAAAATTTCTTGCAGGGCTGGCTTAGTGCTCACAAACTCCTTTAGTTTTTGTTTTTCTGGGAAACTCTCTCTCTCCTCCTATTCTGAATGACAGTCTTGCTGGGTAAAGGATTCTTGGCTGCATATTTTCCCTATTCAGAACATTGAATATTTCCTGCCACTCTCTTCTGGCCTGCCAAGTTTGAGTGGACAGGTCTGCTACTAACCTTGTGTGTCTGCCTTGTAGATTTAGGACCTGTTGTCCCTAAGCTGTTTTCAGAATTCTCTCTTTATCTTTGTATTTTGCAAGTTTCTCTATGATATGTTGTGGTGTTGACCTGTTATTGTTGATTTTAAGGGGTGTTCTCTGTGCCTCTTGGACTTTAATGCTTATTTCCTTCTCCAGATTAATGAAGTTCTTAGCTATAATTTGTTCAATAAATCTTCTGCCCCCTTTTCCCACTCTTCTTCTGGGACTCCTATGATACAGCTATTGTTTCACTTTATGGAATCACTAAGTTCTGTAATTCTCCCCTCATGATCTAATAATTTCCTTTCCCATTATAATTTTTCTTCAGTTTCACCTATTTTCTCCTCTGCTTCTTCAATCCTTGTTGTGACTGTATCCAGTCAGTTCTGCATCTCAGTTATAGCATTTTTTTATTTCAGCCTGACTAGTTTTTAGGTCTTTGATCTCTGAAGCAAGGGTTTATCTGTGCTTTTTTCAAAGCACAGGCTAGTAGGTCTTATGACTGTTGTTCTAAATTCTTGTTCAGATAAATTGCTTATCTTTGTTGAGCAAGTCACTGGCTGCAATTTCTTTTTGACCTTACATTTGGGGAGAATTTTGTTATTTTGGCTAAGTTTTTGTCTTTCATGTGTTTTAAAAGCTTGTTGCTTCCTGCACCTGAGAGTACTGCCATATTAAAAAGGGGTCACATACTGTCCAGGGCCTGGCAATTCAGGAAGTGGTTCTGATATATGCTGTGTGCACTCAGCATATTTTAGTAGAGTCTTGAGGGTTTTCTATACTTAATAGCATGTCATCTGCAAATAGACTGTTTTGCTTCTTCCTTTCTGATTTGAATGACTCTTATTTCTTTTTCTTGCCTAATTGCTCTGGCTAGGATCTTTAATAGTATATTGAATCAAAGTGATGAGAGTAGACATTCTTGTTTTTGATCTTAGAGGGAAAGGCTGCAGCTTTCCCCATTGAATATGAGGTTATTTGTCGATTTGTTATACATGGCCTTTATTATGCTGAGATATGCTCCCACTGTACTTATTTTGTTGAGAGTTTTATCATAAATTGATGTTGAATTTTGTCAAATGCTCTTTCTGCATCTATTCAGATGATGATATGATTTTTACCCTTTATTTTGTTTGGTGTCCTGTTGACTGATCTGCAGTTGTTGAATCATGTTTTCATCCCTGGAATAAATTCCACTTGGTGAAGGTATATGATTCTTTTAACATATTGCTAAAATATGTTGATTCTATTCAACATATTGTTGAAATCAGTTTGCTAACATTTTGTTGAGGATGTCTGCATCTATGTTCATCAATGATACTGGCCTGTAATTTTCTTTTCTTGTAGTGTTCTTGTCTGGTTTTGGTATCAGGGTAATGCTGGCCTGTAAAAGGAGTTTCAGAATGTTCCCTGTTCTTTTATTTTTTGGACTAATAAATGCTGGTAGAATTCACCAGTGAAGCTTATCTGGTCCTGGACTTATGTTTGCTGGAAGGATTTTGATTATTGATTCCCAATATTCTTCCCAGCAGTTCTCTTCAGATATTCTATTACTTAATGATTCTGTCCATCTGTTTCTTCCAGGTTGTCCAATTTGTTGGTATATTTAAGGTTTTCATTGGGATTGTATTTAACTATAGGTCACTTTGGACAATAGATGTGTTTGAGCATAATTACATCCTTGGAAATTACTAAATATGCCACAGATTGCTGTAATTGTTTTTTAACTCCAGTATAGTTAACATACAGAGTTAAATTGCTGTGATTTTAAAAATATTTTTCTATTTTTTTCTCTCTTTTCTCACATAGGCTTCCACTTGTTATGTCTGCCATGAGCCTTTTCTGCTACAATAAGAAAAAACAAGCCTCTAAGCTTCTCAGTCTTGTAAGATATAAGTTCTGCATGAATAATATACATGAAATCTAGTTTACTACATGGGCTTTTTGATATCTGTTTTGGCTATCTGGGAGTTCTTTTTTGTTTTCTTTTTTACAACCTTGATAGTTTAAGTGGCCAGTTAAATGATCATGTGAAAAAATGAATTTTTTTTAAAGTGTGTAAAAATACAATAGCTCCATTATTTACAAATCATGGTGCCATCTAAGGATAATTATAATCTTCCACAAAATATCAGTGACACATCTGCTAAAAATCAGTGAATTGTATACCTTAAAATAGGTAAAATGGTTAATTTTGTTTTATCACAACAAAAAAGTCACTGGCCCTAAGTTTAACATGTTATTTTTAGTATATGTGCTGCCGAAGCGAGCACAACATGTTATTTTTAAAATTACTTGAAAGATAAAAGAGAATCTAAAGAAAAAACATATTTCATAAATAAATTTTGTTCTCAGGATAAAAGAGTTTGTAGCACACCAGTATTCTGAGAACAAACAGAAATCTAGATTTAAAAAAATTTATCTGTTAAATTGTAAATACTTTTGTATTATATAATATATAATACATAGAACATTATTACATGTTTGTATATACGTATGTATGTATACACACAGACACATATGTAGAAGGAATAGGAGAAGGTCAGAGGTAGACTAAGTTTTACCAAAACTATGAGCAAGGCTCAATTTAGCTCAGTCTCTGATTGGATTAAGGTAATCATCCTTCTGCTTCGCAGGAGAATCCTTTCAAGAGGAATATAACATTATTGGAGCCTCTATAATTTTCTGGATTTAAGTTGTAGGATTTAATAAAACATTACCAGTAAAACCAGGAGATAAGATCAAACCCTGAAAAATAGCGAACAGGATAGACAATAGAAAGAAATTCAGAGATGGTCGTATGGAGCTTTGGTTGACAAGAACGGCTAAGATTTGGTTAGTGTGTGTGTGTGTGTGTGTGTGTGTGTATATATATATATATTTTTTTTTTTTTTTTAATCTGTTTCAAGAAACAGAGCCTTGGAGGTAACCTCAGGAAATAAAGAAGTTATTGTAAGGATTCCTGAAACTGAGATTCATTATATTCTTGCAACCTCTTTCTCAGGAGTCACCCTTTATTTCTTTCAATGGTCCTTATGGATCTTCTCCAGCCACCACTTATATATATATATATATATATATATATATATATATATACACACACACACACATACGTACACACACACACATATATGTATATACATATATGTACATACATACATATATATACATATATGTATATATATATATACAGCCACCACTTTTATATATATATACATATATATGTATACATATATATACATATATACACATATTACACACATATATACATATACACACATATATACATATATACACATATATATACATCATTACCTTGATTCCAAAACCAAAGACACTACAAAAAAGAAAACTATAGGCCAGTATCCCTGATGGACATAAATGCAAAAATCCTCAACAAAATATCAGGAAACCATATTCAACAATACATTAAAAGGATCATTCACCAAGATCAAGTGAGATTTATTCCAGGGATGCAAGGATGGTTCAATATTTGCAAATCAATCAACATTATATACCACATTAACAAATGATAAAAATCATATGATTATCTCAGTAGATTCAAAAAAGTACCCTTCATGATAAAAACTTTCACAGTGTGGGTTTAGAGGGAACATACCTCAATTTAATAAGGGCCATATATGAAAAACTAACAGCTAACATCATACTCATCAATGGTAAAAAACAGAGAGCTTTTCCTCGTAGATCACAAACAAGACTAGAATGTCTAGTCTTTTATTCAACATAGTACTGGAAGTCCTAGCTAAAGCAGTCAGACAAAAAAAAAGATGCAAAGGCATCCAAATTTATAAGGAAGAAGTAAAACTTTCACTGTTTGCAGATGACATGATACCATACATAGAAAACTCTAAAGACTCCACCAAAAAATTCAATTGAATGATTCAATTGAATACATATATAATAAATGAATTCAGTAAAGTTGCAGGACACAAAATTAATAAATCAGTTGCATTTCTATACACTAATAACAAAGTTGTAGAGAAATTAAGAAAACCATTCCATTTACATTTGCACCAAAAACAGTAAAACAATAATATAGATAAGGAATAAATTTAACCAAGGAGGTGAAAGACCTGTACTCTGAAAGCTATAAAACATTGATGAAAGATAATCCATGCTCATGGACTGGAAGAACAAATATTGTTAAAATGTTCATAATACCCACAGCAATCTATAGATTCAGTGTAATCCCTATCAAAATTATGATGGCATTTTTCACAGAACTAGAACAAATAATCCTAAAATCTGTATGGAACAACAAAAGATCCCCAATAGCCAAAGCAATCTTGAGAAAGAAAAACAAAGCTTGGAGGTGTCACAATCCCAGATTTCAAGATTTACTACAAAGGTGTAGGAATCAAAACAGTATGGTACTAGCAAAAAAACAGACACACAGGTCCACAGAACAGAATAGAGAGCCCAGAAATCCATGCTTATATGGTCAATCTTAAAGGAGGCAAGAATATATAACGGAGAAGACAGTCTCTTCAACAAATGGGGTTAGGAAAACTGGATAGCTAGATACAGAAGAATGAAATTTCCACCACTTTCTTACATCATATACAAAATGAAATGGATTAAGGACGTAAATGTGAGACCTGAAACCATAAAAATCCCAGAAGAGAGCATAGGCAGTAATTTCAATGACATAGGCTGTAGCAACATTTTTCTAGGTATGTCTCCTTAGGCGAGGGAAACAAAAACAAAAACAAAAACAAACTAATGGAACTACACCAAAAGCTACTGCTTAGTGAAGCAACCTAGTCATTGAAAGAAGATATTTGCAAAGATGTATTTGAAAAGGGGTTAATATTCCGAATATATAAAGAAGTTATATATATACAACCTAACACCAAAAAAAAGGAAAAAAATAATTTGATTAAAAAATGGACAAAAGACCTTAATAGACATTTTTCCAAAGACATACAAAGACATTCCAAAGCACACACACAAAAAGATGCTCAACATTGCTTATCATCAGGGAAATGCAAATCAAAATCACAGTGAGGTATCATCTTGTTAGAATGACTATCATAAAGACAAGAAATAACAAATATTGGCAAAGATGTAGAGAAAAAGGACACCTCCTGCACTGTTGATGGGAATGTAAATTGGTGCAGCCACTGTGGAAAACAGTATGGAGAGTCTTCAAAAAATTAAAAATAGAAAAACTGTACAATCCAGTAACTCTAATGGGTATTTACTTAAAATGAAAACACTAATTTAAAAAGATAAATGCACCTCTGTGTTTATTGCAGCATTACTGACAATAACCAAGATGTGGAAACAACCACAGTACCCATCAATAGATGAATGGGTAAGGATGTGGTGTGTGTGTATGTGTACACACACACACACACACACACACACACAGACATACATACATACAGTAGACTATTAGCCCTAGAAAAGAATGAGATCTTGCCTTTTCCAACAACATGGACAGACCTAGAGGGTATTATGGTAAATGAAATATGTGAGACTGAGAAAGAAAAATAATATCCCTTCACTCTCTTAAACAGCAAAAAGCAGAAACAGACTCATAAATACAGAACTGTTGGTTGCTATACGGGATAGGGATGGGGGCATGGGCAAAATGGGAAGATACAGGCTTCCAGTTATGGAATAAGTCATGGGGATGAAAGGTATAGCACAGGGAATAAAGTCTGTGGTTTTGTAATCATCTTGTATGGTGACGGATGGTATCTACTCTTAGGGTGAGCTCAGCATAATGTATACACTTTTCACATTACTATGTTGTATAGTTGAAACTAAATTAACATTGTATGTCAAGTATACTTTATTAAGATTTGTAAGTCTACATAAAATGAAACTCAAAAATATTCTATTTACAAGAGCATAAATATCCTAAATACTTAGAAATAAATTCAAAGAAAGACATGCTAAGAATTCCACATGGGAAATTATGAAATATTAAGTAAAATTGAAGACTTACATAAATTGAATATATAGCATGTGGAAGGCTGAATATTCCAAAGATACCAGTTCTCTATAAATTGATTTTTTAAATTCCAAAGCAAACCCAATTAAAGTCCTAACCATATTTTTTTGTGTAAATTGACAACTGATTATAAAATGGAAATGCAAGGGACCAACAAATGGTCAAGGCAGTTCTGAACAACAAAGCTAGAAGACTTCTATTACTAGAAATCCAGACCTTTTACATGGTGAAAATAGATATGATGTCACCTGAATGATAAAGATGACATGCAGTAGAGAAAGGATAATCTTTTAAATCTTTTAAATAAACGGTGCTGTGTCATTTGGATAGCTATGTAGTTAAAACATACATTTCTAAATCCCTGCCTCATGGTGTATACAAAAATCAATTCTAGGTGGATTACAGATCTAAATATTAAAGGTAAAGATCTTAGAGAAAACATAAGAAATCTCTTCATGACCTTAAGAGTCTTTCTTAAGACATTCTTAAACAGGGCACAAAACATAATGAACATGATGGGAAAAACAGGTACTTTGTAGTATATAAATTGGAGTACTTAATACTAAAAACTTCCATTCTCAAAAGATAATATGAAATTAGGCATATCCCTGGCACAACAATATGCTTAATGTATGCTGGATGGGTAAATAAAAGGGCCAATATACCATTTAAAAAAGACAATATTAAAAAAACAAACAAGACAACCCAAGAGTATTACAAAATATCTACAGTATTTATATCTAACCATGGGTTTGTATCAGATTATTTAAAGAACTCATGAAAAATCATAAGAAAAAGGATGAGGGTACCTGGGTGGCTCTGTTGTTAAGCATCTGACTGGCTCAGGTCATGATCTCATGGTTTGTGAGCTCCAGCCCTGCTTCCCTCTCTTCCCTCCCTCTCCTTCATCCACCCTCTCTCTGCCCCTCACTTGCAACCTCTCTCTCAAAAAAGACAAAAATGATGATAATAGAACAATGTTCAGAAATCTTGAAACGCACTTCATAGCACATATATCCACACTTCCAGTAAACATATAAAAAGATGTTCAACTTCACCAGTCATCAGGGAAATACAAATTAAATCTACAGTGTAATACCACTATACACCTTCCAGAATATGTAAAATGGTGGCAGGGGATAGCAAGTATTGGGAAGGAAGGGAATGAACTAGAATTCCCATGTACTGATAATAAAAATGTAAACTGCTTCAGCTACTCTGAATGTATGCAGAAATAAATTGGTGTATTTGCAAACGAGATGTAGAAGAATATTTGTAAGAACCCCAAACTGGAAACAACTCAAATGCTCTTTCACATTTGATGACAAAATAAGCAAATTGTGGCATATATTTGTAGTATACAAAATAATAAACATAAAATATGGGTTCATTTCACAAACACTGTTAAATAAGTCAGACATCAACCATCCCCAGAAAAGTCCCTAATACTCATCTCTGTATATTACTGCAGTACCATAAGGATGCAGGGTTCCCTTACAAGATTAGGTAAAACTGATTTATAGTATTGGAAGTCAGGAGTGTTCATCCTTTTGAGGTATGAGAGGGGGGACAAAGAGGCCTTTTGGGGGTGCTGTTAAAGTTCAGTTTAATTATCTGGATTATAGTTATATGAGTATGTTCACTGAGTTGAACACTTCCAGAATGTACACATCTCCAAATATATGTTATCTTTAATGTCTACTTCAAAAAGTACAGACTCATTTTCCTTTGGCAGAAACAAAATAATTTTCCCTATAGAAGCAAATATTGTGATCTAACCATGTATGTTGAAACCCCATGCTTTGAGATAGGAGTTGATAATGGTATCTAACTGCAAAGGCTTTAGAAAAAAAGGAAAAGTAGGTGATAGAAACAAATTTATCATTGGAATTGTTTGGCCAACAAGTAGATGTGTAAACACTAAATAAATAGATCTGCTGTCAAGTACTCTAACAGTAAAGGACCATCGTGATTCCTCTCCTACTTTGATGACCACATATTTCCCTTTTTCTAAGTAAAAGACTTTCATAAGCATTTAAGCATTTGAAGTCAATTCTTTATAGTCTTTTTTCCTATTATCCATCATACTCTATAAATCTTTAAAATACTATTTATTTAAATACTTTGTAAAGATTTTGTTTTCAAAATTTCTTGAAATTCCTGACCTGAGTCATCCCTGTGATATGTCAAACCCTGTCACATCAAGTTACCTTACATTGAATAAACAGAAGAAAGTTTAAAAGTTTAGCATGCATACCACCTGACATGAAAATATTTGCCAGCTATTTCTTCTGCTTAAATGATTGTGTTCCAAATATCTAGATTATTAGCTTAGAAAAATGATAAATTTTATAAAAACAATTTACTAGTCATCTCTGTACATTATTCTAGTGCATACATTTGAGTGCACCTAATTCTAATTCAGGAAGGAGTTTTACTAGAAACAACATGTTTCTCTTTCACATTTTGTCTTTTCGTTTGCATATGCATGTATGTGCTCAAACTTGTTTTACTTCCTTCTTAGAGACAGTTTACCGGGAACATGGTAACTATCTAGTACACATGGAATTTAGCCAGAAAGTAATGAAAAAAGAGCTAATTGAATTTAACAGAAAATTTACCCTGGAAGTATTTGTGGTGTTTAGATCTTCATGACATTTTTCATAACAAATGGTATGTTACCCTAAACACTTATTTCTGATTGCTAAGGCAACATGAAGTATTGGATATTTAGGTAATGGAGGAAGAAAGAATTTTTCTGACTGAAGAAAGTAATTACTCTTAAAACACACTCAACAGTTTCCATTCATGTAAATCATCTGGCTACATTAAGCAAAGTTATTAAAGAGTTCTTAGTCCTCTATCTCATATTTTGTTACATAGTGTTCAATCAAATCTAAACGAACAAGTCAGTTTCTTTTAGTTTTGGAGGAATGTCAGTTTACCATTTAGTAAGTGGAGGAACTATTGAAATAGCTCAAAGTCTAAGGTAAAGGAGTTCAGTTTCAAAGGTATAATGGGGATTGCATGAGCTAGTGCTCAAAGAGATTTTTCTGCACTATGTTATGAAAAGGTGTAAGGACTCACTTTTGGCACTGTTAGTAATAATATGGTAGCCAAAGATGACAGAGAAAGCCTTGTTTTGCTATCCTTTTTTAAGGCCCCAAAACCAAAACAACTCAAAAAATAAGTAACAAGCAATGTTAGGCAGTAAGGAATAAGGGAAATTGCAGCAGACCTGAAGTAAAAAAGCAGAATGGCAAAGTCGTTCAGAATATGAGATTTGGAGTCAAACAGGAATGGTTTTAAATTCTGCCTCTTAAAAAATAAATAGCATTTAAAAAAATTTAAAACAATTCTACCTCCTAAACTTTGAGTCTTTGTGTCCTCATTTATAAATGAAAAAAGTAATATTTTATGGTTGTAAATATGAAATACAACAGTGATTGCAGAGCTTAGCACTCTACCTGGAAAATAGCATGTGCTAGCAAAAGTAGTATTTTTATTTTTAATGAAGATCGGTCCCTTTATTATCTTACCCTGATAATACTCCACTGTTAGATTCAGTGTGGTAGAGAAGTTAAGAACATATGCTTTGAGGAAAAAGACCTATGTGTAACATCTTTCTGCATCCTTTCTTTGTAAGATAGATATGTTACGAGACTGTCGTGACCACTAAATGAGGTAATGCCCCATGTTCAACATATTCTCTAACACCTAATAAGCTTTTGCTAAATTATGGATAACATCCTAAGACCTGGATTCTGGCTCTAGCTCTTGCACTGATCACCGTGAAACTTTGAGCAAGTCACTTAGCCTTTTGTCCCCAGAATAGGCCTAACAACACCTGCCCTGTTTATCTTTTAGGTTGTTGAGATAATAAAATGATGCAGGTAAGCACTCTGAGAACCATAAAGCTTGTAAAAATGGATGGTATTATCATGGTTCTGATGGCAGTTTAGAGGTTAAGTACCATAAAAATGGGATTTAAAAATCTGTATAATCAAGAAAGCTGTACTTGACGTTTGTTAGTTTTGGAGATAACACACAAGTGATGAACATTATTGAAGTTCCATTTTTCTCTGTTGGGATTGGTTTATTATGGTACTCAGGATCAGAAAAGTTACTTAATATGAATATTTTGTCCTGTTCATCACTCAGGAATAAGATATTAACACTTGAATTTATGTAGTATAGAGTGTATGACAAATATATTGAAAGTTTTTGTTGAGCAGAAAGTTCTTTGGCATTAGGAATTCACTTCTAACAAAAATGATATATTATTATTAGCTTAATTATAATTTTTAAAGCCCTTTAAAGAAGGAAAACACTCTATAAATGCTCAGCATTTATTGCTACTAACATGCAACAAGGTTAAACTCTCCTTCAAAATGCAGCTGCTATTTGATGGGTTAGTTGTTAAATGATAGGACATGACAAAAACGGCAGCTACTGTACCATGGGAGTGAATTCATGATTATAGCAATCATTAGAACTTCTATTATCAGTTATAACTAGTAATACTTTATTCTAGTAAGGTTGTTATTGTCTCAGAAAATTTAGGCACTTTTAAAAAGTGAAATAATTCATTTGATTCCATACTTGTAAGCTGGCACAGAATAAGGCCCAAGCCTCTGGGAAACTTCTGAAGTACAGAGTTGCACTGTCCAGTCTGGTAACCACTAGTGTGTGTGGCTGTTGAACTCTTGAAACATGGCTAGTATGACTGAGGAAGTAACTTAAGCTTCATTTATTTTTAACTAATTTAAGGTTAAAAGCTGATAGTTTAGTAATTGTAAAAAAAAAAAAAATGTGTGGACCAACTTGGGTACCTGAAACAACTTCACAAGTACATTTAATGCAATCTAAATGCAGATAAAGTGTTTCCAGTGATAACTGAACATCTGATTTGAGATGGACTTGAAGTTGTAGTAGAAAATTTAAAGTTCTGTATGTAGCTTGCATTCTATTTCTATTGGACAACACTGTTACACAGGTTCAAAGACAGGCAACAAATTATACATGATATGGAGTTTACTCCCTCTTTTACCCTTGCAGTCAAATTATAGGAAGTTGGAGAGGGATATATGAATGTTAAAAATTTTACTCAGTTCTGGTAGTTATAAAATCAGGAATAGTTCTAGATCTGTGATATGTGGAGATTTTGCTTTCATGAACCATAACCTGAGATCACCTCATTGATATTCTATTAAATGATTAAAAATCAAAAGAAAAGCAAAAAACCCGATTTGCTTATTTCTGTGATGTAAATACCCCTGTGTCCATTTTCGAGCTATTAACATGTAGCCGAACTTTGAGTGTATATCCCTTCCCAGCTGTATTGGCACTTGCAAGGCCACAGAAACCAGCACTAATGCATCACTAGAATACTTTACGAATTCCTGACACCTACATTTCTTGAAAGGTGTGTATGTATGTTCATGGTAGGGGCTGTTAAACTAAATTCTACCCCATAGCAAACTATAAGGATGATTAGATCTGAGACTATAGGGGTTTTTTTTTTTTTTTCTTTTAAGCCTTTGGGAACTATTAAAAGTCTGATTCTTCCCCGATTCTCTTAAGAATATAGATTTATGATAATATGAAGCCATTGTGTGACTGTAAAATGGTTAAAAGGAGGTAAAGATACTACTTAATTTTGATAAAGCAGATGTATGTTCTTAACTCACCAACTTTATAGACCAACTGCAAAACAAAGATTGTTTTGTGAATAGTGGTTTCCTGGGGACATGGTAAGGGTACAGGAAGATGACCCTTCAGAATTGATATAAATTCTGATACATTATGTAATTTTATACATGTAAAATATGCATACGAGGTCCAAATTCAGCTCAAAAGTAAATTAATAATTTTATGATTTTTGTTAGCTAATATATGTGAAATCATTGCTTATTGAGAAATTATTCCATTCCTATATTAGCTCCTCTGCTTTGGCACCTCGATGTTACTTTGTAGCAAAAGCCCTATACAAGAGGATTTAATTCAAAATTACCTTTTGAATAAGGTAATTCTCCTAGTAAGAGAATATTCAAATGATTTCCTCTCATTTTATACATGAACCAACTAAAACACAAAAATGACTTTTAAAATATCAAATGGTTAGTCTTGACTAGTTTAGCCAAAACTAAACTTTCCTGACTACCACCTTGGTATTCTTCAAGTCTGTAGCACATAACTACATGAATCTATTTGTCCCTTTTTGGGATTCTTGATAGAAGACACTTTTGTTGTACTCCACACTAGTCAAGTTAGCAAATATTCTATTTATTCCTAACTTTATGGTTTCATTAGTTACTCTTAATATTACATAACAATCCTCAGGTAAAATTCTGCATTATTTATTTATAGAAAATTTAATTGGCAATCATTCTATCCTAGATCAGCATAACTTACTATTCTGAAAAGTAAAACAGAGAAGAATGTTTGAGACATTGACTCGTTTCTGAAAAGGAGAAAAAGTAGGGTTAAAGCCCAAATAGTGTAATATTTGCACCTTTCTCCACAGGAAAAGACTATTAATATCTTTTGCTAAGTGTCAGTTTATGACTAGGTAAGTTCTGAAAAGATGACATCTTTTTTCATAATACAGTTGAATAGTATTCAAAAATGTTAACTGTTTAAATGATGGAAAGGTCTGACCTGAAAATAAATACCTAATTTAGAGAAAATCTATACTTAAGGTAATTAAGAATTGGTATTATTTAATATGTCGCATTTTGCAACTGACAGCATTTGAGACTTGCCACAAAGAAAGCAACAAAGGTTGGGTACACATGCATTCTAAGGAACTTCACTGAAAACTATAAATCTCTTTTAAGTTGTACAAGTAACAGTCTTGTATAGAACTCTGCAGCTAAGCAAAGCAGTTAGTCTTTGATGTGCTTATAATTATGAAGGGTTTAGGATTATGGCTTTAGGCAAAGATGCCTAGAGGTAGGAAGGTACAGATCAAACCTGACATCATGACACAATAAAGAGAAGATAGGTGAACTGGAGCCCAAAGTAGGTTGGCATGAATGTATCTCATAAGTCAAACAAGTAATAAATGTGGCCTCTCAAGCAGTGTAGGTAAACAGTTAAATCCAATTTTAAATTGTAGAATTTAAAACTTCTTTTGTAGCTTAGTTTTTAGAGGCTTTTTATATAAATGAGATATTTTAAGTATAAGAGCAAAGTTTTATTTTTATACAGTTTTTATAGTGGTACTATGATTTTATAGTAAAGTAAGAAAGACATTTAAGAAGAAGATAACTTATTAAAATCAGGCTTTTGAGGGGCCTGGGTGGCTCAGGTCATGAACTTGCAGTTTATGAGTTCAAGCCCTGCATCAGGCTCTGTGTTGACATCTCAGAACCTGGAGCCTGCTTTGGATTCTGTGTCTCCCTCTCTCTCTCCCTGCCCCTCCCCCACTGTGCTCAGTCTCTCTGTCTCTCTCTCTCTCTCTCTCTCAAAAAAAAGAAATTTAAAATTTGAAATGATTTTTAATGATATAGGAACACAGTCACAAGATACCATTGGGTAACAAAAAGGAAGATAAATGATTTGAATTTGTGCTTAGTAAAAAGAAGAAATAGAGTAATATCAGTTTTCTCTGGGTGATAATGAGTATTCTTTATCATTTTTATACTACATATTTAATATTGCATTCTCTAAAGTTCTCCATTAAGCACAAATAAGCTTTATATCAGATGTTTAAAATATATTTTAAAAGGAGATGGCAATTTATAAACTATAGCCTTTTTATAGCAGAGATATGAAAGACCATATATGAGATGTGTATTTGTAAAGATAATACATTTGGAAGAATTTCTGTATATGCAGATATGTAGCCAGGTACATTAAGTGCAGCTGCAAATTGCCTTTGAACAGGGTTTTTAAATTATTTCCATTTCTGTGAATATGTGGATCATATAGAGGAAGATGGTTCCCCATTTTGCTGTTTTCTTCTTCTAAATACTGTTAAACAAATCTCATTATAACACATAAGTGCTAGCTGTCCCCTCAAGTGGCTATTACTTTTATAGTCACAGGTGTTTTACTGGGTGCATGTGTTTCACATACACACTGAAGATGCTTCCTAGACTTCGTATCCATCGGGGTAGCCTTATGACCAAAACTCCTAGATGAAAACACAGGGTAAAGCTTCTTGACATGGATCCTGGCAATGATTTTTTTTTTTTTTTGGAATGACACCCACAGTGTAAGCAACAAAAGCAAAAATAAGTTGAACTATGTCAAAGTGTAAAGAGCTTCTGCACAACAAAAGAAATAGTCCAAAAATGAAAAGCCAATTATTTACAAACCGTGTATCTGGTAAGGGGTTAATATCCAAAATAAATATACAAAGAATTCATCATACAACTTAACAACAACAACAAAAACCACCAATCTGAATAAAATATTGGCAGAAGCAGACCTACAAATGGCCAACAAGGTCATGAAAGTGTGCTCAACATCATTAATCACCAGGGAAATGCAAATCAAAACCACAATGAGATATCACTTCACACCTGTTAAAATGGCTATCATCAAAAAGAGAAGAGATAATAAGTGTTGGTGATGATGTGGAGAAAAGGGAAACCTGGTGTAAGTCAGTGCAGGTACTGTGGAAAACCATACGGACATTCAATACTGAAAACTGAACTACGCTATCATCCGGCAATCATACTTTTTGGTATACATACAAAGGAAATGGAAAAGATGTCTTCACTCCCATGTTTATTACAGCACTACAGTAACCAAGACAGGCAAACAACCTAACTGTCCATCAGTGGATGAGTGGATAAAACAGATGTGTTATGTATGTCTATGTGCGTGTGTATATATACATATATAGAAGCTGATATATATGTATAAATTGAGCCATGAGAAGGAAATCCTGCCATTTGCAACCACATGGATGAACCTTGAAAGCATTATGTTGTTAAGTGAATAGGTCAGCAGACAGAGGAAGACAAATACTGTACCACTTATATGTGGAATCTTAAAAAACCTTAATTTACAGAACTAGAGTAGTAGTAGCCAAGGGGTGAGGGAAGGAGAGTTAATCTTGATCAAAGGGTACAAAATTCCACTTATAAATATATTCTGGGGAATCTAATACACAGCATTGTGATTATGGTTAACAGTATTATATTTAAAAATGCTAAAAGAGAAAAGTCTCATCACAAAAAAAGAAATGGTAATCTTATTGCAGTTTATGTGTATCAGAAGCATATACACCTTGAACTTCTACAATGTTATCTCATTGAAGGTGAAAATCAACTAAAAAACATAACATAAAATAAGGTTATAGGAATAAATATAACAAAAGAAGTTCAAGACAACTAAGAAATTACCAGGTATCTTGACAAATATCATGGCTGCAATATTCAATACTGTAAAGATATCAATATTAGGTTAGTGCAGTTTTGCTTAAAATACCTGTAAGGCTGAGGTTGAAAGAAGTTGGTGGGGTAGGAGGATCATGAGCTCACCTCATCCCTTGGACACTGAGATAACAGCTACATTTGAGCAACTAACTCTGAAAACAACCTGCAGATTGGCAGGACAGACGTTCCACGGTTAATGGTAGAGAGGAAACCACACTCAAAGAGTAGGAGGGGCAGAGACACTGTTAGGAACCAAACTCCCAGCAAGACTAAACACAAACAGAAGGAACACCAAAAGCAGGGACAAGCAAGAGGATCAGACCCCACACCAGGCAATGAAGCACTGGGAAGACAAGTCCCCTTAACATCTGGCTTTGAAAACCAGTGAGGCTTAACTTTGGGAGCTTTTAAAAATCAGGGCAGCTTAACTCTGGGTGCTTTAAAAATCAGTGGGCTTAACTCTGGGAAAGCTGAAGGATAACAGGAAACTGAGTCTCCACCCTTAAAGAGTGAGCATAGTAAGCTGGCCAGAGACAAAGCACAAGAGCAGCAATTTGAAAAGTGCCTGAAGTATACACAAAGATTTACTTACTAATCTCAGAACATACACTGAAAGGGAAGGACTCTTCAGAATATTTCTCCAGGAGTGAAAGTACTGGCAGGTGTCATTTCTCTTCCCCCTCCCCCAGATAGGTGGACACTTGTGGGAACCAGTGATAACCCTCTCCACCTACCTTGCTAGCACCATGTGCCCTCCCTCGTATTCCACATGGGACCTGCCAGCCTCAACAGGAATCCCTCCAAAGTGGCTCCTGCCCTGCCACACCCTGCAAGTAGCCCCAGCAGGGACCAGTGTTACTGCAAAGTGACACCTGCCCTGTGAGAGAGTAAGATAACCCCACACACCAGGGTGCCAGCAGTTCTAACAGCCGATCCTTTCAGCTGACTGTGTGGGGAGAAAGTCCTGCTGCTTGGTGCACCTGCAACTGTAGCACAGAGGCTAACTGCAGATATCTAGTCTGACTGCTCACCTTGCCTACCAACAAAAGCCTCTCAGTTGGCCACGCAGAAAGCAAGTCCTGCCAGTCTGTGTGCTTGCAGCTGTGCAGTAGCTAATTACAGACAGCGAGCCTGACTGCTGACCCTACCCACCTACAAGCCCACAGTGGCCTCAGATATGCGTCTCAACAGCACAGAGGTCAGACTGGTCTGAAGGCAAACACGGCTCAGCCACAACAGTAGGGTGCATGAGGCCCCACAGAGCAGACCTCCCTGGAGTGCCTCGGTCTGGTGACCAGTGGGATTGCACTGGATAAAGCACCACAGGACCTCTTCTACACAAGACTACTACTTTCAAGACCAGGAAAATGTATCTGATTTTCCAATACACAAAAACACAGAAAATCAGACTTACAAGAAATGTTAAAGGGAATTCTTTGAGTGGAAAGAAAAGGACATACCTAGAAATAAAGTTGTAAAAGAAAGAAATTCATGGGTAGAAGTAAACACGTACTAAAAGTAGTAGAACCACTATAAAACCAGGATGGAAGTTAAAACACAAAAGCGGTAACATCAGTTATATATCTACAAAAACCAGTCAAGGGACATACACACACAAAATGTAAAATACGGGGCGCCTGGGTGGCTTAATCGGTTAAATGTCCAACTCATAGTTTTGGCTCAGGTCATGATCTCATGGTTTGTGGCATCACACCCTGCAAGATCTCAGCACAGAGCCCACTTGGGATTCTTTCTCCCCGCCCTTTCCCCACTTGCACAGCTCTCTCTCAAAATAAATAAAAAATGCAGTGGGGAGTAAAAATTTAGTGCTTTAGAATGTGTTTGGACTTACACGAACATCAACTCAATGTAGGCTGCTATATACATAATGTTAAATATGAACTTAATGGTAACCATATATCATAAACCTGTAATACCCAAAAGTAAAACCTAGAGTAACACTAAAGAAAGCCATGGAATCAGAAGAGAACAAGAAGAAACAGAGAACTACAAAAACAACCAGAAGGCAAATAACAAAATGGCAATAAGTACATTCCTAATAGTAATTCCTCTAAGTGTAAATGGACTGAACACTCCAATCAAAAGACAAAGGGTGACTAAACAGATTTAAAAAAAACAAACACAAGACCTATCTATGTGCTGCCTAAAGACACTCACTTTAAACCTAATGACACAGACTGAAAGTGAAGAGATAGAAAACCTGTACCATGCAAATAGAAGCAGAAACAAAGTAGCAATACTTACATCAGAAAAATTAGACTCTTATAAAACTTCAGCAAAAGACAAAGGAGGACACTTCAAATGATAAAGGGATCAATCCAACAAGAGGATATAACAATTGTATATATCTATGCATTCAACATTGGAATACATAAAGGGAATATTAACAAATAAAATGGGAAATATTGACACTAATACAATAAGGGACTTTAATACCCCACGTAAAGGATAGATCACCCAGACTGAAAATCAACAAGGAAACATTGAATGACACATTAGACCAGGTGGACCTAATAGACAGAATATTCCATCCAACAACAGAATATATACGCTTTTTAAGGGCACGTGGAACATTTTCCAGGATAGATCACAAGTTAGGCCACAAAACAAGTCTCAATAAAGAGAAGATTGATATTATATGCATCTTTTCTGACCACAACACTGTGAAACTAGAAATCAATCAAGAAAAAAAACTGGAAAAAACACAAATATGTGGAGGTTAAACAACATGCTACAAAACAAACAATTGGTCAACAACAAAAAAAGGAAATGAAAAAAAATGCATGGAAACAAATGAAAATGAAAACACCACAGTTCAAAATCTTTGGGATGAAGCAAAAGCTGTTCTAAGAGGGGGAACTACATATGGATATGGACCTACCACAAGAAACAAAAATTTCAGACAACCTAACCTTACCCCTAAAAGAGTTAGAAAAAGAACAAAGTCTAAAGCTAGTAGAAAGAAGGAAATAATAAAGATTAGAGAAGGAGTAAGCGAAATACACACTAAAAAAACAATAGGAAACATCAATGAAACCAGGAACTGATTATTTGAAAAGATCAACAAAATACCTTCAGCCCAATTCATCAAGAACAAAAGAGGACTCAAATCAGAAATGAAGGAGGAGCTGTAACAACTGAAACCAAGATAAAGGATTTTAAGAGCATGTTATGAAAAATTATATGCTACCAAATTGGACAACCTAGGAGAAATAGATAAATTCCTAGAAACATATAATCTTCCAAAACTCACACAGGAACAAACAGTAAATCTGAGACTGATTACTAGTGACGGAAATGAATCAGTAAAGAAAAAACTCCCAACAAACAAAAGTCCGGAACCAGATAGCTTCACAGTGAATTATACCAAATAAAGAAGAATTAATATTTACTCTCCTTGAACTTTTCCAAAACACAGGAGAGGAAGGAAAACTGCTAAATTCATCATATAAGGCCAGCATCACTCTAATACCAAAACGAAAGACACTACAAACAAAAAGAAAATTTCAGACTGACTCCTTGATGAACATCGATGCAAACATCTTCAACCAATATTAGCAAGCTAAATTTGAAAACATTAAAAGGATCATTTGCATTATCAAGTAGTATTTATTCCAGGGATGCATGAGTGGTTCAACTATCATAAATCAACCAATGTGATAAACCAGATTAACAAAATGAAAGATAAAAAATCATATGATCATCCCAAAAGATGCAGAAAAAGCATCTGACAGAACACAACATCCACTCATGGTAAAAACTCTTAAAGTGGGTAAAGAAAAACAACCTCAACAAAACAAAGTCCATATATGAAAAACCCACAGCTAACTCATACTCAATAGTGAAATGCTGAAAGCTTTACCTCTATTATCAGGAGCAGGACCAGGATATCCATTTTCCCTTTATTCAACATAGTCCTGGAATTTGTAGCCACAGCAATTAGACAAGAGAGAAATAAAAGATACCTGAATTGGTAAGGAAGAAGTAAAACTCAGTATTTACAGCTGATACTATATAGAAAATCCTAAAATCTCCACCAAAATGTATTAGAATGAATGAATGTAGGAAAGTCCAGGGCTACAAAATCAATATACAGAAATCTGTATTTCTATACACTAATAAAGAGCTGTCAGAGAAATTAAGAAAACAATCCCAGGGGCACCTGGGTGGCTCAATCAGTTAAGCATCTGACACCTTTTTAAAAAAAAAAACAAAAACAAAACTTTTTTAATGTTTATTTTTGAGAGACACAGAACACAAGCAGGGGAGGCACAAAGAGATAGGGAGACGCAGAATCTGAAACAGAGTCCAGGGTCTGAGCTGTCAGGACAGGGCCCAACATGGGGCTTGAACTCACAGACCATGAGATCATGGCCTAAGCCAAAGTTGGAAGCTTAACTTACTGAGCCACCCAGGTGCCCCAAGCATCCAACTCTTGATTTTGGTTCAGTTCATGATCCCAGGGTTGTGGGATCAAGCCCCGTGTTGGGCTCTGCACTGAGTGTAGAGCCTGGTTAAGATTCTCTCTCTCTCCCTCTTCCCCTCTCACCCACTCTCTGTCTCTCTAAAATTAAAAGAAAGCAATCCCATTTACAATTTCAGCAAAAAGAATAAAATACCTACAAGTAAACTTAACCAAAGATGTGAAAGACCTGCATTCTGAAAATTACAAAACACTGACAAAAGAAATTAAAGATGACACAAATTAACGGAAAAATATACCATATTCATGGATTGGAAGAACCAGTACTGTTAAAATGTCCATAATACCCAGTGAAATCCTCATCAAAATACTAATATTTTTCACAGAACTAGAATAATCTTAAAATATGTACAGAACCACAAAAGACCCCAAGTAGCCAAAGCAATCTTGAGGAAGATCAAAGCTAGAAGTATCACAATCCCATATTTCAAATTACTGTAAAGCTACAGTAATCAAAACAGTATGGCATTGGCACAAAAAACAGACACATGGATCCATGGAACAGAATGGAGAGTCCAGAAATAAACTCTCACTTATATGGTCAATTAATCTTTGGCAACAGAGGCAGGAATATATAATGAGGAAAAGACAATCTCTTCAATAAATGTTGCTAGGAAACTGAGCCAGTTTATCCCATCATACACAAAAATTAACTCAAAATGGATGAAAGACCTAAATGTGACACCTGAAACCATAAAGCTGCCCAAAGAAAACCTAGCTAGTAAGGTCTTTGGCATCAGCCCTAGAAGTATTTTTCAGAATATTTTTTCTCACAAAAGCAAAAATAAAAAACTGGGATGACATCCAACTAAAAAGCTTTTGCACAGGGTAGGAAACCATCAACAAACATAAGAAAACCTACTGAATAGGAGAAGTTATTTGTAAATGATGTATCTAGTAAAGGGTTAACACCCAAAATATATAGAGAACTCATATGACCCACCCCCCCAAAATCAAATAATCTGATTAAACATGGGTAAAGGACCTGAGAATAGACATTTTTCCAAAGAAGACATAATGATGAACAACAGACACATGAAAAGATGCCCACCATCACTAATCACAAGGGGAATGAAAAGCAAAACCACAATGAGATATCACTTCAAAACAGAATGGCTAGTATCAAAAAGACAAAAGTATTTGTTAGGATGTGGATAAGAGAACAGTCATGTAAAGTGGGGATGTAAATTGGTATAGCCACTATGAGAAACACTATGGAGGTTCATCAAAAAATTAAAAATGGAAATAGCATACAACCCAGTAATTACATACCTGAGTATTTAAATGAAGAAAGTAAAAACAGTAACTCTAAAAGAGTAACAGGCCTCTGTTTTTTTGCAGCATTTTTACAATAGCCAAGATATGGAAGAAATTCAAGTGTTCATCAATAGATGAATGAATAAATATACTGTGTTTATGTGTGTGTGTATACACACACACATACACACAGGAATATAACAACCCTAAAAAAGAATGATATCTTGCCATTTGAGAAAACATGAATGTACGTAGAGGGTATTATGCTAAGTGAAGTCAGACAGAGAAAGACAAATACCACATAATTTCACTTTTATGTGGAATCTAAAAAACAAACCTATTGAACAAACAAAAGAAACTGACAAGAAATTGGTAGTTGCCACAAGAAATTGGGAGACAATCAAGATAAGTGAAGGAGATTAAGAACTACAAACTTCCAGTTGTAAAACAAGTTAGAGGGATGAAAAGCATATAGGAAATATAGTGACTAATATTGTAATAAGTTTGCATGGTGACAGAGTAACTACACTTACCATGCTTATCATTCCATAATGTATGTAATTGTTGAATAACTATGTTGTACATCTGAAACTAATATGTCAGTTACATTCAATAAATACTTAAAACCAGAATTCCTTTGGTGAACCAAAGTTACCAGGCACACACAGCCTACCCAGAGTACAACCATACACAAGACCATTCCTTTAAGTTTAAAAGAAGCAGCTGTTCAGCATAATACACAGAAACAGTTACAGAAAGTCGGCAAAAATGAGGAGACAGAAAAATATGCCCCAAATCAAAGACCAAGACAAAAACTTCAGAAAAAAAAACTATAAGCAGCAAGCAATAAGCTCAATAAAGAACTTAAAGTAATGATCATAAAGATGTTCACTCTACTGAAGAGCAGCATGGAAGAACTGAGTGAGATCTGCAACAAGAGATAGAAAATATGAGAAAGAACCAATCAGAGCTGAATACAATAACTGAAATGAAAAATATACTGGAGGGAATCAATGGTTTTGTGGATGCAGAAGAATGGTTCAGTGATCCGGAAGACAGAGTAATGGAAAGCACCGAATCTGAACAGTATAAAGAATAAAAGAATTTTAGTAAATGAGAATAGGTTAACGGATCTCTTAGATAATATCAAGTGAACAAAGATTCACAGTATAGGGGTCCCAGAAGGAGAACAGAGACAAAGAAAGGGGTAGAAAACTTATTTGAAGAAATAGATGAAAACTTCTCTAACCTGGAGAAGGAAACTGACATCCAGGTTCAGAAAGCACAGACAGTTCCAAACAACATGAACCCAAGGAGGTCCACACCACAACATATAACATTTAATATGTCAAAGATTAGAGAATTTTAAAGGAAGCAAGAGAAAAGGAAACCATTATATACAATGGACTCCATAAGGCTGACAGCTGATTTTTCAGCAGAAACTTTGCAGGTCAGAAGGAAGTGGCATCATATATTCCAAGTGCTGGAAGGGAAAAACCTGAAACCGACAATACTCTATCCAACAAGGTATCATTCAGAATTGGGGAGAATTTTCCAGACAAACAAAAGTTTTAAAAAGTTCATGACCACTAAACCAGCCTTACAGGAAATGTTAAATAGACTTCTTTAAGTGGCAAATAAAAGGCCATAATTATAAGAAAGATATGAATTAAAAACTTTTAATATCTAATAACATATACTTAAAACATAGAAGGGGGCAATAAAATAGTGCTTTGAGAATGTGTTTGAACTTAAGTTACCATGAACTTAATATAGACTGCCATACGCATAGGGTGAGCCTCATGGTAACCACAAACTCATACCTATATTAAAGACTCA
This sequence comes from Lynx rufus, assembly GCF_022079265.1. Taxonomy (NCBI): domain Eukaryota; kingdom Metazoa; phylum Chordata; class Mammalia; order Carnivora; family Felidae; genus Lynx; species Lynx rufus. The sequence continues at coordinate 81,420,766 of NW_025814896.1, forward strand.
AGAAACAAAGAATGACAAGCATTACACTAAAGAGAGCTATCAGTCACAAAAAGAAAGAAGAGGAAGAGAGAAATAAAGAAGAACTACAAAAACAACCAGAAAATTATTAACAAAATGGCAGTAAGTACATACCTATCAATAATTACTATAAATGCAAATGGTCTAAATGCTCAAATCAAAAGACAGGCTTGTGGAATGGATTAAAAAACAACAACAAACAACAGGGCTCAGAGGCTGCCTAAAAGAGACCCACTTGAGACTGAAATACACATATGGACTGAAAACACAAAGATGGAAAAACATATACCACATAAATGGGAGAAGAAAAAAAAAAGCCAGGGTAGCAATACTTATATCAGACAAAATAGTCTTCAAAAAAAGATTGCATCATGAAACAAAGCAGGGTAGTTCATAATGATAAAGGGATCAATCTAGCCAGAGGATATAACAATTGTACCTATGTATGCATCCAACATTGGAGGACCTAACTACATAAAGGAAACATTTAAGTGGCATAATGGGAGATGATTAATATAAGAAATATATATACAATATATATACAATATATATATATACAAATATATATACAATATATATACAATATATATATACAATATAAGAAAATTTAATATCTCACATCCAAGGATAGAACATACACACAGAATATTGATAAGAAAACGGTGTCTTTGTTGGTGGGAATGCAAACTGGTACAGCCACTCTGGAAAACAGCATGGAGGTTCCTCAAGAAGTTAAATAGAACTACCCTACAATCCAGCAATTTCACTACTAAGTATTTACCCAGAGGATACAAAAATACTAATTTTAAGGGGTCCATGTAACCCGATGTTTATAGCAGCATTATAACAATACTCAAATTAGGGAAAGAACCCAAATGTCTAATGAATGGATAAATAAGAGGTGGTATATGTAAATACAGTAAAATATTATTCAGCCATAAAAAATAATGAAATCTTGCCAATTGCAATGATGTGTATGGAGCTAGAGAGCATTATGCTAAGTGAAATAAGTCAGAGATAAATAGCACAATTTCACTCATATGTGGAATTTAATAAACAAGACAAATGAACATGGGTAGAGGGGAAAGAGGCAAACCAAGAAACATAGTCTTAACAGAGAAAAAACCGATGGTTACTGGAGGGGAGGTGGGAGGTTAAACAGGCAATGGGTATTAAGGAGGGCAGTTGTGATAAGCACTGGGTGTTGTATATAAGTGATGAATCACTCAATTCTACACCTGAAACTAATATTGTACTGTAATGTTAACTAGTTGGAACTTAAAAACTTGTAAAAGAAAATAAAGAAAAAAAAAGGTGTCTTTAAAAAACAAATTAGACCGGGGGTACCTGGGTGGTGTCCAACTTTGACTAAGGTCATGAACTCGTGGTTTGTGGGTTCAAGCTCCACATCGGGCTCTGTGCTGACAGCTCAGAGCCTGGACCTTGCTTCAGATTCTGTGTCTCCTACTCTGTTTCTCCCCCACTCACGCTCTCTCTCTCTCTCAAAAATAAGTAAAGATTAAAAAAAAAATAGAAAACAAATTAGCCTATATGGACTTAACAGATATATACAGAACATTCCACTCAAAACCAACAGAATACACATTCTTTTCAAGTGTAACCTATCCCAGAACATTTTCTGATAGACTACAATTTAGGCCACAAAATAAATCTCAATAAATATATAGAAGGTTGATATATGTATCTCTTCTGACCACAACAGTATGAAACTAGAAATCAATCAGGAAAAAAACTGGAAAAACACCAACATGCAGAAGCTGAACAACACATGTTCCAAACAACTGGTTAATAAAAAAAAAATCAAAGAGGAAATAAATACATGGAAATAAATGTGAAAATGAAAACACAATGGCTCAAAACCACTGAGATGCAATGAAAACAGTTTTAAGAGGGAAATTTATACTGATACTGAGAGACATCAAGAAATGAGAAAAATCTCAGTGTAACGTACAACTAGAAGGAACTAGAAAAAGAAGAACAAAACCTAAAATGAGTAGAAGGAAGGACATAACAGAGATCAGATCAGAAATATATGAAGTAGAGACTTAAAAAAAAAAAAAAAAAGAAAACAATAGAAAAGATCAATGAAACCCAGAGCTGGTTCTTTGAAAAGAGCAACAAAATTGATAAACTTTTAGCCACACTCATCAGGAAAAGAAAAAGAGAGGATCCAAATAAATAAATAGAGAAATGAAAGATGAGATGTAACAAGATACTACAGAAATACAAAAATTAGGAGACTACAATGAAAAATTATATGCCAACAAATTGGACAACCTAGAAGAAATGGATAAATCCCTAGAAACATACAGTCTTCCGAGCTCAATAAGGAAGCATCAGAAAATCTAAAATGAAGGATAAAAATCATGATCATCTCAACATATGTAAAAAAAAGAATTTGACAAAAGTCAACATGTTTCTTATAAAAACTCTCAACACTGTGGGCTTACAGGGAATATACCACAACATAATAAACACCATATATGAAAACCCACAGCTAACAACATAATGGTGAAAGGAAAAGCTTTTCCTCTAAGATCACAAATGAGACTAGGATGTCCACTCTCTCCACTTTATTGAACACAGTACTGGTCATAGACACAGTAGTCAGACAAGAAAAAGAAATAAAAGGTATCCAAATTGGTAAGGAAGAAGGTAAAATGTCACCATTTACAGATGATATTACAAAACTCTAAAGACTCCACCAAAAAAACTACTAGAAATGATAAATGAATTCAGTAAAGTTGCAGGACATAAAGTTCATACACAGAAATCAGATCCATTTCTATATACTAATAAGTAGCAGAAAGTGATACTTTAAAAAAATGACGCTAAAAAAAATACTGTACCTGTAAAGAAACTTAAGCAAGGAGATAAAAGATCTGTACTCTGAAAACTATAAAACATTGAATGAAACTGAAGGTGACACAAAAAATGGAGATACTCCATACTCATGGATTGGAAGAACCAATATTGTTCAATGTCCCTTATACCCAAAGCAATCTACAGATTCAATGCAATCCCTATCAATATCAACAGTTTTGCACAGAACTAGAACAAATAATCCACAATTGGTATGGAGCCACAAAAGGTCCCAAGTAGCAAAGCAATCTTGAGAAAGAACAAACCTAGAAGTATCACAATCCCAGATTTCAAGATCTACTACAAAGCTGTAAGAATCAAAACAGTAAAGTACTGACACAAAAAGAGATATACAATCCATGACACAGAATAGACAGTTTAGAAATAAACTCACACATATATGGTCAATTAATCTCCAACAAAAGAGGCAACAATATACAATGGAGAAAAGACAGTCTCTTCAACAAACAGTGCTAGGAAAACAGGACAGCTATATGCAACAGAATGAAACTGGACTCCTTATACCATACCAAAAAAAAATAAGCTTAAACTGGATTAAAGACCTAAATGTTAAACCTAAAACCATAAAACTCTTAGAAGAAAACACTGGTAGTCATTTCTTTGACTGTCAGCCTTAGCAATATCTTTCTTGACCTGTCTCCTCAGGCAAGGGAAACAAAAGCAAAAACAGACTGTTCGGACTACACCAAAATAAAAAGCTACTGCACAGCAAAGGAAATCATCCACAAAACAAAAAGCAACCTACTGAATGAGATTAGATATTTGCAATGATCCATCTAATAAGGAATTAATAGTCAAAATATATTAAGAATGTATACAACCCACCACCAAAAAAACCCCATGAATCAATCCAATTAAAAAGTGGGAAGAGCACCTACATGAATAGACATTTTTCTAAAGAAGACAAACAGATGGCCAACAGGTACATAAAATGGATCTGAACATTACTAGTCAGGAGGAATATGCAATCAAAACCACAATGAGATATCACCAAATACCTGTCAGAATGGCTTGAATCAAAATAACACGAAATACATGTTGGCAATGATGTAGAGATAAAGGAACCTTCATGCACTCTTGGTGAGATTGTAAATTGTTGTAGCCACTGTGGAAAACTATGGATGTTTCTCAAAAAATTAAAAATACCATACAATCCAGTAATTCCACGACTTGGTATTTACCCAAAGAAAATGAAAACACTAATCTGAAAAAATATATGTACCCGTGTATTGCAGCATTATTTACAGTAGTCAAGATAGGGAAATAACACAGTGTGCATTTGTAGATGAATGGACAAAGATAATGTGGCATACACACACACAATGGAATATTAGCCATAAAAAAGAGTGAGATCTTGCCATTTGAGACAGAATGGATGGACCTAGAGGATATTATGGTTAGTAAAATAAGCCAGACATAGGAAGATAAATACCATATGATTTCACTCATATATGCAACCTAAAAAACAAACAAAAAGCAGAAACAGGCCCATAATTATTGAAAAGAAACTTAGGGTTGCCAGAGGGGGTGTGATGGGGGAGGACTAAAGGGGCAGTGGGAGGTACAGGCTTCCAGTTACAGATTGAATAAGTCATGGGATGAAAGGTACAATATAGAGAATATAGTCAGTGGTATTGTAATAGTGTTGTATGGTGTTATATACATATAAAACGGAATATTACTCAGCCACAAAAAAGAATGAAAACTTGCCATTTGCAAAGACGTAGATAGAGCTAGAGTATTATGCTAAGCAAAATAAATCAGTCAGAAAAAGACAAATAGCATATGATTTCACTCATATGTAGAATTTAAGAAATAAAACAAACAAGCAAATGGGAAAAAAAAGAGAGAGGCAAACCAAGAAACCAGCTCTTAAATATAGAGAACTGATGGTTACCAGAGAGATGGGTGGAAGGATGGGTTAAACAGGTGATGGGGATTAAAGAGTGCCCTTGCTGTGATGAGCACTGGGTGATGTATGGAAGTGCTGAATCACTATATTGTACACCTAAAACTAATATTACACTGTATGTTAACTGGAATTTAAATAAAAACTTTATATATATATATATATATATATATATATATATATATATACACACACACACATACATATATATATATTTTGAAAAAAAAGATATGCATCTTTCACATATTGATTATTCTAACCTAGTTATTTTTTTTAATTTTTTTTTAATGTTTATTCATTTTTGAAGGAGAGAGAGACAGAGTGTGAGTGGGGGAGGGGCAGAGAGACAGGGAGACACAGAATCAGAAGCAGGCTCCAGGTTCTGAGCTGTCAGCACAGAGCCCGATGTGGGGCTCAAACTCACAAGCTGCGAGATCATGACCTAAGCCGAAGTCGGATGCTCAACTGACTGAGCCACCCAGGAGCCCCTAACCTAGTTATTTTTAAAGAAACTGTAGACACAAGAAAATCTCTGAAACCCAAGTTTCCCTTCCTTAGGAGACATTTACATGTATAAAGGGTATCTCCCTCAGTATCAGGAAGAAGGGGAGGACTCTTAAATGTCTAGACATTTATCAGTGGAGAAGGCATGAACTTATTAAATCTGCATGACAACTTCAGCCTTTTTTTTTTTACCATGCTTTTTCTGGTAACCTCCCGTTATGTACTGACCCTGTACACACAACATCATCTTTTGTTTTTAGATGGAGATGGTATTTAAGGTGATGGCTTCAGCTATTTTGGTGAGTTACTCAGTTTTCCTGGGTCTCTTCCATGTATACAGGAAGTATATATACTATTTAAATTTGTTTGAGTTTCTATTAATCAGTCTTATGAAAATGTGATTTTCAATCCAACTGGAAAAACCTTGAAGGACAGAGGCTTACATTTTCCTCACCTATACTACTAAAGCTGAGCATATGAATATAGCCTGTGTTCCAACAAATCCACTTTAAAGCACATACCCTGTGGATATATCTGTTAAAAGACAAACACAAGTATGTTCACAGCAACACTATTCACAATAAACCCCAAACTTAAAGAACTCAAATACCTGGCATAGAATGAATAAACTTGTATATGTTCATATATTGGAATACTATTATATAGCAATAAGAATGAAAGAATTAAAATTATATACAATATAAAAGATCCTCACAAAGTTGAATAAAAGAACCCAAATACAAAAAAATAATATATATTCCACTTATTTAAAATTTGAAAGAAAGGTAAAGCTAATATATAGTGTCATAGTAAAGATAGTTGGGCTGGACTGTAGTATCTAAAAATGGATAGGAGACAGCTTGCGTGGTCTTGGTAATGTGTGTTACTTGGTCTGGATAATGGTCACAAGGATGTGTTTACTTTGTTGGGTTTTTTTTTAATGTTTATTTATTTTTGAGAGAGAAAGAGACAGAGTATGAGTGGGGGAGGCATAGAGAGAGGGGGAGACACAGAATTCGAAGCAGGCTCTAGGCTCTGAGCTGTCAGCACAGAGCCTGACACGGAGCTCAAACCCAAGAACTGCAAGATCATGACCTGAGCCACCCAGGTACCCCAGGATGTTTACCTTGTGAAAATTCATTGAGTCCTATATTTATGATTTGTGTGCTTTTCTGTATGCATGTTATACTGGAATAAAAAATTTAAATAAAAAATTTTCAAATTGTTGAGATTATTATTCAACTTCTCCTTTGGCAACTCTTTTACTTATGTTGACAGCTACTACATGTGATAATTTTTTACAGACTCTTCCATGTAGACTGAACTACTTATACTTAAATATTCTTGATATTTTACATAATTTACCCCCTTGCTTGCATCAAAGAACACTTTTGCAAGCCAAAAACTTAATTATTTTCTGCTTTCAGAAAAGTTTGAGGGAGCATAGTTGAATTAAATTGAAGGAATCTGAGAGAAAATTAGCTTTCCCCAGCATGATGTGGGCTGTATGGAAAAATTAGACAAAAACTACAATAAAGAAATTAGAGATGCTTTCCTAATTCCTTTTGGAATTGTGAGTGGGAGTCACCCCAGTTTTCTAGAATAAAAGTGGAGCAGAACAATCTGAGAAGTTCACCTCTTGATAGTTAACTTATTGTTACTGAATGGTATCTTTGTCAAGGGAGAGTAATAGAGGTCAAAAGGTGAGGCCTGAAAAAAAGGCTGAGAAGTGGGGAGGAACAGGGTTTCAATGAAGAGATATTTGCTAGAAATGAGGCAGGCCTCAAAAAGGGAACAACATCAACCGTGCTCTTTGGCTAAGAAGTTTCAGCTGGCCACAGCAGTCTAATCAAAGAATACAGAGAGCATAGGAAGCATTTTGGTGACTAGTGGAGTTTTTTTTTTTTTTTTTTCTGAAATTTTGGATAATTTTTTCACATTCCTTTTCAGGCTTAGTAACTTTAAATATCTCTAAAATGCAAAAGTGGCCTCCACTGTTAGAAGCAATAGAATTACTCCTTTTAGCTGCAAACAGCATTATAAAAACAAAGATGATCAATCAATGGAGAGTCTTGTTGTAATAATTTGAAGCAATTTACAAAGTGGAGATATATTAAAACTTACTTGTTTCATAGGAATTCCACAAAGAAATGAACTATGTTACAATTCTCAGGGTCCTTTGCCTAATCTAGGAATAGTAAATACCAGGAAGAATAGGAATTGGGATGTCCACAGGTCAATACTTCCACATTGAGACACATTACTGAGTGTCGGAAAGGAAGCTTATGTTGGTATTAGAATAATTTTAAAAACTATCATTTTTCTGTATTAAAAGTTTTGAATGGACCTTTAGATTAAGTTTAGGCTTCTGATTTGTCTTCTTTGGAAGACTATACTGTAAAATGACTTTAAGGCTTCTAAATTAAAACAAGTCATCCATTAAACCTAAAATCCCATGTGAAATACTTTGTATAGGACAATTCTTTTGATATCTCAAAATATATCTGACATGTTTATGTGTACAAATAAAGGATTATAGAACTTTCTGTATTGGCTAATATTAATTACAGCACTAATGGTAATAAACTCTTCCTCAAAAATCTTATGAGAAGAACAGTGTACTTCTGACTTTTTGCCAAGTGATGATTAATCAGTGATTATTAATTTTTATGTCAACACAGTTCCAACTTATATATCTATATTGTACTATTTACCCAGGCTTAATTCTTTTTTAAAGTTTCTTTCTTTACAAAGAAAGTAATTCAAATTAACCAACCGTAACCTACAAACATAAATATAAATGATACTGAACAAGTATTGATTGAAACAAAAAGCACTTAAAAAAAAACAGCATTAATTCTTACCAACTCCAGAGGTTATTGATTCTGCATCAATGTCACTAGCTCTTTTTCTTGCCACTTCAGCCAGTGCCAATTCACCCTTATCTAGTGCAAAGTAATGGATGTCCTTTGGAAATAAAGCAAAATAAAGGATTAATCCAAATGAATCTTGGTCAACTTACAAAGAAGACTTTGAACAAAAGAGCTTACTGTTCAGATTACAAAACAGACATGGCTGATAAATATTTTTTTGCGTTTTAATTCTCAGTTTTCTTTCCAAGTATAAGCAAATTTTCTTGAATTGTAGATTATAACTATACCTAATAGCAGTTATTTAAATAAATTGTTTTAAGTCTCCAGGGAAAAAGGTAAGTTTTTAAACCAAATGTTTGACATACTCATTTTTATCAGGAAATGAAAACTTTTATTGCTATGTTCTTTGGTGAGATTTTAATATTGGAGATGGCTTCTACAAAATTCTGTTGTACATCATATAAAATGCTAAACATTTTATAAGAAATACTACTACAAAAATTTCTGACATTTATGTGTCTGACACATACAACTCTGTTAACATTACTAATATAATAATTATCTTGAACTCAGGCAGTCAGCAAATAATCAGTGCCTACTAAGTGTCAGGCACTATTCTAGAATACAGAGATCAATTACAATTTCATGTCTCTGGAAGCTGTGAGCCCAGTAGGGAGACAGACCATTGTGAACAACAGTTAGTTATATAACATGTGATAGGTTTTATAACAGGTATTTCCACAGATATTTGCTGTGGAGTCAAGAGGATGCACTGATCCTTGATCTGAGTCTTGAAGGACAAATAAGAGTTATGCTAGGAGGGAAAATAGAGAAAATGTACCAGTTAATATCTGGTGCATATATGTAGAGAAACTTCAAAAACACAGTTCTGTTAGGCAATGAAATGTCTTTGAATATGGAAGGAGTCTTGGATGTGTGGGAGAAAGCAGTATAAAATAATACTAAAGTAGATATAGCCACTAAAAAGGATTTTGAACTATTTTTGATGTGCAAAAAGACGGCTGGAATGGAAATTTTATTGCAATAAAAGTGTAAAAAGAATATGAACAGTTAATAATGAAGAAATATAAATGGCCTATAATCATGAAAAGATGCTTCACTTTATTAATATCCAAATAAATGTAAGTAGAAAAGATATAATTTCAATTGTTTGTTTACATTTTTAAAAGTTAAGAATATTTACTGGTTGCAGAGTAACCAGAACCATCTTCTGGAGGTGATGGCAGAGTAGGAAAATCATAAACTCACCTCGCCCATGGATACAACTGGGTAACACCCACATCAGTGTCAATAGCCCAGAAAATGTCAGACCCAAAGACTAACAGAACAGACTCTCCACAGGTAAATGCAGAGAAGAAGCCACATCAAAGAGGGCAGGCAAGGTGGAGATGTTGTCAGGAGCCAAAGGAACCCAAGGGACTATCCATAGGAGGGAGGAATGCTGCAGGCATTGAGAGGAGAGTGGAGCAGATCTCCACACCAGGCACCCCAGGCACAGGGGACTCATGCTGAGAAGACAAATCTCCATAACATTTGCTTTTGAAAACTAAAGGGGCCTAACTTGAAAGTCAGTGGGGCTTAACACCTAGAACTTTAAAAAATCTGTGGGCTTAGTTCTGGGAGAGCAGGGAGGACAACAGGGAACTGAGTTCCTGCTCTACAAACAGACCCACTGAGATAACAGCATAGAAGCAGCAGTTTGAAAAATGCCTGAGGTATACAGGGAAATAGATTCATTTACTAATCTCAGAGCATGTGCTGGAGGGGCAGGGATCTTTGGGAAACTTCTCCAAGAACAAAAGAGCTGCTGGGCACCATTTCTCTCCCCTGCTCCCGAGCCTAAATACATGGACACCCTTCAGAAGCCAGCACAGCACCAACACATTCCACCTAGCTTACTAACAGTGCACCCTGCCCCAGTGCACTTCTGCAGATTTGCACCCCTCACCCCCAACCCTGCCAGTCTTGGCAAGTTTTCCCAGGTGGCTGCAGGTCCTCTCCCTCAGCAGATGGCAAGGACCATGCTGGCACCATGTGCCCTGCCCCCATACTCTACTGCAGAATTTCCTTCTCCAGTATGCCCTTGGCAGGAGCCCATCCAAAGCTGTGCCACAAATCTAGCCAGGTGCTACCAGGCTCCAGGCTGACAGCTTGGGATTCTCTCTCTCTCCCTCTCTCTCTCTGCCCTCCTCCACTCACATACACGTTCTCTGTCTCTGTCTCTCTCTGCTTCTCAAAATAAATAAATAAATAAATAAAATTTAAAAAAGAAAGAAAACAGACTAAGGGAACCTGTCAGGAACACCATCAAACATAATAACATTTACATTATAGTGATCCCTGAGGAGAAAGAAAAGGAGGCAGAAAATTTATTTGAATAAATAATAGCAAGAAATTCCACAAATCTGGGAAAGGAAACAGAAATCCAGATGCAGGAGGCACAGAGATCCCTCAACAAAATTAACCCAAAGAGGTCCACACCAAGACACATAGTAATTAAAATGGCAAAAAGCAGCAAAAAAGAAATTTTAAAAGCAGCAAAAGAAAACAGTTACATATGAGGGAAATTCTATATTACTGAATTCTTCAGCAGAAACTTTGTAGGTCAGAAGGGATGATATATTCAGAGTTCTAAGAAAAAAACCTGCAGCCAAGAATACTCTATCCAACATAATAATCACTCAGAAGGAGAGAATTTGGGGTGCCTGAGTGGTTCAGTCGGTTAAGTGTCTGACTTTGGCTGAGGTCATGATCTCACAGTTTGTGAATTCGAGTTCCACGCTGGGCTCTGTGCTGATAGCTCAGAGCCTGGAGCCTGCTTCAGATTCTGTGTCTCCCTCTGTGTCTGCCACTCCTCTGCTCACGCTATCTCTCTCTCTCAAAAATAAACATTAAAAATTTTTTAAAAAAATAGGAGAGAATTTCCCAAACAAAAATTAAAGGAATTCGTCACTACTAAACCAGTCCTATGATAAATGTTAAAGGGACTCTGAATGGAAAGACCATAAGCAAGAGTAAGAAAAGTAGGAAGCAAAAAAGCAGTAAAATTAAATGTATCTATAAAAATTGGTCAAGAGCCTCACAGAATAAAAAGGTGTAAAGTAGGAAATGATATTCATAAAATGGGGCTGGAAAAAGATAAAAAATTTAGTGCTTTTAGAATGGGTTCAAACTTAAGGGACTATCAACTGAAGATAGACTGCTATATACATAAGATGTTATATATAAACCTAATGGTAACCACAAATCAAACACTGGTAATAAATATGCACAAAATAAATAGACAGGAGTCCAAGCATATCACTAAGAAAGCCAGCAAACTGTGACGGAAGAGAGCAAGAGAACAAAGGAACAGAGAACTACAAAAACAACCATAAGACAAGTAACAAAATGCATACTTATCAATAATTACTTTGAATGTAAATGGACTAAATGCTTCAATCAAAAGACATGAGTTGATGGAATGGATAAAAAAGGCAAGGCCCATTATATGCTACACAGAAGGGACTCATTTCAGACCTAAAGACACATGCAGATCGAAAGTGCAAGGATAGAAAAGCACTTATGCAAAAGGATGTGAAAAGAAAGCTGGGGTAGCAATATTTACACAAGGCAAAGTGGGCTTTAGACCAAAGACTGTAATAAAGGAAAAAGGACTATATAATCATAAAAGGAATAATCCAAAAAGAAGATAAAATAATTGCAAATATTTATACACCCAACATCGCAGCCCCAAATACATAAAGCAGCTAATAACAAACAAGGAAAGTGATCAACAGTAATACAATAATAATAGAGGACTTTAACAACCCACTTACATCAATGGATAGATCATCCACACAAAAAATCAACAAGGAAACAGTGGCTTTCAATGACACATTGGACCAGAGAGATCTAAGAGATCTACCCAGAACATTCCATCCTATAATACAAGAATACACACTCATTTCAAGCGCAGATGGAACAATGTTCAGAATGGAGTATGTTAGCAATAGTCTAAACAATCTCAAAAAGATCAGTCATACGATGCATCTTTTCTGACCACAATGCTATGAAACTAGAAATCAAACACAAGAAAAACATCTGAAAGAACACAAATATATGGAGGTTAAATAACATGCTATTTATTGGATTATTTAATGCTATTGAACAATGAATGGGTCAACAAAAATATCAAAGAGGAGATCAAAAATCACAGGGAGACAAATGAAATGAAAACACAATGTTCCAAAATCTTTGGGATGAAGCAAAAGCTGTTCTAAAAGGGAAGTTTATAGCAATACAGGCTTAATCAAGAAGCAAGAAAAATCTCAAATAAACAACCTACACTTACACCTAACAGAGCCATAAAAAGAACAAGCAAAACTGCAAACCAGCAGAAGGAAGGAAATAATAAAGATGAGAACAGAAATCAATGAAATAGAAACTAAAAAAAAAAAAAAAAAAAAAAAAAAGGATCAATGAAACCAGGTGCTGGTTCTCTGAAAAGATTTTTAAAAAATTGATAACCCTTAGGCCAGACTCATCAGAGAGAGAAAGAACTCAAATAAATAAAATCATAAATGAAAGAAGAGAAATAATAATGAACACCAAAGAAACAGAATTATAAGAGATTATGAAAAATTATATGCCAACAAGTTGGACAATCTAGAAGAAATGGATAGATTCCTAGAAATTGAATTGAATCAGGAAGAAACAGAAAATTTGAAAATACTAATTACCAGTAATGAAATAGAATCAGTAATCAGAGGATACCCAGCAAAAAGAAGTCCAGGACCAGACACCTAGCAGGTGAATTCTACCAAATATTTAAAGAAAAGTTAATACATATTCTCAAACTATTCCAAAAAGAGAAGAGGAAGGAAAGCTTCCAAATTCATTTATGAGACTGCCATTACCCTGATACCAAAACCAGAAAAAGACACTACAAAAAAAAAAAAAAAAAAAAAAAGAGAACTATAGGCCAGTATCTCTGATACCCGGATGCAAAAATCCTCAACAAAATATCACCAAACTGAATCCAACAATACATTAAAAAATCATTCACTTTAATCAAATGAGATTTATTCCTGGACTGCAATTGTGGTTCAATATTTGCAAATCAATCAGTGTGATACATCACATCAACAAGAGAGGATACAAACTACATAATCAATGGATGCAGAAAAAGCATTTGACAAAGCATAACATCCATTCATGATAAAACTCCTCAACAAAGTAGGTTTGGGGGAACATAATAAAGGTCATATATGGAAAAACCCACAGCTAGCATCATATTCAATGGTGGAAAAAGTAAGAGCTTTCCCCCTAAAATCAGGAACAAGTCGACCCTCACCACTTTTATTTAATAGCACTGGAAGTCCTTGCTGCAGCAATCAGAGAAGAAAAAGGAATAAAAGGCATCCAAATTGGTAAGGAAGAAGTAAAACTGACACTATTTGCAGATAACATGATACTATACATAGAAAACCTTAGGGGCGCCTGGGTGGCGCAGTCGGTTAAGCGTCCGACTTCAGCCAGGTCACGATCTCGCGGTCCGTGAGTTCGAGCCCCGCGTCAGGCTCTGGGCTGATTGCTCAGAGCCTGGAGCCTGTTTCTGATTCTGTGTCTCCCTCTCTCTCTGCCCCTCCCCAATTCATGCTCTGTCTCTCTCTGTCCCAAAAATAAATAAAAACGTTGAAAAAAAAAAATTTAAAAAAAAAAATAAAAAAAAAGAAAACCTTAAAGACTCTACCAAAAAAAAGTACTAGAAATGATAAATGAATTCAGTAAGGTCACAGGACACAAAATCAATACACATTTTGATAATTCATTTGATAAAGGAAAATCTAATACATTTTTATACACTAATAATGTAGTAGCTGAAGAAGAAATTAAGAAAAAAACTTATTTACAATTGCAGCAAAAAGAATACCTAAAGGTAAACTTAACCAAGCAAGTGAAAGACGCGTACTCTTAAAAGTACAAAACACTGATGAAAGAAATTGAAGACGGCACAAACAAATGGAAAGATTTTATGCTCATGGAGTGGAAGAACCAATATTGTTAAAATATCCATACTACTCAAAGCGGTCTACAGATTTTTTACAATCCTGATAAAAATACCAACATCATCTTTCACAGAACTAGAACAAATAATCCTAAAATTGGTATGGAACCACAAAAGATAACCCTGAATTGTCAAAGCAAAACTGTCAAAGAACAAAACTGGAGGTATTACAATCCCAGATTTGAAGATATATTACAAAGTTGTAGGAATCAAAACAATATGGTACCGGCACAAAAACAGACACATAGGTGCATGGAATAGAGAGCCCAGAAATAAACCCAAGTTTATATGGTCTTCAACAAAGGAAGCAAGAATATGCAATTAGAAAAAGACAGTCTCTTCAATAAGTGGTGCTCGGAAAACTGGACTGCTACATGCAACAGAATGAAACTGGATACACTAAAATAAAGTTAAAGGTATTAAAAACCTGAAATGCGAGACCTCAAAACACACACACACACACAATCCTAGAAGAGAGCACAGGCAGTGATTTCTCAGACATGGGCAATAACAACATTTTTCTAGGTATGTCTCCTGAGGCAAGAGAAAGGCAAAAATGAACCATTGGGACTACATCAAAATAAAAAGCTTTTGCACAGAAAAGGAAACAATCAACAAAACTAAAAGACAACCTACTGAATGGGAGAAGATATTTACAAATAACATATCTGATACAGGTTAGTGTCCAAAATATATAAAGAACTTTTGCAACTCAACACCAGAAAACACAAATAATCCACTTTAAAATTGGGCAGAACATATAAACAGACATTTCTCCAAAAAAGACGTCCAGATGGCCAACAGACACAGGAAAAGATACTCAACACCAATCATCATCAGGGAAATGCATATCAAAACCACAATGACCTCACACCTGTCAGAATGGCTAAAATCAACAACATAAGAAACAACACGTTTTGGTGAAGATGTGGAGAAAAAGGAACCCTCTTGCACTGTTGGTGGGAATGCAAACTAGTGGAACCACTGTGGAAAACAGTATGGAGTTTCCTCAAAAAGGTAAAAATATACCTACCCTATGATCTCACAGACACACTACTGGGTATTTACCCAAAGAATGCAAAAAACACTAATTCAAAGGGATACATACACCTCTATGTTTATTGCAGCATTATTTACAATAGCTAAGATATGGAAGGAGCTCAAGTGTCTATCAACTGATAAACAGATAAAGATGTGGTACATATATATAACAGAATATTATTCAATGGCAAAAAACAATGAAAAACAAATGCCATTTGCAATGACATGAATGGAACTATAGAGTGTAATGGTAAGTGAAATAAGACAGAGAAAGAAATATCCTATGATTTCACTTACATTTGGAATTTAAGAAACAAAACAAATGAGCAAAGAAAAAAAGAGACAAACCAAGAAACAGACACTTAACTATAGAAAACAAACTGATGGTTACCAGAGGGGTGGTCTGGGGGGGGGGGGGGGATGGGTGAAAGATGTGAAGGGGATTAAGAGTACACTTGTCATGATGTGCACCTGTAATATATACAATTAATGAATCACTATATTGTACACCTGAAACTAATACTATATGTTAACTACATTGGAATTAAATTATGAAAAGGAATATTTACTGGTTGCAAAGTTTGGGGGAACCAAGCACTTATTTACTGGGAATATAAGACTTTATAGAGCAGGCATCCATAAAGTATGGCCTAGAGGCCAAATATAGCTTGCCTTTTGTATAGTCCTTGAATTAAAAATGGTATTTACATTTTTAAATGGTTGGAAGAACTGTGCTCAACTACTCTTATTTAACTCTAAATGGCTTTGGAATTAGTGTATGCTGCAGACTTAAAAATATTTCAACCTAAAACTACAAGGTAAAATAGAACTTCGGTGTGAAACTTATACTGTGATAGAGTAATTTCAATGATAACTACCATGTTTTGACTTGCAAGTAGTGTCAGGCTGAAATTGTGAAGAAATAAAGGAAATCTCCATTCTACACACATTCCCGTAGCAATATATTTTCTGATTTTAATCCACAGCAGTCTTTTTCAGTATTTTTCTACATTTTATTTTATTTTTTTAATTTTTAAATTTTACTTAAATCCAAGCTAGTTAACATATATTGTAATAATGATTTCAGGAGAATTAAGTGATTCATCACTTAGGTATAACACCCAGTGCTCATCCCAACAAGTGCCCTCCTTCATGCCCATCACCATTTAGCCTATCCCCCCACTCAACACCCCTCCAGCAACCCTCAGTTTCTTCTCTGTATTTAAGAGTCTCTTATGGTTTGCCTCCCTCTCTCTTTTTATCTTATTTTTCCTTCCCTTCCCCTATGTTCATCTTTTTTGTTTCTTAAATTCCACGAGTGAAATCACGATGCCTGTCTTTCTCCGACTGACTTACTTCACTTAGCATAATACACTCTAGTTCCGTCCATGTTGTTGCAAGTGGCAACATTTCATTCTTTTTGTTTGTCCATTAATATTCCATTGTGGGTGTGTGTGTATGTATGTATATATCTATTACATATATTATACATATGTATGTACACACACATTATATATATATTGTATACACACACAGACACACACACACACATCTTCTTTGTCCATTCATCATTTGGTGGACATTTGGGTTCTTTCCATAATTTGGGTATTGTTGATAGTGCTGCTATAAACACTGGGGTACATGTGCCCCTTTGAATGAGCATTTTTGTATACTGTGGATGAATATCTAGCAATGCAATTTCTGGTTATAGGGTAGTTCTATTTTTAATTTTTTGAGGAACCTCCATACTGTTTTCCAGACTGGCTGCACCAGTTTGCATTCTCAATAGTGCAAAAGGATTCCCCTTTCTCTGCATCCTCGCCAATATCTGTTGTTTTCTGAGTTGTTCATTTTAGCCATTCTGACAGGTGTGAGGTGGTATCTCACTGTGCTTTTGATTTGTATTTCCCTGATGATGAGGGATGTTGAGCATCTTTTCATGTGTCTGTAGTCATCTAGATATCTTCTTTGGAAAAAGTGTCTGTTCATGTCTTTTGCTCATTTCTTCACTGGATTATTTGTTTTTTTGGGTGTTGAGTTTGGTAAGTTCTTTATAGATTTTGGATACTAACTCTTTATCTGATATGTCATTTGCAAATATCTTTTCCCAATCAGTTGCTTTTAGTTTTGTTGATTGTTTCCTTCACTGTGCAGAAGCTATTTATCTTGATGAGGTCCCAATATAGAATGCTGTTTAGCATGTCATTTTATTACAAATTAATTTCATAATAAATTAATTTTAATTACAAGTTTATTACAAATTAATTTTATTACAAATTAACTTTTATAATTTTATAACTAATTTAAGTTAATGTGACTAATTTGTAATAAAATGACATGCTAAACGGCATTCTGTCTTTTAGTTAATGGAATTCTAAAAACATCTTTGAATTGGTGAATATACTCAATTAAAACCATATGCCTATGGGTTAATGATATTAACATGTGGCAGTACCTATCTATGAGGAAAGAAATTTGCAAAAGGGAAATACATACAAACTCATCATAGCTCAGTATTTACAGATGAACATTTGCAGATTTTTTTTAATGAGGAACACCAGCTTTCAACCCTAATTTAAGTACAATGTTATCCCCATAAAAAAGAATTCCATTATTTACATTTGTTGACTTGTATCAGCAAAACTACTTAATTATTATATTTCTAATTTAGTCAGTAAAGATTTATGCTTTGTTTTTTCCTTGCTATATATAAGTACTTATATAATAACCTTAATTTTGCTTCTTGGTCCACAAGCCTATAATATTTGCTATATGGATCTTTCCAGAAAAAGTTATTTATTCTGTATCTTAACAATATATTAGAATAAAAAATTTACCTATATATACACTTTTGTAAACTCCTAAGAAAATAATGTGACAATGTATGTACAAAGATTGACAATAACAACGTTACTTATAACAATGAAAAATTGGAAGCTACTTTAGTGTACATCAAGTGAAATAATTATGTGGGTTTTTTTCTTTTAATTCAAGAGTGGCATAATATTTTCATAATGGGTCCATATTATTCAGTGAAGGAATTTGTAATAACTAAAAATATATACTACTGTAGTTGATTTGCTAATATTTAAGACGTTTACATCTATGTTCTTAAGAAAAGTCAATGACTTTACTTGAGCCTGACAGCTAATAAGCCCAGACTGCTACCAAGGTTATATTAGCCTTACAAAATAAGTTAGGTGGCTTGTTTTCTATTTTCTCTTCTCTGGAAAAATTTGTGATTCTTCACTGAAAATAAGCAAAATATATGCAATAAATTTGAGAAGAAATTACCAAATATTACTGGGCAACATAAGTGAGCACCTGATTAAAATATAGACACACCTACTTACGTCTGAAAAAGACCATACGTGACAAAGATCAATTCTGACCCCATATAATTTATAAAATCCAGTGGAATACAATAAAATCACTTCAGAGGTTTTAATGGAACTTGACAGGTTGATCTTAAAATTCTTATGTCAAAGCAAATTGTCAAAAATATGAAAGCCTTACTCTAACAGTAAGGCTCTACAGCACTATTACACAGGCATATAAACCAAAGAGAAAGAAACATACCCATATAAATATGGTTTTCTTAGTGAGTTACTAAGTTCAGTACTTTATGTTTAGCAGTCATGTAAGTGTTGGCTATAAGATCTGTGGCCCACAAATTATTTCTGGATCATTTTCTCTGTCTCACTCTCTCAGTTTTCCTTAATTCTATGATTTTTCCTCTTTATTTTTTGTTTTAAAGAATGAGGTCATTAATTTGAGGAGGGTAACCCTCAACAGTTCCTAAGTTGTTACTGTATCTCTACCATGAAGGTTTTCATTCTTTAATCTGTCTATTTAGAAACAGTCTATTTACTTGCTGATACACTTGTGAGCTTCCCTGCCATTCACATGTCTGAGTATAGTCTTTAGCTAAATGTAGTAGAGAATATATCCCTTTAACTCCATGCTCCTCAGTTGACATAGTTGATGCATCTTTAGGGTCTAATACAAAACTCTTTAGGGTCTGATGCAAGACATATCTAGTATCTATATCACTTGCCAATTTATCCTCTAGATTCACTTATTTTTTTAACTTTTGGATAGTTTTAGTGTTGGAATTTAATTTAAATGTTGGATATATACATCTTAGTGTGTTCATATATCTCTGGAAAATGGTTATATTCTAAATGAGTCAAGAAAATAAAAGCCACTTGGCTTTATATTCCATTTTCATGTCTTACATCTGACTAGACCAGTACATACATGAATAATGGATATACAGTAAAGCTGGTTGAGACTAAGGCTAATGTACTGTTAAATCACATATTAAGACATTTCAAGAGGCCACTATCAGGGTTGCCATGCCCTTCCACTCACCCTGAGTTCAAATTCAATTACAATTAATAAAAAAATCATTCCATAAATAATAATGGAATATCTATTATGCACCATATACAGAGGAGAATTTACCACAAAATTAATGAAGCTTAAGCTTCAATACTTCTTATTTGCACATGCCTTTCCAGTACCTAATTTTGTATTTGAAATTTTAAATTTTTTCTTAAGAAGTACTCCTCAAATTATACAAACTTCAAGCTCTATAAAACATGGATCCACCCCTGATGTACAGCCATCAAGGTTCTCACATACTAGTGGACTGTGTTACCACATGCTTAGTTTAGAATCATGTGTCTGAGAGGCACAAAGTATAGGAGACATTGGAAGTTGTATAGTCATTTTCTGTTTTATTGGTCTGTTTTTAGAGATTTATTGTATAAGATTAAAATTAACAAGTCTAAATGGACAACATAGATGGCAATAGATTTGAAAAGTACCCTATTGATAAATCCCAACTTTTACTACCACCCAACCAGGTTACCTAGTTGGTGGATAGTTCTTTTATTAAAGTGTTACTAGCGTGGAAGGAAGTTTTCAGAAAAATATTCAGAAGAATAAACCACTTAGTTTTTGTCATTCTCAGTAACAATTTTATAATTTTACATTTGCCAAATTGACTTAAATTAGTATCATCATTTAGCACTATTAAGTGAAATTGGCTTCCACTGCACAAAAGATGACAAACACTGATAGTCTTTGGCCATGATCCAGGTTTAAATATTTACACATATCCTGTCTGTGTTATCTAGGATCAAAAATAAAAAAACTTGCTGCTACTGGGTTCTTACCACCTTTCACAGATGACTTTTGAATGTACTACTGGAATTAATATGCAAATTTACAATAAAGTATTTAAAACTAAAAAGCAATCTTGAAGAGATTTTCATCTTTAAATCATACTTTGGATCAGTCATTAACAGTTAACTTTTATAACATATTATTGTTATAATCTTTTCTAATTTTTATAATGTTTCCAGGGACTGATAAGTTTGTATGAAATAAAAAAGCAATATAAAGACATGCAACAGCTTATGCATATTTAAGAATACCATGTTCTAGGGGTGCCCGGGTGGCTCAGCATCCAACTTCGGCTCAGGTCATGATCTCTCACCATTCGTGAGTTTGAGCCCTGTGTTAGGCTCTGTGCTGACAACTCAGAGCCTGGAGCCTGCTTTGGATTCTGTCTCCTCTCTCCTCATCTGCCTGCTCACACTGTCTCTCTCTCTCTCTCTCTCTTAAAAATAAACATTAAAAAAAAATTAAAGAAAAAAAAAGAATACCATGTTCTAGCTGGAACATTTAAGTTAGTTCAAACCAATTGATAAATGAAATTTAAATTCTAATTATAGATATTCAAGTTTACCTTGTCCAAAATTGCTTTCAGAATTCAAGTTTATGTTGCTGTATTTCAATTAAAGTAAAATGCTGACATAATTCTTTTTCTGTTACTTATTTCTTTTACCTATTATTTTATAATTTCAGATCAGAAAATTTGATCAATAAGTTTTAAAAATCAGGAAGAAAATACTTGTTTCTGATAATGTGCTAATTGAATTTCTCTATTTTGTAGATTTGAGGAAAATTAACTTTGAAGATAATAATGTATCAAATAGTTACATGCACATAAATTTTAGTAATCAACTCTTAATGTCTATGTAAATCATCTTTCTTATATAAATCAGAACAATGAATAATCATTTTAAATATGAAAACATGTGGAAGTGATTTATTTTTTTACCAAATTTAATTATAGGGGCACATATTTTTATGTTAGAAAAACTTATTGGAAATTGCATGTTTTTGAGGTTTTCACAGAACTCATAAATAAAACTTTCTGCTTCCTTTCAGGAGTTATATTTTTGATTTGTATGAATTTTTTCTTGTGGCTACTGGATGATTTTAATTCATTTGTTTAGTATGTTATTTTTAGCCATTTATATTTTTCAAAAAATTATTCATGCTCACTAGGTTTTCATGTTTTTTGCACTAATGTATATATAGGCATAACTTGTAATATTGCATTTCACTTTATTGCACATTACAAATACTGCTTTTTTTTTTCTCCCAAAAGTGAAGGTTTTGTGGTAATCCTGCATTAAGTAAGTCTATTGGCACCATTTTTTCCAATGGTATTTGCTCACTTTGTGTCACTGTCATAGTTCAGTAATTCTCAAAATATTTCAAGCTTTGTCATTGTTATTGAATTTGTTATGTGATCTGTGATCAGTGATCTTTGATGCTACTATTATGATTGTTTTGGGGCACCATAAACCATGCCCATATAAGATGGTGAACTTAACTAATGTGTGTGTTCTGACTGCTCCACTATTTCCCCATCTCTTTCCATCTCCTTGTGCCTCCCTATTCCCTGAGACAAAAAAACGTTGAAATTAGGCCAATTAATAGCCCTACAATGACCTCTAAGTAGTTCAAGTAAAAGGAAGACCTGCATGTCTCTCACTTTGCATCAAAGGCTAGAAATGATTAAGCTAAGTGAGGAAGGCACATCAAAAGCCAGGACAGGCTGGAAGCTAGGCCTCTGCACCAAACAGTTAAGTTGTGAATGCAAAGGAAAAGTTCTTGAAGGAAACGAAGAGTACCACTCCAGTGAACTCCTGAATGACAAGAAAGCAAAACAGATTTGTTGCTGATATGGAAAAAGTTTTAGTGGTCTGGATAGAAGATCAAACCAGTCAGAATTTCCTTAAGCCAAAACCTAATCTAGAGTAAAGCCCTAAATCTCTTCAATTCTTTTAAGGCTCAGAGAGGTAAGGAAGCTACAGAAGAAAAGTGTGAAACTAGCAGAGTTGATTCATGAGGTTTAAGAATCCATCTCCATAACACAAAAGTCTAAGGTGAAGTAGCAAGTGCTGATGTAGAAGCTGCAGCAAGTTATCTAAAAGTTCTAGCTAAGATCATTAATGAAGGTGGCTATATTAAACAACAGATTTTCAATGTAGAAGAAATAGCCTTCTATTGGAAGCAGATGCCATCGAGGACTTTCTTACCTACAGATGTCAATACTGGCTTCAAAGGAGAAGCTGACTATCTTGTTCCGGGTTAATGCAGCTGGTGACTGTAAGTTGAAACCGGTGCTCATTTGCATTCCAAAAATCCTAGCAGCCCTTAAGAATTAATGTTAATTTACTCTGACTGTATTCTAGAAATGGAAGGACAAAACCTGGATGAAAGCACATTTGTTTACAATATGCTTTACTGATTATTTTAAGCCCACTGTTGAGACCTACTGCTTAGTAAAAAATGATTCCCCTCAAAATATTACTGCTTGTTGACAATGCACCTGGTCATCCAAGAGGTCTGATGGAGATATACAACGAGATTCATATTGTTTTCATGCCTGCTAACACAACATCCATTCTGCAGCCCATGGAGAAAGGAGCAATTTCATCTTTCAAGTTTTATTATTAAAGAAATACATTTCATAGCTGCCATATATAGTGATTCCTCTGATGGATCTGGGCTAAGTAAATTGAAAACTTCCTGGAAATCATTCACCATTCTAGATGCCATTAAGATCATTTGCAATTCTGGGGCGCCTGGGTGCCTTAGTTGGTTGGGCGGCTGACTTCGGCTCGGGTCATGGTCTCGCAGTCCGTGAGTTCGAGCCCTGCGTTGGGCTCTGTGCTGACAGCTCAGAGCCTGGAGCCTGTTTTGGATTCTGTATCTCCTTCTCTCTGACCCTCCCCTGTTCATGCTCTGTCTCTCCCTGTCTCAAAAATAAATAAAACGTTAAAAAAAAAATAAAAGATCATTCGCAATTCATGGAAAGAGGTCAAAGTACCAACATGAATAGGCGTTTGGAAGTTGATTCCAACCCTCATGGATGACTTTGAGGGGTTCAAGACCAATGGAGGAAATAACAACAGATGAAAGTAACAAGAGGACTAGAATTAGAAGTGGAATCTCAGTTGTGACTGAATTGCTGCAGTCTCATGACAAAATTTGAACCAATGAAGAGCTGCTTCTTATGGATGAGCAAAAAACGTGGTTTCTTAAGATGAAATCTACTCCTAGTGAAGATTCTGGGAAAACTGTTGAAATGCAAAGTAGGATTTAAAGTATTACATAAACTTAATAAAGCAGCAGCAAGATTTGAGAGGATTAATTCCAATTTTGGAAGAAGGTCTACTGTGGGTAAAATGTTATCAAACAGCATTACATGAGAAAGAGAAATTGTGAAAGGAAGAGTCCATTGATGCAGCAAACTATTGCTGTCTTATTTTAAGAAATTTCCACAGCCACTCTAACTTTCAGAAACTACCACCTGATCGCCTAGCTGCCATCAACATCAAGACAAGACTCTCCACCAGCAAAAGTATTACAACTCACTGAAAGCTTAGATGATGGTTAGCAATTTTTAGCAATAACGTATTTTTAAATTAAGGTATGCATATTTTCTTTTATTGTACTGTATTCTATTACATACTTAATAGACTACAGTATAGTATAAATATAAGTAGAAATACACTGAGAAGCCAAAAAATTCATTTGACTCACTATATTGTTGTGGTCTGGATTTGAACCTACAATATCTCCAAAGGATGCCTGTATAATTATCATAATTTTAAAAAGTCTTTTGATCTTTATACTGCTAGGGAGTCACTGCCAAGATACATGGAGTTAAGAAAAAATCAAGTTGCCAAACAATGTGTTTAGTGTGCTACTAAAATAGTAAAACAGGGGTTTAGATGAACATATATGCATATATGGTATTATGTATTTTCCATAAAAGATGGATAAACCATAATGACAACCTAAAGAGGAATGAAAGGAACAATGTGAAGAAAACAGAGAGTGAAGTTAGACTTCACTGAATGTACCATTTTTTAAAATCTAACTTAGAATCATTTTTACATAATTATAAGATAAAATAAAACTTTTAAATTATTCCTGAAATTTCACAATCAAAATTAAGTTAATGAACTTAAGACATCAATTTGGTGGCATAATTACACGAAAAAAGTATTTTCAAATCAGTTTAAAATACAGACATTTATCTCTTATGGCATATCTCTAAAAATAAAGGAATTGCAATGAAATCTTAGAATGTTTTCATAATTATACTAGTGGGAATCATATTTGTAGAAATATTCTAAAGCCGTTTTCTAGAAATGTTGTATAACAGAGGTCAGCGAAGTACAGCCTGTGAACCAAATCCAACCTACAACCAATTTTTGAAAATTAAGTCTTATTAAAACAGTCATACTCATTTGTTTATGTATTGCTGATGTCTTCTTTCAAGCTACAATGGCAGAATTGAATAATGACAGAGACTATGTGACCTGCAAGGCCAAAATACTTACTGTGTAGCCCTTTATAAAAGAATATTTTGACTACTTTTGTTCTAGCCCTGTCCTCTAGAAAACAATGCCAAACTCAGTAGAAAAAGGTACATTAGCAACAGTCTTAACTCTAGTAACCATTTGCTACTAAAAGAAATAAAAAGAATTCAGAGATATCATTGATAGCAGACTGGGGGCACCTTATCATACAAGAAGGAAAGGAAGATATCAGTATTACTGGGGTCACCTTAATAGTACTCAGTAATCAACTTAAAGGGATTTCTATGACTAAAGATGGTGCAAAAATATTACCATCTGTACATTTTTTTTAATGTTTATTTTTGAGAGAGAAAGAGCATGAGGGAGGAGGGGCTGAGAGAGAGGGAAACACAGAATCTGAAGCAGGCTCCAGGCTCTGAGCTGTCAGCACAGAGCCTGACGCAGGGCTCAAGCTCACGAATGGTGAGAGATCATGACGTGAGCCGAAGTCAGACGTTTAACCAACTGAGCCACCCAGGCGCCCCACCATCTGTACATTCTTTAAAGGAAGAGAACAAATTCCCACACTCAGCAACAAAATTCGTGAACTCCAGCTACTAATGACAATATACTAGATATGAGAAATACTAAGAAAATGTGACCCTAACAAAGAGAAAAATCGGTCACTTGGAGTGGACATAGAAATGGCAGAGATAATGGAATTAGCAAAAATAACTTTAAAACAGACATATACATATGCACACATTTACTGAGAGACACATACATTTAAGGGAAAACACAAAGAAAGATTAAATGATATTTTAAAAAACCAATGGAACTAGAAATTTAAAATATAGTATCTAAAATGAAAAGTTCACTGGAAAGGAGTAAACAAATCAGACACTAAAGAATAAAAGGTCGGTGGTGAGAGGAGCCAAGATGGCATAACAGCATGGAAGGTTTTTTTGGGTCTCGAGTCCATGAAATATAGCCAGATCAACACTAAACCATCCTGCACACCTAGAAAACTGATTTCAGGATCAACACAACAATCTGCACAACCTGCACCACAGAACCCATCAGGTACACAGCACAGAGATATGAAATGGGGGAGAGAAGCCACGGAAGGCAGGGAGGTGTTTTTGCTTGTGGAGAGAGGATGGAGATGGGGGGAGAGCACAGGAAAAGCACCCCCCCCGAAAGTGGAAAAGTGGAAATAGCCACAGGGACTGAACTAAAAAGGGAGAAAGAAGAGGGTTTAAATTCCATTAAGACTCTACAAACAGGGCGGGGAGCACAGAGTCTGAAAGTCTTCAGCTCAATACCTGGCAGTGTTCTGGTGGGAAGGGTGAATCCCCAGGAGCAGAGTGGGGTCTGGGAGGTCCTCAGGCCACATGGGGAGAAGCAGTTCCAATGCTGTAAGGACATTGGTAGAAGTTGTGTGGTCACCCGGTCCCAGCAGACCCCAGAGAACAACCACATTCGCTGGTGCTGGAATAAGGTCGTTAGGGTGAAGCTTGGTGCCAGGTGTGTATTGTGATTTCCCATAATCCCTGAAACGCTGCTGCTACATGGTTGTGTGAACTTTTTCTGGGCTGGGCTGGCACCCAGCTGCAATCTCTGGGCATCGGTAGCAGCACAGTTCCACGAATGTTTCTGGGTGTGGCCAGCACCCAGCCATTGCTCGGTGAGACCCTCCCCCAGGGGATCTGAGCGGGTCAAAGCGGCAGTCCCTCAGAAGTGAGGGGTGGGGAAACACAGCCGCATCTGAGATAAAACTCAGGAGGGAGGTGCTGCCTGGCAACCTGACAGCTTGGTGACAGTGTAAAAGCAGGGAGTGGACAGAAGTTGGAGACAAAGGATGGGTGCGTGCTTGCTGGTCCGGGAGAGCAGACTTCCAATACTAGAGACTGGGCAGCTGGGTGATGCCATTTTTACCCCTTCCGCACATGCGCATACCCACCTACAAGTGCCACAATAATCTACCACAGTAAGCTAGGCAATACCATCTAGTGGAGAACGGATCTGTTACACTAAGCCCCGCTCAACTGGGCCAACCTCGCTCTTTAGGAACACAACAAATCTCTCCACCTGCTTAGTTTACAGACTAAAGTGCTTCACAGTTTGACTTCTAGGGAAAAATGATATGATTTCAATTGTATTTCAGTCTGTTCACTGGTCCATCTATTCAATTTTCTCTTTTTTTCTTTTTCGTTTCTTTTCTTTCTTGAACAGGGTAAGAAAAAATTTACTTTTATTAAAATATTTTTTCTACTATATTTTTTACTTTTTTTGTAAATGTTTCAAATTATAATTTACTTCCATCATTTCATTTTATTCTATTTCATTGTATTCATTTTCTCAAATTTTCAAACGTATCTTTTTCTTGTTTTTTTTTCTTTTCAATTTTTTCTGTTTTCCCCTCCATTTCTCCTCTCATTTATCACTCTCCTTTCAATACCAGACCAAGACAACCTATTCTAGAATCATTTATTTGATTTTGTGTGTGTGTGTGCCTGTGTTATTTTTAATTTTTTAATTTTATTTTTTCCCTTATTAATTCCTTTTCTTCCTTCAAAATGATGTAACGAAGGAATTCACCAAAAAGAAAGACAACACAGGGGCTTAACACAGATACAAGCAAGATGTCTGAACCAGAATTTAGAATCACGATAATAAGAATACTAGCTGAGGTCAAAAATAGATTAGAATCCCTTTCTTTACAGATAAAAGAAGTAAAAGCTAGTCAGAATGAAATAAAAAATGCTATCACTGAGATGCAATCTTGAATGGATGCCACAGAGACAAGGATGGTGAGGCAGAGCAGTGAATCAGCGATATAGAGGACAAAGTTATGGAGAACAATGAAGCAGAAAAAAAGAGAGACACTAAGGCAAAAGAGCACGATTTAAGAATTAGAGAAATCAGTGAGTAATTAAAAAGGAACAATATCAGAATCATAAGGATCCCAGAAGAAGAGAGAGAAAAAGGGGTAGAAGGGTTATGTGAGGAAATCATAGCAGAAAACTTTCCTAACCTGGGGAAAGACACAGACATCAAAATCCAGGAAGCACAGAGGACTCCGATAAGATTCAACAAAAACAAACCATCAACAAGGCATATCATAGTCAAATTCACAAAATATTCAGGCAAGGAAAGAATCATGAAAGCAGCAAGGGAAAAAAAGTCCTTTACCTACAAGGGAAGACAGATCAGGTTTGCAGCAGACGTATCCACAGAAATGTGACAGGACAGAAAGGAGTGGCAGGATATATTCAATGTGCTAAATTGGAAAAATATGCAGCCAAGTATTCTTTTTTTTTTTAATTTTTTTTTTCAACGTTTATTTATTTTTGGGACAGAGAGAGACAGAGCATGAGTGGGGGAGGGGCACAGAGAGAGGGAGACACAGAATCGGAAACAGGCTCCAGGCTCCGAGCCATCAGCCCAGAGCCCGACGCGGGGCTCGAACTAACGGACCGCGAGATCGTGACCTGGCTGAAGTCGGACGCTTAACCGACTGCGCCACCCAGGCGCCCCAAGAATTCTTTATCCAGCAAGGCTGTCATTCAAAATAGGAGAGATTAAAAGTTTCCCCCCCAAAAATTAAAAGAGTTTGTGACCACTAAACCAGCCCTGCAAGAAATTTGAAAGGGGACTCTCTGAGGGGAGAAAAGATGGGGAAAAAAAAAAAAAAAGACCAAAAGCAACAAAGACTAGAAAGGACCAAAGAACACCACCAGAAGCTCCAACTCTACAAGAAACATAATGGCAATAAACTCTTATCTTTCAGTACTCACTCTAAACGTCAATGGACTAAATGCTCCAATCAAAAGACATAGTGTAACAGAACGAATAAGAAAACAAGATCTGTCTATACGCTGTTTACAAGAGACCCACTTTAGACCTAAAGACATCTTCAGATTGAAAGTAAGAAATGGAGAACTGTCTATCATACTAATGATTGCCAAAAGAAAGCCAGAGTAGCCATACTGAAGACAATCTAGACTTTAAAATAAAGATTGTAAGAAGAGATGAAGAAGGACATTATATCATAATTAAGGGGTCTATCCACCAAGAAGACCTAACCGTTGTAAACATTTATGCTCCAAATGTGCAGCACCCAAATATATAAATCAATTAATCACAAACATAAAAACTCATTGATAATAATACCATCATAGTAGGGGACTTCAACACCCCACTTAAAGCAATGGACAAATTGTCTGATCAGAAAATCAATAAGGAAACAATGGCTTTGAATGACACACTGGACCAGATGGACTTAACAGATATATTCAGAACATTTCATCCTAAAGCAGCAGAATATACATTCTTCTCCAGTACACATGGAATGTTCTCCAGAATAGACCACATACTGGGACACAAATCAGCCCTCAACAAGTACAAAAAGATAGAGATCATACCGTGCATACTGTCAGACCACAATGCTATGAAACTAGAAAACAACCACAAGAAAAAATTTGGAAAGGTAAGAAATACCTGGAGACTAAAGACCATCCTACTAAAGAATGAATGGGCTAACCAAGAAGTTAAAGAGGAAATTAAAAAGTACATGGAAGCCAGTGAAAATGACAACACCGCACCCCAAAACCTCTGGGATGCAGCAAAGGTGGTCATAAGAGGAAACTATATAGCAATCCAGGCCTTCCTAAAGAAGGAAGAAAGGTCTCAGACACATAAACTAACCTTACACCTTAAAGAGCTGGAAAAAGAACAGCAAATTAATCCCCAAACCAGCAGAAGACAGGAAATTATAAAGATTAGAGCAGAAATCAATGCTGTTGAAACAAAAAACAAAAAACAAAAAACCAACAGTAGAAAGATCAATGAAACCAGAAGCTGGTTCTTTGAAAGAATTAACAAAATTAATAAACCACTGGCCAGTTTGATTAAAAAGAAAAAAGAAAAGGACTCAAATAAACAAAATCAAGAATGAAAGAGGAGAGATCACAACCAACACAGTAGAAATAAAAATAATAAGAGAATATTATGAGCAATTATATGCCAATAAAATGGGCAATCTGGAAGAAATGGACAAATTCCTAGAAACATATACACTACCAAAATGGAAACAGGAAGAAATAGAAAATTTGAACAGACCCATAACCAGTAAAGAAATTGAATTACTAATAAAAAAAATCTCCCAAGAAACAGAGTCCAAGGCCAGATGAACTTCCAGAGGAATTGTACCAAACATTTAAGGAAGAGTTAACACCTATTCTCTTGGAGCTGTTCCAAAAAATAGAAATGGAAGGAAAACTTCCAAACTCTTTCTATGAAGCCAGCATTACCTTGATTCCAAAACCAGACAAAGACCTCACAAAAAAAGGAGAACTAGAGACCAGTTTCCTTGATGAACATGGATGCAAAAATCCTCAACAAGGTATTAGCCAACCGGATCCAACAATACATTAAACAAATTATTTACTACGACCAAGTGGGATTTATACCTGGGATGACAGGATGGTTCAATATCCGCCAAATAATCAATGTGACTCATCACATCAATAAAAGAAAGGACAAGAACCATATGATCCTCTCAATAGATGCAGAGAAAGCATTTGACAAAATATAGCATCCTTTCTTGATAAAAACCCGTAAGAAAGAAGGGATAGAAGGATCATACCTTGAGATTATAAAAGCTGTGTATGAAAGACCCAATATTAATATGATCCTCAATGGGGAAAAACAGAGCTTTCCCACTAAGGTCAGGAACAAGACAAGGATGTCCACTCTCGCCACTGTTATTCAACATAGTATTGGAAGTCTTAGCCTCAGCAATCAGACAACACAAAGAAATAAAAGGCATCCAAATCAGCCAAGAGGAGGTCAAACTTTCACTCTTCATAGATGACATGATACTCTACATGAAAAACCCAAAAGATTCCACCAAAAAACTGCTAGAACTTATCCATGAATTCAGCAAAGTGGCAGGATATAAAATCAATGCACAGAAATTGGATGCTTCCTATACACCCAATTGTGAAGTAACATAAAGAGAAATCAATGAATCAATCCCATTTACAACTGCACCAAAAACCATAAAATACCTAGGAATAAATGTAACCAAAGAGGTGAAAAATATATACACTGAAAACTATAGAAAGCTGATGAAAGAAATTGAAGAAGACACAAACATGGAAAAATATTCCATGCTCCTGGATAGGAAGAACAAATGTTAAAATGTCATTAGTACCCAAAGCAATCTACACATTCAATGCAATCCCTTATCAAAATAACACCAGCATTCTTCACAGATCTAGAACAAACAATCCTAAAATTTGTATAGAATCAGAAAAGACCCCACATAGCCAAAGCAATCTTGAAAAAGAAAACCAAAGCAGGAGGCATCACAATCCCGGACTTCAAGCTGTATTACAACGTTGTAATAATCAAGACAGTATGGTACTGGCACAAGAACAGACACTCAGATCAATGGAACAGAATACAGAACCCAGAAATGGACCCACAAACCTATGGCCAACTAATCTTTGACAAGGCAGGAAAGAACATCCAATGGAATAAAGACAGTCTCTTCAACAAGTGGTGCTGGGAAAACTGAACAGCACCATACACAAAATAAACTCAAAATGGATGAAAGACCTAAATGTAAGAGAGGAAGCCATGAAAATCCTCGAGGATAAAGCAGGCAAAAACCTCTCTGACCTTGGCCACAGCAACTTCTTATGGAACATGTCTCCGGAGGCAAGGGAAACAAAAGCAAAAATGAACTATTGGGACCTCATCAAAGTAAAAAGCTTCTGCACAGTGAAGGAAACAATCAGCAAATCAAAAAGGCAACCAAGAGAATGGGAGAAGATATTTGTAAATGACATATCAGATAAAGGGTTAGTATCTAAAATCTATAAAGAACTTATCAAACTCAACACCCAATAAACAAACAATCCAGTGAAGAAATGGGCAAAAGATGTGAATGGACACTTCTCCAAAGAAGACATCCAGATGGCCAACCACCAGATGAAAAAATGCTGAACATCCCTCATCATCAGGGAAATACAAATCAAAACCACAATGAGATACCCCCTCACACCTGTCAAAATGGCTAACATTAACAACTCAGGCAACAACAGATATTGGTGAGGATGAGGAGAAAGGGGATCTCTTTTGCACTGCTGGTGGGAATGCAAACTGGTGCAGCCAATCTGGAAAACAGTATGGAGCTTCCTCAAAAAATTAAAAATAGAACTACTCTACAACCCAGCAATTGTACTACTAGGTATTTATCCAAGGGATAGAGGCATGCTATTTTGAAGGAGCACATGCACCCCAATGTTTATAGCAGCACTATCAACAATAGCCAAAGTATGGGAAGAGCCATTCCATTGACAGATGAATGGATAAAGAAGAAGTGGTATGTGTGTGTATATATATATATATATATATATATATATATATATATATATATAATGGAGTATTACTGGGCAATCAAAAAGAACGAAATCTTGCCATTTGCAACTATGTGGATAGAACAAGAGGGTATTATGCTAAGGGAAATTAGAAAAGACAAATATCATATGACTTCACTCATATGAGGACTTTAAGATACAAAACAGATGAACATAAGGGAAGTGAAGCAAAAACAATATAAAAATAGGGAGTTGGACAAAAACATAAGGGACCCTTAAATATGGAGTACAAACAGAGAGTTACTGGAGGGGTTGTGGGAGGGCGGATGGGCTAAATGGGTAAGGGGCATTAAGGAATCTACTCCTGAAATCAAATAGTATATGTTACATTATATACTAATTTACTTGGATATAAATTTAAAAAATAAATTAAATAAAAATTTAAAAAATAATAAATAACAAAAGATCAGTGAACTTAAACAATAAAAACAATCCAACATTAAGCACACAGAGAAAAAAAGACTGAAAAGAAAATGAATGGAGCCAGAGGACAAGGTCAAGCAGAGTAATTTAAATACAGAGAGGGAATAAATACTGAAAATAATGAGCAGAGCTTTAGTGGCCAGTGAATAATATTAAGTAGTATAACATAAATGTAATTGGTTCCCAGAAAGAACAGAGAGAAGGTGGGAAACCACTTATAAGGGCTGGAGGAGGAATTAAGATGGTGGAGAAGTAGGGGGACCCAGGCCTTTCCTTGTCCCTCAAACACAGCTGTTTTGAGGCCAGATTACTTGGAACACCCAGGAAATCAATCTGCAGAGTGGCAGAAGGATATTAATACTTGGAGGGAGACATCTTGGTAGGTGCAAGGTGCGTGGATGTGAATTGGGGGAGAGAAAAATGGCAGTACCACACAGGAGAAGGAACCCTTTTGTGAAGAGAAAAATGGAGGGAAAGAGAGAGGGGTTGAGTTAGTGCAGCATTGAGTTACCACATGAGGAAAACCTCTCTGGACCATGGACTGGGGAGTGAGAAGTCCTCAGTGTCCAAGTTTTCTTTGTTTGTTTGTTTGTTTTGCAAACAGCTTTTGGAGTTCAAACTGTGAGGTTTTGAATATGTGCGACTTTCCAGAGCAGAGCTGTGGAGTGTGATTCTGGGGAGGAGGGCGCTGGCCCAGAGTGCATAGCAAGGTGTAGAGATCTCCAGGATGCACAGGGAGAGAACAGTCCCCTTCCTGGAGTACTTCTGGAAAAGGGCTTATTGCCTCCCCAGTATAAAAGACCCTGCAGGGACCAGCCAAAGGCCTTTCTTTTTTTTTTTTTTTTTTTTTTTCAACGTTTATTTATTTTTGGGACAGAGAGAGAGCATGAACGGGCGAGGGGCAGAGAGAGAGGGAGACACAGAATCGGAAACAGGCTCCAGGCTCTGAGCCATCAGCCCAGAGCCTGACGCGGGGCTCGAACTCCCGGACCGCGAGATCGTGACCTGGCTGAAGTCGGACGCTTAACCGACTGTGCCACCCAGGCGCCCCAGCCAAAGGCCTTTCAACAGCAGGGTAGAGAGGCTCTACTCTGGACAAGGGAAGTATTTCCACGTGGTGCCAGGTCCTTTAAGACTTTGGGTTTTGAATCCCAGCTGCATGCCAAATAAAAAAAACGCCAAAGAGTTGTGGTGCAGCGCAAGATGACTGCCCTTGCTACACTGTATAGCTGCTATACTATATAGCCCTTGCTATACTGTGAGGGCTGCCTGAACAGCAGGGGTTGAGATCCCTGGTCCGGGGACAAGAGATTGAGGTAGTAGCATCCCCCTCCCGACCCCCCCGCCAACACCAATCTGGTAGGACTTCAGAGAGCAACACACCAGCCCCCAGTTGGAGGCAGGGCCCTCTTACCCCAAACCTTGCCCCTCTGTCCCTGTCAACTGCTTATTTACTGGGGCAAGACTGACTCTGAGCCAACATAGCCTGCCTCTCCTCCAGAACAGCACAGCCAGTACCCCCCCCCCCCACCCCCACCATGCACCAACAGACAGCTCTTTTTTCTTTTTCTTCCTTCTTCTATTTTAATTTTGGGAATCAGGCTCTTAGTTCCTTGTTTGTAGAAGGGTTTTATTTTTTCATTTCCTTTTCTCTTTTTTTGGATCTGGCTTTTTAATTCTTTTCTTTTTCCCTCTTATTTATCTTCTGCTTTCCCCTTCCCCTTTTTTTCTTCCTTTTTCTTTGGAATCAGTCTTACAGTATTCTGATTCTGTTTGGGGTTTTTTGTTCCCTTTCCTTTTCTTTTATTGGGATGAGGCTCTCCCCATTGCTTATTTTTTCCAGGATTACTTCAAACACATCAAAGCACATCTAGTTAGGGGATCAAACATTCCACCACTGCAAGCATGGTAGGGCTCTCCAAATGACTGACAAGAGGGAAAAGAGCAGTCAAAATCCAACAGCAGAGTGCACAAAGCACACACCAGAAACAGTCCCTGGAGTGCCAGGCCCTGGACAGTGTATGACTCCTTTTTTATACAGCAGCACTCGCAGTTGGAGGAAACATAACAAGCTTTTAAGACATGCAAAAGACAGAAGCTTAGCCAAAATGACAAGACAGAGGAATTCTCTCCAAAAGAATGGTCAAGAATAAATCACAGCTAGGACCTTGCTCAGAACAGATATAAGCAATTTATGTGAACAAGAATTTAGAACAACAGTCATAAGACTACTAGCTGGGCTTGAAAAAAGCATAGAAGACACCAGAGAAACACTTTCTGCAGAGATCAAAGACCTAAGAAATAGTTCAGATGAATTTTAAAATGCTATAACTGAGATGGGAAACAAACTGGAAAAAGTGACAGGATTGAAAAAGCAGAGGAGAGATTAGGTGAAATAGAATATAAAAGTATGGAAAATAATGACACTGAAAAAAGAGGGAAAGGAAATTACTAGATCATAAGGGGAGGCAGAGAGAATGAAGTGATTCCATAAAATGAGACAGTATCTGTATCATAGGAATCCCAGAAAAAGCACAGAAAAAAGGGGCAGAAGGTTTATTTGAACAAGTTATAGCTGAAAACTTCCTTAATATGGGGAAGGAAACAGGCATTAAAGTCTAAGAGGCACAAAGAACACCACTCAAAATAAAAAAATGGGACACCACCACGACATATCATTGTGAAACTTGCAAAAAAACAAATATAACAAGAAAATTCTGAAAGTAGCTAGGGACAAAAGTCCCTTAACCCACAAGGGCAGACATTAAGGTTAGCAGCAAACGTGTCCACTGAAACTTGGCAGGCCAGAAGAGTGGCAGGAAATACTCAATGTGATGAATAGGAAAAATATGCAGCCAAGAATCCTTTATCTAGCAAGGCTGTCATTCAGAATAGAAGGAGAGATAAAGTGTTTCCCAGAAAAACAAAAACTAAAGGAGTTCATGACCACTAAACCAACCCTGCAAGAAATTTTAAGGGGGAATCTCTGAGTGGAGGAAAAAAAAAAAAACCAAAGGAACAAAGACTACAAAGGTCCAGAGAACATCACCAGAAACACCAACTCTACAGGTAACACAATGGCACTAAGTTCATATCTTTCAGTAATCACTCTGAATGTAAATGGACTAAATGCTCCAATCAAAAGACATAGGGTATCAGAATGGATAAAAAAAAAATAAGATCCATGTATACGTTGCCTACAAGAGCCTCATTTTAGACCTAATGACACCTGCAGATTGAAAGTCAGGGGATGGAGGACCGTCTATCATACTAATGGAAGTCAAAAGAAAGCTGGAGTAGCCATAGATCAATCAGACAAACTAAATTTTAAAACAGAGACTCTAACAAGAGATGAGGAAGGGCATTATATCATAATTGAGGGGTCTATCCATCAAGAAGACCTAACAATTGTAAATATTTATGCCCCAAACTCGACAACACCCAAATAAATAAATCATTCACAAACATAAACACATTGATAACAATTCCTTAATAGGGAACTTTAATACCCCACTTACAACAATGGACAGATAATCTAAGCAGAAAATCAACAAGAAATCAATGGCTTCAAAAAATGTTCATTTATTTATTTTTGAGAGAGAGAATTAGAGAGCAAGCAGGGGAGAGGCAGAGAAAGAGACAAACGGAATCCTAAGCAGGCTCTGCACTGTGCACAGAACCCAATGCAGGTCTTGAACTCATGAAGTGTAAGATCATGACCTGAGCCAAAACTAGGAGTTGGATGTTCAACCAACCAAGCCACCCAGGCATCTCTGGAAACAATGGCTTTGAATGACACACTGGACCAGATGGACTTAACAGATATATTAAGAACATTTCATCCTAAAGCAGCAGAATACACATTCTTCTTGAGTGCACATGGAGCATTCTCCTGAATAGACCACATACTGGGTCACAAATCAGCCCTCGACAGGTAGAAAAAGATCAAGTTCATGCATATTTTCAGGTAACAATGCTATGAAATTTAAAATCAACCACTAGAAAAAATTTGTAAAGCCCTCAAATACATGGAGGTTAAAGAACATCCTACTAAAGGACAAATAGCTTAACCAGGGAATTAAAGAAGGGAAAAAAAATACATGGAAGCAAATGAAAAGGAAAACACAACAGTCCAAATCCTCTGAGATGCAGCAAAAGCAGTCCTAACAGGAAAGCATACTGCAACTCAGGCCTATCTCAAGAAGTAAGAA
This sequence comes from Lynx rufus, assembly GCF_022079265.1. Classification (NCBI taxonomy): domain Eukaryota; kingdom Metazoa; phylum Chordata; class Mammalia; order Carnivora; family Felidae; genus Lynx; species Lynx rufus. The sequence continues at coordinate 81,457,847 of NW_025814896.1, forward strand.
AGGTCCCAAATATACATCCTAAACCTACCCCTAAAGCCGCTAGAAAAGGAGTAGCAAATAAAGCCTAATGCCAGCCCAAGAAGGGAAATAATAAAGATTAGAGCAGAAATAAATGATATAGAATTCAAAAAAAATAACAAATCAATGAAACTAAATGCTGATTCTTTGAAAGAATAAACAAAATTGATAAACTCCTAGCCAGACTTTCCAAAAGAGAGAGGACCAAAATAGATAAGATCATGAATGAAAGAGGAGAAGTCACAACCAACACACAGAAATACAATTAAAAAGAAATACTTATATGCCAACAAACTGGGCAATCTGGAAGAAATGGAAAAATTCTTAAAAACTTACACACTATCGGGGCGCCTGGGTGGTCAGTCGGTTAAGCGTCCGACTTCAGCTCAGGTCACGATCTCGTGGTCCGTGAGTTCGAGCCCTGCGTTGGGCTCTGGGCTGATGGCTCAGAGCCTGGAGCCTGCTTCCGATTCTGTGTCTCCCTCTCTCTCTGCCCCTCCCCTGTTCATGTTCTGTCTCTCTCTGTCTCAAAAATAAATAAACGTTAAAAAAAAATTTATAAAAAAAAAAAAAAAACTTACACACTACCAAAACTCAAGTAGCAAGAAATAGAAAATTTGAACATGCCCATAATCAGCAAAGAAACGGAATTAGTTTCCACCAAATATATCCCAACAAACAAGAGTCCTGGGCCAGATGGCTTCCCAGAGAATTCTACCAGAAACTTAAAGAATTAATACCTATTTTTCTCAAACTGTTCCAGAAAATAGAAATGGAAGGACAGCTTTCTTTGATTCCAAAACCATACAAAGACCTCACTAAAAAGGAGAAGTACAGGCCAATATTCCTGATGAATCTGGATGTAAAAATTTTAAACAAGATACTAGTAAATCGAATTCAACAGTACACTAAAAGAATTACTCATCATGATTACATGGGATTTATTCCTGGGCTACAGAGCTGGTTCAATATTCATAGATTAACATGATACACCACACTAATAAAAGCAAGGATAAGAACCATATGGTCCTCTCAATTGATGCAGAAAAAGCAATTAACAAAATATAGTATCCTTTCTAGATAAAAACCCTCAAGAAACTAGGAATAGAAGGAACATTCCTCAACATTGTAATGGCCATATATAAAAGACCCACAGCTAATATCATCCTCAGTGGGGAAAAGCTGAGAGCTTTCCCCCTAAGGCCAGGGACACAGTCGGGATGTCCACTATCACCACTCTTGTCTACATAGTACTGAAACTCTTAGCCTCAGCAATAAGACAACAAAAAGAAAAAAAGACATCAAAATTGGCAAAGAAGAAGTCAAACTTTCACTCTTCACAGACTTCATGATACTCTACATGGAAAACACAAAAGACACCACTGAAAAACTGCTAGAACTGGTATGTGAATTCAGCAAAGTCTCAGGATATAATACCAATGTACAGAAATCAGTTGCACTTCTATACACCAATAATGAAGCAGCAGAAAGGGAAATCAAGGAATCAATCCCATTTATAATTGCCCCCCAAAAACATGATACCTACGAATAAACCTAACCAAAAAGGTAAAAGATCTGTAGGCTGACAAGTATACAATGCTTATGAAAGAAATTGAAGAAGACACAAAAAATGGAAAAACATTCCATCCTCCTGGATAGGAAGAACAAATATTTTTGAAGTGTTATTACTACCCAAAGCAATCTACACATTCAATGCAATCCCTATCAAAATAATACCAGCATTCTTCACAGAGCTAGAACAAACAATCCTAAAATGTGTATGGAACCAGAAAAGACCATGAATAACCAAAGCAATCTTGAAAAAGGAAACCAAAGCTGCAGGCATCACAATTCCGGATTTCAAGCTGTATTACAAAGCTGTAATCAACAACACAGTATGGTATTGGCACAAAAACAGACACACAGATCAATGGAACAGAAGAGAGAACCCAGAAATGGACCTACAAAACAAATACACAGCCAATTAATCCTTGACTAAACAGGAAAGAGTATCCAATGGAAAAAGACAGTCTCTTCAGCAAATGGTGCTGAGAAAACTGGACAGTGACATTCACAAGAATGAAAGTGGACCACTTTCTTACACCTTTCAGAGAAATAAATTCAAAATGGATGAAAGACCTAAATGTGAGACAGGAAACCATTAAAACCCTACAGGAGAAAACAGGCAGCAAACTCTTTGACGTTGGCCACAGCAACTTCTTACTAGACAGTCTCTTGGGGGCAAGGGAAACAAAAGCAAAAATGAACTATTGGGACCTCATCAAAATACAAAACTGCACAGCGATGGAAACAATCAACAAAACTAAAAGACAACTGATGAAATGGGAAAAGATATTTGAAAATGACATATCAGATAAAGAGTTAGTATCCAAAATCTTTAAAGAACTTACCAAACTCAACACCCAAAAACAAATAATCCCATTAAGAAATGTGCAGAAGACATGACTGGACACTTTTGTAAAGAAGACATCCAGATGGTAATGGGCACGTGAAAACATCCTCAACATCCCTCATCATCAGGGAAATACAAATCAAAAGCACAATGAAATACCACCTCACACCTGTTAAAATGGCTAAAATTAACAACTCAGGAAACAACAGATGTTGGTGAGGATGTGGAGAAAGAGGAACCCTTTTACACTGTTGGTGGGAATGCAAACTGTTCCATCCACCCTGGAGAATAATATGGAGGTTCCTCAAAAAATTAAAAATAGAACTACTCTATGGCCCCGAAATTTTACTAATAGGTATTTAAAAGGATACAAAAATGCTGATTTGAAGGGGCACATACATCCCAATGTTTATTAGCATTGCTATCAACAAGAGCCAAATTATGCAAAGAGCCCAAATGTCCATTGACTGATGAATGGCTAAAAAAAAATGTGGTGTATGTGTATATATATTTACACACACACACACACACACACACACAAACACACACACACACACAGGAATATTAGCAATAAAAAAGAATGAAATCCTATCATTTGCAACAATGTGGCTAGAACTAGAGTGTATTATGCTAAGTGAAATAAGTCTGTCAGAGAAAGACAAATATCATGATTTCACTCATATATGGAATTTAAGAAACAAAGCAGATGAACATGGGGAAGGGAAGGAAAAATAAGATAAAAATGGAGAGGGAGGCAAACTAGAAGAGACAAATACAGAAAACAAACTGAAGGTCACTGGAGGGGAGGCGGGTGAAGGTGTGGTTAAATGGGTGATGCGCACTAAGGAGGCACTTGTTGGGATAAGCACTGGGTGTTGTTTGTAAATGATAAATCACTGGGTTGTACTCCTGAAACCACTAATACACTGTATGTTAACTAAGTTGAATTTAAATAAATTATGTACTCTAAAAAAAAAAATAACAAGTATTGGTGAGGATGTGGAAGAAAAGGAACCTTTCTGCAGTGTGGGTAAGAGTGCAAATTGGTGTAGGGACTATGGAAAACAGTTTGGAGGTTCCTCAAAAAGTTGAAAAAGAATTACCATATGATCCAGTAATTCTCCCACCAGGTTTTAAACCAAAGAAAAAGAAAGCACTAATTCAAAAAGACTTATGCACCCCTATATTTACTGCATTATTTACAATAGCCAAGATACAGGAACAACCCTAGTGTGAATAAATGGATAAAGAAGATGTGGTATGTGTGTGTGTGTATGTATATATATATATATATATATATATATATATATATATATATACACATATATATGTAATGGAGCCATAAAAAATGAAATCTTGCCATTTGGGACAACATGGATATAGCTAGAGGGTACAATATTAAGTGAAATAAGGCAGACATTGAAAGACAAATACCAAATGATTTCACTCACGTGGACTTTAAAAAACAAAATAAACAGGGAAAAAAGAAAAAAAAAACACAGAGAACAAACTGGTAATTGCTGGGGAGGGGGAGGAGGAGGTGAAATAGATAAAGGGGATTAAAAGTACACCTATCCTGATGAGCAGAGAATAATGCATAGAATTGTTGAAACTAATAAAACACCCTATGTTAATTACACTTCAGTTAAAATAAAAAGAGGGGCACCTGGGTGGCTCAGTCGGTTAAGTGTCTCATGCTCGGTTTCAGCTCAGGTCATGATCTCAGTTTCATGAGTCTGAGCCCCACATCAGACTCTGCACTGACGGTGCAGAGCCTGCTTGGGATATTCTCTTTCTCTCTCTCTCTCTCTCTCTCTCCCTCCCTCCCTCTCTCTCTCTCTGTCTCTCTCTCTCTGCCCCTCCCCTATTCACACTGTCTCTGTCTCTCTCAAAATAAATAAACTTAAAAAATTTAAAAAAACATAAAATGATTTTTAAAAATAAAGAAAAAGAAGGATGCTGTCAAAATTTGAGTGACATGTTATATTGTAGCAGCACAACCTTTTTGTGGTCTGTTTAACCTTTATTACATATATATTACGATTTTTGAATATGGTCTCTAAGAGAGCATTTAGAAATATGCATTTAGAGATGGCATTTGCGGGGCGCCTGGGTGGCGCAGTCGGTTAAGCGTCCGACTTCAGCCAGGTCACGATCTCGTGGTCCGTGAGTTCGAGCCCCGCATCAGGCTCTGGGCTGATGGCTCAGAGCCTGGAGCCTGCTTCCGATTCTGTGTCTCCCTCTCTCTCTGCCCCTCCCCCGTTCATGCTCTGTCTCTCTCTGTCCCAAAAATAAAAACGTTGAAAAAAAAAAAATTTAGAGATGGCATTTGCTGAGATAAGCTTGGAGGGTTTGATATGATCACTTGTGATTGATTTTGTCAGTTTATAATGTGTATTCTGTTTATTAAATATATCAGTAGCTCAAATTTTCTAATTAATGTTATTCAAGTCCTCAAGATCCTCACTGTTTATTTCCTTCATTGTATATCGTTTTCTGAGAAGTATGTGTTAATATCCTGCAATTTCTGGATTTTGCATTTTTTCCTTGAAGATTTTTCTTTAAAAAAATAATCTGGAGCCCCGTACTTAAATGAATAGTGCTATATCTACTTGATGCATTACTTCTCTTATCAACTATATAATTATGAAGGATCCCTTTGTATTAGTTGTCTATTGCTGCATAACAAACCCCCCAAAATTAGCAGCTTAAAACGATAAACAGTGATTCACAATTTCTGAGGGTCAGGAATATAGGACAACTTAACTGTGATTCTGACTCAGGGTCTCTCGTCAGTTTGCAGTCAAGATGCTGACCAGAGCTGCAGTCATCTGAAAGTTTGGGGATGAAGGACCTACTTCTAGGTGGCTCATTGACATGGATTTTGGCTGGAGGCTGTTCACAAGATACATCAGTACCTCCCTCTTAATAGGGTTGCCTGAATACCCTACTGACGTGGCAACTGACTTCCTGCAGAGCAAGTGTTCAGAGACATAGGGATCAAAAAGGAAGCCACAACACATTACACTACTTAGTTTCAGAAGTTATAACTTAAGTGAGATGAGAGGGGATGAGAAGGTAAGGAACCAGCTTTTGAAAAGAGAAATATCAAAGGATTTCAGGACATATTTTTAATGTACCTCACTTTTCTTTCTCCTATTCAATTTTTTAAAGCACAGATATTTTGTCTGGTACTTGGTTTGGGCAGCATTTATTTGTGTATCTTTTTCCATTTGAACTTTCCCAAGTTATTTCAGGTTTGGAGGCGTTTTTTATGTGCAACCTATATCTGAATATTTAAAAAATCCAATCTTACAGTCTCTGATTTTCAATAGGTGAATTTAATTCACTCACCTTATAACTACTGATTAGACATTCTTAACAGCTTATTTTGTATTTTCTATTTACTATTACTAGTTACTATTACTATACTATTTAGTGATTACCTTTTGATTATTTCCTATTTGCTTTTTAATAATTTATCATTTTCTTTCTTGTACTTTTCCTATTTACTGGTACTGAAGTTACACTGTTTATATCACTCTGATAGGGCTACCATAACAAAATACCATGCGGTGGGTGCTTTCAAAAACAGCAATGTATCTTCTCACAATTCTGGAGGCTAAAATTCCAGGATCAAGGTGTTGACAGGTTCGGTTCTCCTGAGGCCACTGTCCTTGGCTCGCAGATAGCCACCGTCTTGCTGTAAACTCTCATGGCCGTTCCTCTGTGCACATCCATCTCCAGTGACTCTCCCTCTTTTGATAGACACCGTCATACTGCATTAGGGTTATAACTTTAACCTGTCTCCAAATAGTCACACTGGGGGTTAGAGCTTCAATATATGAATTTCGGAAGGCATGGGGACACAATTTAGTCCATAACACCATCTATTCCTGTTTTTCTTGTGTATATTCGTAAATTCTTAACATTACAAATTACTTTTCTAACAATAGCTGGGGTAATTAATATCTATTTATTTTGATTTTTCTCTGCTCAGGCACCCTCCTGCACCCCTGATTATTCACTCTTGCTAGCCCAGGAGAATTTTTCCCATTCCTAGTATCTCCTTCCAAAGGGCATGGAGAACTTTGGGTGCTTTTTCCAACTCGGGGAGCAGTCTTCTTCTCTGGACATTTAAGTTTCTGCTTTCTTTTTCAATCTGATTTTGTCTGTTTTACAGCTTTCAGTAGGTTCCTTACAGCTTCTGGTACATCATGTATTCTTTTTTTTTTTAATTTTTTTTAATATTTATTTCTGAGACAGAGAGAGACAGAGCATGAGTGGGGGAGGGGCAGAGATAGAGGGAGACACAGAATCAGAAGCAGGCTCTGGGCTCCGAGCTGTCAGCACAGAGCCCGACGCGGGGCTCGAACTCGCAAACCGTGAGATCATGACCTGAGCCAAAGTCAGTCACTCAACTGACTGAGCTACCCAGGCGCAGTATTCTTGTTTTGAATTCCAGTTACAAATTTTAAACACAGACACACACATATCCCATGATTTCTAGAGATTTGGCACAGGAGGGAGAGGTTGATGTATATGCATTCAATCCAGTGTCTTAAAACAGAAGAGGTATGTTTCATTTAGAAGTTAATTTTTAAGAGTGAAGACTTCTGACTGGGAAAATTTGAAATTGGAAGTCCAAATAGATAAGTTTGAGTCAAGAGAAGCCAGAGACATCTATAGTGCTAATATTTAAAACTACAATTATATTGTATGTAATAAATGGTAATTCTTGTTTCAGAAGTTAGCAGGTATAAAACTTCTCTATATAAAAACAGTGCCAAAGTAGCAATTTTATGTCAACTTGATCACCAAGCAAGTGCCTAGGAGTGGCAGATGTAAGCCACACTACAGAAATCATGCCAATGAAAGACAAACTACCCAATAGTGTCATGCCAAGGGAAGGCACAGATGGCTGGAGAGCAGCAGCTATAGGTCTTTTTATAGCATTATCAAATGGCACACACTTGACATTCCAACTGGTCCTGTGCCAATGGCCAAGGTAATTAGGGATGCCAACATGAGAATGTTCAGAAGGCAAACTCATCTTCATGCCATCCAACATGGGACCAGAGAAGCAATCTTGGGTGGCAAATGAGTAGTTTTATGCCACAGTAATAATTAGGTTGGAGAGGTTACCTGATTTCTCAAAAGCAGAATAAGATCCCAAAGACACAAAATTAAAAGCAGCATTTCTGTGACCAACAAAAACAGACTCCCAAACTGCACAGCTTCTACCTAGAAACAACATGGACAAAAAGAGTCTAGAGCCATGACAGTACAATTTTTTTCTCTTTAAAAAAATTTTCAGCAATCTCAGTACAGAAAAGTTTCAAATACAGTACAAAGATTTTTCTTTCTGAATCATTTGAGAGGAAGTTGCCAACACACTCTTCAACACTTTAATGTTTATTTCCTACTGAGGACATTCTCCTACCTACACAATCAAATCATCAAAATCATAAGGTTAGCATTGATAACATTATTCCAGCTTAATCACTGAAATTGCACCAACTGTTCCAGTAATGTTCTTCATATAACAAAGATCAATTTCTTAATGAATTTATTAGGTCTCTTTAGATTCCTTCAGTATAAATTAGTTCTTCAGTCTTCTTTTCATTCATATGAACTTGGCATTTTTTTTTGAATAGTATAGGTTAGTTATTATAATGTCCCTCAATTTGAGTTCACTTGATGTTTCCTCAGGATTAGATGCCAGTTATATACTTTTTTTTGCAGAAATACCACAGAAAGGCTGTTGTGTTCTTATTGAGTATATATGGTAGTTTATTTTGATTTCTTCCATTACTAATAATACCATTTTGATCACTTATTAACATGGTATCTACCAGCCTTCTCCACTGTGAAGTTATTTTTTCCTTTTGTAAATAACACTTACTTTGTGAAGAAATATTTTTTTGAGACAATGCAAATACCCTGTATCTCAGGAAACTTTCTCTCACGGTTATAGCATCCATTAATTATTCTTGCCTTACTCTATTATTAATATGATGTCTTCCAAATTGTGATTTTTCTCATTCTGTCATTCCTTTTACATTTATTAGTTGGATTTATTCACTTTTGTACTTATTGTATCAGTATAGACTCATGGCAATTTATTTTATACAACTTATAATCATCCCACATATTTTGATAAAATTCAATTCAAAAAATTATTTCCTAAATTCTCATATTTCTTCTTTGACCCATGAGACATTTAGAGAAGTACTGTTTAATGTGCAAATAGTGGGAGCTTTGTTGAGAATATGAAAGTTATTGAATTGTAATTTAATTCCTTTGGTGTTGTATTTCACTCTTCCAAAGTGTACTGTGCTTTCTTTTATATACCAGCATATAATCTATGTTTAGTGACTATTTCATGTGCTTTAAAAGGAAAGTACATTCTAAAGTTGTTGAATATAGGTTCAAAAAATGTCAGGTCAAGTTGGTGGATAGGTTCATATATTCTGTATCCTTATGCATTTATGTACTACTTGTCCTACAAATTACTACATTTGTCTACTTTTCTTTTTTGGTTGTTATCTTTTGCTTCATATATTTGAATATTTATTTTGAGAGAGAGAGCGTGCATGCACACGAGTAGGGGAGGCAAAGACAGAGAGGGGGACAGAGGATTCCAAGCGGGCTCTGTGCTGACAACAGACAGCCAAATGCAGGGCTGGAACTCCTGAACCAGGAGACCATGACCTGAGCCGAAGTCAGACACTTAACCAACTGAGCCACCCAGGCTTCTTCATATATTTGAAACTCACTTATTTTGTATATAAACATTTAGAATGATGTCTTTCTGTTGAACTTTTATCATCAGGAATATGTCTCTTTAGGTTTTCTAATACTTCTTTTGTTCTGGGTCTCCTTTGGTACTTAATGTTAGAGTGTTACATCTTTTTAAATGTATTTGTGTCATAGTAACTGAAGTGTTCTCTTATTCAGAATATAATCAGGTTTTGTTTTTTATCCTGTCTGACAAAAATCAGACTTAAAAAATATTCAATCTGTATTTTAACTGGAGTATCTTATTAATTTGAATTCAATATAATTATAAATGTTTAGGTTTAAGTATACCATCTTGCTGTTTGTCTTCTATTTTCCTTCCTGGCCTGCCCTCTTTGGGGTTGACTATTTTTAAAGGTTTTGTTTGTTTGTTTGTTTGTTTTTAATTTCCTCTATTGACTTTCTTTAAAGCTGCATATCTATTTAAATTTTTGAGAAAATCCTCCAGGCACTACAATATACTTAGCACAGTATAAGTGTTAAGCTAGTGTTAACTTAGCACAGTTTACTTAGAATTAATATTGTACCACTTCAGGCAAAAGGTATAAACATTACAATGGTATGATTCCATTTTACCACCTGTCATGATATGATGTTACTGTCATTCATTTCACATCTACATGTTATAAATACCACAATGCATTATTATTTTGCTTTGGACAATTATCTTTTAAAGAAATTTTTACATGAGGAAAAAATACTTTTACAACTAATCCATATTTACCATTGCCAGAGCTCTTCATTCTTTTATGTAGATCCATGTTTCCATCTGATATTATATTTGTTGTGCCAGAAGAACTTCCTTTACCTTTCCTTGTACTGCAGGTCTCCTGAGTTGGTGCTGAGTTGTCTCAGTTTTCATTTATTCAAAAGTGTCTTTATTTTACCAACATTTTAAGGTAATTTTCACTGGATATAAAATTTTGTATTGTGTTATTTTTTCAGTTCATTGAAGATGTTGCTACATTATCTTTTGGCATTATTTTTTCTGATGAGAAGTAAGCTATAATTCACATTAGTTGGTCCTTCTAAGTCTTTTTTGTTGTTGTTGAGTTTTTTAAAAGATTTTTATCTTAATCACTGATTTTCAGTAGTTTGGGTATGCTATGCCAAGATGTAGTGTGCCTGAGTATTGCTTTGTTTATTTGGAGTTCACTGAGCTTCGATCCATAGACTAATGTTTTCCAGCAATGACATGTATTTTAGACCACTGGATTTGGGTTTCACAAGTTACTCAGCCTTTGTTAATTTTTGTATTTTTCCTTCTTTTTATTAATACTGGATGATTTCCATTTCTCTGTCTTGATGACTTTCTATGGATCCTTTATTATACTGTCCAATCTTTTGCTAAGCCTACCCAGGGAGTTTTTCACTTCAGGTCTCACATTTTTCAGTTCTAGAATTTCTTTTGCCCCCTTTAAAAAACAGTTTCCTTGTCTCTCTTGAGAATCCATATATATTCAATCATTATATTCATCTCTTCCTTTAAAATACTTAAACATATTTATAACAGCTGCTCCAAAGTTTTTTCTGCCCCTTTCAACATCTGGGTCCTCTCAGGTCTGTTACCATTAGCTCCTTTTTCTCTTCATTATTTATACATCACATTTTCCTGCTTCTTTAACCACCTAATGATGTGTTATTGTGTGCTGTAAATCACATTATAAGTAGTTTGGGTAATGCTTTCTTTAAAGGATGTTGATTTTTGTACTAGCAGGGTATCAAATTAGTGGTGAATTCTTTTGATTCTGTCAAGTTAGGTTTTGTGATTTTTAAAGGCAGATCTGGTTTTGTACACAGTCCTGGAATAAGTTCTTCATCTTCAAGCATAGCATTTCTAGAGTTTCATAAAAATGCCCAGTGAGGTTGCTTCACTTTGAGCCAGAATTCCAGCACCTCTCACCATTACAAAGGCTCTCCGTTTAGCTCTCAGTCTCACAGCAGTGACTCTTTGGTAGGCCTTATATATACTTGCTGCTTAGCCTTCCATCAAGGACCCAAGTAACCACCTTGTAGACTTCTGGGTCCCCACTCTTCACATAGATTTTCCCATTCTGGTATCCTGCCCCATAAATTCTATATCATTTATCATCTCTGAATTCTGAACTCTTATCCCTGGCTCTTCATCTGAGAGACATCACTGGTCTCTGTTCTGGAAATTATATAGAGGGCCATCTGTATATTCCTCCTCTTTTAAGAATCAAAGTCCTGCAGGGCTTACTTATTGTCCAATGCCTAAAAACTGTTGTCTCATATTTTATGTAGTTTTATAGTAGTTTACAGTGGGAGCACAAGTCTGAAACCAGTTTGTCCAGTAGCTGGAAGTGGAAGATCCTCTTCCCTTACCAGTAATATTTTAAAACAGTTCTGCCAATATTGACTATATAATTATTCCCTTTTGCTTGGGTTTTGGTAGGAAACAACCTTGAACTATAGGGATCAATGAGAAGCTAGTGTTTTGTTTTTTTTAAATATTTTTAAATTACTTACCTTTGAGAGACGGATAGAGAATGAGCAGGGGAGGGGAAGAGAGAAGGAGACACACACTCCAAAGCAGGCTCCAGACTCCAAGCTGTCAGCACAGAGCCCCACACGGGGCTTGAACTCACAGACTGTTGAGATCATGACCTGAGCCGAAGTTGGATGCCTAACTGTCTGAGTCACCCAAGTACCCCTAGAAGCTAATGGTTTTTAAAAGACAAGAAATTGGGAATGGACACTTCAAAAAGTATTACACCTATCCAGTTCAAATGACAGTCTAAGATACAACTCTTTGTGTCTCCCAAGATGCAAATGGGTTCTCAAAGAGCAGACTCATAGTCCTGGAAGATCTATCAATATCATGTCTGGCATATACCACATTCCTCTCTAAGAAAACTATCACTAAATGTGTGAGTTTTTTTTTTTTTCCTGGAGACATGAATGAAAAAATAGGGAAATAGGCAATTGGTGCTATTTTTCTGTGGTCCTTTCTATATTCACTGTGCACTTCCTTTTATTACAGCCTAAGAGCTCTTAATTTAGATGAATGATATTCCAAATAAACTGGGTTCTGTGTATCATTCAGGATAGATCAGATGCCATTCTGCAATAAACAGTGTTACTGATAACTTTTGAACTTTGGTAAAGAATAAAAGGAAAAGAATAGCTTTTTGAAGTTAGTAACAGGGAGCTTTTTGAAGTCAGTAATCACTGAGCTTTGGGGAACTTCTAAATTTTTAGTTTATATAAGTAGTTTGGTATAAATGGAAACAGCATGAACTTTAGAGTCAAATACACCTTAGTTTGAATCACAATTCTCAGTTGTCCTTATAATTACTTTTAGCAACTGTAACATAGGTATAATAATTCTATTGTCTATTATGAGAATTAAATAATATAATTTATAAAGTGGTATAATGTATGTTATATATAACATATTGACATAATATATTATACCATTATATAAGGCATTATCTGGTATAACACCTTTGCAGGTGATCAAGAAAAGTTAACTCCTTTAACTTTGTGAGATGTAATGATTTTGTTACTGATAAAGCACTTGGTATGCCTTCAAGCAAGACAGACTATAAATTTAAGCTGGCATACACAAATATCTTCATTAGCAAAAGGAAAGATCTGCATTATTAATCTTATAAGATTTCTATAATTCTTCAACTTGAAGAATTGAAAATTACTTTTTTTACTTTTTTGAACATAAGTTAGAATTTTAAAAAGTTAGGTTTTTCTTTTTAGTGCTTTTACGACAATTAAACAATAAACCCTAGTATAAACAACATCTTATATAATTTCATTTGTTCCATTTGGGGCATAAAATTGATGATACGTCATGCTTTAAAGCAGAATTTGTGACATTTAAGGCTCTTAGCGATTAATAGTTCAAACATAACAGTGCACTGCAGGGGGGTTATCCAGAATTGGAAAGCAGCTAGTGCCAAGCTTAACACTTCACTCACCTTCCAAAAACATACTGCAGAACTTCTCATTCCAGTTATCCCAGATGAGAACATATCAGACTAATAGTCTTGCTGAGAACAACTAAAACAGCTGGGTAAAATAATTTTTAAAATTCTGTTTGAAGACATTGGAGAACAAGACAGTGAGTATTTGAAGGGCCAAGATTCAAGACAGAAGCAAAGCCCAGAGAGGTAAGCCTGACATTTGGTGCAGCTTTTGCTTTTCAAAGTATTTGCCAATATGTAATTGGCGGCCAAGAAGGTGAGAAACTTAACAGAAAGTAGTGTTTGAGAAGTTGAGAAACCACACTGAACATTAGGTAGAGTCAATGGGCTAAAGCTACTAAGTTATACTTCAGGGTCTGCTGAACAGACAAGGCTTCTAACTGGGACTCCTGAAGGGCTACACTCTTGATGTTCAGTATAAAGTAGAAATAAATTGGCTCTTAGACTGAAACTCATGTTCAAACAAACTCAATCCCAGAATGGAGTAAGGTATCTTTTAACCTTTACCCTAACTAACTTCTAGAAGCAAAAGTAAATTCTTTCTGGAGGAAAACAACATCATACACAGCCTCAAATTATCACTACATTTTAAAAATGCTATGGTTTAAAAAAAAAAAGGCAGAGAGTTAAAACCAAATGACCCCCAAACAAGAACAGAAAGACAGAAAGATTCACCATAAGGATAGGAATCAAAAGAAAAAATTAGAGGAAAAATGTAATTAATAAGCTAATAGAAGGGAAAAAATGGAATAATAGAGTTAACATAAAAAAGGGCAAGGTTGGTTAGGTAAAAGGACATAGAATAGGTGGGAGAAACAGAAAAGAAAGTGGGTAGGTCAAACACAATTATATTATTTATAATCCAATTAAATAATGTAATTAAAAGGTGACCCCTGATTAAAAATATACAACTATTTATTGCTTATAAGAGATGCAACTCAAAATATAAAGAAACATGGATATAAAAGATTTGAAGCAAATACAAACCAAAATAAAACTGGTGTAGGTATACTTTGAGATGAAGTAGGTTTTAAGGCAAGAAGCATTACTAGAAAATAGAAGAATGTTTCATAATGTTAAAGGCTCAATATATCAAGAAAATACAACAGTTCTTAAAAGAACTGAAAAACATGATTAACACACTTGATTTTATATAGAACACTGCATTCAACAACTGTAAACTATAGGCTACACATTTTTTTTCAGTGCACATGCAAATTTTACCATTGACCATATAATGAGCCATAAGGGAATTTCAACTAATTTCAAAGGGTTGATGTAATACAGAATAGGTTAAGGTGTGTGTGTGTGTGTGTGTGTGTGTGTGTGTGTGTGTCTGTCTAGAAAATGTTTTATTATTTGAAATTAGGAAATGTAAGAAACCTAGGACAAAGAATTCATAAATGTTTAGAAATACTTTGAGCTGAATGATAACGAAAAACAGACACATAAAATTGTCAGAATACAATCAAGGCCATCATTGAATGGAGATTATACCCTTGAATGCATACATTAGGATACAGTAGCTAAAAAATCCATGACTTAAGCATCTATCACAGGTTAGAGTAAGAACAACATATTTAAACAAACTTGGAAGACTTACATTATTGGATATAAATACTTATAAAGTAATTAAAGAAGTTTAGTACTGGAGCAAGGACAGAATCTAGTAATATACCTACACATATAGGGCACTTGATTGGCTTATTCTGATTGAATTATAGTTGACATGCAGTATTCTATTATTTGCTGGTGTACAACATAGTGGTTCAACAAATCTATACATTATGTAATGCTTACTACATACAATAAGTGTAGTTGCCATCTGTCAACATACCAATTTATTACATTATCTACTATATTCCCTATGCTGCACTTTTCATCTCCCTAACTTATAACTAAAAATTTTTAGTTCTTAATCCCCTTCACCTATTTCACCCATCCCCCTATACCCCTCTATTTTGACAACCACCAGTTTGTTCTCTGTATTTATGAGCCTGTTTCTGTTTCTTTTGGTGTTTATTTGTCCATTTGTTTTTACTTGTAGCTTCCACATATAGGTGAAAATACACAGTGTTTGTTTTTTTCTGTCTGACTTATTTCACGTAGCATAATATCCTCTAGGTCCATCCATGTTGTCACAAATGGCAAGATTTCATTCTTTTTTATGGCTATTATTCCATTCTGTGTGTGTGTGTGTGTGTGTGTGTGTGTGTGTGTGTGTGTGTATATATATATATATATATATATATAACATCTTTATCCATTCATCTATGGATGGGCATTTGGGTTGCTTCCACACCTTGGCTATTGTAGATAATGTTGCAATAAACAGGGGTGCATGTGTCTTTTCCAAATAGTGTTTTCATTGTCTTTGGGTAAATACCCAGTAGCAGAATTACTGGATTATATGGTATTTCCATTTTTATTTTTTTGAGATATCTGCATACTGTTATCTATAGTGAACAATTTACATTCCCACCAACATTCTCCACATCCTTGCCACCACTTGTTATTTCCTGTCTCTTTGATACTAACCATTCTGACTGGTGTGAGGTTATATCTCATTATGGTTTTGATGTGCATTTCGGTGGGAACCTCATTTATGACAAAGGTGACCCTGTAAAGCATCAAAGTACAATTTTGTCAATCAATGGTCACAGGTCAACTGGATATACATATGACGGAAGTTAATTTTGCGCCATATCCTCTAAAAAAATCAACAGAGGTGGATTGTAGGTTTAAATGTTAACATTAAAATAATACAAATTCTGGAAGATAATAAGGAGAATTTTGGAGGTACTTGGCTGGCTCAGTCAGCAGAGCATGCAACTCTTGATCTGGGGGGTGTGAGTTCAAGCCCATATTGGGTATAGAAATTACTTAAAAACAAAATCTTTAGAAAAAAGAAGAAGAATTTTCAAGACCTTGAAAATTTCAAGACCTTGAAGATTTTTAAAACAAGGCACAAAGAGCACTAACCAGCCCCTAGCAACCACCACTTTACTCTCTATTTCTATGAAACCAGTTTTTATTTACTTTTTAAGATTCCATATATAACTGACACCAGACAGTATTTGTCTTTCTCTTATTTTCCTTAGCATAAAGCCCTCCAGGTTGGTCAATGGTATAGCAAATGGCAAGATTTCCTTCATCTGTCAATGGACACCTAGGTTATTTCCACATCTTGGCTATCTGAATAATGCTGCTGCACACATGGGTACAGATACTTCTTCGAGATACTGGTTTTGTTTCCTTTGGGTATCCACCCAGAAGTGGGATTTCTGGGTTATGTGGCAGTTTTATTTTTAATTTTTTAAGGAGCCTCCATATTGTTTTCCATAGTGGCTGCACCAGTTTACACTCACACCAACAGTGAACAAGCGTTCCCGTTTCTCCACATCTCTGCCAACTTTTGTAATCTCTTTTTTGATAAAAGACATCCTAACAGGTGTGAGGTATTATCTCAATGTGGTTTTGATTTGCATTTCCCTGATGATTAGTGATGTTGAGTACCTTTTCATGTACCTGTTGGCCATCTGTATGTCCTCTTTGGAAAAATGTCTTTTCAGATCCTTTGCTCATGCTTTAATTGAATTGTTTGATTTTTTTGCTCTTGAGTTGTAGAAGTTGTAATATATTTTGGATATTAACCCCTTATCAAATATATGATTTACAAATATTTTTTCCCATTTGTAGATTGCCTTTTTGGGTTTTTTTGACTATTTCTTTTCCTGTGCAGACACTTTTTGGTTTGACATAGTGTCACTTATTTTAGCTTTTGTGGCCTATGCTTTTATTGTCTTTTATCAAAAAACAACAACAAAAACAAATAAACAAACAAAAAAACCCACAAAAAAAAAAACCCCACACTGCCAAGACCAATGTCAAAGAGCTTTTTCTCAATGTTTTCTTCTAGGACTTTATGGTTATAGGTCTTACATTTAAGTCTTCAATTCATTTTTAGTTTTTCTGAGGCATGTAAGATAGGAGTCCAGGTTCATTATTTTGCATGCGGATATCCAATTTTCCTACCACCACTTATTGAATTTATCCAAGGGATACAGGAATCAGGGATGCTGATTCATAGGGGCACATGTACCCCAATGTTTATAGCAGCACTTTCAATAATAGCCAAATTATGGAAAGAGCCTAAATGCCCATCAACTGATAAATAGATAAAAAGATGTGGTTTATATATACAATGGAATACTACTTGGCAATGAGAAAGAATGAAATCATGCCATTTGCAGCAAGGTGAATAGAACTGGAAGGTATTATGCTGAGTGATACAAGTCAGAGAAGAACAGATATCGTATGTTTTCACTCATATGTGGATCTTGAGAAACTTAATAGAAGACCATAGGGGAAGGGAAGGGGAAAAAATAGTTACAAACAGAGAGGAGGGAGGCAAACCATAAGAGACTCTTAAATACAGAGAACAAACTGAGGGTGGATGGAGGGGTAGGGGAGAGGGGAAAGTGGGTGATGGGCATTGAGGAGGGCACTTGTTGGGATGAGCGCTGTGTGTTGTGTGTAAGCAATGAACCATGGGAGTCTACTCCAAAAACCAAGAGCACACTTTACACACTGTATGTTAGCCAATTTGACAATAAATTATATTAAAGAAAGAAAAAAAAAGGAAAGAAAAAACTAACTTGTCCCCATTGTGTATTCTTGGTCAAAGACTAGTTGACCATATATGCATGGGTTCATTTCTGGGCTCTTTATTCTGTTCCATTGGTCTGTGTGCCTGTTTTTATGCCAGTTATCACATATAAAATGGAATACAACGTAAACATTAAAGAAATGACATACACTTATGTTTACTGATATGGAAAACTATGTCATATTGTTGAAAGAAAAAAATCAAGTTATAAACAAAAAGTATAGGGAATGAATATATTCACAGAGAGGTATTTTAAAGGATGTCCATTGGTTTTTTAGTTTTATTCTCTTTATTGTATTGTTTACTTTCTATTATAGTATTATTTATTCTTATAACCAAAATATTTTATTTTAATCTAAGGTCTTGCTGAATCATATTGCTTTTGCTTACAAAATATCCTCTCTTTTACATTCATATAATTCAAGCCCTGTTTCAGGTATTCATTATTTTTTACATGGCTATGTAATAACAATAGTTGCTCTAATAACACATAATATCTGTATATTACTTACCAGTTTACAAAGTACTTTCAATACATTATCCCCACTAAGACTCAAAAACAACCTTATGAATAAAGAAATATGAAGAAAATCTACCTTTACTGAGGTGAATACTGGTAAAGGTGAGAAAGTAGAGATAGATAGTGGGGTCAAAAAATCTAAAAAGTGTTGTTATTTCTGACACTGTGATGTCTACATGTAGAGATATTGGCCAAATAAAACCTTCTCTCAATATATGAATATGTCTATTCAATTTGACAAAACAAAATACAGATGATAAATAATAACTTTTTGAATTAGAGATTTCTTCACGATTAATGAAAGCACAATTTAACTGAATGATGCAAAGTTAGAATTTAAACAACAAACTCATTCCAAAGACAAGTGACCTAATGTCATGAAGCCATTTTAATATCTAAAGCATCAAAGCTTAAACTACAGAAATGTCTTCATTGTGCAGAAGATTCAGGTAAAAGAGCCTTCCAGAATTTTTTTTTGTTTCGTTTTCAAGAAGCTTTTACTTTATTGGTTTCCTTGACAACAATGAATTTTCTGTGGAGCAGAATATGCTAGGAAACCAGGAAAGGAACACCACCTCATCTGACCTCACTGTGACATTGTGGTAAAAGATCTTGGGAGAACCTGATACAGAGCACAAGGATCTGTAAGAAACTGGCCAATTTTACTGCTGTTAGCTAATAAATGGGAGGACTAAAGTGTATATGAATTTATAACTTCTTGGATGTGTTTTGCACTGTGGTTACTTTAAAAATATAAGTGAGAACATTCATAATTTGTTACTTTACACTAAAATCTAAGGGACAAACTTGAGCACATTCAAAATCTATGGTACATATTTTGCCCTATGTCCTGGCTTCTGTAGCTGTACTTTAGAGAATGGATTAAAAGGACACGCCTATTAGATAGAAAGGTGTCATCCCCTCACATCAAGGTACACGAAGAGAAAAGTTCAAGAATTATAAATTCTTAGAAAACATAAAAAATCCTTTGGGCCCCAGCAAGGAAAATGTCAACGAGTCAAAAGAGACTAGATGGCTATTGACCAGTTTCATGAAGGCAAAGCTGCAAGCCAAGAAGGAATAATGCTTTCTCACCATGTGTCTAAGGCACAAATGACACTAATCCTTTTTAATGGTCACAAAAGCTGACAACTTACTCAGCCTTAGAACTGAAGGCACAAAATCATCTCTGGGAATGACTCACCATAAACAGGTCACGAGCACCAATGTCAACAGCTAACAGAAATGCCTTTTCAAATCTCTGGTACCTATAATGAAGAAAAGAAATGTATATGTTAGTTATGAACAAAACCATAAAAGAAGAGAGCTGCTTGTTTAATGTATTTATGTGTTACTGTTTTTTGTTCTTCTGATGGGAAAAATATTTTCAAACAGTAGGGAATTTGCCTGCTGGGATTTTCTGTATGTGAAATGTTACTGCACTTAGAAGGGCCTTAGTCAAAGAGCCTGCAGAGGCCTTCAATGCAATTTGCAAGGATAAGCATAACCCAGAGAAGGTGCTGTTGAATGTAGGGAAATAATTGCTTAGGAAAAAGTCTCTCATAATTTTTAACTTTATTATGTTTTGTAAGAGAAAAGTATGGGAATATGTAGAATATAGCAAGATAACAGTAATTACCAAACCGAATAATTATACTTTTGTGTTTCATAGGTAAAAGTTGAGAAGCCATACGCTGTATTATTACAAAAGTCATATTTGTGAGTTTTGGAAAATATACACCCTAGGTTGTTCGAAAATGACAGTAGAAATGGTTTCTAAATATTTTAACGTATTTTCTAAGTATGTTTTTTTTAATGCTTATTTATTTTTGATACAGAGACAGAGAGACAGAGGGAGAGAGGGAAGGAGGGAGGGAGGAAGCTGGGGAGGGGCATACAGAGGAGACAGAAGATCTGAAGTGGACTCCACACTGACAGCAGAGAGCCTGACAAAGAGCTCAAACCCACAAACCGTGAGATCATAACCTGAGCCAAACTTGGATGCTTTACTAATTGATTGAGCCACCTAGGCGCCCCTTTTCTAAGTATTCTTAAGTATTTTCTAAATACTTCAAACATGACTTTTCTACTCTTTTTACACAATATACACTTTTCCTAAAGTATAACTTTGATAATTATTTTTTTATAATGTTTATTCATTTTTGAGAGAGAGAGAGTGAGAGAGCACAAGCGGGGTAGGGGCAGAGAGAGATGGAGACACAGAATTCAAAGCAGGCTCCAGGCATTGAGCTGTCAGCACAGAGCCTGACACGAGGCTCGAACCCATGAACTGTGATATCATGACCTGAGTCGAAGCTGGGCGCTTAACCGAGTGAGCCACGCAGGTGCCCCTGATAATTCTTTTTAGTGAAAGTTTAATTTTAGCCCAAGATATATGAAAACTGCAGTTTAAATTAATTACCTTCACAGGAAAGTTGAAGCTCCTGAAAGCAAAGCATGTTATGATCACATACTTTGCACAGAGTTTTAGAAGGAAAGGTCTTTTTTTTTTTTTGGTTTGAATGCTGAGATTTACATAGATATAATTGTGAGAATTTCTGACTCCAGAAACAAGCAGGTAAATAACCAGGTTGTACTCTGTTCTCTATTTTATATTGTGAAATATGACAGTATAAAATATAAAGATTTCAATTGCAACACATCAGAAATATGGAATATTAACAGATTACATAAATTTTATCAGTAAAATAGCTAAAATAATTTAAGTCCTAACAAAAAATTAATGACTCTTATTGCCAATCTCCTCCTTCACCCTTCTTACTAACCTCTCCAGTATTTGCCTGAATCCCTTTAACTATGGAAGATCAGAAGGCAGTTGTATTTCTTTTGTTCCAGGCAGTTTACTGATTCCTTGTGTATTCAGTGGAGGTGGGATGTAATGAGAAACAGAGGACTGTAGCAAATTGTACAACTTGTTCATACATTCACTGCTATTTTACATTTGATCCCACTACACTGAAACTTTTCTGTCAATAGTAATCTTCCAGCTTCTAATGATGAAATGTAAGATAAGTTCTCATCTTGTGTGCCCTTTTGGCCACATCTGACCCCACAAATTTCCCCTCCTTGAAACTCCCTTTTTCCTTGCATTTGGAGATGCCATACTTTGTTTTCTCATTTCTGACATTTCATTTTCTTAGTCTCCTTTCCCAGTTTGTTCTATGCCTACTCCATAAAGTTGGTGTTCTATGGTCCTCTTATTTATACTAACTACTCTAGTCTCCCCAGTAACCTTACCCACTTCATGACATTGATAATTACATCAATAACTCATGAATCCCTAGGTTCCCTTTCTTTCCTGAGCTCCAAACTTTTATTTCCAGGTACTTTAAATTTAAAGTGTCTAACATATCCATCAATACATCAATTTGGCAACCATACATATGATAAATTAAAATTGGAGAAAGTGAAATTAAGAGGGACAAGATAGGATGTATTGTTCTTTCTAGGTGAGAGATAATGATGAGCACTATGATAAAATGAAGGATTGGCTTTGGAATTGGGCAGAATGGTCAACCAGAAATACCAAAGGCAACTCCCAACTAGACTGCCTATAAAATATACATTAAAGTACATCACAGAACTCTAAAAAAAATAAGAAAATCTCTCTAAGAGTACAATAGTCTCAATCAAAATATAGCCAACCAAATGAAATCCCTTTATTAAAACTAGAGTAAAGATCCCTGAGCAGAGAGCAAATACTGGGGGAGAGGGAGAGGCAGAACTACCCTAAGGGCCATCACACTCAAGAGACTGAGCTCTGAACAAGTGTCAAGGTAACGGTGCTAAGCCCAAGACTTCTGATTAAGCCAAGGGCTAAAATGTTCCCAGGATATTAGTGTCCCTAACTTTGGCATAAAGAATAAAAAAAAAAAATTCATGTCTTGCTTAAAGCTTTTTCTTTAAGTAGACTCTACACCCAATGTGGGACTCAAAGACACAACCCTAAGACTGAGAGTCACATGCTCCAACAACTGAGATAGCCAGGCACCCCTAGATTAAAGCATTTTTTATAGAAATCCCCAGGCTTATCATAAATTAAAATAAAACAAGTATGAGCTCGTGATCAAAAATCACCAAATGCACAAGAAAACAAGCTAGTATGATGGAAAATAATTTCACAGATTATTTTTTCTTATGGTATGCTATAGTTCATACATGCTTCCTTTACTATTTTTCATTCTTTTTTCTTTGCTCTCCTTTGGGTAATTTCAAAAGACTTGTCTTCTACCTCAAAGATTCTTTCACTGGCTCAATTCCATCTGCTGTTGATGCTCTCTACTTCATGTTTCATTTTATCCATTGTATTCTTCACCTCCAGAATGGTTTTTTTTTTTTAATGATTTTTGTCTCTGTAAAGTTCTCATTTTGTTCATTGTTTTCCTTATCTTATTGTCTTTGTTTTCTTGTAGCTCGTTGAGTTTCCTTAAAATGTTTAATTATTGGGTATACCACAGATCTTCATTTCTTTGGGGATATTTATTTAAAAAATATCATGTTTCTCTGGTGGTGTCATGTTTCCTTGATATTTCATGCTTCTTCAAGTCTTATGTTGCTGTTCTCTCATTTAAAGAGTAGTCACCCAATTCAGTCTTACCAACTAGTTTCAGGAATATTAGCCCTGTAGGGATTCTGAGCTGTTCTCAGACTTTTTCTATGGATAAACCTGCTCCACACTTCTTATTCTCTCTTGGGGAGGAATTCTTAAGATGTATGCCTTCTCTCTATTCTGCAACCCTAGGCCAGATGCTGAGAACCTGCTATTTGCTTTCCTAGGGCACTCCTTATGCCCAAGTTTGTGTGCTTTCTCTTAGTCCTACAGTCAGGCTATCTGTGTGTGATTAGTAGCCATTTCCAAAGTCTCCTCTTGCCACCCTGGACTCATGCATAGGATGCTGGCCATGGAGTGTGGGGGCACACATGGAGCATTTGGGGTACCTGTTGCCAGTTGTGCGGATCCATAGGCAAGGTGTCCTCATCAGTTCGTGGGTAGGCTTCTTGATAATAGTCTGTCAGTCAGTCTGGTCTGTCAGTCAGTTAGTAGCATCTGTATCCCTTTGATGCCCTCTAAGAGCAGTGACTACTGTTTTTCCAGCTGTTCTCCACCCCCTAGATATGCAGCACACTTGAGTATTCTGGATGGGATGAGAAAGAAGTAAGTCTCCGGCAGCATCCTGCACAGCTTGGGAAGCCAGGCACTTACTCAACATGCTCTCACTTTTAGCCATGGGAGAAATCATGGGCCGAGGTCTCTCTTGGCACTGAGCTGTGCCACCCTGGGAAAGGGATGACACAAGTAAAGTGAAACTGCTCCTCCTACCCTATTCAGTGGATCCAATCTCAGATTTTTCCCCCCTTTTTGCTCCAGAGGTGTGCTGGAACATCTCTGCTGGACTCCCAAACTTCCACAAAGGCACTCTTATTCATGGGTGATTGTCTAAATTGGTGTGCTGAGGAGTAAATGGTAAAAAACTTATTCTGCCATGTTGATGGTTGTATAATTTCACCTTTTATATTCAGGGCTGTGATCCACTTCAAGTATGTTTGTGTTGGCAAAAGGTAGAGGACAAGACTCATTTTCCCCCCTATATGGATCACCAGTTTATGTCGTATCATATTTGGAAAAGACCATCTAGACTACATTGAATTACTTTATCAATTTAGTAAAAAACAGTTGTAGTAAGTTTTGAAATCAGGAAGTGTGTGTTCCCTACTGTTGTTCTTTTTTAAGATTGTTTGGGCTGTTTGGGCCCCTTTGCAATTTCATATAAATTTGTGAACTGGCTTTTTCTATTTCTGAAAAAAAAAAGGCACTGGAATTTTGAATCTTTGGACTACTTTGGTTAAGTGCTGCCATCTTAACAAGAGGAAGTCTTCTAATCCACATATATGGGATGTCCACATTTATTTAAGTCTTCTTTAATTTCTTTTAGCAATATTTTTATGCTTTCAGTTTATAAAAACTTTGCCAGTGGTAGAATTATAATATAATATAATATAATATAATATAATATAATATAATATAATATATCTTTTCAATATATACATATATATATACACACACACACACTTAAGTATTATTAACATACAGTGTTATATTAGTTTCAAGTTTACAATATGATGATTCCACAATTTCATACATTACTCAATGCTCATCATGAAAAGTATACTCTTAATTCCCTTAATCTATTTCACCCATCTCCACAACCCTCTGGCAACCGCCAGTGTTTTCTCTGTACTTTTTGTCTCTTTTTTCTTTGTTAATTTGTCTTGTTTCTTAAATTCCACATGAGTGAAATCATATTTCACTGACTTATTTCACTTGGCATTATACTCTCTAAGTATATCTATGTTGTCACAAATGGCACGATCACATTCTTTTTTTTATGGCTGAGTAATATTCTATGATATATATAACATATATATCACATCTCCTTTATCCATTCATCTATTGATGGACACTTGGTTTGCTTCCATATCTTCATCATTGTAGATAATATTGCAAAAAACATAGGGGTGCATACATCTTTTTGAATTAATGTTTTCATTTTCTTTGGATAAATACCCAGTGGTGGCATTACTGAATCATATTGTAATTCTATTTTAAAATTCTTGAGGAACCTCCATACTGTTATCCATCGTGCTGCACCACACAGCACACAGGGTTCTTTTTCTTCCACATCGTCACCAGCATTTATTACTCCTTGTCTTTTTAATTCTAACCATTCTGACAGGTTTAAGGCAATAATACCTCACTATAGTCTTGATTTGCAATTCTGATAATTAGTGGTGTTGAGTATCTTTTCATATGTCTGTTAGCCCTCTGTATGCCCTCTTTGGAAAAGCATCTATTCAATTCTTCTGCCCATTTTATTCAGATTATTTGGGGCATTTTTGGTGTTGAGTTGTGTAAGTTCCTCACAAATTTTGGACATTAACCCCTTATCAGATATACCATTTGCAAATATTGTCTCTCATTCATTAGGTGGTCCTTTTGTTCTGTTGATGTTTTCCTTCACTGTGCAAAACCTTTTTTATTTTGGTGTAGTCCCAATAGTTTAATTTTGCTTTTGTTTCCTTTGCCTGAGGAGACATATGTACAAAAATGTTTTATGGTTTCAGGTTTAACATTTAGGTCTTTAATCCACTTTGAGTTTATTTTTGTGTATGGTGTTAAGAAAGTGGTCCAGTTTTCCCAGCACCATTTGTTGAAGGAACAGTCTTTTCCCCATTGTATATTCTTGTCTCCTCTGTTGTAGATAAACTGATCATATAAGCATGAGTTTATTTCTGGGATGTCTATTCTTTTCCATGGATCTATATGCCCATTTTTGTGCCAATATCATATTCTTTTGTTACTAAAGCTTTGTAGTATATCTTGAAATCTGGATTGTGATACCTCCAGCTTTGTTCTTCTTTCTCAAAATTGTTTTGGCTATTCAGGTTCTTTTGTGGTTCCATACAAATTTAAGGGTTATCTGCTCTACTTCTGTGAACAATGCCACTGGAATTTTGATACAGACTGCACTGAATGTGTACGCTGGTTTTGGTACTATGGACATTTTAACAATATTGGTTCTTCTACTCCATGTGCATAAAATATATTCCCATTTGTTTGGGCCATCTTCAGTTTCTTTCATCTGTGTTTTATAGTTTTCAGAGTACATGGCTTTCATCTCCTTGGTTAAGTTTATTCCTAGGTATTTATTCTTTATGGTGCAAATGTAAATGGGATTGTTTTCTTAATTTCCCTTTCTGCTACTTCATTATTAGTGTATAGAAATGCAACAGATTTCTGTCTGTTAATTTTGTGCCCTGTGACTTTACTGAATTCATTTATCAGTTCTAGTGGTTATTTGGTGGTCTTTAGGGTTTTCTATATATAGTGTCATGTCATCTGCAAATAGTCAAAGTTTTACTTCTTCCTTACCCATTGTATTTCATTTTATACTTTTTATTTCATTTTCTTATCTGATTGCTACAGCTAGGACTTCCAGTACAATGTTGAATAAAAGTGGTGAAAGTGGACATCCTTGTCTGGTTCCTGATGTTAGAGAAACATAAATGAAAAACCCACAGCTAACATTATAGTCAATGGTATTAAAAAAAAGTTTTTCTTCTAAGATCAAGTGTAGGATTTTTGGTTTATAGTTTTTTCCTTTGTACATTTTAAATGCCATCCCACCACTTTCTGACCTCCATGGTTTCTAATGAGAAATAAGCTGTTAATCTTACTACGGATCTTGTTTATAAGTTGCTTTCTGCTTTCCACCTTCAAGATTCTCTTCTTGGTTTTTGAATTTTGATTGTAATGTGTTTAATGTGGATCTTGTTGAGTTGATTATACTTGAATTTCATCTTGTTTCTTGGATATGTAGATTCATACCATTAGTCAAAATTTTCTTCTAAGACTCCCATAATGCATATGCTTAATGGCATCCCACAGGTCCCTCAAGTTGTTTTTATTTTCTTCATTCTGTTTTTACATCTGCTCCTCTAGCTTGATAATTTAAATTGTCCTATTTTAACATTCAATGATTCTTTCTTCTGCCTGCTCAAATCTGTTGAATCTATCTAGTGAATTTCTCATTTCAACTATTATACTCTATAGCTCAAGACATTCTATTGGATTCCTTTTTACAATTTCGATCTCTTTATTATATTCTCTATCTGGTAAGGCATTATCCTTCTTGTTTCTTTTTGTTCATTGTCCATGGTTTCCTTTAGCTTTTTGAGCTTATTTAAGATAGTTAATATAAATAAAGTCTTTGTCTAGTCATCCCAGTGCCTAGGTTTCCCCTGGGATGCTGCCAACTTTTTTTCCTTGTGAATGGGCCATAGTTCCCTGCTTCTTTGTATGCCTTTGAAAACTTTTTTTTTTTTTTTTTTGAAATTAGACATTTTGAGTATCATGATGTGATAACTCTGGAAATCAGATTCTTTCCCTCTCTAGGTTTTACTGTACTGTTGAGGGCACTACTCCATTTGTTTACTGACATTCCCAAACTATTTTTGCAAGGCCTATATTCCTTCTCATGTGTGATCACTGACATCTCTGTTTCACTATCTCAGCAGCCAGATATTTTTTAAAATCATGACAGATGACCTGATAGATTTTTTTTCAAATTGTGAAGCAACAAACAACTCTCCCAGTCTTTGTAGATTGGCTCAGAGTTAGGATACTACTTTATTGCTCAGCCAAATTACCTACATATAATTCTGTCTTAGCCTTACCTTCTTTCTTATGCAGGGCCGAAGGTCTTCCTGAGGTTTATAACTGGGGTTCTCTCAGGTCTTTCTGAGCATGCATCCAGCTTTGGGCATTTGTGTTGCACCTGTGATGCACTAGTATATGTAGTAGCCCTTCAAGGAACTTATTCTAAAATATCTTCTGCTTAGCCTTCTCTTTCCCAGGTCTGCTGGTCAATCTGCTGCTCTTCCCAGTCTCCCTCTCTTGCCTGAGTCAGCTATGCATATTATATGTCTTTAAATGCTTTTGACATATGCAAATGCTTTTGCCAGAGATGTTGTCATAGCCTGACAGAGGCAAATGAAACCAAGCTTCTGCACTGGTCCCTCTGGAAACCACACACTGGTCAAAATGCAAAATGCATAACCACAGTTTTTGAGAACAAGGTCCATCATGGCCCTCTGCACCAGCTAGGTAATACTAGGAATGCCAACCACTGTCCTCAAGGCCACTGTCACAGAGGGGTATGGGGGATGGTAGATAGGTAAACAAAAATGCAGTAATTCTTTCTTACCTATATTTAGCATTCTCTGTCTTTATTAGGCACTATTGTTTTAAGTTTTAAAAATTAGATTATAAAGTTAAAGTTAATTCTGTCAGTTTTGTTGCTTAATGATTGCTTCAGTGGAAGGACTGATTCTTGGAGCTCCCTACTCTCTGTTTTCATGTCATCTCTCCCACTTCTATTTATAAACCTCAATGTGGCACTCATGAGAATCTCTCTCTCAGATCTCCTACTGCTGGGAGTACAACTGACTGACAGCCCCAGCTGCTGCATTTTGAAATCTATCATTGTGTTTTCCTGTTAAGGCTACACTTTCCACAAGCTGCTCCTGGGCAGTGGCTGAGGGCAGTTGAGATAGTAAGGCAGTCCTGTTCCTGGGTGACACGGGATTCTTCAAATGGGCAACACTGGCTTGATGACTTCTGATAGCCTTAGAACTTTCCTTAGAATTGCTCAGAAGTATGCTTTGGTGGGTAGTGGAGGCTGTGGATGGGCAATACTTATTAAGCAGACAGTGGAACAGACTGATTACTACTAAGTTGTATTTACATCATGAGGAAGCATAATGAGAGACTGAATGCTCTTTTCTTTCCTTCTTTTTTTTTTTTTTTCCCTGAGTGCTCTTTTCAGTTAATAGCCACTTTGGTAGTTTACAGAAGTCCTTATCCTCTGCATTTGAAAAGCAGATACAGTTGACATGGGGGAGACCTAATCGTTAGAGTCAAAGAGTTCTAGAGACATTTGGATGTACTACCAAGGCAAGTTTACTTTACTAGTCAATGCCCTGTTAAGAACACCTGGGATCCTGATATCTGGGATGAGTACATCTTCCAGCACTTCCAATTGTGCTAGAAGATTCTGTAGAGACCCCTCCTCTCAAACCAACAAATATTCCCTCCCCTTAGGAAGTGCCTATGCCGCTGCCTGGCTGCCAGGCTGATAACTGGGGTTAAATCTCAGCACAATACAGCTAGGAACATGCTAGATCTGATAAACTATGAGACCATACACTTAAATAATTACAAGATTTAGCTAGCATGTGCCAGTAAGAAAAGGGGAGTTGGAATGGAAGACAGGTTAAATAAGAATTCATTACTGTGAGGAACACTCCTTCAGGATACAGAATTTAACATCCTATCAAGGACTCCATGGGGTGGGATAAACTGCCGCTGGAATGGCTCTTAAAAGCCTGAAAAAAAAAAAAACAATGGCCAAAACTCAATGAATTGGAAATGCCTGGCAATGCCAAGTAGTGCAAAAAGAAATAAAGTGGATGGTGGATGAGAGAGAGGATGAATACTATTTGCAGCCATGAGATGAATCTCAGTGACAATGGATACAGTTTATCTTACTAACTTCCCTTTTTGTCTCCAGTTTCCATGGAATAGCTATTCTCTGAACCTATGTGGAAAAATAGATCTGTACAGTGGTATTCATGAGAAGGCACATCTGAGATCTCTGACTTCAGGGTACAAAATAGACCAACAGCTTCAGATACTGTGGTCTGAAATTTATCACTGCATCTACACTGACGCTACATTCCCCAGAAGCTATACCTAGCCAATGAATGATGAAGCAGGGATTCTCAGGCAGGTCCATTCCTGGGAGACACGGACCTGTCCTTTCATTGTCCTTTGTCAGCTTTGTGGAGTCTCACTCTATGCATGTACAGCTTAGGGTTCACCTAAGTTGACTCTTAGGCAGATTTCTGGAGCTCTTTCTCTACACAGCACCTGCCTCTCTAGTACACAAACCCACAAATTCCAATTGTCTCATCTTCCCTGAACTCTGACCAATTCAACAAACTGCCTGCCATATTCTGCTTGGGTTCCCCCTCCTTGCTCTCTGATGTAGAAAGTAACCCTGTCGGAAAACCAGGAGATCATAAGATTGACCTTATTTATTTTTCACTCTCAGGGACCAGAGTCCTGCACTGTCAATCACTTCACCTCTACAAACAAATTTTAATGTCCAGTTTAATAGCTGTCTCTGGTGACAGGTCAGTCTATTACCAGTTATCATCACAGCTGACAGCAGAAGGTCTCAGAAATAGTATCTTCAGTAAATATTATAACCCCATCAACAACACCCAGGGTAACAACAATAGATCTTATTTATTTATTGAGATCTTCTCTGTACTAGTTACTATTTTAAGTACTTTCTATGTATTAACTCATGTAATCTTCACAACAACCCTATCAATTTGGTACTATTCTTATCTTTTATTTAACAAGGAGAAAACTCAAGCACAAAGAGGTTAAGTAAAAGTTGTCGTATAAAATACAGAACATCTGGGGCATATATATATATGGAGAGAGAGAGAGAGCATGAGATGAGAAAGAGAGGTGCCAAGAGAGGGAGAGAGAGAATCCCAAGCAGCCTCCACACTGCCAGTGCAGAGCCCGATGTGGGGCTCAAACTCACAACTGTTGAGATTGTGACCTGAGCCGAAATCAAGAGCTGGAAGCTTAGCTGACTGAGCCACTGAGGCGCCCCTAGAGTATGCAGACTCTTAATATCAGGGTCGTCAGTTCAAACCCCACGTTGGGCTTGAAACCTACTTAAAAAAAAAAAGAAGGAAAAGGGAAAAAAAAGGACAGAAAACCCAGTTAAAATTGAATTTTAGATAATGAATAGTTCTTTAGTGTGAAGTATATCCCATATGATATCTGGGACATGCTTACACTAGATAATTCTTTATTACCTGAAATTCACATTTAACTGGGTGTTCTTTATTTTTATTTGCTAAATAAATCTGGCAACTTTAAACTTGCTCAAGGTCCTACAGCTACTTGTATAGTAATCTGGCTCCAAAACTTCCACCCTCTAATATAGTGCTGCTCTAATACACTAGGAAAGAATGAACTATGTGCTATAGGCTTATAGGTCCTTCTTCTTTAGATAAGGTCTCTCAGTTCAGATAAGAAATGCCATGTTGCATTCATTAAAGAGGAATGACCAAATGACTTCCACCTTTGGCTCTATAAAGAGATGAGCCAGCTCTCTTTTTTGGTTTACAGCATATTAGGGACCCAAAATTCCATCATTTTGAACCCTACAAGCTTTAAAACTAGTATCATTCAAAAGTTATCATCAGCTATATTGTCCCCTATAAGTACATTTGCTTTTATAGGGTGCTTACGAAATACCTCCAATGCCCAAGTTCCTGTGTTAACTCAAAGGGTTAGAAAACCTAATGACATTAATTCTTGACCTTAAGCAACTCACACTCTAGTAGGAGAAATAGACATAAACAATGATAGTAGCTATCACATCTATTAAGTACTTATTTAATACATGCTAGTCATTTCATATTTATTATTTCTAATTCTGACAAAGATGTTTAAGGTTAGTAAACTCCTCATTTGTAAAATGGAAATAAGAGTTTGTGCATTACTGTGTAAATTATTAAGCTGGGATTCACACTTAGTTCTGTTTGACTCTAGTGCTTGGGCTTTTCAAAAGCAATCGAGTGTGACCTCCACAACTATCTAAAACCTCAGTCTCTAAGTGCTAGAGCTTAGCAATTAAGACTTAAGGGAGCATTCCTACCTAGTGTACCCTCCTCCATACTTTGCAGAGGGCTGTTCATAACTGCTGTTGAGATTATCGAGACGGTTTGTAGCAAATAGTCAAATTGTTTGTGTTATCATATTTGTTAAAGATATTATATCTGAGACATTCTTCTGTCAGCTATGATGAATAAGCTGGAAACAGATTGATTCTATCACCATAAACATAATGGCGGAAGTCATTCATTGCTTTCATATGGATATTGATGATAGTAGTGTGTTGCACTATGACTACTGACATTATGAAATGTAAAAAAAAAAATACTATATTGAAGAATGTTCCTGTGATAACAAATCAATTTAAAATAAAACACAAACCATATCAATGACAGCAAATATATTTTAAAAATAATATATGTGAAAGATAGGGCCTGATAAAGGAGAATAACAGTACTGCTTAACTAAAGATACTCCTCTAGAGAGAACTGTTCAGTCAGGATTTGAGAACAAAAATGTCAACAAATTTTGTTACTAAGAACATCAAGACTTTACATAATAGCTGAGTTAATGAAATACCAGTTAAATAGCGGCCCTGTAAAATATGCCGAGAGGGAGATGTACTGAGGAGCTCCTGGGTAGCTCTGTTGTTTAAGTGTCTGACTCTTGATTTTAGCTCAGGTCATGATCTCACAGTTTGGTAGTTTGAGCCCTGCACTGGGCTCAATGCTGACAGTGTGGAGCCTGCTTGGTAGTATTCTCTCTTCTCTCTCTCTCTCTCTCTCTTTCTCCCTCTCTCTCTGCCCCATGCCACCCCCCCACTCATGTGCTCTCTCTCTCTCAAAATAAATAAATAAACTTTATTTAAAAAGTATTGAGAGATGTTTCTGAGTCACTTCGTGGAAAGTTCAAATGAATTTGCCTCCAGTCTCCTGCTGCATAATTAGCTGTATACCTGTATGTTGAGTATAGGAGTAAAAATCTGTGATTAATAAATCTATTAAAAATTTGCATGCATTGGTTGGTTGTGCATGTTAAATTTTATCTGTGAAGTATGGACAGAAGTAACAATCTAGCTCAAACTTCCTGATTTATTCTAGGACCATGAACTTGTCAGAAGTCTCTCATGCTTTACTAAAATCATAACTGATAGTTTTTGTGTAGGGTACAAATTTAAAGGTAAAATAACTTCTATCTCAGTTTAATTGTATTTACCACTTTTAAGTATTAAGTACTAAAATTTTCCTATAATAATTTTGTTAGTCCTCCTGAAAGACACCTAAAATTTCCCTCTATCTTGTTTTGTGTCAAATAAGCTATGAGTGTTTTCTAGTCCTGCCTCTCTATAATTTTCAAAGATAAACTATTTCTAATTTACTGTTTAGTACAAAATAAGCTATGCAACAAATGAAATTATTACTAGTACTTTTAATTAATCAATACTGAATGGTAGTTAGAAGCCTCTGGAAAGAAAACTCTAAGTTGGTTTCTTTCCTTTTATCTTCTATATAAAAGGTACATAAACCTACATTAAATGACACATTTGAAGTCATTTGGCTTAGGAATAAACAGTCTTATTTTCATCCTTTGAAGGAAAAAAGTACATTTGGCAAGACGGAGGCTCATAAAAACTGTGACCACCTAGACCACCCATGTGCCCTGTGGTTGCTCTCTCACAGTGGCACTCCCCTCTTCATAACAATAGCAGGGCCATTTGAATTGTAGGCTTTCCCAGATGACTCAGAGGACAGGTCACTCTTTCCTAAAAGGCCAAAATGGGAAAATTTGTGGAATAGAGGATTCCCTCCCCATAACACTGTGTGCTTCTCTTACACACACACTATTTCTCTAACAGCTGTCCCTGAGCCATCTCCCTGTCAGTCCCTCGATGGTGCACGTTAAGGCTTACGGTGTGAGTAGCTCAGTGCTACAGTTTAGCTGCTGTGAGATCTAATCCTCTCTCTCTCTGCAGAGCATAGTGTATAGGCCATGTCAAAGAGCAGGGATTGTGGTGCAATGGGTACAATTCCACCTGCCTTCTTGTTCCGTTTCGGCCCTAAATTGGACTCTTGCTTTTTGTACAGATTTACCTAAGTCTTTGGAAGTCTCCTGGCAATTCACAGGCATTTGGGGGGCACAGTAAGGCAAGTTATAACCACCTATGATGCTCTCTTTACTTACACAAATGTACATGGCCAATATGTACACCTTTTTAGAGTTTTTCTACCCCACCTGCTCTTTAGCATGCAACTTGGTAAAGTAATAAAATACATTTTGAAAACATGAAAAATGCTAAATATCTTTACTTAGTTTAAAAAGATTTGGAGATTTAGTAAAGTACTTCTTTTTTTCAAAACCATGGTTATATTTGCATTCATTTAACATTTCAGTCCTGCTCCTATTTCCCCAAAGGTTTTTAAAATAAGCAATTATAGTTTTTATTTGTGGAAAAATTTGCAGATGTAAAAGTGTTTGCTAGTAATTGTTTTATTGGGTACAACACTCCCAAGAGTTAGCAGAGGCAGGTGATTTGATTTCCATTTTACAGATAAAAAGCTTATCAAAAATCTCTTTAGTCTTTGGTTAAACTGGCATTAAAAAAAATCACATCCCTTGATTCCAGTTCTCTTTTAACTCTACCACAATTAGCTTAGGTGTAAATAAAGGAAGGCAAATTCTCCACTTTGCAGGTGAGAACTCATTACATTCATCCCCCAAACTTCTGTATGGTCTGCCTCAGTCTCTACTTCTCTTTAGTCTTGCCAATACATTGTAGCCCCCTAAAAAAGCCCTTGTTGCTAGGATGTACTTAGCTTTAATACATTTCATTTTCCTCCTTCCTCTCTTACTTATCCCCTTTCTTCATGCTTCCTATTATCTCTTTCTATCCCTACCTCTTCCTTCCTTCCACTATATTCTCTCTATATTTCCTCTCCCTTCCTTCCCCTTTCCATTTTCTTTTCCTTTCCCCTCATTTCTCTCCTTCTTTCTCACTTTTTATATTCATATCTTAATATCATACCCCCAATGTTTGAACCTTAGCATAATCCAACCACGTCATTCTGGCTCCTGCATCTACATTTAAACAGCCACAATGTCCTCAGTCTTACAAGATTTCCCTCATGCTTACAAAATACAAACTTGCATTTCCAAAGAATATCGATTAACATTAAAAAATATATATTTTCAAAAAGTCCCAATAGAAAATAGACAAAGGACATGAAGAGATACTTCACCAGAGCATATACAGATGGAAAATTATTACACGAAAAGATCCTCCACATCATTAACCATCAGGAAAATGCAAATGAAAACAACAATGAATTATCACTGCACATCCATTCTAACAGTTAAAACGAAAAACAGTGACAGTATTGGCAAGGATGAGAACCTAGATATTTCATATATTGTTGACAGGAATGCAAAATGATATGGCCACTCTGAAAACAGTATGGCAGCTTCCTATAGAACTAAACACACCCAACCTTGCATACGACTTTGCAAAGCATACTCCTGGGCATTTATCACAGGGGAGTGGAAATTCACATCTACATAAAAATCTGTACGTGAATGTTCATGGAAGCTTTATTTGTAATAGCCCCAACCTGGAAATAACGGAAATGCCCCTTGATAGGTAAATTCATGATTTTTAAAATTAAACTTAATGGAATAACATTTTGTAGGAGAGTTGAATTAGCATCTTTATATAGGATATATGTCAAAAAGTAGTAGCCATTAAAATATTTCTAAGAAATTTTTCTTTCCACAAACAATGCAAACCAAACCAAACCTGAGCTCTGCATTAGACTAAAAGCCAAACAATACAAGTCGGTGTCTTGCTGTTACTTATGTACTGGTTTTACTTTATGGTTAGAGTTTCAACTGTTAGAGGACATTAGTGAACATTTTTACATCTAACAAAAGCTAATCAAGAAAACTACTTAAAAAGAAAAAAGAAAACTTTTACTCCCTTGCCCAATCCCTTACTGACTTTGTTTTTATTTTCTAAATTCTTTCCATTTTTTCCCAACATGAAAAGTTCTGAAATTGCCACAGTATCTTATGCCACAGATTGTTTATTTTTGTTTTTATTCTTTTATTACAATTATGAATGTAATACATAAATATTGTCTCGTTTTCAAAATTCAAACAATGCAGATAAAGCAAAAACCCCCTAGAACTGCTTCCAAATTCCAAGCCCAGGTATGAGCAGAAGTGAACACTTTTATTATTACGGACTGTGGCTTTTCATACTTCACTGTGACTTCCTAAACACATTAAGTATCAAAATAAATGATATAAAAACATACCGTTTTGATAGGGGTTTCCCTTAGACGTCTATCTCCAATGAGTAACCTCCCTCTCAAGGAAAACCTTTATGTTTCACTAACCTCTTTACTACTTAGCTGCTTCTCAATAGTCCGTGTTTATCTCTGAATACAGGCACTGGTGGAGAATTCTCAGCAAAGTGCTTCAGGCTAAAAACAGATGTTAATTAAAAATGCTGATAACCCATGGCACCTGTTGTTTCACACTTCTTTTGCTCCAGCCCCAGTCTGCCAAATCCCATCCTTTGTTTCAGTAATTCTCTGCAGCTTTTCTTCCATTCCAGCTGTAGGTCTTTCACTGTAGTGATCATTTAAACTTAATAGGAAAGCCATGTTTTATTGAACAAACCTATCAGGATGACTACACACACAGTCAGTTTAAGGAATGCAATATCACAGCTCTAAGAATGAACTACATTCTAATGATATGTGTCAATTGTCCGCATGTGATATCTCAACAGTTTTAACTATGGGAACAGGAACTTAGTAAATCATTTAAGTGTATCTCTCTCTTCCATCTCTCCTGCTGGTCTCCATAGAGTGTTTTCATGGCAGGACTAAATGGAGGAAAGGAAGGGAATAGTTCTAGCACTGAGAGAGACAAGGTCAAAATCCATAGTGACTTCAATCAAGTAGGCATGTAGTCAGCGAAGATCAAAGTTCTTGAAGAGTAACTATATTTAAGTCACTGGAAAGGAAATAAACTACACAAAAGGGGTAAGATGGAGAAGGACTAGAAAAGGAGATGTCACAAAGATGTGCATAGTGTGCAAATATATTGCATATATTGCACAGAATATATTTGCATAAATTATATTTAATATAAAGCAATTAATACTTATAATGTAATATTGTGGGCAAAATAGCTAGTGAGGTAATAAATGTATAAATTTGAATATCCTGAAACTGATCGTTTACCACTGATGATAAATTATATTAAGCATGGGGTTGCAGACAGAGCTCTGAGCTATATTCTGCACTTTTGGCATAGTAGATGACACACAGTAAATACCTATTTGTTGAGTGAATAAATGGTTTTTCAAAAACTAAAGAAAAATTTGGAGAAGATTCCACAGGAAGCGAAAATAAAGAAGTAGTTTGGGGGCGCCTAGGTGGCTCAATCAGTTAAGCATCAGACTCTTGATATTGCCTCAGGTCCCGATCTCACAGTTGTAAGATCGAGGTCCATATAGGGTTCCATACCAAACATGGAGTCTGGTTGAGATTCTCTCTTTCCTTCTCTCTCTGCTCCTCCCCGACTTGCATTCTCTCAAAATAATTAAATAAACTTAAAAAAAAAAAGTGGTTTGAAACTAAACCACATGAGTATAGTTCATACTACACCAAGCACATGTGTCACCATGTAGGGTAGAAAACTCCTCCTACTCAGTTGTATGTTGGGATCACATGACCTGTCCAAGCACCAGCCTAATCTTTCATTCTTTTGCAGATAGTGCAAGTGAGAGGAGTGGGAACAGAGAATTACAGTGAGGGCAACACTAACAAAGCTGTACTTGTCAAAGAGAGAGGGGATGAGGCAGCAAAGCTCCAAGATTCACAGCATCTTTAGGGATGGAAAATTCACTTGAAAATTTGGAGGAGGGAGGTTTTATTTTTTTCTTTTTTAATGAGGTATTCTCACATGCATATACAGGTAAGGTCAACAGATTCCCATTTTTCTGTCAGTTGTGTGTGTGAGTAGGGACAGGTAGTTGAAGGGAGAGAGAGGTAAGAAAGTAGAAAGGCCTGAAAATAGAAAAATAATACTCTAAAGAAAATGTGTTATTCTTATCTTGGTCATCAGTGCTATATTTATTAATACTGCAGTCCCCATGACTATGAGTAGGATACAGTACCATCAGGAAAATGAACTAAGCTAATAACCCTGGTCTGCTTAGCTCTGCTTCTCTAATGTAGTCTAGGAGACAGGCTGAATGTGTGCAATCTCTGAGATGTTCATATACATTTGAAAAATGAGCTGGACCCTTCAGAGTTTAGTTTATTTACTTGATATTAACACAAAAATTTTGTTTCCACAAATTAATTTTCTCAACCACTGTGCTTGCATGAATGTTTTATTTACAAACTAGGCTACTCTTAGGTATACTTTCTGCTTCAGTTTTCCTGTAACATACAAGTCCCTAAAATTATGACTTGGGGTACAATTTTAGTATTGTTCTTAATTTATAACCAAAAGCTTAAAAATTAGAAATGAAAAAATGTATAGGGAAGTATAAAGAAAAACATAATTATCATTGTTAACTAATCTAGATTCAAACAGTTGATGCTTGAACAGTGCATGGGGTGGGGGCCTTACTCCTTGTGCAGTTGAAAATCCATGTATAACTTTAGACTCCCCAAAAGCTTAATTACTAATAACCTATTACTGGCTGGAAGCTTTACCGATAATATAAACTATCAACTAACCCATATTTTGTATGTTATATATTGTATTCTTACAATTAAATAAGCTAGAGAAAAGAAAACGTTATTAAGAAGATCATAAGGAAAAAAAGAAAAATCATAAGCAAGAGAAAATACATTTTTAATTCTATAGCAGAATGAAAAAAATCCAAGTATAAGTGGACCCATGCAGTTCAAAACCAGGTTGTTCAAAGGTTAACTGTATATACTTCCACTTTTTAATTACATGTGTTCTACTATGCACAAAATAGTCACCCTTCTCTTTTTAAAATGGGTACATATTCATAAAAAGAGGTTCAAACAACACAAAAGGACAAATATCAAAGTATAAGTCACTCCCACATTGCAATAAATACCCATAAATTTCTCACGGTTACTGAGTTTAAGCTCCATGTCCAGCTCTGAGCTGACAGCATGGAGCCTGCTTGGGATCCTCTGTCTTCCTCTCTCTCTGCCCCTCCTCCACTCACACATTCTCTCTCTCTCTCAAAATATGCAATAAATACCCATAAATTTCCATTGTTCACATTAGGTACACATCATCCGGGTATCTTTGTATAGGTATATAAAATAGATGGAGAGATACCAAGAAATTCTTTTCTGTATAAAGGCTTTTATGTTACACATCCTATTTGTTAGTTAAGAGAAAAAATTTAATTTTGCTTTAAAGAAAAGAAGAAAAGTAGTTTTGTAGAAACAACCTTCGATTATTTATTTCCTAAACACAGGCTATTTCCTAAAAGATCCCTTTAAAGTTAAGATATTAAAAATATTCAGGTTTTTAAAAGAATTTATATTCCTTTTAAACATGATTTACTGACTCTGTTTTGAAAGATAATGACTCATGTTTTCTCCATCTCCCCTTCCTCCAACTTCCAATTCTTAATACAGTTCTGTTTTTTTTTTTTAATTTTTTTTTTCAACGTTTTATTTTTGGGACAGAGAGAGACAGAGCATGAACGGGGGAGGGGCAGAGAGAGAGGGAGACACAGAATCGGAAAGTTCTGTTTTTTTATATTATCCAAGATAATATTGTATTACTTTTCTAATTATAATTTCTATACTTGTTTAGTATTAGTTACTCACAAAACGACTGCTTACTACCAGGTTTCTTTGTTTTTCTGTTAGATTCTCCATTTTTGAGAAGACTTTTATTTATGCTCATTATTAAGCATTTTTTCCACAAAAGGTTCAGAGGTGTTATATTGAGGTCTTTACTGTTTGATTTATTTGCCTATTATGTCTAATCTTGACAGAAATTTCAACTAGGTATAATATTCTTAGATTGCACTGTTTGATTTTTTTTTCATTTCAGGGACTTTTTTCTTGTATTATATATTTGAGTACATCATCTTTTCTCATTATCCTACTGTTGAATTATCTATCTTCTATATCTAATACATATTTCTAATTGCTTTAATTCCTTTGCCTTTTCATCTACATTCACTGTGATTACCTCAAGTATGTCCTGATTTCCAGTAGTTATCTGTTCTTTCTGGTATGGTTTCTCTTTTTTTAACTGGAGTGTTTAGACCATTTACATATAATATGATTATTGATAAGTTTTGGTTTTAAATCTTCCACATTACTATTTTTTTTCAATTGTCTTTTTTTCTGACATTCTTTTGGATTGAATATATTTTATGATTCTATTCTATCTCTTCATTATCAAGATTTTTCTCTTATAATTCTAGGGATAAGCCCAAGTTTCAAATGTCATTGCAAGAATGATGATTTCACGTAATTACTGCTCCAAAGAGAAATCAAGTTGAGGCTCATGTGCATCAGCAAAATTGGTATGCTCTTATTTTGAAATAATCAACTTATTATAAATATTCAATTTTAGGTCAAGTTTTACTATTTACATCTGCTTCAATAGTTACGATCAGAGTATTACATTCTAATAATATAAGGATGGTTTATTATTAGTGATCTGTCAATAAAAGTGTCAACAAAAGCCACCTGGGTGG
This sequence comes from Lynx rufus, assembly GCF_022079265.1. NCBI lineage: Eukaryota > Metazoa > Chordata > Mammalia > Carnivora > Felidae > Lynx > Lynx rufus. The sequence continues at coordinate 81,498,237 of NW_025814896.1, forward strand.
CTCAGTAGGTTAAGTGTCTGACTCTTAATTTCAGAGTAGGTCACGATTTCACGGTTACTGAGTTTAAGCTCCATGTCCAGCTCTGCGCTGACAGCATGGAGCCTGCTTGGGATCCTCTGTCTTCCTCTCTCTCTGCCCCTCCTCCACTCACACATTCTCTCTCTCTCTCTCAAAATAAATAAATAAAATAGGCTATCTTTATAAAGGGGCATATAATCCTATCTGAAGATCTCCAAAAGGCATTCAATAAGATACAAAATATTTTTCAGACTCTTAGTAGCTTAGGAAGAGACAAATGTTCAGCTAACATGATTTAAAAACACACTAACAGGGAGGATTCTGGGAAGACGGTGGAATAAGAAGCACCAGATATCTGTCAGCCCACCTAGACAAAAACTGCCCTGTCAAAATCTGCCTGATGTAACTATTTTGGAATTCTGGAATCTACTGAAGGCTTGCAACTTCCAGGGAAAGACTTTGAAGGTAAGTTGACGCTAATTTTGGTCAATTCCACCTCTTACCACAGTAGCAGTTACCAATCCCCCAACCCCAACCATATGGCAAGCATCTCTGCATGTGTTCCTGGAGCAACTTTCATAACTGTGGGAGCTAGGATGGGGGAAAGGATCCTGTCCTCCAAATACTGGGTAACTGTGTTTTGATCGTTAATTGGTGTTTCTGAACACATAAGTACAAAGAAGCCAGGGAGCCACCTTTGTTGTGTCTCTCCCCCCCTCCCCCCGGGCATTGTTACAAGCCCTTTCCCCTCTGGCTGAAATGAATTTCAGGGGATTTTAAGGGTCCTCTTTCCCCTTCTTCATCTCTTGCTTTCTTCTCTTTTGAGAGTCATCCATTAAAGACTAGGAGATTCAGAAGCCACTGCATATATAGTAAAATTAGAAAATGACCCTGCATAGCCAGGGAAAAGCTCAGAAAAGACCTGAGAAGACATTAAGTTTATACTTAAAGCTGATCTTGGCACAGAAACACCTAAAATGATCAAAAAACAATAACCATTACAAAAAACAGTAAACCTTGGGTAAGGAAGAGAATCTGATTTCCAGAGTTACTACATTATTATATTCAAATGTCCAGCATTCAACAACAAAAAAAATCATAAGGCATACAAAGAAACAGGAAAGTATGGTCCTTTCAAAGAAAAAATAAATCAACAGAAACTGACCAAGGAAAAACCTAATGGCAGATATACTAGACAAAGACTTTAAAACAACTGCCTTAAAGACGCTCAAAGAACTGAAGACATGCAGAAAGTCAAGAAAACAATGTGCGAATGAAATGGAAATCTCAACAGAAGGAGAATCGAAAAAGAAATGATAAGGAAATTCTGAAGCTGAAAAGTACAGTAACCAAAATGAAAACTTCACCAGATGGATATGAAGCAGAGTTAAGCAGGCAGAGGAAAAAATCAGTAAACTTGAAAAGAGAACAATGGACATTATCAAGGGTCAGGAACAGAAAGAGAAAAGATGGAAGAAAAGTGAAAAGAGCCCAAGGGACCTGTGGCACACCATTAAACAGACAAACATATGCATCATAGGAGTCCCAGAAGAAGATAGAAAGGGATAGAGAGAATATTTGAGGAAATAACAGCTGAAAACTTCCCAAATTGATGAAAGACATGAATATAAACATCCAAGAAGCTCAATGAACTCCAAGTAAGATTAACTCAAAGAGACCCATACAGATACACATTATAATACAACTTTCAAAAGATAGAGTGAATCCTGAAAGCAGCAAAAAAGAAATTAATCACATATACAAGGGATTCTCAATAAGATTATAGGTAGATTTCTCATCAAAAACTTTAGAGGCCAGAAAACAGTGGAAAGATACATTCATAGTGCTAAAAGGAAACAAAAATCTATCAACCAAGAATCCTATATCTGAAAAAATTATCCTTCAAAGTGAGGGAGAAATTAAGACATTCCCAGATAAACAAAAGCTGTGGGAGTGTGTGACCACTAGACCTGTCCTGGAACAAACGCTCAGGGGGATCCTGCAAGTGAAATAAAAGAACACAAGATAGTAACATGAAGCCATTTGGAGAAATAAAGATCTCAATAAAAGTAAATACATGGGAAATTATAAAAACCAGTATTATTGTAATAATGATTTATAACTGTACTTTGTTTTGTTTTCTATATGATACATTTAAAAAACAAGTATTAATGTAAAAGCTAGCTTTATTGTAACTCTGGTTTGTAATTCCAAGTCTTGTTTTCTGTAAAGTTTAGGAGACACTTAAAAGGATTGTTAGTGTATGTTTGGGGGCATACAATGTATAAAGATGTACAGCAGTCCCCCTGAACCTCCTGTGGTTCTGCTTTCCACAGTTTCAGGTACCCATGGTCAACCGTGATCCAGAAGCCAGTGATCTTCTTTCTTACATATTGTCAGAAGGTCACTAGTAGCCTAATGCTACATCACAATGCCTGCATCATTCACCTCATTTCATCTCATCAGGTAGGTATTTCATTATCTCAAATTATTACAAGAAAGGTGATACAATACAATATGATATTTTGAGAAACAGAGACTCCATTCAGATAACTTTTATTACAGCTTGTCATAATTGTTCTATTTTATTAGTAGTTATTGTTGTTAATCTTGTTATTGTTGCCTAATTTATAGATTAAACTTTATCACAGGTATTTATGTATAGGAAAAAACAGTATATATACAATTCAGTACTATCTGTAGTTTCAGGCATCAGCTAGTGGTCTTGGAACATATCCCCCATGGATAAGGGGAGACTACTGTAATTCTCCGCAATCAACAACTGAAAGAATTGGGGACAGAGCTGTAAAGCTGACTTTTTGTAAGCTACTGAAATTAAACTAGTATAAGTTAGACTGTTATAACTTTAGGATGTTTAAATGTTATCCCCATGATGACCACAAAGAAAACAGGTATACAATATACACAAAAGGAAATGAGAAAGGAATTTACACATTTCACTACAAAAAAATGAACTAAACACAAAAGAAGATAGTAATGAAGGAAATGAGGGACAAAAGCACTATAGCACATAGAGAAAACAAATAGCACAATGATAAAAGTAAGTCCCTCCTTATGAGTAATCACTCTAAATGTAAATGAAATAAATTCTCCACCCAAAGACAAAGACTGGCAGAATGGACAAAAACACATGACCCAACCAAATGCTGTTTATAAGAGACTCATTTGAGACTCCAAGACACAAACAAATTGAAAGTGAAAAGATGGAAAAAGATATTTCATGCAAATAGTAACTAAAAGAGAATAGGAGCGGCTAAACTAATATTAGACAAAATAGACTTTATTTTTTTAAGTTTATTTATTTTGAGAGAGAAAGAGAGAGGGAGCAGGGGAGGGGCAGGAGGAGAGAGTGAGAGAGAATCCCAAGCCTGAAGTGGGGTTCAATCTTAGGAACTGTGGGATCATGACTGGAGCCAAAATCAAGAGTTGGATGCTCAAGCCAACTGAGCTACCCAAGTGCCCCATAGACAAAACAGACCTTAAATCAAAAAAGGTTATAAGAGATAAAGAAGGACATTATATATTAATAGAAAGTTTACCACAGCAAGGTGATAAAACTATTATGAACATTTATGAACCTAAAGACAGATTATCAAAGTATATGAAGCAAAACCCCACAGAATTGAAGTCAGAAATAGGCAGTTCTACAACAGTTGGAGACTACAAGATCTTACTCACAATAATGGATAGAATAACCAGACAAAAGATACATAAGGAAATAGAGGACATAAACGACACAATACACCAACTAAATCTAACCTATACAGAACTCTATCCAATATACACAATTTTCTCAGGTGCACATGGGACATTTTCCAGGATGTACCATATGTTGGTACAAATTAAGTCTCAATAGATTTCAAACAATTTTTTGTCTTACCACAACTGGATGAAGTTAGAAATATATCACATAAGAAAAACTGGGAAATTCAGAAAATTGTAGAAATTAAACAATACACTTTTAAGCAACCAATGCATCAGAGAAGAAATCACAAGGGAAATGAGAGAACACTTATGGATGAATGACTTTAGGGTAACACACCAAACCTATGAGACACAGCACTAAGGGGGAAATTTACAGTTATAAGCACTTACATTAAAAAACAAGAAAGATCTAAAATCAACATTTTAAGAAATGTTAATGTTTATTTTTTTTAACATTTATTTTTTTTTGAGAGACAGAACGAGGACAGAGCATGAGCAGGGGAGGGGCAGAGGGAGAGGGGGAACAAAGAAATTAATGCAGGCTCCAGGCTCTGAACTGTCAGCACAGAGCCTCAGGCAGGACTTGAACCCACAGACTGTGAGATCATGACCTGAACCGAAGTCAGATGCTTAACTGACTGAGCTACTCAGGTGCCCCAAGAAATGTTAATGTTTAATTTACATTTTAAGAAATGTTCTAGAAAAAAACAAATAAACAAACAACTAAGCCCAAAACTAGCAGAAGGAAGGAAATAATAAAGATTAGAGTGGAAATAAATGAATGGAGAATAGAAAAACAATAGAGAAAAGCAATGAAACAAAAGTTGGTTCTTCAAAAAGATCAAAAAAATAAACAAACCTTTAGCTAGATGGACTAAAAAAACTGAGAAGACTCAGATTACTAAAATCAGAAATGAAAGTAAGAACATTACTACTGATTCTACAAAAATAGAGACTATTATAAAAGACTACTATGAACAATGTACATCAAAATATGGAATGACCTACATGAAATGCACAAACTTCTAGGAAGACAAAAACTATCAAGACTAATACACGAAGGAACATAATCTGAACAGATTTATAATTAGTAAGGAGATTAAATTAGGACTTAAAAATCTCCCAACAGAGAAAAGTTCTGGACCTGATAGCTTTACAGGTGAATTATACCATACATTAAACAATACCTATAACCATTTTTCTCAAACTTTTCCAAAAAAATTAAGAGGAGGAACCATTTCCTAACTCATTTTACTAGGCTAGCATAACCTTGATACCAAAGCCAAAGGCAGTATAAGAAAACTACAGACCAATATACCATACGAATACTGACACAAAAACTTCAAAAAAATACTAAACAAACAGAATTTAGTATTATATTAAAGAATTACACATTCTTTAATGGACAAAGTGGGATTTCCTGGAATGAAAAATGGTTCAACATACAAAAATCAATGAACGTATTTTGCACATTAACAAGATGAAGGGGAAAAAAGTACATGATCATCTCGGAATGAATCATGATCAATTCGTGATCATCTGAATTGATTCAGAAAAAGCACATGATAAAATTCAACACCCTTTCAGGATAAAAATGCTCAACAAAATATAAATAGAAGGGACTTCCTCAACCTAGTAAAAGCCCTATATGAAAAGCCCACACTAGACATCATACTATATGGTAAAAGAAAGCTTTTCTTTTAAGTTCAGGAAGAAGGCAAAGATGCTCACTCTTGCCACTTACATTCAACACAGTATGGAAATTCGAGCTAGAGCAATTAAAGAAAAAAAAAGGAAAAAATAAGCATAAAAATTGGAAAGGAAGAAATAAAATTATCTCTTTGCTGATGATATCATTGTATATGTGGAAAACCCTAAAGATTCCACAAAAAAAGCTGTTAGAATATATGAATTCAGCAAAGTAACAGGATACAAAGTCAACATGCAAAAATCAGTTGCATTTCTACACGCCAACAATGAACAATGTGAAAAGACAATAACAAAATTAATTCCTTTTACAGTAGCATCAAAAAGAATAAAATTCTTAGGAATTCACTCCACCAAGGAGGTAAAAGACTTAGCCAATGAAAATTAAAAAAACATTAAAGGAAACATAAATAAATGGAAACACATCCCATGTACATGGATTAAAAGACTTAATATTGTTAAAATGTTGATACCACCCAAAGCAATCTACAGATCCAATGAAATCCCTACAAAAATCCCAATGATGTTATTTGTAAAAATAGAAAAACTCATCCTAAAATTCACATAAAATCTCAAGAGACTTCGAATAGCCAAAACAATTTTGAAAAACAAGAGCAAATTGGAAGATTTATGATTCTTGATTTCCACTTACTGCAAAGTAATCACAAATGGTGAAGCATTGGTATGGTATTGGCATACAGACAGATATATAGACCAATGGAATAGAATACAGAGCCTAGAAATAAACCCTCACATATATAATGAAATTATTTATGTTATTTTTTTTTTTTTTAAGTAAACTCCATGCCCCACAGGTGGATGAACTCACAATCCTGAGATTGAGTCACATGCTTTACTGACTAAGCCAGCCAGCCAGGAGATCCCTATAATGAAACACTGTTTGAGAAAGGGGCCAAGACTATTCAATGGGGAAGGCACATTCTTTTCAACAAATGGTGTTTAGAAAACTGGATAGCCACATGCAAAAGAATAAAGTTGGACCCTCACCCAGTAAGCGTATATAAAAATTAACTGAAAATGGATCAAGAACCTAAATGTGAGACAATAAAACTCTCAGAACAAAACATAAGATGAAAGCTTCACAGCATTTAATTTGACAATGATTTCTTGGATATGACACCAAATGTGCAGGTAACAAAAGAAAAAAATAGACAAATTGGACTTTTTGTAAATTTAAACATGTTGTGCACCAAAAGACACCATTCACAGAGTAAAAAGGAAACCTACAGAATGGGAAAAATGTTTGCAAATTATACATGTGATAAGGGATTAATATCCAAAATATATGGAGAATTTTTAAAACTTAACAAAAATACAAACTACCCAATGCAAAAATGGGCAAAGGACTTGAATACAAATTTCTCCAGATATACAAATGGCCAATAAGCACATGAAGATGTTCAACATCACTAATCATGAGGGAAATGTAAATCAAAACTGCAATGCGATACTACCTCACATCTGTTAGGAGGGTTACTATCAAACAACAGAAAATAATAAGTGTTGGTGAGGTAGTAGAGAAATTAGAACTCTGTGCACGGTTGGTAGAAATGCAAACTAATGCATTTCACTACTGAGTATTTACCCAAAGATTACAAAACACTAATTCAAAAGGATATATGCACCACTATATTTATTGAAGCCTTATTTATAATAGCCAAACTATGCAAGCAGTCCAAGTGTCCATCAATAGATGAATGGATAAAGATGATGTGGTGTGGTATATATATTTATATAATGGAATATTATTCAGCCATAAAAACGAATGAAATCTGGGCAAATGCAACCCCATGGATGGATCTAGAGAGTATAACGCTAAGTGAAATGAGTCCATTAGAAAAAGACAAATACCATATGATTTTACTCATATGTGGAATGTAAGAAACAACACACACACACACACACACACACACACACACACACACACACAGAAAGAGAGAGGCAAAACAAGAAACATACTCTTAATTATTATGGAGAACTGATGGTTACCAGAGGGGAGGTATTTGTGGGGGATGGGTGAAATAGGTGATAGGGATTAAAGAGTACATGTATAATGAGCACTGAGTAATGTATAGAATTGTTGAATCACTGTATTGTACACCTGAAACTACTGTAACACTGTATGCTAACTATTCTGGAATTAAAATAAAAACCTTAATAAAATTTTTTAAAAAGTATACATCACAAAATAACTGACAGCATCATCCTAAATTATAAAAGAACAGCAACTTTGTCGTTGAAGTCACATTTAAGAGTGTCCTACTGCCACTATTATTTACTACACAAGAATGAGCAGTATAAATATGGGAAAGGGGAAATGATAATTATTTATACACAACATGCTTGTCCACTTTGGACAAAATAATCAACTGAATAATTATTAGAAATAATTTTTAAATGTTCAAAAAGGTAATCCACTAAAAAATTAGTATACAAACATCAATAGTTTCTGATATACCAACAATCATAAATTAGAAGTTGAATTTAAAAAACATCTTACCCCAAAATAGGAAAAAACTACAATAAAATATAGAGGAGTCAACATGAAATATGCGCATATAAAAATATATCTAGGGATGTAAAGGAAAACTTGAATCAATAGAGAGAAACCTGTTATTGAGCAGAATTCAGTATTACAAAAATGTTGATTCTTCCTAAAATTAATCCATATATTCATAACTATTCTAATCAAAATCCTCATGAGATTTCCTTTTTTTTTACAAAGTAACAAAGAACCCTAGAGTTCATCTGAAATTTTAAAAACTTATAATTCAGAGACATTTTGAAGAGTGCTTCATATTGTACACAAAGTTATAGTAAATGAAATGGTATGGAGAGGGCATGGGGATAGATTATTGGAAATAGAGCCCATAAATTAAATGCTGATAAAACAGGCAGGCAATAGATATATATTTAATAGGCCAAATGTAACAAGCAAGAAGAACTGGTGGGAATCTGTGACAAAAGGGAGGATGTAAACCCATTATGGATGGGACATGTGCCATTCTGCTCTGATTGTTGTCTGAAAAATGCAGGTTCACTATTAACAAATAATCCAGTGAGGCTTTTTTTTTTTAAGAGAAATCATAAATTATGTTTTAATGCAATGTCAATTTTTTTTAATTAAGTAAACTTTACCCTCAATGTGGGGCTGGAACTCATGACCCCAACAAGAGTCACATGCTCTTCCAACACAGCCAGCCAGGTGCCCCTGCAATGTCAATTTTTAAATGCTGACTCAAATTCTTAAAATGTGTGTGTGTGCATGTGTGCATGTATGTACGTGTGTGTGTGTGCACGCACGTGCACATGTATGCATGCATATATAGACTCTAGTGGATGAGCATGACTTTGTGACTGCTGCCTAAAGTTATTCTGTAATTGTTAGTATGGAATACAGTAAGTTCACAAGTCATGAGAAAATGGATCTTAGGACAAGTGCCCAGAGAGAAGAGAGAAAATAAAGTTGGATCTATGTGTTATTTCGCCAAAATTATTTTCAGTATTAAAGAATAAAATGTAGAATATAAAGTCATAAAGGTGATTAAAAAAAACAGAGGTTGTATGCAACCACAAAAGACCCTGAATAACCAAAGTAATGCTGAAAAGAAAACCAAAGCTGAAGGTATCACAATTCCAGACTCAAGCTGTATTACAAAGCTTTAATCATCAAGATAGTATCGTACTGGCACAAAAACAGACACACAGATCAATGGAACAGAATAGAGAACCCAGAATTGGACCCATAAATATATGGCCAACTAATCTTTGACAAAGCAGGAAAGAGTATCCAATGAAAAAAAAAACGAGTCTCTTCAGCATATGGTGCTGAGAAAACTGGACAGCAACATGCAGAAAAATGAAACTGGACCACTCTCTTACACCATACACAGAAACAAATTCAAAATGGTTGAAAGACCTAAATGTGAGACAGGAAACTATCAAAATCCTACAGGAGAAAACAGGCAGCAACCTCTTTGACGTTGGCCACAGCAACTTCTTACTTGACATGTCTCTGGAAGGAAGGGAAATGAAAGCAAATGTGACCTCGTCAAGATAAAAAGCTTCCACATATCAAATGAAACAATCAACAAAACTAAAAGGCAACTGACAGAATGGGAGAAGATATTTGCAAATGACATATCTGATAAAGGGTTAGTATCCAAAATCTATAAAGAACTTATCAAACTCAACACCTAAAACACAAATAATCCAGTGAAGAAATGGACAGAAGACACGAATAGACACTTTTCCAAAAAAGACATCCAGATGGCTAACATACATATGCTCAACATCACTCATCATTAGGGAAATACTACTCAAAACCACAATGAGATACCACCTCACACCTGTCAGAATGGCTAAAATTAACAACTCAGGAAACAAGAGATGTTGGCAAGGATGTGGAGAAAGGGGAACCCTTTCACACTGTTGGTGGGAAAGCAAACTGGTATAGCCACTCTGGAAAACAGTATGGAGGTTCCTCAAAAAATTAAAAATAGGGGCACCTGGGTAACTCAGTTGGTTAAGCGTCCGACTTCAGCTCAGGTCATGATCTCACAGTTTGTGGGTTCGAGCCCCGCGTTGGGCTCTGTGCTGACAGCTCAGAGCTTGGAGCCTGCTTCAGATGCTGTGTCTCCCTCTCTCTCTGCCCCTTCCCTACTCATGCTCTGTCTCTCACTCTCAAAAATAAATAAACATAAAAAAATTTTTTAAAAATTAAAAATAGAACTACCCTACAACCCAGCAATTGCAATACTACATATTTATCCAAAGGATACAAAAATGCTGATGTGAAGGGGCACATGCACCCCAATGTTTAAACAGCACTGTCAACAATAGCCAAATTATGGAAAGAGCCCAAATGTCCATCAACTGATGAATGGATAAAAAAGATGTGGCAAATATCTACAATGGAATACTACTCAGCAATTAAAGAGAATGAAATCTTGCCATTTCCAACAACGTGGATAGAACTAGAGTGTATATTTTTCTAAGCGAAATAAGTCAGTCAGAGAAAGACATATCATGATGTGAATTTGAGAAACTCAACAGATTAACACAGGGGAAGTGAAGGAAGAGTAAGATAAAAAGAGAGAGGGAGGCAAACCCTAAGAGACTCTTTTTTTTTAATGTTTATTTATTTTTGAGAGAGAGTGAGCACACGCATGAGTGGGGGAGGGGCAGAGAGAAGGAGACACAGAATGTGAAGCAGGCTCCAGGCTCTGAGCTGTCAGCACAGAGCCCGACATGGGGCTCGAACCCACGAACCGTGAGATCATGACCTGAGCCAAAGTCAGCTATCTAACCAACCGAGCCACCCAGGCGCCCCAACCATAAGAGACTCTTAAATACAGAAAACAAACTGAGGGTTGCTGGAGAGGGTGTGGGGGGGGATGGGTTAAATGTTAAATGGATGATGGGCATTAAGGAGGGCACTTTTCAGGAAGAGCACTGGGTGCCATATGTAAGAGATGAATCACTGGGTTCTACTCCTGAAGCCAAGACTACACTGTATGTTATCTAACTTGAATTTAAATTTTTAAAAAAGGCCAAAAAAAAAAAAAAAAGAAAAAAGAAGGTAAGTATTTTTATAATGCTGGGGAGAGAAGTTCTAAGAATTAGGAAACCATAATGCAGAATAGTCATATATTAATTAACCTTATCAAACTCCTTTAGGAACAACAACAACAACATGCATGTAATAGACTGAAAAACAAATGGCAATATGGGAAAAGATATTTTCAACAAATGAAAGATTATCAATAATATCCAAAGTTTGCTTAAAAATCCATAAAAAAGGTAAAAATTCCAATGGAATGGATAGACGATTTACAAAAAAAAAATTCCAAATGGTCAATAAATTTACAAAGATCCATACATATCCACCAAGGAAATGTACATGAAGAGCAACATATTTTATAGTAGCCCTAAACACAACAGAAATGTCCCTGAACATTAGGATAGATAAATAAAATGGGATGTATTCTAATAGTATATGTCATGAGAAAATAAAAGAATATTCAGTAATAAAAATGAATCTAGGGGTGCCTGGGTGGCTCAGTCAGTTAAGCATTCAACTTCGGCTCAGGTCATGATCTCCTGGTTTGTGAGTTTGAGCCCTGCAGTTCAGGCTTGTAAGGACAACTCAGAGCCTGGAGTCTGCTTCAGATTCTGTGTCTACCTCTCTCTCTGCCCCTCCTCCACTTGCACTCTGTCTCTCTCTCTCTTTGCAAATGAAATCATTGACAATGATTATTGATTTTTAAATTAATTTCTACTACGTCATTTTGTGTTTTCTGTTTTCCATCTTTTTTTTAATGTTTTGTCCCCCTGTGTGCTGCACCCTCCCCCAATTCTTGCCTTTTTTTGTGATGAATTTGTTCTCATCCAACATATTCACTCTGTTTGTTTGAAAATTATATAATGTTTGCATTTTTTTAGTGATTGCCCCAGAAATTCTACCGTGTATATTTTACTTAATAAAATCTAGTATTGGGGCACCCGGGTGGCTCAGTTGGTTAAGCATCCAACTTCGGCTCGGTCATGATCTCGCAGTTCATGGGTTCAAGTCCCGCATTAGGCTCTGTGCTGGCAGCTCAGAGCCTGGAACCTGCTTCGGATTCTGTGTCTCCTTCTCTCTCTGTTCTTTCCCTGCTCGCGGGCGCTCTCTCTCTCTCTCTCAAAATAAATAAAGATTAAAAATAAATAAATTAAAAAAAATAAATAAAACCTAGTATTAGTAGTATCTCTATCTTCTTCTTGAAAAGCATAAAGACTTTAGAATACTTTAACTTCTTCACTCATCTTCTGATTTATATACTGTTATTGCCCAGAATTTTATCTTAATTTTTAATCCCTTGAATTAGATGTTAGTGTTTATGTTTTATACTATTGATTTTTATGTTCCTATAAGTTTAGTATTATATTTTGCCCACCATTCCTTCTTGCCTTTCATACCTTCCTTCCTTATAGTTCAGAGAAGATGCTACCCTCCAATGGTCATAGATTGATGTGGAGATCTCAGATCCCATCTCCCCATTCTGCTTGAGCCCTAGGCTTTGTCTCCTACACTCTGAATATACAAGCCTTCCTAAACCAAGCTCCTCACTGCCAGGTGCCAGCACATGCCCTCAAGGCAAACTTTGAGTTTGCTTACTCTAGTGGAATCAAGCATCCTTGTCATTTCTACCTGAGTGTTTCCCTTAGTTTCCTGCCACACTTTAAGCAAATATTTTAAATATATTATCCAGCATGTTTAGATGATCTGACCAGGAAGTTTTTCTCTGCAAATAATTCTGTGTTATTTCCTAAATATTCTTAGGTAACTACTTTAGTATTCATATTCTTTGAATTGATTTCATATAATGGTTTTACTTACTTTACTGTGTATGCTGCATTAGTGAAAAGTGTAACCAAAAAAGGCATTTAGAAACCAAGCTGGTTAACAACTTTAGTCACAGAATAATTTTTGTGCCTATCATATATATGTATTGCATAAGCTAAGAACCATTTTGAAAGCTAAGAATAATTTCCAAAACACTACCCTTTTTTACCTGAACTCTAAGTATAAATATTGACCCCAACATAATATATATTTCCCTCCAACACCTTATTGTAAAAATTTTCAAACATCCAGGAAAGTTGAATGAATATATTTACCACCTAGATTCTATCATCATTTTACAATATTGTTTTATTACATATCTATCCATCTCCCTTTCTTTCCATCAGTTCCTCTTACTTTTTGTTGCAGTGAAAAGGAAAATACAGGTATCACTAAACTCTGCCTGAAATATTTCATAAACACTGTATTTTTTAAAAATTTTTAAATGTTTATTTTTGAGAGAGAGACAGAGCACAAGTGGGAGAGGGGCAGAGAGAAAAGAAGACACAGAATCTGAAGCAGGCTCCAGGCTCTAGCTGTCAGCACAGAGCCTGACTCGAGGCTCGAACTCACGACCCATAAGATTATAACCTGAGCTGAAATCGGACACTTTGCTGACTGATGAGCCACCCAGGTGCCCCACAAACATCTTATTTTTATTTCTAGGCAATAAAGTTCCCTTTTCCAACTTACTTGCTTACCATTTTCTAATAATTGAAAAGCATGATGCAATCTCTGTGCCACAATCTCATTGTTCCATAGGAGTCAGAAAACAGTAGTCTTATAGTTAAGAGGGGAAATAAACAAGTAGAATCAATTAATTTTTAATCCTTTATAATATGTTTCCATGTTAGTAAAATAAGTTTCATATGTGGCACATTCACTTGAAATATTTGCCCTTTTATTTCATCAATATCTAGGAGTTCCTATTATTGTTTCTATTTGTTTATAATAAAAAGTTTTTACTTGTTAATACCTTCCTATTCAGTAGTTCTGCAGGACTATTCTATTTCATGAAGACAGGTGAACAATCATCTTCTGAACTTAGCTTAGGCAGTTGCATTTGCATTCTGTGATATTATGATTTATAGTAAGAAATATATATTTGGTTTTATCCCATTCCTAAAATCCTTAGAATTTCCTAAAAGAAAGTCTTTTATTATTTGTAACAAGCCCCTTTCAACCACATCTGAGTTTACATTACAGAGGAGACTTTGTGAAAGCCCCTAGCATGGGGGCTTGTTGTCAGTGGAACCAAGCGCATGATTAGAGGATTGGACATTTCAGCCCTATCCCCAGACCTGGGGCTGGAGAGAGGTTTTGGAGGTTGAGTTATTACCAATGGCCAATTATTTAATCAATCATGCCTACGTAATGAAGCCTGCATAAAATATCCAAAAGGAACGGGTTCGAAAAGGTTCCAAACTTGGTGAACAAGTGGAAGTGCTGGGAGGGTGGCACTCCTGGAGAGGGAATGGAGGCTTCATGTCCCTTCTCCTATAACTTGCCCTATGCATCTCTTCATCTGGCTGTTCACCTGTATCCTTTAAAACATCCTTTAAGGGGGTGCCTGGGTGACTCAGTAGGCTAAGCATCTGACTTCTGCTCAGGTCATGATCTTACAGTTCATGAGTTTGAGCCCCACGTCAGGCTCTGTGCTCACAGCTCAGAGCCTGGAGGCTGTTTCAGATTCTGTCTCCCTCTCTCTTCCCCTCCTCTGCTCATGCTCGCTCACTCACTCTCTCTCTCTCTCTCTCTCTGAAAAATAAATAAATGTTCAAAAAAATTTTTAATTAATATAAATAAATAAAACATCCTTTAAAATACTGGCAACAGTAAGTAAACTGCTCTTCTGAGTTCTGTGAGCTGCTCTAGCAAATTATCAAATCTGAGAAGGGGGTAGCAGGAAACTCCAATTTGTAGCCAAATTGGACAGAAGCTGTGGGTAACCTGGGGACTTATTACTTGCAGATGGCAGCTGAAATAAGGGCACTCCTGTAGGATTGATAACTTTACATGTGTGGTCTGTGTTAACTCTGGTTACTGTCAGAATTGAATTGAATTCTAGAACACCCTGCAGGTGTCAGAGATTGGTCAGTGTGGGGGGAAAAAACTCCCACCTATTTGGTGTCAAGAGAGTGAGTATGGGAATAAAGGAAAACACACTGAAGTTTTTTCTAGACAACTTCTATAGGTAAGCGTCTTACAACTTAATGATTTTATGAAATAGATTGCATCATCTATTTAAAATTTTACTATAGTAAACATTTTATTTAGCTGTTTTATCAATATTGTACCTCTACTGCTTTCTATCTTCAATGTTAAAAGCCATGATTTACATTTACAGGGAACATTTCTTGATGAAAATTTATCACTTGGAACACATACAAAAAGGTGTCAAGAAAGGACATGAGAAATCAGTTTTAAAGTTTAGATTCATTTGCATTTGGAGGAAGAATGTCAAGATAAGTTTTCATACTTGCTAATGACAAAAAGATCCGTGTACTTCCTCTAATGTCAAGATAAAAACAAAATTGTATCAAAAATAGTTATTTTAATAACCAAAATGGATTACTGTCCTCATACATGCATACTATGACCTCATGTGTTATATGCTGTATGAAATTAAAATCAATGTAATATTTTATTCTTCTTTATCAAAAGAGCCCAATCTGGACTCAGGCAGTCTCAGTCAGCTTTACCAATGAGTGACCTTAGGTACATCCCTATTCTGCATGGTGCTTCTTTTCTTCATCTTTAACTTGAAATTCTTTATGATGGTCTTTACTGTTTAGGACTTATTCCATTATCTAATAACACTTTTTAGAGTATTAATATACTGGCTAGACAAGGTACGGGCAGTAATGCAATTCTAGCACTTCACAAATACAAAGAAGTATTTAGCCTGTTCCTCTTCCTCTAAACAGGAGAACTTCACAGCAGATTAAAAAAAAGAATAATTCCAATTTAAACTATTTCATTTAATTTCTTCTAAATGTATGCTTTTTTCATAATGTCATATATAGCCTACTATCAAAAGAACTAATAAACACTCATGATAACTGAAATAGTAGCAAAGCGTGCAAAAAAGGAAATGAGAAAATCCTGATATACCCCAAGGAAAAACATTTAATTCTAGGAATAACCTTTTTTGGGCTCTTTAGGCAGGAGGTAAATTCAGAAACAAGGAAAACAAAATATAGAACAAAGCAAAGAAGTCCAAATAAATGTGACATCCGCCCTAGTATTTTTGGCATTTGTTCACACATAGAAAAGAGCTTCATTCAGGATGAAGAGTCTCTTGAAATATGCTAAAATCATTCAGATAAAAAGGCAAGATTCAATTACAGATCATAATTCATGCAATATATCAACATTTCTCAACTTTTCTAATTTTTTTTTTTCAACGTTTATTTATTTTTGGGACAGAGAGAGACAGAGCATGAACGGGGGAGGGGCAGAGAGAGAGGGAGACACAGAATCGGAAACAGGCTCCAGGCTCCGAGCCATCAGCCCAGAGCCCGACGCGGGGCTCGAACTCACGGACCGTGAGATCGTGACCTGGCTGAAGTCGGACGCTTAACCGACTGCGCCACCCAGGCGCCCCTGACATTTCTCAACTTTTAAGACTGTTTTCCAAAGGCTTCACTGTTAGGTAGAGACCAAAGTACCACTTAATAGTTTATTTATTTGTCAAATAATGATACCCTCTTACAGGGTATGTTCTGAGAAAAAAGGAGAGATAATACATGAAATTGTTTGAAAGAGTTAAAAAGAACTATGATAGATTATAAATGAAATTAAAACTCAAAATTCAACTCGATGTAATACTTACCTTTGGTACATGAAGTTGGTAATTCTCTTACTTCCTGTTATAAAATACATGATATATAAAAGTATACAACACATATATTTAATTAAAAGAATAGTTTTTGATGGACCCTGATGCATATCCCTCTCATCTTAAAAAATGGAACATTACTAGGGCACCTGGGTGGCTCAGTCAGTTAAGCATCCAACTCTTGATTTTGGCTCAGGTCATGATCTCACAGTTGTAAGTTGCTCTCTCTCCCTCTCCCTCCCCCTCTCTCTCAAAAAAATAAAAATAAAAATAAAATAAATAAAATTGACTTTACAAATAAAATTGGCTTTACATAGTTAGTATTGTTTGCTTTCATATTAAAGGGGAAGTTATATTCAAGCATTCTGATGATGTGTAAAAACCCTAAACAATATTCAAATATATTCATTAAAAGGAAAACAAGAACATATTAAAGAGTATCAAGAGAAGATCTGTTTTTTCTCTTAGGAAATGGACTATTAGAAAACAGCCACATTATGGAATATTCTAATTAAAGAAGATGGTTCCTTAAATAGGTAGTCTGACATTAATCAATCCCAAGATATTGTTCACCTGAGCAAGTGATGGAAGAATCTTCTTGCATATTTGCTGATTTCATCTCTGTATTCCAATATAGTTGTATCCAGAAGTGGTCTTGTTGGAGCATAGAAGGTTCCAAGGCTTGCCTCAAGCTGTGCTGTGGAATTCAAACATAGCAGCACTGAAACAAGTGAAACTCCTTCAATTACAACAGAATACTCATGTTTGCAGTCAGTCAGGTTTTGCAAACTTGGATGAAATATGAGCTTGTTGCAGGAAAGATGAAATTAAAATATGACAGCTGGTACAAAAACAAACCTGTGTATAAACTTTCACTTGAGGCAAAGCTGACAATGACTCTGAGCAACAAAAAGCTGTCAAAACTGAAGAAATCCATAATGAACCAACCTCTCACCACAAATGGGTAATTAAAACAGTGACTCATCAAAGTAACACAGTTTGAACTAGTATTTCCAGTAGAATCAACTCACAGTGTGCTGAACATTTACTCTTTACCTAAAAGGAGAAAACTAACCTTTTTGCACTGGGGATTGAAAGAAGTATTAGGAATGTTTTAAATAAACATTTAAAAATAAATACAGCCCTACTGAAGTAATAACATCCTTCTAAGACAATTTTAAAGAAACAGTGAAAGTCCCCATACCTTCCCTAAATCTCATTCTAATAAACAAGATTGTTGGTTTTGTCCAAGTGTGAAAGCTAACACCCCTGGGAGGGATGTCATGCTAATCTGCTCTTGGTCAACTGACACCTTCCTAGGAAAAAAGGATTGGAGAGCAAGTTTTGATAAACCAGAGGGCTAGAGACTGGGAGAAAAAGGCACATTTTGCATACTTCATAATTTTACCAAGCCATGCCTTTGGGGTTGTGTTTTCTCCCCCAAACACCTGGAAGTTATATAATTACAATAATGGTGAGCACTGTATGAGAAAACTTCAGCTTACAGTAAAACTCCATTGATTTTTATGCCACTAAGTGCTAGAGTGAATAAAAAATTCCTTATTTAGCAAAACTCTAGTTTTAGGTATATTTGGGTTTGAAAGTATTAAATACCTCATCAGAGTAATTGCTATGGACTTGGCTAAGCTGCTAGTAATTTCTTTTTTTTAATCTCAAATCTAGACAGTAAAGTAAGATGAACTTCAGAGGTATTTTCTTTCAAAGCAGCAGTCAATTTAGATTAAAATTGAATACAGCAATGCTATTGTGAAAACAAGCCAGAGCCTCTTGCCATTGCTTGTTTTCTTGACAGCATGTTTCGTACTTCTGCAATGTTCAAACCTATATGGAACACTCATAACTCCCAGCACAGTTACAGATTCATTAGATAGCCCAGCTTGATGTTTAAGGCAGAAATGAAGATCTCAAAGATAACCACAACACAGCACAAATGAAAGAACTCACTGGGTTCCACTAATAAAAGGAAAACAAATTACCATGTCAAGTTTGTTAGATTCGGACAGAATAAATCTCAACAGAGAAGAATTCTGAATGTTTTAGAAATGTATTTTGCAGTTACTTGGGGGGAAATGCGTATACCTACTTAAAATGTGCATATTCTGATAATCCAGCATCATGCAAGTCTTTTATTTTAATAGCCTAGTATCATACAAGCTTTTCATTTCCCTATCTTCCCAACACGGTGCCTTGAAAATATCCTTTATTAAAGCAAGAATCTGATAATGCCCATTTGTGAATTCCCTAATAACCTTTCTTACAACACTGGAATCTTACAACACAAATTCACCAAGGTGCTAGCAATTTCTCAGTGTCGTTGAGTGACAGTCAATATTTTATCTTCTCTACAATTCTTCAACTGTAAATTTAGCATCTCTTACACATATTGTGTATACTATAACAGGCTTTCCTTACATATTCTGCTTTTTAACCCCCTACTATGTACCTAATCTCTGAGAGGGTACCAATACTAAGAAATAAGTACTTGAGATAACTCTGTAGGCAGAAATATTACAGTAATATGTAGTAACCTAATTTAAAGTTATACTCTTTTTATTTTTAACTAATATTCATTAAATACCTATGGTAGGCCAAGCATTGTGCTAGGCATTTTCTCACTGTAGAAATACTGGACCCTCCAGAGATGGGTTAGACTACCTCCAAAGAGCACATTCAATTAACATTAAATAAATATTTATTGTGGGCCTCCTAAGAGTTGCGCCAAGTCCCATGATGTGAACTTCCTGAAGGAACCTGTTCTTTAAAATTACTAAAATGAAGGTTAGGTACAGAATTTTGTCTACACAATTTGGTTACTTTGGAAACATAATGAAATGGAAGAAGATAATCTATAAACATTCAAAGAAAATAGTAGGGAAAAAGCTCTCCAGTGAAGACCTTTTGACATATTTCCTGCTTTCTCTACCTTGTAAATCACCTAGGGACATTTTTCATTGTCCAGGACTTCCCATCATTAATGTCAATGCTTCTTGCAAAGATTTGAAATAAAGACACAAGTGCAAGAATGTTTAGGTGCATTTTATATTAATAACTCATAATAAAAATAACATACACTGGATAATTGGAAAATACAAAAATGAATTTCATTACTGTATGTGCACATTATTTTTCTCTTTTTTTAAAAAGTGTCTTATCTGAGGGGCGCCTGGCTGGCTCAAGTCAGTAGAGCAGGCAACTCTTGATCTTGGGGTGGTGAGTTCAAGCTCCATGCTGTGCACAGAGCTCACTTAAAAAATAATGTCTTATCTGAGATCCTATGGGCATAATTACTTACTGAAGGAAAGCAGAGGAATCCAAGTAGGCAGAGAGGTATCAGAACTACCAGTTAAAATGAAAACAAGGAGTAGCAGCCTGGGCCACAATTCTCTCATTCTCTCTCTCTCTCTCTCTCTCACACACACACACACACACACACACACACACAGCACACACACAAATCAGTGGTAAGGACTACCATCTAGACAAAAGACTTGGAGTATGAGAGAAAAATACTGATGTCTAAAATGAAGGAAGAATAAGGACCTTTATTTGGGGCCCTCTGTCTACCAGCCCCTACAGAGTACATGGAATTCTCAATTAAAGTTTAAGATCTGAGCATATTACACACATGAACTTAGACTGAAATGTACAATGACTGCATTGTGAGTTCCAACACAGGTATACACAAAAAAGTTCCTCTTTATGTTGACAAATACTACACGCTAAGTACCATATGGATAATTATTTGATATCTGATCTTGTCAGTTTTAATAGGGCATTAACATTTGTCTTTTAATCTCTGATAATACAATTCAAAAAAATCCTCAAAACATAGTGGACTCAATAAAATGTACTTCATATATATACAAAATCCATTTATGAAATATATTCCATGTCTGACCTTCTCTCTCTGGAGTGAGCTTTTGTCTAAGAAGATGGTTTACAATGGCACTCATGCTGATAAAGCACTGGTGGCCCAGAGTGTCCCAGTTCATACTGCTCAGGATATTTATCGCCTCATATATCTCATCACAGTGAATGTATTGGAATATGATGTCTATCAGGCCCAGCTGTCCTCGTGTGAAGATACCTGTCACAAAAAAGTAAAACCAAGTGATTCTTTTGAAAATAACAAGTAGATTAACAAACATAGAGTTAACATTTCCATAAAGGAAAAATAATCATTTCCTGCATAAGTGCTAGAAATGTGGGATTTAGGGGGGCAAGAATAATATGATTTTGTGGCTACTAGCTACCAACTCCATCTATCTTATGCCTGTCATTCAGCATATATTAATTAATTTATACTCCACATAATCAAACTATGTTCAATCAAAAGCCTGTCTTTAAACATATACAGCAGAGGCCTAAACAACAGATGGGGAAAATAGGGTTAGCTTTTGTGGTCTACCTAAAGATTCTTCTCTTGTTTATTCACTTTTAGGTAGACCACAATAGCTAACCCTATTTTTCGCACCAGTTGTTTAGGCCTCTGTTATATACATTTACAGACAGGGTTTTGATGTGTACACAATTCTTACTGACTAGCTCTATTAGTTCTAAGTTGCCTTTACTCTTCAGCCCCACATACTTTGGTGTGGGTGGGGATAAGTACAAATAGCCATGACAAATATGACTATATATATGCTTTGAAGTCTGTTTTTATTAATGGGTGCTCTCAATTGATAGTTTTTTCATAGATACCACATACGAATTTAGTTTAAATTGGCATTTAAAGACTATTCTTTTTGGGGCACCTGGGTGGCTCAGTTGGTTAAGCGTCCAACTCTTGGTTTCAGCTCAGGTCATGATCTCACGGCTTCATGGGTTTGAGCCCCACGTCAGGCTCTCTGCTGGCAGTGCAGAGCCTACTTGGGATTCTCTCTCTCCTCTAGCTGCCCTTCCCTCACTCATGCTGTCTCTGTCTCTCTCAAAATAAATGAATAAAAACTTTAAAAAAATTTTTTAAAGTAAAGACTATTCTTTTCTACTGAAGAAATGATCAGTGTTAATCCTGCTAGTGATGCCCTTCACAGCTAGTATTTACTATAAAATATCTTGGCACAATATAAGTACATTAGTTTATCCTTTTAAAATGAAAGAAATCGGGACTCCTGGGTGGCTCAGTCGACTTCGGCTCAGGTCATGATCTCACGGTCTGTGAGTTGGAGCCCTGCGTTGGGCTCTGTGCTGACAGCACAGAGCCTGGAGCCTGCTTCAGATTCTGTGTCTCCCTCTCTCTCTGACCCTCTCCCGTTCATGTTCTGTCTCTCTCTGTATCAAGTATAAATAAACATTAAAAAAAATTTTTTTAAATAAACATTAAAACATTTTTAATAAACATTAAAAAAAATTTTAAATAAAAAAATGAAAGAAATCCACTTTTTTTTATTAAAAAATTTTTTTTAATGCTTATTTATTTTTGAGAGAGAGAAACAAAGTGTGGGCAGGGGAGGAGCTGAGAGAGGAAGACACAGAATCTGAGGCAGGCTCTAGGCTCTGAGCTGTCAGCACAGGGTCCAACGTGAGGCTTGAACTCACGAACTGTGAGATCATGACCTGAGCCAAAGTCGGACGTGTAACCAAATGAGCCACCCAGGCACCCCAAAGAAAATCCACTTCTAATGTAAGAGAAGCAAGACCACAAAACAAAGGTGGGGCATTCTATTCTAATTTTATCATCTTTTATACATCCTTGATTTCATTTGAAACTAACAATTTCTGTGTAATTAAATGACAGTAAGTATTAGGGCTTTTAAGCAGGGTGGGGTTTTTTTTTAATCTTTTAAAAATGCTTGGCTATAAAATACTTTTTCTTCAAAAGTAGCAATGTTTATTGATTTGAATGAGTCCATAAAAATTTCTCAGTACAAATAATCATAAAACCAAATGAGAAAATGTATGTAAAATTATTTATAAGCTGTAAAGTATATAAAATATTACTGCAATTCTTCTTTTTATTACTATCATCATCAACATCATTTTACTGGAATAGTTACAGGTTTTAGGATTTTAAAAAATACATTAGTTCATGCAAAAGATGCCAAAATTCTTCATACTAACTTCAAGTCACATCAAAATAAGAATTTGTGCTATATGTAACAGGACTCAACTTGATAGGGAATCTGGGGAATTGCCCTAACCATAACAAGCAATAAAACCTCACTATTCTTTCCGTGTTGGTAGAATTATGAATGGTACTATCCAAAAGCCTTCACAAACTTGCAGTCAAGCACTGTAAACTCTCATAAATCAGGGTGGTTCCTTGGCAGTAGATATCAATGTGTAGGAACTTTATAGGAAACCAAAAATATCTGAAATCTGTTGATTCTGCTCGTACCCTAAGCAATACCTCTAGAAAGAGAAGAAACTTATTTGCTGAGAAAAAACACTAACATATAATCATAATCATGTTCAAAAGAGGATGAAGGGAAAATCTTAAAAAGTAGCCAAAGAAAAAAGACACAGGCACAAAGATATGAAAAACTGCAAACTTTGTTTCTGAAATTATGCAAGCCAGAAGACAACAGCAAGACTTTTAAAAATGCTTAGATAAAAATGAATTAAACTAAAATTATGTACCTTCATAATAAAGAGTTGGAAATTAATGAAGAACCATAACAATCTTAAATATTACTAATAATAGAGTTCTGAAATAATAAAGCAAAAATTGATAGAACTAAAAGGAGAAAAAGTGAAAGCCACAATTATAATTGGAATTTCCTCACTCACTAGTTGAGAGAACACATAAACAAAATCAGCAAAAATAGAAAATACTTGAAAAACATTATCAGTGAATTTGACCTGACATTTATAAAACACTTCACTTAACAGCAAAATACATTATTTTTAAATGTAAATAGAATATCAACCAAGATGGATCATATTCAGGGGGCTAAAACAAACCTCAATTAATTTAACTGTTTTGAAATCATACAGAGCAGGTTCTTCTGACCACAAGAATTAAATTGGATATCAATACAGAAAGATACCTGGAAAATCTCCAAATATTTAGAAATTAATCAACATTCTTTTAAATAAACTATGATTTAAAGAAGAAACCACAAAGTAAATTAGGAAATATTTTGAAATGAATAAAAACAAAAAGGAGTGCCTGGGCAGCTCAGTTGATTAAGCCATCCGACATCAGTTCAGGTCATGATTTTATGATTCATGAGTTCAATCCCTGCATCGGGCTCTGCACTGACAGTGGGAAGCCTGTTTGGGATTCTCTCTCTCTCCCTCTCTGAGATTTAGAAAGGAAAATATAAATAAATAAGATAAAAATATAACATCAAAACTTGTGAGATGTAGCTATAGCAGTACTTAGAGGGAAATTTCTAGCTTTAAGTGTTTTAATTAGAAAAGAAGGAAGGTCTAAAATCAACAATCCCAGCTTCCCACATTAAGAACCTAGGGAAAGTAGAGTAAATTACACCTAAAGTAAATAGAAGGATGGAAATGATAAAAATAAGAACTAGTAAATAAAGAATAGAGAAAACCAATGAAATCAACAGCTAGTTCTTTGAAATGATCAGTAAAACTGACCAATCTTGACCTAAATTCATAAAAAAAGAAAGCAGACATAACTTACCAATATCAAGAATAAAGACTACAGAACTACACACATTAAAAAATAGTAATATGAATAACTTTATACAAATAAACATAACGTAAATGAGATGGATACCTTGAAGGACTCAAACTATCAAAGCTCTTGCAAGAAGGAATAGATAACTTGAATGACTCTATATTATTTAAATTTGAATTCATAGTTAAAGAATCTTTCAACACACATGTACATACATGCATGTACACACACACACATGCACACACACACACACACACACACCCTTCATGTCCAGATGCCTTCATTGGTGAATTCTCCCAGATATCAGAAGAAGAAATAATATTAACTCTACACAACTCAATATACAAGAAGGGAGAGCACTTGACAACTTATTTCATCATGTTAGCATTAATTACACTGATGTAAAAAATGACAGAGACAGTACAGGAAAAGACAGAGAAAACTACAGACCAATATCTCCCATAAACAGATACAAAAATCCTTAACAAAGTATTAGCAAGTCTAGCAATATATTAAAAAGATCATAGATCATGAACAAGAGAGATTTATCCCACAAATGCAAGCTGCTAAAACATCTGGAAACTAATCAATATAATTCACCATATGACCAAAAAAAAACATAATAATTTCAACAGATGCAAAAAAAAAAAACAACTTGAAAAAATTCAATATCTACTCAAGATAATATATCTTAGCCAATTAGGAATGGAAGGAAGGGGACTTCCTCAACCTAATAACATTAATACTAATAGTGAAAAGACTAAATGCTTTCCATCTAAGATCTGAAACAAAGCAAGGCTGTCCTCCCTTGCCACCTCACTTAATACTGTACTGGAGATTCCAGCTGATGTAATAAGGAACCAAAATAAAAGGCATACAGGCTGAATAAGAATATGTAAAACTGTTTTTAAATGCCATTGTCATAGTCATCTCAGAAAGTCCTAAAGAATCTACAAAGGGGCGCCTGGGTGGCGCAGTCGGTTAAGCGTCCGACTTCAGCCAGGTCACGATCTCGCGGTCCGTGAGTTTGAGCCTCGCGTCAGGCTCTGGGCTGATGGCTCGGAGCCTGGAGCCTGTTTCCGATTCTGTGTCTCCCTCTCTCTGCCCCTCCCCCATTCATGCTCTGTGTCTCTCTGTCCCAAAAATAAATAAACGTTGAAAAAAAAAATTAAAAAAAAAAAAAAAGAATCTACAAAAACATTATTACAACTGGAAATGAGTTTAACAGGGTACATGGTCAAGATTTTAAAATTTTATTTCCATATAATCCCAATGAACAATTAAAATTGTAATTAAAAATACTATTTGCAGTAGCACCCAAAAATATGAACAAAGTATGCATAAGATCTTTATACTTAAAATCAAAAAACACTGCTGAGAGAAATTTTATTGTTTTTAATTTTTTAATAAACTTTATTTATTTATTTATTTATTTATTTATTTATTTATTTAGAGGTGGAGGGAGAGAGAGAAAATGCAAGTAGGAGAGGGACAGAGAGAGAGGGAGAGAGAGAGAATCCCAAGCAGGCTCTGCACTGAGCGCAGAGCCCGAGTTGGGGCTTGATACCAGGAACTGCAAGATCATGACCTGGGCCAAAATCAAAAGTCAGATGCTTAACCAACTGAGACACCCAGGTGCCCAAAAATCACTGCTGAGAGAAGTTTTAAAAGATTTAAATAAATGGAGAGAGATACTGTGTTCAAAGATTGAGAGACTCAATATTGTTAAACTGTCATTCCACCTCAAATTGAACTACAGATTCAACATAATCCCAATCAAAATCTCAAGTACTTTTGTAAAACTAAGTTTGTTTTAAAATTTATATAGAAATCAAAGGATCTAGAGTAGTCAAAAACAATTTAGAAAAAGAAGAACAAAGTTGGAGAACTAACAGTAATTGATTTTATGACTTACTATAAAACCACAGTAATTAAGACAGTGTGGTACTCCCATATAGACATATAGATCAGTGGAAGAGAATAGAATCTATTCATAAACACATACATATATGGTCAAGGCAGTTCAATGGAGAAAGGACAGTCTTTCCAACAATTGATTCTGGGACAAATGAATATTCATATTTAAAAACTAATTTCAGGGGCCCCTGGTTGGCTAAAATTTTTTTAAAAATTAGGGGCGCCTGGGTGGCTCAGTTGGTTAAGCGTCCGACTTCAGCTCAGGTCATGATCTCACAATTCGTGGTTCGAGCCCCGCATCAGGCTCTGTGCTGACAGCTCAGAGCCTGGAGCCTGCTTGGATTCTATGTCTCCCGCTTTCCCTTTGCCCCTCCCCCACTCATGCTCTGTCTCTCAAGAATGAAAAAACGTTAATTTTTTTAAATTAACTTTATGCCTCATAGTATATGCAAAATTTTAACTTGGAACAGACCATAAACCTAATTGTAAGAGCTAAAATGTCTAGGAGGAAACAGGGTTAGACAAACACTTCTTAAGATGGTACATAAAAAACACAAGTCATAAAATAATTTAAGAACTGAATTTCATTCAAATTAAAAACTTCTGCTACCCGAAACACATTGTTAAATAAATGAAAAGGTAAAACTATGAGCTGGAAGAAAAACATTCATAATACTAGTGTCTCACAAAAGATTTTTATTCAGAATATATAAAAACTCTTACAACTCAATAATAAACAATCCAATTAAATTTGGGCAAAAGATTTGAAGATATACTTTATCAGAGAAGATATATGGCAAATAAGCACATAAAAAGATACTAAGCTCCAATAGTCATCAGGGAAATGAAAATTTACACCATTACATACCCATTAGAATGGCCAAAATTAAAAAGACCATTAAGGCTAAGTGGTAGAATATAGAGCAACCAGAACTTCAAAACAGTTTCTTCTTCAGTTAAACATATCCTGAGCCTATGGCCTAGGCATTCTACTCCTAGATTTTTCCCAAGAGAAATTAGAATATATGTCAATATAGGGGCGCCTGGGTGGCTCAGTCAGTGAAGTGTCTGATTGTGACTCAGGAGGTGATCTCGCAGTTTGTGAGTTCCAGCCCTGTGCTGGGCTCTGTGCTGACAGCTCAGAGCCTGGAGCCTGCTTCAGATTCTGTGTCTCCCTCTCTCTCTGCTCCTCCCCTGTTCACGCTCTGTCTCTCTCTCAAAAATAAATAAGCATTAAACAAAATATATACATACATGTCAATATAAAGACTTGTACATGAAAACACATAGTATTTTTAGTGATATTGGCTTAAATCTGGAAACAATCCAGATGTCCATCAAGAGGTGGAGCAATATACAAATTGTGGTTTATCTACATAATGGGATACTACTCAGTAATGTAAAGGAAAATCTGAAGATGTACATACCAATATGGAAGATTATCACAGATAAATGCTGTTTATCTCACAGATAAACAGATAAATGTTTTCACGCAGAAAAACACTTAAAAAGTACCTATTTTGGGGCGCCTGGGTGGCGCAGTCGGTTAAGCGTCTGACTTCAGCCAGGTCACGATCTCGCTATCCGTGAGTTCGAGCCCCGCGTCAGGCTCTGGGCGGATGGCTCGGAGCCTGGAGCCTGTTTCCGATTCTGTGTCTCCCTCTCTCTCTGCCCCTCCCCCGTTCATGCTCTGTCTCTCTCTGTCCCAAAAATAAATAAAAACGTTGAAAAAAAAATTTTTAAAAATAAATAAATAAATAAAAAGTACCTATTTTATGAGTCCTTTTCTATGAAATTTAGAAAAAGCAAATCTAATCAGTAATGAGAGAAAGCAGGTCAGTGCTCTTTTGGCCTTCAGGGAAATAGACTGCAAAGAGGTTTGAGAGAATTTTTTGGTGATGGAAATATTCTGTTTTGATTGTGGTGGTAATCATGAGGATACATACATTTGTCAAAACTCATTAAACTGCACATTTGGAATGGGTACACTTTATTTTATGTAAATTATACTCCAATAAACTTGATTTAAAAATCCATCATCACTCTAGTTTAGCAGAATGCTGTCTGGAATAACAGTCTATTTCAAATGATTTGAGATCCAAGTTTAAGATTACTAGGCATCTAAGAAATTATCTGACATTTCTTTCCAGCAATAAATTACCCACAATTACCACCTGGGTAAAGTTTAGTATTTTAAAAGCTCACTAAAAGTAACTCTTGTGGAACAAACTGAGGGGTGCTGGTAGGGGTATGGGCTAAATGGGTGGTGGGCATTAAGGACGGCACTTGTTGGGATGAGCATTGGGTGTTATATGTAAGTGATGAATCACTAAATTCTACTCCTAAAATCATTATTACACGATATGTTAACTAACTTGGATTTAAATAAATAAATAAATAAATAAATAAATAAATAAATAATATAGTGATTATGCCTATATTATGGCATATATACGTATAAATATGTATATGAGCTAAATATTCAGATTAAAGCCTTTTTTGATCTCCTTCTAGATGACAATTCTAACTTCTCCTTCAGGGGCTAATAGGTGTTCTGCGATAAAATCATTTTACATTTTATTTTTAAGCCAAGGGCCTTATTTGCCTGGAGTTTTAGTAACTTTTAGAACCTGGACTCTCAGATGAAAGTAGGTACATAAAAATATTGTTTCAGGATTTAATAGCTATCTTTTGTGATTAAAGAAAACTCTGTAGGGCACCTGGGTGGCTCAGTCGGTTGAGTGTCTGACTTCGGCTCAGGTCATGATCTCACAGTTCATGAGTTCAAGCCCCACATTGGATTCGCTGCTGTCAGTGCAAAGCCTGATTCAGATCCTCTGTCCCCTTCTCTTTCTGCCCCTCCCCTGCTTGTGCTCTCTCAAAAATAAATAATATTAAAAAAATAAAGAAAATCTGTAATCACAATTGGAAATATTGACTGTTGTTTTAAATTTATTTCAGCCACAAATAACAGAAAAACCTCCTAAAAATGCCCTAAATAATAAAAGGTATATTATTTACAATACTAAAAAAGTAATCAAAACAGAACTTTTGAAGAAAACCTATTTCTTATAAAAATACTAAGAGAAAAATCATCCTACTAATTTTCTAGACAGAATGATACACCCACACACGCGCACACACACACACACACACACACACACACACACACGTTGCCTTTGATTTTCAAAATCCTATGAGAGGGCAGATGTTAGCTTTAATTATTTCTTGCCTAATATTATCACTTGAATATTTAACCTTTTCCTAACTTTGCAGGCTCTGGGAGAGCATTGCAAGGGCACTCCAGGTAGATGGAGTACTATCAAAATCACCATAGGAAGGAGGGAATGTGAGAGAGAGCACATGCCCCAAATGGGGAGCTACAGTAGTGCAAAAACAGCTGGGGAGATGAAGCCTGAGAGGCAGACAAGGGCTTATCAACCCCTGAAGGATTTCAAGCTAGAGAATCCATGACCAAATCTGCAGTTAGATTACTCTGGTGGCAGTTCAGGGGATTATGAGAAGATTGGAAGGCAGAAGATTACAGAGAGCTACTACTTGATCGCTGCTTGAAAACAGGGAAGGTCCAGGTTAAGGTCATGACAGCAAGGCTGTACAGAGATGTTTTTGACAGTATTTAGAAGGTAGAATTGATGGGACTTGGCCACTGATTGCATATGGCATTAGGGGTGAGGGAAGATTCTAGGATGATTTCTGACTTGGGATTCCATCTGAATAATAGTACCATCCACCAAAATGAAGAATATAGAAGAAACAGGTTTGGGGAGAAAGAAATAAACTCTCAGTCTACATAAAACAGGAGGAGAGCTAAAAATGGAACCTTACGGAGCCTCAACATATTCATGAATAGGCAGAAGGAGAACACAAACACGACGAAAAGGTGTTATCTGGGGTCATGGAAGGCAAGTACAATGAGAATTCTGTGACAGAAGTGGTAAGCAACCATTAAGTGCTGAAAAGTCATCAAGTAACATAACAGAAATGTATGTATCAAGTAGGAAGTCCCTGGTGACCTTTGCAAGAGCAGTTCCAGAAAACTAAAGACCCAAGCCAGAACTTGGTACTGTGAGGAGTGAATGGGGAGTGAAGAAGCAGAAAAAGTCAATGTTCACTATTATTTTGGTGAATCTGACTATGAAAGAAGGTGATCATCTGACTAATAACAGAAGAGAAACAATGTTAAGGAAGAGATGTTTGTCTGTTGTTTGTTTTATGGTGTGGCTTGGGCCTGTGTCTTGGGGTATAGTAAGATTTTTGGGGGGAGTGGGAAAGCTGACAAAGTAAAGGTATCAAAAGGAATGTAGTGGGATCCAGAGTGGAAGTGGTGGTGGAACTAGTCTTGGACAAGAGGAAGGTCTCCTTTTCCACTGAATTGAGAAGGAAAGATTTATGTTCATGTAGATAAGAGGTTGGTTAGGTTGGGTGGGTAGGTGGTAAGAAGCAGATAAACTTAATGAAGTATCAATTAAAAGGGAAGATTCTCTCTTCAGAGGGCAGAGAGATAGATGATCATGTGAGTTTAAAGAGAGCAGTGGAAGTTGAAAAAGGTACTGATGAGAATGGAAAAGCTTTAATATCTCTGTAATATAATTAGGGACTTGTCTTTTAAAAATTAATCTCAGTCTACATATGTGGAAATACGGGACAATGACTGCCAAGCAAAGAAATCTGATTATGTTTTGCTTTACATGAGACAGTACTTCTTGGCTTCCACGTGGGAGGATGATACTTCTAGCTCCCTCCTGAGGAAGGCATGCCCTTCAAATTCTTCTAACAGTAGTGATGGCCTTTTAATCCCCAACACATTTGCATGATGATTATAAGGATTTAGAATGGAAGCTCTAGTCTTGGAACAAAGTTTTCCTTCAACATTACACTGACCTATTCTAAAAGTCAAACTCCAAAAATCTTAGCATATCGGCACCAGCCACTGCCACGTTTACATATGACAGCATTCTATTTTAAACTATGATCTATGTCAGCTTCTTAAATTGTAAGCTACACCTTGCATGTCAAATTTTCCAAAGGCTTGCATAACAAGCTTATGAAAAAATCTCGTAAATGCTCCCTAGTGGGGAAACTGCACATGCAACTACCTGTTTATATATGCAGTAACTTGAATTATACATGAAAATTCCACATGGATGCCCAGAATCAGCACTGTGTTAATTCAAGAAGTATATTAAAATTTTTGGATGTATTTAGTAGCAGAACCTAAGAAAAATCTGTTCTTTAAACAGGGTTTTCTTTAAAAAAAAAAAAAGATCTGTTAGTTGGAATCTACTGTTTCAAGGAATCTACTCTTCCTAGAAAAATTAATAATCTGTAATAAATATTAATCTTATAATGTGTTTTTTAAAATTCTGGGAAACTCCATATCTAGATCTTTAAAGAGTCTGTAAGTCTGCAAAATTTCCCTATCCCATAAAACTTAAGTCATATTGAAAATAAAATTTTAATGATAAATGTCAGTTGCAGAAGTTATCACCTTTTCATTTGAATGCTTGACTTCTATTGGATAATTCTCTTCCAAGAGACCTTCTTGGGAAAAAGATGTGACAGCCAACTCATTGCCTAATTGATTTAGGAACAGTGCCCAGGGAGACAGTCCAATTAAGTTTACAAGCTGGCAATTAGCAGGAAGCCCTCTAAATCCCTACACTGAGAGCCTGTTTACTTTAGTAAGAAGGCAAATGTGCTAGAGATAGGAAGAGAAAGCTGTGCTTTTTGCAAAGCTGTTGTGAGTAGGCCCACAAGGGAGGGCTGAAGAAAAGCTAGGTATATGTGGGCAGACAGCCTTCTGTTTGACAGGTAACTGGGTAATTTAGAGAGTGTGTGTGTGTGTGTGTGTGTGTGTGTGTGTGTGTGCATGCATGTGTGTGTGTGTGTGTGTGTTTTAACAGACATGCAAAACATCTAACATCCACTTTAATGAGCGTTGTGTATGGAGACATACAACTGTTAAACATGTAGTTGGGCAAAGAACTGGATTATTTTATAATAAATGAGATTCTAAACATTTTTTCTTGGACAACATTAACATTATATATAAATTTAGATGCATTTTTATTATGTGGAAAGAACACAGACCTCACATTATATCCATTATACCTTTCAGGGTAATCAAGTCATTTTTAAGTACATTTATTTCATCAGTTCAATTTCAGAGGCAAGTAGATCCATTAAAAAATAATAAACTGACATATACTTAACAAACACTACAGTATCTTTAAAAACTTAACTTTGGGAGCACCTGGCTAGCTCAGTCACTTAAGCGTCTGACTCTTGATTTCAGCTCAGGTCATGATCTTGATGTTCATGAGATTGAGCACCACATCAATCTCATGAACAGCTGCTATCAGCACAGAGCCTGCTTGGTATTCTCTGTCTCCCTCTCTCTCTCTCAAAATAAATAAATAAATATTTTTTAAAAAATAAAAACTTAACTCTGTATCACAGAGCCAAACCATGCATAGAGTTTAAAAATGTATTGACTTTTCTATGTTTTCAAGTTGCGATAAAATGCATTAATTAAAATCTATTTTTTAAACCTAAATCTATTTTTTAAGCCTTACACACTCCAATCTGAGAAGCAATACATACATATTATATAAAATAATCTTAATAGGGGCACCTGGGTGGCTCAGTCGGTTAAGCGTTAGACTACAGCGTAGGTCATGATCTCCCAGCTCGGGAGTTCGAGCCCTGCATCGGGCTCTGTGCCAACAGCTCTGAGCCTGAAGCCTGCTTCAGTTTCTTGTCTCCCTCTCTCTGTGTCCCTCCCCTACTCACACTCTGTCTCTCTCAAAAATGAGTAAACATAAAATCAATCAAATCAAATCATTTTAATAGAAAAATTATCACATTCCTTCAACACAAAAATTTTTAATGGGCATAGTAAATAGTTTTAGAATATTCACATATGTATTTATTTTGGAAAGTATCAAATGTGGAAGTTTAAGCTTTTCATTCATCACAATGGACAATCAGTGCAATTTCCAAATTCTTCACTATCTAATGTTCCCTAACACTTAGAAAATCATCCACAAAGCTTTCTTAAACCATATGAGG
The DNA here is from genome assembly GCF_022079265.1 of Lynx rufus. Lineage (NCBI taxonomy): Eukaryota > Metazoa > Chordata > Mammalia > Carnivora > Felidae > Lynx > Lynx rufus. The sequence goes on from NW_025814896.1 coordinate 81,531,555, forward strand.
GCACCTGGCTGGCTCAGTTGGTGGAGCATGTGACTCTTGATCTCAAGGTTGTGAGTTTGAATCCCACGTTAAGCATAGAGATTACTTGGAAAAAAAAACACAACTACATGAAATGTTTGAAAGGCAAGCCTATTTACGGGAAGACATAGAAAACCTACATTTCTAGAATGGTTTTATTCTCTTAATCATAATGTTATCATCATAAACATTTTACTTACTCACCAACTTCCTTGACTTACCAAGTTTAAACAAAAGTGCACCCAAAGGTCCTCTGTCAAACCTGAGGAAGAGGAGATCATAGATGTCCCCACTTTTAGGCTTCTGAGAAACCACCTGAGGAGCTATCCACTGCATTTGAACAAGACTGCTGGAAATGTCAAAGAATTTATTGAACTGCAGAGTCTCCCTGGGTGAGCGGTCTTCAGCCAAGAGCTGGATGTTAATAGGGGATAGAGCCATATCAAAAATTTGCAGCTCCCCTTGGTTGCTGCCAACTAGTAGAATGGCGCCACTTGGGTGGCAGCTTATTAATGAAGGCAAAAGTTTAGCCTGGGCTAAGAGAGTTACTCTACGGTGAGCTTCATAAAGAATTACTGAAGAATCTTCACAGCCCAGAATCAGTTTGTCTTCAGTAACATTCCTGCAGCAGCTAATGGCCTTCGATCTTAGCGGTATTCTGGTTATTGACACACACTGGATTTTATTCCGAACACATTCATAGATGCAGCTGTCAGCCATGGGCTCTTTGTCTACACTGATGGAGTGCTCCACTGTCAACACCTGATAAGGCTGTTTATTGCCAAAGCGAACATCCAGCGGATCCCATTCTGTGCGGACACAGCTCAGAACCTGTGAGAAAAGTATCAAGTATGTTCACACAGACCTTGGTTTTTCTTCAGCTGTCACACATACGACTGCATATTAATCCAGCATCCCATTGAAGACCATCAATTATCACCTTAAACATCAGCAACATTTAAATATGTATGTGCATATATATTTGTGCATCTCTCATAGAACACATAAATATATATAGCACATATATAACACAGCTGCAGAAATTGTAACATTTTAACTTTAACACTTTGTTTTTGAAAGTCTGTAAATAACTTCATGTTCAATATATAAAAACTAATAAGGTGGGCTTTTACTAAAATAGTATGGTAGTAGAATATCTAAAAATATCAGCTTAATTTTTAAAACAATGAATAAAGGACTTATTTATTTCTTTTAAACACCAAGAGTTTATTTCTTTTTCTTTTTTTTCTTTTTTGTTAGGAGCACCTGGGTGGCTCAGTCAATTAAATGTCCAGCTCTCGGTTTCAGCTCAGGTCATTATCTCATAGTTTGTGGGTTCAAGCCCCACATCAGGCTCTGTGTTGACAGTGCTGAGCCTGCTTAGGATTCTCTCTGCCCCTCCCCTGCTCGCACTTGCATGTGCGCACACTCCCTCACTCAAAATAAATAAAAACTTTAAAAAAATAAAGTTATTAAAATATACCCTACTGACTGAAGAGCTATCTGAAAGGAAAATTTGTCAATACATTTTCTAGCTATAAGGTGCTCTGTTAGCAGATCATTTGCAAATAGGAAGTTGAAAACACCAAATGCAATTAGGTAGTCATTGCAAAATACCAAGAAAAAATACAGACTTTTTAATCCAAACTTGCATATACTAAGACATCTCTCATATTTATGCAGCTGGTTTTTCCTCCCCAAATGAACTTAGTCAGGAGATGATCAGGTCAAGATATAATGTTAAATAAAGAAAAAGTACAGTGTATAGTTAAGGGAGAAACATTAAATGACAATGTTCTGAAAAAAAAAGCACAAAGGAGAGAAAATAATCCAAAAACAGAGGACCCTGGCTGATGAGACTCATGTAAGCTAACAAGATTAATTTGATGTCTTCTATCATCTTCCATAAGGCTTGTTCAATGTTATCCTCTACAAACTTCATGATCAAGAATTCCCTTCTTTCACTGAGTTCTTGGTCTTTCTTTTTTTCTTTTTATTGAGGTATAATTGATATATATTATATTACTTTCAGGTGTACAACAAAATGATTCAATGTTTGTATATATTGAAAATGATCATTATAGGAAGTCTCATAAACATCCATCATCATACACAGTTATAAACTTTTTTTCTTGTGATAAGTACTTTTAAGATTTACTGTCTTAGCAACATTGAGTTCTTGGTCTTAATCCTATCTTCAGGCACTCCTCAGATTAGGTGAATTCTGAAATCTAATAACTCTTTAAAGATTCTTAAAAAATACATGCCAGAGGTTTCAGGAACTAGTTAGTAGAATTCAAATGGGAATGGCTGTGGTAAAGGACACGGTGAAAAGTTTTAACAAAGGCATAGTGAGCAGGCAAAGAATGAGATGCAGAAGAACAGTGTTGATAATTAAGGGATGAAAAAATAAACACCTAAAAAAAATTTTTTTAATGTTTATTTATTGTTGAGAGAGACAGAGACAGAGAATGAGCGGGGGAGGGGCAGAGAGAGGAGACACAGAATCTGAAGCAGGCTCCAGGCTCCGAGCTATCAGCACAGAGCCTGACATGGCGCTCGAACTCATGAGCTGTGAGATCATTACCTGAGCCGAAGTTGGATGCTCAACCGACTAAGCCACTCAGGTGCCCTTAAAGACTTTTATAGTGTGTGGTGGCCTGCTTAAAGTCTGGAGATCTTTAGAAAAAAGATCTCTGCTTTAATTCTAAAGTAATAGGAAAGTACAAAGAAGAAAAGCACAGAAACAGACAGTGTGTTAGCTAAACCACAGATTATGCTATGTTCCAATGGGTCAGTTAAGAAAGACTGTGACAGCAGACCTAAGAATAGATGACCATGATTCAATGTTTTATTTTTTTGTTGTTTGCTTTCTGTTTTGTTTGTTTGTTTTTTAATGTTTATTTATTTTTGAGAGAGAGAGAGAGCGTGCGCAAGTGAAGGAGGGGCAGAGAGAGGGAGGGAGACACAAAATCCGAAACAGGCTCCAGGCTCTGAGCTGTCAGCACAGAGCCCGGTGTGGGGCTCTAACTCAGGATTGTGAGATCATGACCTGAGACGAAGTTGGCCGCGTAACCAACTTAGCCACCTGGGCACCCCGTTTGCTTTTGTTTTTTAAAGAAAACTGTGTAATAAAGAAAGAAATGATAAGAGTTTAAAAATTCAAGCCAAGAAAGAACAGAAAAGGTAAAGAAGAATCCTAAAGGTCTTGGAATTTCTAATTTCAAGGATAAACAAGCTGGTAGTTTCATTCCTAAAATGAATTGTTTCAGTCAAGTTTGAATCAGTCAGCTTTAAGGCTGAAACTTGTTGAAAAATGCACACTGAGATTATTTCATTCTTATTCTTAAAAAGGCTAAATTTGAAAAAGGTAGACAGAGCTGTTCCAAAAGTCATCAAAAAAGGAACAGTATAGAGTAGGAAAAGCATTAAATAGTTAATATAACTGATGCCCTCTCCGGAAGATATTTTAAAATTAAGAAAGCACAGAAAGCAGAAAAGCAATTATAGTGAGCTGGAGATAGGCTCAAGATTGTCATGTTTCATGTTTAGCTATAGAGGGCTGGTTCAAACTAAGTGTTTATCGGGACACCTGGCTGGCTTAGTGGGTAGAGGATTCGACTCTTGATCTCAGGGTCATGAGCTCAAGCCTCATGTTGGGTGGAGAGCTTACTTAAAAAAAAAACTAAGTGTTTATTATGACCATGAATATAGCATCCCTGATTCTGGCAAAGTGGTGATGGTGGCACTATAGTTTTTGAATCTCTCTAAATCCCTACATGAAAGAAAGAGTTCAACTAAATAGCAAAACCAAAAACCTATGGATGACTAGATGAGAATTCGAGAGAGCATTGTATGTAATGACTTTATGCTCCAATAATGTAAATAAAGTACAACTATTTAAAAATGCAAAGGAAAGAATTGATAAAAACATAGGCAAAAAGTTTCTGAATATTCTCAGTAATTTATATTAGTAGTGGTAGTATTAGTAGGATTATTCTCAGACTGTTAAGTGTATACTGTGACATAAAGTAAGCAAGTAATTGTGAGATATTATAATTCATCTCCCATGTCCCTGAAAACTAGGATTTTTGTATGAAAAAGAGGAGATACAGATGTAATATAGAAGAGGTTAAATTTAAAACCCTGTATCCTGAATTTGAGTTAGAAGTAACAATGTGAACTCACTCTGAATATATATATATATATATATATGTGTGTGTGTGTGTATACACACACACACACACACACATACATATATATATATAAATATATAAAATATGTAGCTCATCCTACTAAAGATACCTAGAAATAATGCCCAATCCAATAACAACACATTATCCCTAGCTCCCAAACTTGGGCTTACAATACCATTTTCCATGAAAAGAAACCAGAGCTTATTAAAGAAATGGCTAATTCCAGATCTGAGGCAGGAAATGTTTAAGATGAGCATGAAACATACTGTCGCAGCAAATAGCAGGGAAGCTACCCAAGACTACTGAGGTCATGACAAAAAGAGGAACCAACTTGCAGAGGCTCCAAATATGAGACAAATTTGAGCTTTCAATAGGATAACGACTACAATTTATAAAACCCATCAAATCAAATATATTTCAATTCATAAATTATCAATGCTACTTAAAAAACAAAACTAATTGGTTATCTTCAGGGAGTGATAAGGAACCAACTCATTATCTTGAAAACTAGTAAATAAAAGAAAAGAAACAGACATTTATCCTGATTATAATACATGAATTCAACCACGAGGAAAACAAATAGGAAATGAGTAGAAGTATCTATAAAAGTATCCCAATTAATAAATGAAAAACTAGTAATTAGAATATCATCATTTGCAACCTAATGAATTAATGGATCTAGGCACTGAGCATTAGTAGCTGCTAACATCAAAGAAGAGAGACAACCAAGAGAGAACCTGACGTTACGTGTCTTCTGATGAAAAGAACACACCGCCCCACAGTCTTGCCAAAACTGACTAACTTGCAGAATTTTCAAAAGACAGAGAAACATGTTGAACCACATGATTATGCAAACAACAAAATCTACACTATGAGACACTGCAGTTTCAAAAGATAAATTTTAAGGAAAAGAAAGCAATGGAGAGGGGGATTTATATACCAAAAGAGAAACATTAAAGTGGTTTTTAAAAAAATTTTTTATGTGTATTTATTTTTGAGGGGGGGAGGGGCAGAGAGAGAGGGGGATAGAGGATCCAAAGCAGGCTCTGTGCTGACAGCAGCGAGCCCAATGCAGGGCTTGAACTCACAAATGGCGAGATAATGACCTGAGCCAAAGACACTCAACCGACTGAGGCACCCTGAAGTGTTTTAAATGGATAATACTAAACTAAAGTTTTAGGAGATGCATTAGGGTGATAAAAACTATATGGGTATATAAGAAAGTGATTAAAAGTCATGACAGAGGTTACTTTTGGGGAACAGGAAGGGTTGAAATGATGATAGCACATTCATACTATTTCTGGGCACCTGGCAAAGTTCTACTTCTTGACTTGAGTGTGGTTCCAGGGGTATTTCCTTTGTAATAGCTCATTAAACTATACATTTATTTCATGTGGTTTTCTTTATGCATGTTTTTTTTTACAATAAAGAGATTTTTTTTAAAAGCTACCATCCCTAGAATATAAAATCTTTGTTATGTAGTTGAAAGCTAACACAGTACATACATTTCTTTGGAAGAGACGTTTCTCAAATATTCTGGCTTTTCAGTTGAATGCATTTATAACACTTTCTGAATGTTTTTTTAATCAAATTATGCCATATTGAAAGTTCGTCTCATTTTTACTTTTTCATTAGTTGCTGCTCCTCTTAATCACTGCAAAAATAGTTTTAAGTTTTATGGGAAAAAGGTTATCTTCGTGAGGTTATATTTCCCTATCCCTGACTACAGGTTTTAAGGTTTAATAGCTCTGCTTAGGTGGTTTTGATTAAATTGGTAAACAAATTCAGTGACCCCTTCTGAGTAATACAGCTTGAAATTACCATCATACTCAGAAAGTATTACCTAATCCATATAGCTGAAAAGTTAAAATACCTGCTCAAATACAAAGGTAAGGGAAGAATTAGTTGTGTAGTCATCACATTTTTGACAAAGTGAATGAATTAAATAGTTCTGTGATGACTATAATAACTTTCTAAAAAGGAATACATAAAGAGTATGTGGAATTTAAATAAAAATGATTACCATGTTATATATGATAATCCACACACTCACCATTAAAAGCTGTTTTACAATGAATTTACTGATAAAAATTTCTTTCTCTGCGCACTATCTATTGTATATTTTTCAAAGAAATTTTTTTTCCTAGACTACATAACTCTCTCTGCTCTCTGCTTCTAATTAAGATATGTGCTGTTGTTTAGAGCTCTGCGGTGTGAAATTAGACCAGGAGTTTTCTAATATCCATAAAATAAATTAAAAAATGTTCCTCCTCCGAAAGACAGATAATTCAGTCACAGAGAGCTTAGTTCTATGTTTCCTTTGTTTTCTTTTTTTTTTTTAGCTGCTTGGTAAGCCAATTTTCTACTTAGAATCTACTGTTAAAACTCTCATTTGGTTCAGTATGTGGGCTTTATCCTTTCCATGGTCTGTTATGCAAAAATGATGTTTTTTTTTTTTTTTTTTTTTTTTTAGTTTGCTGTAAAGCAGTGACTCTTAACTTGGATGCACATGAGAATCACCTAGGGAACCTGTTAAAGAATACTGGTGCCTCCTCCCTCTCAGGAGGTTCAGATATAACTAGTCTGGGTGGGCTCCTTTGTAAAAGCTCTGCAGGTGATTGTAATGTGTTGCCAAGGCTGGGAACCACGACTCTAGGATCTTGCCACTTTCCAACTAAAAGCTTATTATTATATTTTCTGATTGAACTTAGATGGGAAATGCTTTTTAAAAATTCTATTTTTTTTACTGTTCATTCATTTATTTTTGAGAGAGAGAGAGAGTGGGAGCAGGATAAGGACAGAGAGAGACACAGAGTCCGAGGCAGGCTCTGAGCTGACAGCACAGAGCTGGATGCGGGGTGTGAACCCACAAACTGTGAGATCATGACCTGACCCAAAGTCAACACTTAACTGACTGAGCCACCCAGGCACCCCTAAAAATTCTATTTTTTAACAGATGCAATGACTAAATTTCCTTTCTATGAGGTTGCTACTTTTTTAGTTTGAATTTTACGGAACTGATAAACTGAGGGTTGATGGGGGTGAGAGGGAGGGGAGGGTGGGTGATGGGTATTGAGGAGGGCACCTGTTGGGATGAGCACTGGGTGTTGTATGGAAACCAATTTGACAATAAATTTCATATTAAAAAATAAACAAATAAAAAGCATAGTACAAAATATTAAAAAAAAAAGTATATTGTATCTTTTATTCTGATGATTGGTTCAAGAAGTCTATTGGTGACCAGTGAAAAAAATTAAAGACATATGTCTGAATACCGCTTTTATCGACTAGTGGTTTTTGTTCAGGATAGTCTAAAAAATGTGCTACAATTAATTCATAGTTAAAAATTATGTCCTCAATGGGAAAAAAAGAAATAATTATTTCCTTAGAGATTTCGTCCAAAGACATATGCATATGTCTTTTGCATATGGAAGTTCACACGAGGGTCTGAAAAAGAAATCTTTTTTCTTTACTAACTTTTTTAAAAGATTTACTTATTTTGCGGGCTCCTGGGCGGCTCAGTTCGTTGAGCATACGACTTCGGCTCAGGTCATGATCTCACCATTCATGAGTTTGAGCCCTGCGCTGGGCTCTGTGCTGACAGCTCAGAGCCTGGAGCCTGCTTCAGACTCTTGTGTCCCCCTCTCTTTCTGCCCCTCCCCTGCTTGTGCTCTGTCTCTCTCTCTAATATAAATAAACATTAGCAAAAAAATTTAAGGGTTTACTTATTTTTGAGAGAGAGAACACAAGCTCTCTCTGAAGCAGGCTTCCACTGACAGCAGCAAGCCCAAGGCGGGGCTCGAACTCACAAACCATGAGATCATGACCTGAGCTAAAGTCGGGTGCTCAACTGATTGAGCTACCCAGGAACTCCCTGAAAAAGAAATCTTTGCAAATTTTTCCAAGAGTCTAACTTCGATAGACTGAAAAGGCCAAATCCAAGAAAAAGCTACTCTTGCTTAAAAAAAGAAAAAGGAATTATGTATCTTAATATATAGTAGGAGTGAAAAGGGGGGCATTAACTATGCAATCATTGATGAATAGCTAAAAATCACGTACAAATACATCACCAGGAGCAAGGGAGACAAAAGCAAAAATGAACTATTGGGACTTCATCAAAATAAAAAGCTTCAGCACAGTGAAGGAAACAATCAAAACTAAAAGGCAGACTATAGAATGGGAGAAGATATTTGCAAATGACTTATCTGATAAAGGGTTAGTATCCAAAATCTATAAAGAACTTATCAAACTCAACACTCAAAAAACAAATAATCCAGTGAAGAAATGGGCAGAAGACATGAACAGACACTTTCCAAAGACACACAGATGGCTAACAGACACATGAAAAGATGCTCAACATCATTCAACATCAAGGAAATATAAATCAAATCCACAATGAGATACCACCTCACACCAGTCAGAATGGCTAAAATTATCAACACAAGAAGCAAAAGGTGTTGGTGAGGATGCAGAGAAAGGGGAACTCTCTTGCACTGTTGGTGGGAAGGCAAACTGGTACAGCCACTTTGGAAAACAGCATGGAGGTTCCTCAAAAAGTTAAAAATAGAACTACCCTACAATCTAGCAAGTGCACTACTAGGTATTTACCCAAAGAATACATAAATACAGATTCAAAGGGGCACATACACCCCAATGTTTACAGCAGCATTATCAACAATAGCCAAGCTACGGCAAGAGGCAAATGTCCACTGACTGATGAATGGATAAAGAAGATGTGGTATGTATGTATGTATGTATGTATGTGTGCATATATATATATATATATATATACATATATATATGTATGCTGAGTATATATATATATATATATGTGTGTGTGTATATATACAATGGAATGCTACTCAACCATCAAAAAGAATGAAATCTTGTCATTTGCAACGTGGATGGAGCAATAGTGTATTATGCTATGCAAAATAAGTGAGTCAGAGAAAGACAAATACCACATGATTTCACTCGTATGTGGAATTTAAGAAACAAAACACATGAACATATAAGAGCTGGGGAAAAGAAAAACAAAGGGAAACAAACCATGAGAGACTCTCAGAGAACAAACTGAGGCTTGATGGCTGGAGGTGGGTGGGGGATGGGCTAGATGGTTGATGGGTATTAAAGGAAGGCACTTGTTATGATGAGCACTGGGTGTTGTAAGTGATGAACACTGAATTCTACTCCTGAAACTAATACTACACTGTATGTTAACTAGAATTTAAATAAAAATTTGAACAAAAAAATCATGTGTAAGTATCATGTACAACTTTATGAAAATCTATTTAAAAAGTTACATAAAATGGATAATTTTCCAGAAATACAAATTAAGGAAAAAACAGAATTCCTGAAAAATAAGCAACCCTTCCGTTAAAACACCACACCCAGGCAAATTTCATGTGTGAGTTTTACCAAACACTCAAACATCAGATAATTCCTTTTGGTACTGTTTCAAAGATGAGAAAAAGAAAAAGCTAGCCAAATCATTCCATAGGTCTAGTACAACCTTCATATGGAACTTAGAAAGGATAGTAAAAGAAAGTAAAATTGCTTACCAATCTCATTTTGAGCAAATTGTAAAGCCCCTTTAATGTTTCTTCCTTACTATCTAAGTAGAATCAATCATTCTGTACTGGCTACTACTATATAGCATACACATACTCTATCCACAGCATCATTTAATGCCTTAGTGCACCTACATGTTTTCATATTTGTCTCTCATTGGTGGACACTAAGATCCCTGCAGGCAGGGTTATTTTTTGCATTCATATTCCCTGTAATGAAATACAGTGTTTACTTCAGGGTCATGCTCAATAGTTGTCAAATGATGTAGAAACAGAAGGAAGGGCCTTTCTTCCTTGTGTAATGTGTATAGGCAGGACATGAAAAATAAAGGCAGTGGGTAAACAAACCACTTGGCTAGAACACAGGTTTGCATAAGGAAGTAACATTGGAAAGGTAGGTCAGGGCCAGTCAATGTGGGCTTTTCAATGCTGAGGCTGTTAGTTATGCTAAAGGCATTTTAGCAAGCAATGGCTAAATCAGACCTGTGCAGAATCCAGATGAGCACTTTTTAGAGCTATTACAGACCTAAAGAGGTGATCTATCTGGTTGAAATATATCATTTTAAAAACAGACAACTAAAGTCTGAGAAGACAGGTTATCTATCCAAGGCCAAAGAACACAAAACTAGCTAAAAGCAGGCAGAAGCTTAGAGGCAGTAAGCTTGATTAATGTCAGACAGTTAGTATGTATATCGTCTGACCAACAGGTAAACCAAGTTTGTCTAACTCCAACGTACATCATCTAGATGACACCAGGAGATGAGGTATATAAAACATATGTATACCCTTTAAGCACTCCTAATTTCATGTAGTACATTCATTTCACATACAGGTAATTTGTGTAAAGTTTAACTAAATTATTTTTACCTTTATTCTAAGGCAGAACATTTAGAATTCTAATTAGCTTTATTACAGTCATTTTGATGAACTCTTTTACTCAATTAGCTTCTGAACCCAAGATCAATAAAACAGTAGGCATGAAAAGCCAATGAATAGGAACAAAGCACTTCCTTAGCCTCACAAAATCCACACCTAAAGCATTATAAGTAGTTTTAGTTACTATAACAAAATTGGAAAAGTTCCAGAAAAAGGTGAGTTAATTAATTAGAAAGGACTCTACAGTCTTAAAAGATAGCCTGGAAGCTTATAACACCAGAAAAAGTAGGTAGGGACAGAAAAAACCTGGACTTGTTCACTGTATCTCAGAATACTAACTCCGAGAAATACTTCATAAAGTCTAAATGATAATACATTTAGAGAAAATATAGACGTATACTACAGTTATTCCTTGCCTTAAGATGGATTCACGTCCCAATAAACCAATCATATGTTGAAAATATCCTTAGTTGAAAATGCATTTAATACACCTAACCTACTGGACCTCACAGCTTAGCCTCAACTACTTAGACATGCTCAGAACATTCACATTAGGCTACAATTGGGCAAAATCATCTAACACACAGCCTATTTTATAATAAAGTATTGAGTGTCTCATGTAATTTACTGAATACTGTGCGGAAAGCAAAAAACAGAATGGTTTTATGGATACAGAATGGTCGTAAGGGTATGTGGCTGTGATTGCATGGCTGGCTGGGAGCTGCGCTGTCTGCCACTGTCCAGCATCATAAGAGAGGATCCTATCACCTATCACTACACTGAGAAAAGATCAAAATTCAAAATTCCAAGTATGGTTTCTACTAAATGTGAATTGCTTTCACATCCTGGTGAAGTCAAGAATCGTAAGTCAAATCATCTGTAAGTTGAACTGTCTATATTCTACTCAGGCAAAAACTTAAAAATAAAGAATAAGGGAGGGTTGCTTTTGTTAAGTTATAAAAAAGAAAAACAAATTCCACACTCAAAGTACTGGTACAAGTTGAAATTACCTGTAGGTTCACAATAATGAATGATGATAGAACCACTGTCAGGAATAGACAGGGTAGAATACTGTCCTCGCCTCCTAGATTAACCCTTTTGGTGCTCCTGTCTGAGGCAGGATACCAGATGAGAAGGCCATAGTTCTACAGCCCTCCTGATAAATTCTTGCCTTAGCCATGGTTTGGCTCCACAGTCTTCTACCAAATAGGCATCTGACTAATGTTTACTGATTCATTAACTGAAGTTTAAAGAAGGTGATTGATAACATAACTTTGGCAAGCAAGAAATTACAGGCAAGCTGTAATGATAGTACTAATAATGATATTAATAAGAATCACACAATGATCAGCGTTTGAGAGTTTACCATATGTAGATACTGCTCTAAATGCATGTCATAACTTATTTTTCTTCGTTAACTCTATTTTTCAGATAACAAAACCATGGTGCACACAGGTTAATTAGTTGCCCAAGGACAAAGAGCTAGGTAGTGACAGAGCTAGGATTTGAACCCAGAAGCCTGTGTTCTTAATCACTGTGAGACTCAGGCCAGCCCTGGAACTGTCTATCTTGCAGATAGGATACTTTAAAGGATCCCACTTTATATGTACTTTCCTTTTTTCAGTATTTAGAAAAGTAAATTATACATTAAAAAAAGTATTCATCTTTATTTCAGAATCAAAAAAACTAATAATCCTATTTTATTTGTTCTTCAATAAAATGTATATGTTTGCTTTAGATTTACCTCCAGTCTTCCTTGAGCATAACCTAGGAGCAGCAGATTGGCTCTGTCCTTCTCTGGAGAAATGGGGGCCCAAGGCCAGGCATCATCACTGACCAGCGGCCACCAGCAAACAACTGTATCTTGAACACAATTGATGGCTAGATGACGGTCTGCTGTCCTGTTTACTGGGCCCGGTATCTCAGAATAGGAAATCTAATGATTAAGAAAAAAAAGCACATAAGAATCATTTTTTAATGCAAAATCCTCGATGTATTACAAAAATTAAAGCATCTGTAAATGTAGATAAATGCAAGTAAATATGCATGTTAAACATGTGCTTAAGGAGGTGTCAGAATTTACCAAATTCTTTTGACACATATATAAAAAAGACATATGTTCAAAATTCTCCCCATTTTTAGCAGAGGAAAGGGAAAGGAGAAATGTGAGTTAGGGAGGAATTGGCTGTAGCAATCCCAATCAATACCAAAATGTACAGTCATGGCTGCTTGACAGCATCGACCTACACATAGGATTTAAGACCAGCTATATTAAATGACAAGTTCAGTACTGCTGACCAAGAGTATCTGACTACTGTTTAAGACATAACATGTTAACAATGACTGACAACAATAAAAGGAAAAACAACTTGAGGCAAATATCACTTTAAAGAATATATGAGACATATACACATATATTCTGCATAAAGGGATAAGCCACAGCATCATGCGTAAAAGTTTATGCAGCTTCTGAGAATTATGCTTCTCTTTCTTAGGAAGGATTTGTAGAATTTATTATTCAAACTATGTTATTTTGGAACATGGTTATTTGAAAACATAAGCACGGCACCATCTGGGTGACACATGCCAAGGAAATATAGATTGCACCGTATTTCTGCTTAAGGAATTAATGGAAGGTTGATAGCTTGGAAGAAAAAAAAAACTATCTTGCCATTGCTGGTCAGCAATAATCGAACCACTTTCTGGGGATTAAGCGCATGGCTAAGCCTACTGGACCAGACACTAGCAAAGGGCAGGGGGTCTTCTTATCAGAGAAATGCTTCTGGAGCCAGTCTCACTACATGACAGATTGCTTTCATATTCCTGTCTGCAAGGCAACAAAGGATGGCAGTAATGCGATAATGCCAGAGTGCAATGGGTGTTAAGAACCCGTTGCATTTATGTATTGTATTTAGTAAATAATCAGGCTCATCCAAATTGTGATCTCACCACTCAACCAAGGCCATTAAAATCAAGGTTAATGCTTTAATAATCCTCTGCTATTTTTTTTAATATGGTCAAAAGGAACCCTTTTCTATTTGCATGGCCATAATATTATTGACCTCTTCATCCTCTGAATGCACATCAAAAGGAACTGAAATCAAAGTAATTACCAGTGTTGTTCTCTCATGGTAAACATTTAACTCCTTGCACTGTCCCTTCACTGTTAAATAAATTGAATTGGATTTTTTAAATGTAGCCTGGAAAACTTGCTAAAGGTCAGTAGATTCAGGATATTTACCCTGCAATTTTCTTTGCCAAAATTATTCCAATCTGAAAGAATTATGGTACAGCTGTAAAGAAAAACAGGATTATAAATACACTATTTCTTTGTTTTAAAATCCAAATGGGCAATGACAGACAACATAGATGTACCTTATGCTTTGAAGTGCAAATTCTTATATTTATGCTCTCAATATTATTATTTTGACTACTTATCTTCTTATTTGAGAGGAATACCACAATGGGATAGCTAGGTCCTTACAAATATACATACAATATTTTGACATCCTATTGCCATGTCACACATTATTTAGGAATTTCTAGATGAAAAAATAGAGTTAAAACAAGAAACTGGCACTTTCAGTCCTCATAGTGCACATCATGTATGTTATCTGAAATTTTCTGTTTCCTGTGAGTTTTAATGGCATCAGTTTTCTATCATGATGGTCAATAGGGCAAGTAAAGTGAACAAGTTTCTTAAATTATTCTTCCAAAAGACAAATGGCAGTTTTTACTAAGTATTAAATATATATACATATTAAACATTGAACCAGAAAGTGAAATCCATGGGCTCTTCCAAAGGGAAGCAGGTTACTTCCCTGCATGCATAGTCCAATGCATAGACATGGAGTGCCCATGTTATTCTCAAATCCAAAGGCATAAAGAATAAACAAACAAGTAATTCCCTTACTTAAGGTGCAAGAGTACATATACCAGGTCTATTTTCCACATCTCTTCATAAGAAAAGATGACATCCTGGCAGTTTCTCTCTGATCCCATTAATGGGTAGCTACGATCCTTCAGCTGAGAAGACTGTACTAAGCTATCCATCACATCTAAGATGGAGAACTAGTCATAAAAAATTTTATGCAATAGCATTGAAAACATTTTAAATAGTTTGAGTTAATGCACATTGGAGCATTTTATTTATTTATTTATTTATTTATTTACTCACTCACTCACTCCATATTGGTACATTTTAAAGACCAGTATTAGTAAATAAACAAATTTCAAATAAATCTACAATTAGCCAACCTGGAAAATAGCATCCCAGTAAGAGTGCTAATACCAGTTTTTTTACTAACCAAAATAGAATACATGAGTACCACTGATTTTCCAAGTAAAGAAAATCAGTATTAAAAGCTACAGAAGCTCCACAAGATTGGCAAATATGGCCAAATTAGTTTATTACCACAATGAAAAACTCATTTAATATATTTTATCTCATGTCAAAAAAAATTTTTTATAAGAATAGAGGTTTCCACCAAATAAAACTAAATCCTCCCCATACCACTATCATCTCAATCACAATAAGAAATAATCCCAAAGGGCAAAAGGTTAGCTTAAATACTACTTTTTCAAACACACACACAAAGTTTCAAGCCATAAAGCTGACTTCTAAAAATCTTTGCCGTTATTACGGATAGATACTCTGGGTATGGCATAAGTGTGCATCTTTTTTAAGGAAGCTTTATATCAGTTCTGTTCCCAGTGAACAGTGAACTGTCTCAAATCCACGTCACAGAGGCTGGATCAATCTTGCAAACACAAGTCATTGCTGAAAAGAGGCCTTGAACTGAAACAGCCTGGAAAATGTATTAGATACTCATCCTAGCAGAGAGTATGCCTTCCAAGCAGTTAAAATGTAATGTGGCAAAACTTATATTAAACACATCATTTAAAATAAAAATCCTTCCTTAACAGATGTAAAGTCCCTGATACAAGGAAACAAATTACCTGGAGTTAGTGAAGGGAGAGATACTAACATATGAAGGAGAATTCGTTTTGCATTCTTCTCCAGTTATAGCTGGGTGGGGGGTGGGGGGGGGGGTGGGTATTTTTCCTCCCCTTGTTTATTACACTTTTCTATTAACCTTTGAAAGTGCCTTCTTTCTTCTTTCTTTTCTTGTGAAATGGAAGCCAAAGTAGCTATCCTTGCCTAGAAAGATGATATGAGGTCTTAGGGAAAAATGAGAATGCTGTATATACTACCCTTAGGAAGAAAAACATTTTCAAATGTGTAATTTGTCTCTCTTATGTGTCTATGATTTCCATAAGTACCAAACATGTCATTATTAGACCCTTATAATGAGATTAAAACAGAAAAGGTAGGAGAGCCACTATTTTTAATAAATCAACCCTAATCATATAATTAATTCTGGTTTTCCAGAAATCTAGAACTGTTCAAAAATACTGAACATAGTATCAGCCCATGTGATACTCTAGCATACCTTAATAATTAATAAAATGACTATAAATTGAAATCTCTACCTTATAATCCAAAGCTGAGAGTTTTTCCAGTCTTTTGTTTACATCAGGAGAACCCATCTTCTTGGTAAACTGAATAAAACATAGTTTGTTTTGTGCCAAAAATGATAAGATGATAAAGTTGTCTGTAAGAAGAGCTAAGGAAAAAAAAAAGATTTGATAAAATACTGTAAAATAGTAAGTTACAATAAAATGATAATGAAGTAATTTTTTCCACTGAAATATTACAAAAAGCTACTTTCAGAATATAAATACCAACTGAAATAACTAGTCTCCCAAATATCATTATTTTACAAGTATATTAAAGATACTATGAATAAACAATAATCATCAAACTAGTGATGCATGGATTTGATACTTTTCCTTTTATCCTGAGACCTTTTTATGATACACTGATGTTTGGGGACAACCACCAAATGAGATATATTTGGAACTAGGGCTAGAAAAGCAGAAAATAAAGACTATTCCATACTGAATCTAAGATGAAAACATTTTTTTGTCCTTAGCCTTTAATCCTGCATTTATATGATATAAACCATCTGAGAACAAACTGATTTTTTTTAGGGGATATAGATCAGTGTTCTCCACCAATCTTATGTATTTTTTTATTTTAAATTTTTCATCAATGAACTTTCTTTTTGAGGGTATACAAGCTGAACAAAACAAAGCATATTATACTCAATATGCACATTATGTAAGTTAATATCTAATAATGAAGATTAGCAAAAATATTTCTACAGCTTTATTTCTATGCACACTAGTAGGTAGACAATTAATATTCATGAGTTATATAAAGGGCTACTAATATTAAAAATTATTGATAAAAACATACAATAGGAATTTGAGAAATACTTTATATTGTTCCTAGCATAATGAAATTATACAATGTTTCATATATTTTTCTTCACTTCTACACCCCTGGCTGTGCAAGCAGCAACCAACAGTATATCTACACAATTACAGGAGAATCTGGAGAACTGCCAAGAAATCACATTGTTATCATGGTCTCATGAGAGTGTATTATTTGGGGTATAAATAAAAGAAACAAGTAAAAAAAGATATCTCAGAGACATGAATAGTGTTGGAAGTCTTTTATTTCTTATAGAGGAGCATCAACATGACAAAATCATCACAGCCACTATTTTATTCGTAGTGTCAACAAAGGGGTCAATTATTAGACATGAAAATGGAACTTCTTCCATCGGAAGCTTCCTTGGCACCATGTTCCTGTAAGGAAGAGGAAATGGCACACTTACAATCCTACCCCCAGCTTATTACTATCAGGAATGTTGCTAATTACAGCCATCCTGCCGAGTGCTGTCCTCTAAGATGATGAAATTGTGTCTAAGTCATTCAGTGGTAGCTAGTGAGAGCACATAGCAGAAGGAAGGTTTCTGTGTTCTCACCTCTGTCCTTTCCACTGGTGCACACTTTGTTCTGATTATTCAATTTAAGATACTGACAATTTTCAATTTCTAATGATAATGCAACCTGTTTCTTAAACCTTTTTACCTTCAATAAAAGAATATAAGCTTAAAACCTCAGGAGTCAGCACAGTATAGCAGAAAGAAAATGGGCTCTGTAGCTAGAACCTGGGTTCAAATCTCAGTTTGGTTATTTTCAGGCTGTTCCTTAGTATCTCATTCATGGGCATGTTCCTTAGTATCTTAGCTTCAATTTCCTTATCTATAAAATGGAGATAATTATACCATATAAAGTTGTTTTTTTAATTAATAAGTAGGTTGGTATAGTATAGTGCCTTTCAGGGCTCAATAAATGTCAGTATCCTACCTTTTCAATAATTGGCTTAAAAATTTTTTTTATGTGCTTTGTGGCAATTACATACTGGTTGTGTTATACTTAAAAGAATCCAGCTTTGTATATTTGGCATTGGTTTTTGATATTTAGAAATACTGCCCAAATTCTCTCAAAAGTTAGTATTCATAGACTTTGGTAACAAAGAATCTTCCTACGAGCCAAATTACAGACTTTTTTTTTTTTTTTTTACTGGTGATTGTGTTGACACATTTGGGTTATTTTTTTCAAAATTCATTTGAAAATGAAAAATATTTGAAATGTCAACAATAGGGGGCTAATTTTGAAAACACACACCAAAAAAAAAAAAATACCCTATTTTGAAAATACATTCACATTTTTAAAGGAAAAACTGAAAAATACTCAGAATATGAGCCTAACACTTGACAAAAACTTTGGTATTAAATATTAGTCAAAACTTGTATTTGTCCCAGGGGTTGTAACTATGCTATTATAAGCGATTACTTGTGTTTGCAAGTCCCCAGTGGTAATAATTAGTGTACCTGTTGACATACTATTTCTCCTGCCCCACTGTTAATGTAGGCAATTGACTTGCACATGGGGGTAATTACCATCACTGATGGGGTCTGAGATGAGCTTCCCCACCAGGCTTCTGTCAATCACTACTTTCTCCAGCTGCGGCCCAGAGAGGCTTAGGGACACCAGCACACCTGAACCAAAGAGGAGCTAAAACCCGGTAAAGAGGAAGAGTGGGAGGAAGATACACTGAGCATTAGTCTTTCAAAAATCTCTCTTCAAATGTATAAATTATACAGACATTTACACAGCATTTATACCATGAAATTATAAAGAGTTTTTCTTCATCGAAAACAATTACTGCCATTCTGAGTAAATAGGAAAAGGTGGCTAAATGATACAACACAAGAAGTGCATTGGTCAAAGCTATGTGCAGAAACTGAGTTTAGTTCATGTTTATTAGAAGTCTAATCATCTAAACATTTAGAAAATACTCATGGAGAGATAAATGCTTTGCACTGCATTCAGAAATATAATGTGTTCTATTAGTATTTTGAAAGATTACTATTTATATCTGAAATTAAAAGATGATTTCCAAATAGTTGTTCCTAGACATTAAATATAGAAAAGATGCAACCATTACAATACAAACAGTGTATGTTACAATTTATTTGGACTTTAAACCCCACTTCTACAAATAAAGATCTTGTCAGTTTAAAATATTAAAATACATGGGGCGCCTGGGTGGCTCAGTCGGTTAAGCGGCCGACTTCGGCCCAGGTAATGATATCGCGGTCCGTGAGTTCGAGCCCTGCGTCGGGCTCTGTGCTGACAGCTCAGAGCCTGGAGCCTGTTTCAGATTCTGTGTCTCCCTCTCTCTGACCCTCCCCCGTTCATGCTTTGTTTCTCTCTGTCTCAAAAATAAATAAACGTTAAAAAAAGTAAATAAAATAAAATAAAATATTAAAATACATGTAAATCAAGGCAATTAAAATAAAATGTTAAACTTTAAAATTCGTAAATAAATAATACATACCACAAACAATTTCTCAAGAAGAGATAAACACAGTAAAGTATTCAGGCTTTATCAATATCAGGGTTCACCCAACCCCCCAACAAGAGATGACTGGATATTACCATTATGATTTTATATTGCTCCTTTCCAATGGTGGCAACATAATTCATTCATCTCCAAATGTTTAAAACTTCTGAAAGGACTATGCATATGCGTATGCTTGTTATCTATGAGATTATGAAATATCAACATTGGAAGAAATTGTTTCACCTTCAAGGCAACAGACTCAAAGCAGATGAATCATGGAATAGCATATGGTATAAGAAGAAAAAAACCAATTGTCAGTAAACTAATCATGAACATGCTAGCCAAACTCAAAGACAACTATGATTTTAAACAAAACAGGGGAATTCCCCACCTACCTAGATATCATGTCCCAGCTAGAAAGGATGTTTCTGTGTCAAGACATATTTAGACATGTGTGAAAGATGAGCAGCACGAGGGACCAGGTTATTATAAAGAAAGACGACTACTTCCCCATTGCCTAACAGATTCCAGGCACAGGAATAAGAAAAGAAACTGAAGGGTCCCCCGTGACTTAATAGACTGTCCATTTAACATCAATGCCCCTACAGGGTGCAGAGGACAAGGAAGATGTAATCATATTTATTCATTTGGGAGACTAATAAGAGAAGAACATTTGTTCCAAGAATTTCAAAATATTCACAAATTAATTAATCTCTACTGAATTACATCCAGCTCTGCAATATCCCTTGACGGCAAACACTGATATTTCCCTTTGGGGAATTCCCCAATAACAACAAAGCATGTGGTCTTTATTTCTAAATTCTCCCTTCTCAAGCAGGTAATTTTAGGGTCATCTTTCATTTCCAGTTCTCCCCTATGTAACAGCTTTTTTCTCTCCCTTCCTCATTTGTTCAAAACATCTCTAAAATCTGCCGTTTTAAATGTATTTTTATCTACAAAACCTTAACCTATACTCTTGAGCATCTTTTTTCTTAATTATTCACTGACTACTAGCTCCTTGTGGGTACTAGCTAGGCCACTTGTATCTTTGTACCTTCAATGCTTAAACAATGCCAGGCACAGAGTAAGTGCTAATTAAATGTTTGGAGAAAAAAAACATAATTAACTCATTATAGGATCTGATTATTCATAGTTAAAAAGAAACTTAGTCTAATCTTCCACTTCCATAAGTTCCTTTTCCTTCTGCAGCATTCCTTCAAGCATCACCCTATTCTTGAATACTTCCAGTGATCAGGAGCTCATTATCTTACCACTGGACAGTTCTAATCGATTCAGAGATCACTCGGTCATTTTTTTCATTCAACAAACCTGAATGTTGATTATATGCCAAGCACTAAACTGAATTTAGTGGCTCAAAAGTTAATAAAATATAATCCTCAAAATAGATGAAATATAGGTTAATAGAGGTAGAGATATAAGAAAACAAATGTAATAAAGTGCTATTACTGGTCCTATTATAAGAGTACATACAGGGGAGACTGGGGAGACTGAGAAAAAGGTGGTGACCCTTGAGGTAAAGGCTAATAATGCCTTCTAAGAACTCTTACAGTAATCCAAGTTTTTCTTCAATAGCACATTTTCAAATACTAAAAGATAGTAGCATAGTGTTAAGCATGGACTCCGAAATCAGAATGAAATCAGCACTAGCTCTACCTCTTACTAGCTGTGTGACCTTGTGGGAGTTGCTTAACCTCTCTGTAACTTCATTACCTCATCTGAAAAGGTAATATCTACTTCATAGGAAGAGCATTAAGTAACTTTTTACAAGTAGTATTTAGAATAATGCCCGGCACATATTAATGTTTGCAATTACTATTACTATTTTTTTAAGTTTATTTATTTCGAGACGGGGCGGGGGGGGTGGGGAGGGAAGAGAGCATGAGCAGGGGAGGGGCAGAGAGAGAGGGAGAGAGAGAATCCCTATTGCAAAACAGTGAGATCATGACCTGAGCCTATAGCAAGAGTCAGATGCTTAACCAACTGAGCCACCCAGGAGCCCCTGCAATTACTACTGTTACTGTTATTCAGCCAGTACTCATATGATGTGTGCTCACTATACTATTTGCAATCTCTGAGCACATTCTTTTGTCTTTCTGAAAATCTTGTGCCCAGATTGGACTCAATACTAGACATGGTACACTAGACTCCAGGTGAGTTATCACCAGTACAATCTTTTGTCACCTTTCCCAGTTGCTATGGTTTCATAAAGATATTGTCTCCAAGATATTTGCAACTTCCTCCAGAAGTCTGGAATTTAATTTGCCCAAGTCTCTCAAATTTCTTGTTCCTTATTTTCTGCTCTCAGCAACACTATCGTGAACTGGCCCTCATCTCCTAACGGTAGTTGCTATTTCTATGTATGAGCATCTGCTATCTTATAAAACTAATTCTATATGACCACTTTAGTGGGATGGAGACATAAAGTACAACCTGTGAGAGTAGGTAAAAGAAGGAATTTAGGCTGGAAAGGATTCAGAGGGG
Organism: Lynx rufus; assembly: GCF_022079265.1. NCBI lineage: Eukaryota > Metazoa > Chordata > Mammalia > Carnivora > Felidae > Lynx > Lynx rufus. The sequence goes on from NW_025814896.1 coordinate 81,553,541, forward strand.
AAATGTCCAGGTACAGGAAGAAAGCGTGCATATGCTACAGTACACAACACACGGAGATAGGAGCAGTGATTTGGGAACTGCGAATCCTGCCCAGTGAGTTTCAGCATTCCTTCAGAATCTTTCCTTCCAAGGACTGGCACAGCCTACTTATTAATTAATTAATTAATTAATTCATTCATTCATTTCACAAATCTGTATTAGTATTTTGTATGAGCTAGGCCCTGTTCTAGATACTGAAGATACAGCAGTGCATATAACAGACAAAACCTTTTCCCTACCTCCCCTCAGGGAGTTGCGTTCTAGTGTGGACACAGGAAACAGGCAAAACATTTTGATATAATGTCAAATAGCAGCAAGAATTACAGAGAAAAATAAAGCACAGTAAGGATGGGGATTTTAGAAGAATGCTGTTTTGAGCAGAATGCCTAATTAAGAAGACCTGACGAGATGACATTTGAGTACAGACACAAATGAAGTGATTGAACAAGACACAAGATTATTTGGAGAAAAGGAGTCTGAGACAGAGAACAGCAAAATGCAAAAACTCTAAGGTCAGAATGTGCCTAGGATGACTGAAGAAAGCTAGGCCAGAGAAGCTAGAGGGAAGTGAGTGACAGTGATATTCACAGAGGATAAAATTAGAGAGGTAGTTGGGCCAGGTTAGGTCGATGAGAAATCACTCGGTTTTAAGCAGCAGAGAATTATGGTCTAATTTATGTTTTGTTTTGTTTTGTTTTGTTTTACAGCTTATGTATTTATTTTTGACAGGGGGCAGGGGAGCAGAAAGGGAGGTGGAGAGAGAATCCAAAGACCTGAAATCATGACCTGAGCTGAATCAAGAGTCAGAAACCTAACCATCTGAGCCACCTAGGTGCCCCTAACTTATGTTTTAAAGAGGGGTCTGGCTGGGCAAGAGTATAAGCAAGGAGACCTTAGGAAACTACTGCAAGAGAGAGAGAAGATGATGGCTGGGCTAAAATGGCAATGCTACAAGAAATGATATGTGGACAGATTTGAGATATATTTTAAAGGGGATCAACTAGGAATTGCTTAGGGACTGGGTGTGGCATACAAGAGAAAAACTAAAAAATGTGGGGGCTGAGCAACTGGATTTAATGAGTTACAGAACACCCAAGGAGACACTATTCAGGGGGTATCAAGAAATTGGTTTTGGACATGTTAGTTTATGGTGTCTATGGACATAAAAGTAGAGATATTGAGCAGACAATTAGAAATGAGTCTGAAGTTTAAGGTGAAGTGGGGGCTGGAGATATATATTTGGGAGTCATTTAGTCATTTAGGTAGTATTAAAAGTCATGGAACTGGACAAGCTCTTCTTAAAAAATGAGTAGAGGAACTAGAGTGCTAAGTGAAATTAGTCAGTTAGAGAAAGACAAATATCATATGACTTCACTCATACGTGGAATTTAAGACACAAAACAGATGAACCTAAGGGAAGGGAAGCAAAAATAATATAAAAACAGGGAGGGGGACAATACATAAGAGACTCTTAAATACAGAGAACATACTGAGGGTTGCTGGAGGGGTGGTGGGTGGGGAGATGGGCTAAATGGGCAAGAGGCATTAAGGAGGACATGCGTTGGGATGAGCACTGGGTGTTATATGTAGAGGACAAATCACTGGATTCTACTCCTGAAATCACCATCACACTATATGCTAACTGATTTGGATGTAAATTTTAAACAATTAAAAAATTTAAAAAATTTTTTAAAATTAAAAAAAGGAGTAGAGAGGTCAAATGGGTGGCACCCCAATCCACAACTTCTGGTATCTTCATAAGAAGAGGAAGAAACAATAGAGAGTTCTCTCTCTCCATGTGCACACATAGAGGAAAGGCCATATGACAACACAGTAAGAAGACAGCTGCAGGAAGAGAGGCCTTACCAGAAACCCTTACCAACCCTGACAACACCTTGATCTTGGAATGCTAGTCTCCAGGACTGTGAGAAGAAAAAAAAAAAATCTGTTGTTTAATCAATCAATCAATAAAAGTTGATAGAGAAAGAAGCCCAAGGTCTGAGGTTTGGGACATTCCAAACTTTAGAGTTGTTAAAAGATCAGATTAGGCCTCTTACTGAAACCTAGTTTGGGTACTCATTAGGATCAAGGTGTGTCCATCATTACCTATCTCTAAATGTCTTGTGGCCTAGAGGTATCTCTGACACCAGATTCTGAAATAAGAAAGTATAGATAAATTAATAAACTAATTAATGCATTTTTATAAAACAACCTGTGGGAAAGCATAAAGTTTCCAAGTACTGGTGCCAAAGATACTCCTGGGTAGAGTAATGGAGATAACCAGAATTAGGAAAAAATAGTCTCAAGTTCAAGAAACGAATATTCCAGTTCAGACAGGAAAGTGTTTCCACTTGTTTCCCTAAAAGGTTGTTTTTAACTCACCAAAATGAAAATGGCCTTTGTAAGATTTGGCAGGACAAGAAGGAAAAGGGGCACTAAGATACTGTCCTATCCCACTACAAGGAGTTGCAGATTTCTGACAGCTCAGAAAATGAAAAAGAGGACAGAAGTAAAGGGAAACCACTATAAAGCAGATAGACCTGAGCTTGGGAATAGAACTACATGATGAATCAATGAGAAGGCCCATGAGATTTCCCAAAATTGTTCCAATTTTAATGTTGTTCTTTGTGTACAACATGACTAAGGCAAAACAGGAAATGAAACTTGTCCTTTTCTCAGACACCCTCCCAGACAGGAAGTATCTTCCTTATTATTTCTGCTCAGTCCATGTTTCTTTCCATTGCCTTTTATCATTTCTCCTTCTCATTTTCTTTAATAAGCTCATACCAAAGAGCTTTTCTCTTTAAGAAACTGGGAAATGATTCCTATAATCTTTAGATGGCTCTTCAAATGATTTCTTCTAACCTTAGATTCAGTACTTAACTGGAAATGAAAAGAAAAGGGAAAAGAAAGAGAAAATTATATCAGATGATACCATTAATCAAAACAAAACATAAACAACCACAAGAACCTGAGTTTTATTCCATTCACCAGGTCAAAATATGCATCTCCTATATAATCCAAGTATATAGACAGGGATACAACAGTGAGTAAGGAAGACACATGTTAGTAGAATATATATATATAAAATAAAGTAGAAGACCTCATCTCAGCAAGAAGTGCAGGTTTTGGTTAGGATAGATGGCTGCTTCCTAGAAGAGAGAGTTTAATATGCCAGAGAAGAGAAAAGCAGCACACTTGGTGTCTAGTACTAAAGAACTGACATAGCATTGTGAATGAGCTATTTTGTAATAGTGATCACAAACAAGTCCATTGATTTCAATGTTCTCATTGGTTAAGAAAACTTCCCCCCATCCCAAATCCATGTGATTATTATCACATCTGAGGAGAAAATGAAAAGTAAAGTAGGCCAGGTGAGTACCAAAAAATCAACAATGAGTGACAGGTTTAATTCACAATCTGAAAATTAAGTCATGAACAGGCAGCAAAGATTGATTTTCATAATCATTAGCAGACATGTGGGAGACAGCAGGTGCTGAATACTACAATCCAGAGAGGCAACAAAGTATTAGGACCACTGGAGTGAATTCTAGGGCTGAAGCAAATATTTAAAGCATTGTAAAGCCACTCCCCTAGCGGTCCAGTAAATTGACATCACGTCGACACCTCACTCAATCCTGCCCCTAATCCAATCCATGGGATAAATTCTGGAGAAACTCTGAGAGCTATAAATAGTCAAACAATTTTACATCGGGGAACTCTAAATTGGAGTGTAGAGTCACTGATCATTTTAAGAGATAACGTGCTGGAAGAAGGATAACATGTCTTCTGTAATTTATTCCTTCATTCAGCAAACATTTGAGTATAGAGGGAAACCATACCTGACTAAACTGTTAAAGTAGAGAAACAAAAGTGAATGCAGTTAAGACAAGAACAAAAAAACCTAATTGACTCATCAAAGGAAATTGAGTTAAGAAGAAGAAACAAAAGTACAAGAAATAAACAGGTATTTTTCTGGATACAGAGTGTTAACAAAAGGGTTTCCCAATGATTTGTGTGGTATAATTCAATATATGAAATAGATACATGCCTAGAAATTTGCTTAAGTCTATTTCAATCATAAGAAATCTCATTTTCTTACTTATTACAAGTAATGTTACTTTTTTTTAAGTTTATTTATTTATTTGGGGAGGGGGGTGGGGGACAGAGAGAGGGAGAGAGAGAATCCCAAGTTGGCTCTGCACTGTAGGCACAGAGCCCAACATGGGGCTTGTTCCCACAAACCATGAGATCATGACCTGAGCCAGATCAAGAGTCAGACACTTAACTGAATGAGCCACCCAGCACCCCAGCAATGCTATTTTAATCTCTAATGTAATTTTCAATCCACCTCTTTTATATTTATATATAATAATTACATAAAAGTGATCATTCCTAGAAAATATAATCATGGTGAAATTCACACACACACACACACACACACACACACACACACACACACACAAAGGGTACAAAGGTAAATACCCTATTTGCCAGTAGTTTTAAAGGTCAAAAGGGATAAAAGCAGTGGTAAGAAGTGAATAGGAAGACATACCAGATAGCACACTACTTTTGTACAAAATGTTATAATTTACAGAGTACTTTTGGATACATTCTAATGCATGTAAAATGCCAGTACAACTCTGGTACATAAAAAGAACACAAGTTAAAAAATAATAGTAACAAGGTTAATCTTCATATTAATTCACAATCAGGAGGGTTAAGCAACTAATGAAAGGTCTCATAATTAGTAAGAAAGTAGAGACCAAGACATAGGACAAATCCAATGTTTTTTCTCACACCACTGAGGAACTAACATCCTTAAGCCTCACTTCTCAGTTGACTTCCATGTAATATCCCATCTGGTTTTCCTCTCTAGCTCTTTCTACTCTAAACCAGCCTCCCTCTATACCAGAGGTTCTCAGCTAGGGGTGATTTTGGTTATCAGGGGACATTTGGCAATCAATGTGTGGACGCACTGTAGTTGTCACAAGATGTTTATGTGAGTCACTTCCACAGGGGCTCACCTGAAGAAAGTTCTCATAAATGAGTTGCTGTGGAGGCAAAGGTGTTTTTCCCTACCTCCATCAAGCAGATCAGGAGGATCTTCAAATTCTAATCAACACTTTCCACACATAAAGAAAGGGCGATGAATGAAGACCTGGTCAGATATCTTAAATGGAGCAGTGAGCAGTGCACAGTTCATATCAGGAGCCTGGAGGAAGCCTGTTCTGTATGTTTCTAACCATGTTCAAGGCAATGAGTGATGACTCATGCCAGCTGTCAAGATAGAAAGAGCCGCAGGGCAAGTCAGAGAGCTACCATAGCTAGATAGAAATATCCTGTAAGAACACCTCCTTGCTTTTGTTCTAATTCTCAGCTCACCAATCAGCTTTCTTATCTATAATTTAGTCTCTTGAGTAATTCATCCATCAGGTGGGAATGCCCCAAGCAAATGAACAAAATCTATGATAACAGATATTTCTGACACTATAAATTAATAAACTGCCATGCAGTTAATAAATCAGTTGCTTCTGAGTCTGGTTATTGTGAATGTTGTTAGTACAAGAAAACGAATGGAGATAACATAGAAGATAGATAAGTTTAATTAATCATAAGTTTTCTGCCCAAGTCTACGATACATTGTTGAAGTGGGGAGGGCAGAATTTATAAAACTTACAGACCTACATGAATAGCAAGAGCCCATTTTATTAGAAAAAAGCACTGTGGTATGTGTATATATACGTATTTGGAAATTATCTGCATAAATACAAGAAAATGTCAGAAAGAATATGCCCCAAACTGTTGACACTAAGTACCTCAAAGAGGTGAAATTAGGAGCTGGAGGCATGAATTTTATCTTCTAGCCTTATAGATTTGTTAAAAATTGGGATTACGGATGAATTTTTAAGTTTTTATATGTCTTTGGTATTTTTCTATAAAACTTTTCAAAAACAAAGAAGCAGCTCTTAAAATATCTGGCCACAAATAAATTTATTTATTTACGGTTTTAAAGAGATACTTTTATGCCAGAAAATGTGTTTCTAAGAAGTCTGAATTTAACTCATAGTGAGGGGCGCCTGGGTGGCTCCATCGGTTGAGCGTCTGACTTCGGCCTAGGTCATGATCTCACAGTTCATGAGTTTGAGCCCTGCGTCGGGCTCTGTGCTGACATGACAGCTCAGAGCCTGGAGCCTGCTTCGGATTCTGTGTCTCTGTCTCTCGCTGCCCCTCCCCCACCTTCAAAAATAAATAAGCATTATAAAAATTTTTTAAAAATCATACTGGAAATGAACTACAATATGGATCCTTACTAAAAGGATCAAATAGAAAACTGGACTGAGTCCCTCTCCTCAGCAATTTCACTTATTAAAAAAAATTTAAAACACTCTTTGTTCTTATCATGTTACCTTATTAAATTGTTCATCCATATCCAATTTTTTTACTTACTAAAAGATTATCACTGTAAAGTATGGTAGATCCAAATTATGGATTATTATGCACCTACTAAAAACAAGGAGATAGATGTAGATCGCTGACAGGTTATACACGTGAAGCAAGTTACAGAACAATATCTACAGAGTAATTCCACCTATTTTAAAAACATGCATATGCATACATATACACAGATGAGTGTTTGTAAACACAGAAGGACATAAACCAAACTGCAAACTGATTACCATGGAGAGGGGAATGAGTTTGGGGTTGGGGAGGTACTTTTAATTTGTATTATACATCTATTTTTATTGTATGCCATTTTACAGTGATAAGGAGCCATTTTAATTATTTTAAATTTTACTTGTTTTTTATTCATTTATTAATTTATTTTTCTAAGTAGGCTCCATGCCCAACATGGGGCCTGGACTTATGACCCTGAGATCAAGAGCTGCAGGCTCTACCAACTGAGCCAGCAAGGCACCCCTAATTATTTTAAATTTTAAAACATTAAAGTGGGAATAAAGGTCACCACTAAATATTTTTTCAGTTCCCTTAGTTTGAATTTACCATTTTTAATTGCTCACCTTCACTGAACAGATCTCAAATTCACCAATATTCTGCTGATTTTCTTCAATTTCTCTAAAATCTACCATTTCTAATCTAACTCCTTGTCTATTCTCTTTTACTAGGACCATACTCAACAGCTGCCCTTGACATCTTCTGCTTTTCCCTCCCTGTATAAAATACTAATATAGCATAAATCTAAAAGAGCATTTCCCAAAGCAGAGTCTGTAAAATACGAATCTTTGAAAATGTTCCAGAAAAGCTTGAAAATTTTGTGTATAAGTCAACCTCATGAAGACCGGCAACAGCACTTCCCGAGTTAATTTAAACACACACATACACACATTCACCCTTAATATGTTGTCAGATACCTTGCTAATTTAAAATTTTGGAGTAATTATTCTGGGTTTAAGCATAGGAGAGATTTCTTAGGATTCGTATTGTTAAATTGTTACTACTTCTACTTTTTGGCTGAGTTAGAAATATAAAACCGGGGCGCCTGGGTGGCGCAGTCGGTTAAGCGTCCGACTTCAGCCAGGTCACGATCTCGCGGTCCGGGAGTTCGAGCCCCGCGTCGGGCTCTGGGCTGATGGCTCAGAGCCTGGAGCCTGTTTCTGATTCTGTGTCTCCCTCTCTCTCTGCCCCTCCCCCGTTCATGCTCTGTCTCTCTCTGTCCCAAAAATAAATAAACGTTGAAAAAAAAAAAAAAGAAATATAAAACCACAAAAATCCTTGAAAAGAAAAATCACAAAAACTGAGCAGTCAAGTTTTAGAACTTCTCCCAAATAATTGATAACTGTGCTCTAACTTAACATACCAGGCACAGTCCCTGCCCCCACTTGGAACTTTTAGTCAAAACAATGAGGTAGATAATAGTTAGATGGTCACACAATAAAGGTAGAACTGGAACCACAATGAGTGTCAAAAAGTACATGGTCCTGTAAAAGCACATAATGGGGGACAGAGCTTGTCAAGGAAGGTTTCCTTAAGGAAGTGATAACTGGTGGTCTGAGATGGAAGGAGAAGTGCCATCTCAGTAGCAAAGGGCATTTTAGGCAGAGCTAGGAACAATTTGTGCAAAGGCCCTGAAGAAAGAGATAGCATGTAGAGCATGAGGGACTGACAGAAGCTGGGTATGGCTGAGGCACTGAGATGTTTTCATTTTGTTTTGTTAGGACACTGAGACTTTAAAAGAGAATATAGTAGGGGGTGAGGTAAAAAAGGTAAGTAGATTGGAAACAGTTCAGTTTAGCCTTCAAGAGTGGTGTGATGCGGTAATTTTTAAAATTCCATTTATTGATTTAATTTTAGAAATGAATAATATATTCATGTAGTTCCAAAAGAAAACAACAACAAATTATACAGAGATAATTAAAAGTCTTGTTCCTTTCTCTGTACCTTCCCACCCATACTCCCCTACCCCTGCCCTAGTTAATCAGTTTTCAGTTTCCTATCTATTCTCCAGAGTTGTAGAAGGGTTTTAAGCATGAGAGTGACTGGTTTGCTTTTAAAAAAATCATTTTGGCTAAAGTGTGGAGAAGACTGATGGGGAGCAAACGTGGAAGCAGACAGAACACTTAGGAAGTGTTTAAGCAGTCTAGAAGAGAGGTAAAGTAAGGTAGCTTTGACTAAAGTTATGAGCAAAGGGATGGACAGCGTCCAGCAGATGTGAGAGAGATGTAGGAGATAAAATCAATAAGAATAAGAGTTTAGTTAGACGTGTGTGTGGTGGGAGGAGTCAGGTAAAGAAGACAATCATTTGAGGAGTGCCTGTATAGCTCACTCAGTTGAACATCGGATTCTTGATTTCAGCCTGGGTCATGATGCCAGGGTTTCAGCTCAGTGCTGAGTGTGGAGCCTGCTTAAGAGTCTCTGTCTCTATCTCTCCTTCTGCCCCTCTCCCCTGCTCATGCTCTCTCTCTCTTTCTCTCAGAAAATAATAAAATAAAATAAAATAAAATAAAATAAAATAAAATAAAATAAAATAAAATAAAATAAAATAAAATAAAATAAAGAGGATAATATCAAAGATAAATATGTGACTTCCAGCATTCTGGTTTCTAAAAGTGGATGGAAGGCAGAGCCATTCACTGATACTGGAATGGCAAAAGAAGAATAGGTAAGGGGCTCGGGGTTCCATTTTAAAGATACTGTGTTTGGGGCTGCCTGGCTGGCTCAGTCAGTAGAACATGTAACTCTTGATTTTGGAGTTGTGTGTTCAAGCCCCATATTGGGGGTAGAGTTTACTAAATAAATAAATAAATAAATAAATAAATTTAATTTTTAAAAAGATACTGTTTGAAATATCTTTGATGTACTCAAGGGGAGACATCAAATAGGCAGCTAGATTTATGGATTTGGGGCAAAGGGGAAAGGTCTGAGCTCTATAAAGAAGGCACTGAAGGGGCGCCTGGGTGGCGCAGTCGGTTAAGCGTCCGACTTCAGCCAGGTCACGATCTCGCGCTCCGTGAGTTCGAGCCCCGCGTCAGGCTCTGGGCTGATGGCTCAGAGCCTGGAGCCTGTTTCTGATTCTGTGTCTCCCTCTCTCTCTGCCCCTCCCCCGTTCATGCTCTGTCTCTCTCTGTCCCAAAAATAAATAAACGTTGAAAAAAAAAATAAAAAAAAAATAATAAATAAAAAAAAAAAAAAGAAGGCACTGAAGCTATGGATATAAATTTGATTATCTAGGAGTTGAGAGAAGAGGAGAAAGGGCTTAGAATTGGGCCTTGAGGAATTCCAACATTTCAAGGAGACAGGAAAGGAGCATGGGCCTATAAAGAAGACAGAGAAGAATGACACAGAGGCAGAAAGAAAACTGGAAGAACAAAGTGTCAGGAGAACTAACAGAAAAAAGTATTTCAAGAACAAAGGAGTGGTCAGTAGTGTTAAGTCCTCTTGTGTATTTCAGATGATGCTTTCTAAAAAAAGTCTACTGCATTTAGTAATACAGAGATTTTTGCAACCTTAGCGGAAAGTTTTTCAGCATAATAATCAGGACAAAAGCAAAATAGGAGTTGGTTGAATGCTGGGTGAGCACTGAGAGGAAAGGGAGATCACAAATAGAGACAATTCTTTTGAGAAATCTGATTTTGAATGAAAAGGATAAGACCAGAGATGATTAAGACTTGTGTTTATTTGTTTTAAAAGAAAAGAGTTGCACTTATTTAAAATTTTTTTTAAGATTTATTCATTTTTGAGAGACAGAGAGAGACAGAGCATGAGCAGGGGAGGGGCAGAGAGAGAGAGGGAGACACAGAATCTGAAGCAGGCTCCAGGCTCCAAGCTATCAGCACAGAGCCTGATGCGGGGCTCAAACTCACAAACCGCGAGATCATGACCCGAGCTGAAGTCGCATGCTTAACTGACTGAGCCACCCAGGTGCCCCAAAAGTTGTACTTATTTAAAAGCTGTTTGGGAATCACAGGAATCCCAAATAGCTAAAGCAATACTGAAAAAGAACAAAATTAAAGGACTCATATTACTTGATTTCAAAACATATTATAAAGCCACAATAATCAAAACTGTGATTCTGGCATACAGACAGATCTATAGACCAATGAAACAGAACAAAGAGCTCACATACAAAGCCTCACAAATATGGTTAAAGTGATCTTCAACAAGAATGCCAAGACCACTCAAGGGGAAAGTTACTTCAACAAATGGTGTGGGGAAAAACTGGATATCCACATGCAAAAGAATGAAGGTGGACTCTTAAGCTACACCATACACAAAAATACCAAAATGGATCAAAGATCTACATGTAGACACAAAAGTATAAAATTCCTGGAAGAAACCATAGGGAAACAGCTCTAAGACCTTGGATTTGACAATGATTTCTTGAATAGGACATCAAAAGCATAGACAACAAAAGCAAAAACAGACAAATGGGACTTATCAAACCTTAATACTTTAGTGCATCAAAGTACATAATCAATGGAGTAAAAAGGCAATCTGCACAATGGGAAAAAATATTTGCAAATCATATATCTGGTAAGGGGTTAATTTACAGAATACATTCTTTAAAACTCCCATAAATCAACAACAACAACAAAAATCATATAACCCTTAAAAAACAGGGAAACAACCTGAAAAGACATTTCTCAAAAAGGAAACCATACAAATGGCCAAAAAGCATATCAGCATCACTAATCATTAGAGAAATGCAAATCAAAACCATGATGGGCTATCACCTCACACCCATTAGGATAGCAACTATCAAAAAAAAAAAAAAAAGTGTTGGTAAGGCTTGGAAAAATTGGAACCCAATGCACCATTGCTAGGATTGTAAAATGGTACCATCACTATGGAAAACAGTATGGGGTTTCCTCAAAAAATTAAAAATAGAACTGTCATCTGATTCAGCAATCCCACTTGTGGGTATATATCCAAAAGAATTGAAATCAGGGTCTTGAAGAAGTATTTGTACCCCAGGTTCATAACAGCATTATTCACAAGAGTTAAGAGAAGGAAGGAATCCAAATGTCCATCAATGGAAGAATACATAAAATGTGGTATATACATATATAGTAAAATATTATTCAACCTTAAAAAGGAAGGAATTTCTGTCACATGCCACAAAATGGATGAACCATGAGGATTTTATGCTAAGTGAAATAAGCCAGTCACAGAAAGACAAATACTGCATGATTCTACTTATATGAGGTATCTAAATTAATCCAACTCAAAGAAGCAGAGAGTAGAATGGTGGTTGCCAAGGGCTGGGAGGAGGGGGAAAGGGGATTTGTTGTTTAAGGGATGCAGAGTTTTAGTTTTGCAAAATGAAAAACTTCTGGAGATCTGTTCCATAACAGTATGAATATATTTAACACCACTGAATTGTACACTTAAACATGATTAAGGTGGAAAATTTTATGTTTTACCATAATAAAAATATTTTTTAATGAAAAAAATTTTAAGTTGATTCCAAAGATCCAGTTGATAGTAAGTTTAAATTTAGGTCTGGGGCACCTGGGTGGCTCAGTTGGTTAAGCATCTGACTCTTGATTTTGGCTCAGGTCATGATCTCACATTCATGAGATTGAGCCCCACATTGGGCTCTGTGCTGTTCTAACAGCACGAAGTCTGCTTGGGAATCTTTCTCCCTCTCTCTCTGCCCCTCCCCAGCTGTGCACATGCCTCTCTCTTTCTCTCAAAATAAATAAACTTTTAAAAAAATTTAAAAAATTAAATAAAAACTAAAAATCAGGTCTGTGCCAGAAACCAAGCATTATATATATATATATATATATATATATATATATATACACACATATATATATATGTGTGTGTGTGTATATACATATATATATACATATGTGTGTGTATATATATATGTGTGTGTGTGTGTATATATATATATATATATATATGAACTCACTTAATTCTTATAATAAACGTATGAGTTTTTAATCTTCATTTTATAGTTAAATAAACTCTGGCACAGAGAGGTAAAGTAACTTCCCAAAGTCACACAGCTAGTAAAGCCAAGATTTGATGCCAAGAAGAATGAAGCGGTTTGTGCTTTCCATCACTATGCTACATATGAGCGAAATGACAATCATGTGGGGTCCTAAGAAGGCCAGATGGCATGGGATCCAAAATCTAGGCCAGAGGCTCCCAAACTTTCTCAGTTCATGGCACCCTATGTGTCTCAGTAGTCATATGGTACCCCTAGGCCAAAAGAAATACCAGCAATTCCATTTAATAAAGTGATTCAAACAACTTAAGTATTTATGTCCCAAAAACTTAGTAGCCATTTGAAAACATAATATACAGAGATTGAAACAAAACAATTAATTCCTAATAACCACAATTACTAATAGGATGTGTACACTAACAGAAGTTGGGCACTACACAACTTCTCAAACCTTGAAATCAGATTGGAAACCCTCACACTCGCTCCTGTTCTATGCGAACTGTTGTGTGGTATGTGCTTTTTATCACAGCAAGTCCTGAAAAGCTGTCTTCATATAGCTAGGACATCCTAAAAGGAATGTGGCGCAATCTCATATTGAGACCCTACACTACCTGGAGCTACTTGTTTGTATAGTGTCTGACAGAAGTCTTGTGTTTTCTGTGAAATTCTTAAATATCCTGCAGGACTCCTGTGAATTCACTGCAGTCCCTAGGATGCCTCAGTGCAGTCTGAGAGCTATGATTGCCGTCAAAGTCATAGAAGCAGAGAGGCTGGGCCTTCAAGAGGAGTAGGGACTGTTCCTCTATTATGGCAGAAGGATGAGTACAGATATAAGGACATTTGTTTACTTAGCACGCGGTGACAACTTTGATCTCACAGTTCAACCTAGGCTTCTACTTAGATCAAGGTGACCACCAAATGGTAGGTACTTCCCTGTGAAGAGCTACTGTGAATATTTTATATGTAACACTATTTTATAAGAGGCATAGCTATAACTGCTTTTCATTTCATTGTCATTTAAGCAGTATTTGTGCTAATCTAATAGTTTACTTTTTTTAATTTTTTTTTTAATGTTTATTCATTTTTTGAGAGAGAGACAGAGCACAAGCTAGGGGAGGGACAGAGAGAGAGACACACACAGAATCCAAAGCAGGCTCCAGGCTCCGAGCTGCTGGCACAGAGCCTGACACGGGGCTCAAACCTATGAACCACGAGATCATGACCTGGCCGAAGTCGGAGGCTTAACCGACAAAGCCACCCAGGTGCCCCTTTAACTTTATTTTTAAGTTAAGAGGTATAAATTACAACTTGGCAAAGGCATTTGATGCATTTTCTCTATCAGCTACACTGTCATATATATAACATTAATATTCTCAAATATCATGAATGTCCAGTTGCTATGTTCTGAAACCCAACCTTAGATGCTTGGTTTATACACGTACTTTTCTAACTGGTACATTTCAACTTGTGCATCTAAAGTTCTAAATTTGAAACATATTTTAAGTTTTTATATAAAATCTCAGTATAAGCATTCAAATATAATGCAGTAAATGTCTTCTCATTTGCTAGCAATGGAAGTAAAACTTTATTTTCCCTTTAAAAAGTAGATAAATGTTTGGCATGCGTTTCTTTCTATTTTGTTAAATATGAAAATCAACAAGAGACAGATAATTCAGATTTTGGAATTTGTTTAGCATTACATATATTTATTATTAACTATAACCAAATATATGAGGGAAATTCATAGTCCTGACCTAGTTTCCTTTGAGGCAAAATACCCTGAAGCTTCCAAAACATTGTTAGACATGAATGCCAAGGGTGGAGGCAGGGAAATTACAAGTTTCTTTAAAGCAATGTTTTAAAATGAAAACAATTAATAAAAGAGAAGAAAGAACTATTTATGAAAATAACAGAAGAAAATGTTCATTGATGATACAAAGATACATTATTATTAAGATCAAAATTTTCTTTGTATCATAACCATGTTCTAAAACTGGGTTCATTCATACCTTACTATATTTTTAAGAGTAAATAATTACTGTATCTATGAATTACTGCAGGTCATCAAACTTTGGATTGAGGGAGTCAAGACACAATGTAAGTTTTCTTTCTGTTTTTCCTGGAAAGGAATTAATTTTTTGCCTAAGAAAGAATTATTAAGGCATGATATTAAACTGACTAGCTGGACATTAACACTCAGGTACAGTGTTCTATATGTGCAAATATCCAGACATATGTTCTTATTTTTAACATAAATCTTTGTGGGTGTGATGGCCTTGGATATACAGCCCTCAGGGCTCCTTCAGGAGGAATGGAGGCTGGAAACTCGAGTCACAGTTGACTGACAAAAGCTACACTTGGCCTAGGTGGCTACTAGCCAGTGTCTGAGCATGGTTGGGTGCTAGTTCTACAAGGGACTCCTCTAATGAGGAACTTTGGTTCACGGACTCCCCATTTAGCTTGGCTGAAACTTTCTCAGGACCATGCTGTAGCCTGAGGCTCTTTATACCCATTCTTCTCTCCCTCCTTCTCCTTTCACAGGGTTCAGATCAGCATCCCAGTCAACAGATTCTTCCCACCTACTTTTCTCCCTTCCTCCTTTATCTTTCACATCTCCCCCATAAACCTCTTGCATTCCTAGTACATCTTCTTTTAATCTTTAATTATTTTTTAAGTGATCTCTATGCCCAATGGGGGGCTCAAACTCATAACCCCGAGATCAAGAGTCACATGTTCTACTGATTCTACTGACTGAGCCAGTCAGGCGCCCTCTTAGTATAGCTTGACATCTGCTTCTCAGAAGTACTATGGGTATGCTTTTAAAAGATTTAAATTAAAGAAATACATGTATAAATTATTAAAATGTCGAAGAACATCTGGAATTAAAACAACCGTTTACTGGGGCACCTGGGTGACTCAGTCAATTGAGCATCTGACTGGATTTCAGCTCAGGTCATGATCCCAGGGTCGTGGGATAGAGTGCTGCGTCAGCTGTGCACTGAGCATGAGCCTGCTTAGGATTCTCATTCTCTCTCTCTCCCTCTGCCCCTCTACCCCCATTCGCATGCTCTCTCTAAAATAAAAACAAAAACCAAAAACTGTTTACTGCCTAATCCCACCAGAGCCTCTCATCCCATTTGGAAATGGGACCATTTTTAACTCTTATAGTAGCTCCTTCTGGTCCTATGCCCACATTTCTAAACAAGTTTTGTCACTTAGAATCGCATTCAGATGCATGTAACAAAAACCAAAAACCAAAAAAAAAAAAAAAAAAAAATCATCACTTAATGGAATGGATTAGTTTTTCCTCACAGAACCAGAAATCTGCAGTTAGGCAGTCCATGGCTGATAAGGCAGGTCCATGATATCATCAGGTACCAGGCACCTACTTTCCATCTCTCCCCCTTTATTAAGTGGCTTTTTGTCAACATTATTCCAGCAATCAATTCTCCCCTTTCCCTGCATCAATTCTTCCCTTTATTGGATCACTTCCATTAGCATACCAACAGAAACAGAGGTTATTTCTCCTATCTGAAAAAAGAAATAACAACCTCTTTTGATTACACTTCTCCCTCAAGCTCCTGCCCCATTTCTCCTTTTTCCTTTGTAACATACCCCTTCTTACATTGTTAATTCCTAATTTCTCCCCTCCCATTTTCTCTTAAGTATATTCCAGTCAGGCTCCTGCCCACATCATCTACTGAAACTGCTCTTACGCAAGTCACTGATGACCTCCATGCTACTCCATCCAATGGTCCCTCTGAGGCATCTTGTTACTGGTTTCTTATATAATAGTAACACTTCACTTTCTTCTTGGAACCTAGTTTCCAGGATACCACACTCCCTTCAATGTGCTCTGTCTACTCCTTTTAGTCTCCTTGATCCATCTTTCCCTTTTTCTATCTCCAATCCCCAAATGCTGGAGGATTCCAGAACTCAGCCCTTTGGCCTCCTCTAGTTCTCTATGTACACTCACTCCCCTGGAGATCTTTACCAATCTCTTGGCTTTAATACCATCTGGTGGCTGCCTCCCAATTTTCTCTCTCCAGCCCAGATTTTTCTCTAAACTACAGACTACTATAATTAACTACTGGACTTCTCCACTTGAATATCTAATGGCCTTTCAAACACTGATGTCCAAAACTGAGCTCCTGATATTTCCCTCAAAAATGTCTCTTTGGAATCTCCCTCATCTCAGTAAATGGCAACTCCATTCTTCTATCTCCCATATTTGATCCACTAGCAAATTCTGATGGCTCAAAACTCAAAATATACCCAGAATCTGGCCACTTCTCACATCACAATCACTATCATCCAGTCCAAGCCACCATTATTTACCTGGACTATGACAACAGACTTCTAATTCATCTCCCTGATTCTACCTTCACTCCCTTCAATTTGTTCCCTTCATAATATCCAGAGTGATCCAGCTGAAAAGTGAATTAGATCAGGTTCTTCCTCTGCGCAAAAATCCTTCAAGGGTTTCCCATCTCACTTAGAGTAAAAGTTAAGTCCTAACAAAGGCCTAGAAGGTTCTATATAACTAGTGTCTAATTGCCTCTCAATTCCTACTACTCTTCTCCTTGCTCGTTCCATTCTAGTCACCTTGACCTTTTGCTGTTCTTTAAACATGCCAGGTATACTCCCATCTCAGGCTGCTATTCCCTCGACCTGGAAACATCTTCTCCAGCTGTCTTCCATTGCTTACTCCTGCATGTCTTAATCACATAATATTGCAGTGAGGCCTTTCTTGGTCACCAAATATCAGGCCCATCATGCACTACCATCCCCCACACATATCTCCTATCTTTCTTGCATTATTTTTCCCTAACAGTTTTCACTTTCTTACATACTCTATATTGTACTTATTAATATTTTCATGACTATTTCCCTACTGGAAATGTAAACTGCAGGAGAACAGAAATATT
Source organism: Lynx rufus (assembly GCF_022079265.1). Classification (NCBI taxonomy): domain Eukaryota; kingdom Metazoa; phylum Chordata; class Mammalia; order Carnivora; family Felidae; genus Lynx; species Lynx rufus. The sequence goes on from NW_025814896.1 coordinate 81,570,926, forward strand.
GGTCATTTTTGTCTGTTTTGTTCACTGGTATCCCCAGCACTGAGAATACTATTGGGCATATGGTAGATACAAAATATATATATTTTGTACTTGAGTGAAAAAAAAAATGGTCAAAAGCAGACCCCTGCCCCTCAGGCATATCTCAGATCCAGACTAAAAGAAATCCAAGAACAGAAGCTGAAAAGGCACCTCACAATTGAGTCTGGCCCCTTTAATAAGCTTTCATGTAGATCCTACTGGTGACCTCTGCTTACTTTGGCCAGAGCTACTTCATATGGCCACCTCCAACTTCATGGGGAACAGGGTAACTGAGTACTTTAAACTGGTCACATTGCCACTGGGAACAACAGTGTCTGTTCATAAAGAAAAATAGATATTAGGCAAGCAATTAGCAATGTCTTCCATATGTTATTTCTTTATTTAGTCACTACCTATTGATTGCTTATTATCATGAATCAAGATTTAATTCTCTTCTATCTTTTATCTCTTATCCATTATTCTTTAAAATTTTATATCAGATCAGATATTAGATTTATCAGTTCCTTTTCTTCCCTCATTCCAAGATTCCTAGTAGAACCTTCTGTCCCCCGCCCCAATTTGGAATAGTTGCTCTCTAGGTCTAAGGCACAGTTATCATCCTAAAGATTACTCTTCACTTCTTTTTTTTTTTTTTCTTTTTTAAGTTTATTTATTTATTTATTTATTTATTTCGAGAGAGAATGCAAGTGGGGTAGGCGCAGACAGAAGGGGGAGAGAGAGAACTCCAAGCAGACCCCACACTGTCAGCGCAGAGCCCTATGTGGGGCTCGAACCCATGAACCATGAGATCATGACCTGAGCCAAAATCAAGAGTCGGCTGCTAAACTGACTGAGCCGCCCAGGGACCCTCTCTTCACTTCTTTCTTATGTAAGATCTTCTGTTTCCTAAGAAGTCTTGTTTCTTGGTTTGTTCTGTTGCTTTAGAATAGCACACCTTCCAATAACTTCCTGAGAAAAGTCCCCGGTAGGTAAATTTTTTTGAGAGCTAACAAGTCTGAAAATGTCCCTGCTTGAAAGACAATTTAGAATTCTACACATAGAACTCTAGGCTAAAAATCTCTTCCCTTCACAATTTTGAAAGCATCATCCCACTGTTTTGTCTTTGTGTTGTTGTTGGGAAGTCTGATTCCCATTCCTCTGTACGTATCTTATTTTCTTTTCTCCTCTGAAAGCTTTTTGGATCTTCTCTTCATCTTTGGTTTTCTAAAATTCACAAAATAGGCCTCTAATATTGATCTTTTTTCAGTCACTGAGTTCTTTCACACTGGAAATAAGCACCTTCCAGTTCTTGGAATGTTTCTTCTATCATTTTTTTGTTTCCTCCCTTCTGTTTCCTGTTAATTATTTACATATTAAACCTTCCGGCCTAATACTCTAATTTCCTTATCTTCTATTGCCTACTGTTCACCAAAATGTCCTTTTGTCATTGTGGTCTGTGCTAGAGAGACATTTCAACTTAATCTTTCAATCCTTCTAGTATTTTTTTCTATTTATGCTGTCATATTTTGTTTGATTAATGTTTATTTTGAGAGAGTGCATGCAAGCAGGGGAAGGGCAGAGAGAGAGGTAAAGAGGGAGAGAGAGAATCCCAAACAAGCTCTACACTGCCTGACGCAGGGCTCCATCTCACAAACTGTGAGATCATGACTTGAGCTGAAATCAAGAGTCAGACACTCAACCGACTAGACCACCCAGGTGCCCCTGCTGTCATATTTTTAGTTCCCAAGAGCTCCTTCCCCTTTTCCCAAATATCCCTTTCTTAAAAATAGCTTCCTATTCTTGTTTCAAAGATGCAACATCTCCTCTTACATCTCTGTAGGGATTAATTTTAAATCCCCAAACTTACTCCTGTTTATTGCATTGTCCCTGATTCTTTATCTTTTGTTTGTTTTAGACTCAGGCTCCTAGATCTTAGATTTACAGATGGAGAATTCCCTCAAAAGCATCATAATCTGTAGCTCTCTGGTTATATTTAAAAGTAAATCTCTTTAAAAATTTATTGGGAGCTTGTTATGCACTGGCAGGTTTATTAACTTATAACTCCACTGTAAGGAGATTGGTTGGCACACCTACCTTTTCAAAGGAAACTACCAAATTTGTTACTTGTATCCTTTGCTCTGGGCCAGCAGGGGAGGGGAGGGAGGGAAGGAAAATATATTTTTTTCAGAGAAGGATCCTTTAAACAGGTTACACAGAGACATATACCTAGCTGCTAGAGAGGGGAAAGAGCTGAGGAAGATCTCATCATTCCAGATATAGACTCTCACTTAATCCCCTTATTCTCAGTCTAGCCACCTCACTTCTACTGAGTATTGTGCTTAGCATCTTCAAGTCCAGAAACCCCTTGGCATGGTGCTTCCAGAAAATAATTATCCCATCTCATTTGTTCTTTATACAGACCGCCTCTAATTTTCCTGTTTTATCCTACATCTCACTCCCAGGCTAATCTCTATGCCTTCTCTCTAAACTCTTACTATCTTTTTACTAAACTTTACTTTCCTCTAAACTTTACTATCTTTTTACTTGGTATCCTACAACTTAACACTCATCAGTGTCTTAGTGATTTCATGTGTCTATATTCCTTGACTAGGTTATACTGAGGACTCAGCCCACATTTTACACTTCCTTAGTGCATCCCATAATGGTGGCAGTCAATAAATATTGTGTGATAAGTTTTATACAAGTAATATGCTGTTTCTAATAGTTGTAATTTAAAGTCATCATGGTTTGCCAACTGTTATTTTATGAGAAAACCAAACTGATTTTCATACAATCGGATGAAAGGAAAGATCAGGTAATGATGCTATCAATTCTATAACTGAGAAAATTATGATAAAATGAGTTCCATAAACTCACAATCTATCTGTGATAGGTTCAGAAAATAATTTGTATTTTTACATAGCATGGCAAGTAATTCATTACAAGAACTAAAAAAAGAAAATTATCTTTTCTTGGCATTTTAAAATTGTACCTGGAAATGCAGAACTGCTATAGAAAGAAATCAGGGTAGAGCTGACTATATTGTATATTTTTGTAGTTGATTGTACATACACGATTCAAATAATTTAATCTAAAATCAACATGTGTGAGTTTACATCTATCTTAATAACACTGCTTTTAAATAATTATGCAATAACCTGCAAATATGAATGTGACTTGACTCACAATAATTTAAAGAATTGAAAAATTCCACCATAGTGGTACACAATTTAATAGTCACTCAATGCTGAAACTATCATTCCCTTTGTAAAATATTTGTAAAATGAACAGTTTGTAAAATAGTTTAAGAAATTCAAAGCTGGAGGGGCACTTGGGTGGCTCAGACAGTTAAGTGTCTGACTTTGGCTGAGGTCATGATCTCACGGTTCGTGAGTTTGAGGCCCGTGTTGGGCTCTGTGCTGACAGCCCAGGGCCTAGAGCCTGCTTTGGATTCTCTGTCTCCCTCTCTCCCTCTGCCCCTGCCCGACTCATGCTCTGTCTCTCTCTCTAAAATAAACATTAAAATTTTTTTTAAAAAAAGAAAAATTCAAAGCTGGAAATTATTAAACACTTTCTTAAAATAAAATGATTTTAGAAGACAGCCCCCAAAAAAGAGAGAGAAATATTTTGATAGCCAGTAAAACTAAAACTATAAATTACATCTCATACTTTTAAATGCATTTCAAACTAGGAATAGGCCTAGTTTGAAAAACCAACTTTAAAAAACAATTTTCCTACAGACACATATATAGGTAAGTCTTGATTTATAAACCGATTTGAATTTGCAAGTGGAGGGAATTATTTTTAAATGGTACAATTTACAGGTCACTGGATCAACAACATGAACTAAGTGTTGGTTTTTATGACAACTATAAAATCTCATTATTCAATAGAGGGGAAAATCCAAGCTCAAACTGTATCCTCTGAAATACTTTATGTTTCTATAGTTGCCTTGCTAATTTCCAAACAATTGGACCTTCTGAAGAAATAAGGATCCCTTAAAAAGAAGAAAACCAAGATAAATTCTATAAGTCTTAAATTTGCCATTTTGGGGGTAAAAAATTTATATCAGTTGAGGTGTGGCCACAGTCAAAGACTGAGAGTTCAACTTTATTAACACCAAGGTATTGAGGGAGTTTTTTCATCCCTTCTTTAAGAATATGTCGTGGTCAACTGTTGCCATCTTAGGGCTAAATATATGGAGAAAACTACTAATAGAAATTTAAGCACATGTTATCTTTAGAGCCGCCATACTGGACAATACACAAAAAGGAGGACCCTAGAGTAGCTTGGGGAGCACATATTTTGCAACTGATAAAAGGTTAAGGGGATCCTTTTAAAAATTTAGCTTGAACACAAAATTTTTAACTTACTGTAATATAAGAGATCTTTAGGATAACACACATACACATATTTTTAGAAGACTTAGCTCACAGTCTTGTTTAGAAACTGAGGAAGAGGACAGATAATGTTAGGAGGTCTCTCAAAGGCCCTAAAGATGTGGGGACCAATCTGGACTAGTGGGCAGGGTGGAGGTCAAGTTATCTTACTAAAATAGATCATCATATCAAGAATGTGCTGGTATTAAAAGGACTATTTTAACTTATCAATCACACAAATAAACCACAAAATATGACAGAACATAAAGAAGGATAAATTCCATTGGAAATATTAAAAGTGACTCATTGGTACAACAGCCTAAGAAACCACTATTGTCAGTTTGCTGTAAATTACAAAAGTTTATATATATTCTATCATGAAAATTCCTTTTCTGCATTGAATTAATTCCATAGTGAGGGATGTCCTTCTCCTGATTCCACCTATATACAAAACACACAAAGTTGCTTAAAAATTAAAATGCAATAACGTCTATTTAAAAAGGATTGCCTATTGGGATGCCTCACTGCATATTTTAAGATGCCTGACATGTTCCAACTTACCCTGTGCGATGGTAAGGGTGAGGCCACAAGACACACCTCTTACTATAGGTAGTAGGCTTGCCCTCCAGTCAAATAATTTTGAGCCTGCTTTTAAGGTGAGTAATGGCATTGAGAAGCACAATTTGAGTTGTATTAAGTTTAAAACTTTCTGGAGCATATTTTGTATTCAAGTCTTAAAGTCTGATTAAAAGTTTAGTGAAAACGAATTATGAGTTTTTACGTAATTTCACCCTTTGAATACATTCCTAAATCAAATTTAAAAAGTATTATGCTTCTAATAATATTAATTCAGCCTAGCAAATATGCTCTGGAAAATAATAATTCATGCCATTTGAGGAGGTAACTAAATAGTTACCTTCATGAATAAAAGTAGACTAGTTTAAAAAAAAAATGAGGAAAAACTAGACTCCACTGAAATGATAGCCCATATTCAAATATTCAGTTAAGATATGTTCCTAATAACCATAAATTCAATGTTGTAGATTTATGGATACAGCCATGGGCCTAAACCTCAAACAAGAGTAGTCAGACCTAAAATAAATCACATTATAAACAAGTCAGTATTTAAATCCATACAGGATATTCAATTCCATAAAAGTTATAATTAGTAGTAGTACTCATGTAACTTCAATTACATGTATGAGTAGAATATAACTTAATGATTCTTTTAATCATAAACAAGTCTAATTTTTCTAAGCAACTAGCATTTCTTAAGTGTATAAACAAAGTTGAGGAATTTGTCCATTATTTTGTGATCCAAGGTCAACTAATTATTATGTCCTGAATCTAGACCCATTCAAGATGTAGCTCCTGTTGTCTAGGCCCAAACTGTCCTAACAGAACTTTCTGTAATGGAAATGTTCTGTATCTATATTGTCCATATGATATATGCGGCTACTGAGCACTTAAAATATGGGTAGTGCAACTTTAATTTAATTCTAATTAGTTTCAATTTATTTTTATTTATTTTTTAATTTTTTTTTTTAACATTTATTTATTTTTGAGACAGAGACAGAGCATGAACAGGGGAGGGGCAGAAAGAGAGGAAGACACAGAATCTGAAACAGGCTCCAGGCTCTGAGCTGTCAGCACAGAGCCCGACGCGGGGCTTGAACTCACTGACCATGAGATCATGACCTGAACCAAAGTCAGACGCTTAACCGACCGAGCCACCCAGGCGCCCCTCAATTTATTTTTAAATAGCCACAGTAACTGGTAGCTATGATATTAAACAGCACAACTTAGAGGGTTCAAAAAATAAGAGCAAATGTCTTGTTATGTTAGGTCTAACTCCAGTCCACTTGTTGACTTCCATAAGCATCGTACTCACAAATGCCTGCTAGAGTGATAGGCCAAAAAACCTTCTGCCCTATGGTTTTATCTTCATTCAAAAATATGATTAAATCTATGCCAGTAAACATCTAATATAACATTCAGACAAATCCAAACAAAATATACCATCCAAAAAGATTTTTATTAGCATTTATAGTGTCAGTACAACTATACTGACTAATGAGGCAGCCTGGTGGCCTGTGTCAATCTGTCTAATGTTAGTTCTAGAATGACTAGAATTCAAACTATGAAATATCCCCTCTTAAAAAGGTTTTGTCCATTACCTATCATAACACAAGAATACCAATTACTGCATAGTTTTCAGCTCCACTGGTTAAACACTGCAAAATCATGTCAAACCATTTTACCTGACAGACATATTTGTTCTTCCATTTGCTCAGCACACAGTGACTATTTTGCATCAGCTCCTGAAGGAAACAGAAAAAGAGACAATGTAGTTGGCTATACACACTGTTGTTATCAGTTAAAGTGTTTCTGATTCGCAAGCAAAAAAAACCCAAAAAAGCAAAAGTCCAAAACAAAACAAAAAAAAGATCAGCATGCCACACAAAGATGCAACTGTTTTGGAACTCCTCACTAGACAAAAGCAAAGCTATCATCACTAGGAGAGTTGATCCTTTATGAAAATTAAAGCTGTTGAAAGATGTTTTAAAATAGATTTGTTTGTTGCCATTTTTGAAACTTTTGGAAAGATACCTCCAACTCCTTGAGTGAGTCTCGAAGTTTTTCTGGGCGTCTATTTTTGAGTGTCCATGGATAATCTCGTGCTGGCAAATGAAACATGTACTACAGTTAGTTAAACATGATTTAAAAAGGAAACACTGCTGAGCAGTGTGCCTTGGGAGGATTAAAATAAAACACCTCCTTAATTGAGAGGAAGTGGGCTTCATTTCCATCATCAAATAACAGTCTTTTCAAAAGCTTTGTCATAGGAACAGGATTTTTACCACAAAACAATCTCGGTGATCATAATTTTATGATGACAACCAAAGTGGCTCAGAGAATCCCTGGGAAAGTTTCCTTGTCCTGTGAATCTAGTACCTAATTGTAAATGACCAATTCTTTGCCAGAGAAGTAACTTTTTCACATGAATAATTAAAAGTTCAATCCAAAAGAAATTTCAAGTAGCCTTCTCAAACCTAAAAATTCCTATGAGTGAGTGAATATACCAAAGGAAGAAATATAACACAAAATATGATGCACAGAATATAAATTTTAAAGTAAACATCACCTATTAACATTTTTATTTAAAATGATCCTCTTTAAAAGCTATACCGCAATTCAATAATGATAAGCCTTTTTTTGTTTTAAATGCATTTAATTAAAAGATAAAATTATTCTTTAGTAGAAACTCAATGTTAGCTTAAGACAAACTAAAAATAGTTTACTTAAAAGAATAACATGTTAAATCATTACAATGATATCTGTTTCATCAGGAAAATAAATTCATCTTTGAGTTCTCCTAAATAATAATTCTAAATAAAAGTTATACATATGTGCATATGTTCTGTATGCATCCTCCTATAATATATAGTGTATATAGTATATATAGTCATTTAAATTTTACAGAATTACTATGTATCTTATTTCAGAAAATTAATTTCATTCTATAAACATAATGTATGATGTATAGAGCATATGTACAAGGTTTTAAATTGATGTTGCAGCTACTAATACAGCATCTAAAAAATTAAATGTCAGCTTGACCATTTAAAACAAGGGAACAAGTAGGATTTTCAGCTCTAACTGTATTATATATAAAACTTAAATTATATTTAATTTCACTCATCAAAACCATATTTCATTGTAGCCAAATTACATATATAATGTATTTATATACCTGAGAACAGATAAGGCTAGAAAGAATAAAATGCTAATGTTAATCATTACAAATTTTCGTTCTTTTTTACAAATTTTATTTTCTTAAAATGGGTAATATGTATTAATCATTTAGGCATGGTATGTATAATAAAACATTATCAGAATTTAAATATGATATACTTACTTTAAATATAATACATGATATAAATATGGTTCATTAAGAAAGTTTATGTCACACAAGCATAGATCTTGTTCAAAACTAGACAGAGATTTCAAAGGTCTGAATTAGAAGTGCCTAAGAAATATAATTCTCATGTTTATATACCTCAACAATGGGAATTTACAATTAAAGAAATTTGGAGGGAGTAACATTTCCTACTTGTACAGAAAGCTTAAAAAAATGTTTAAGACTGAATCTTCAGGGATATTAAAACTCCAGTTTTATAATAATTACAAAAAAAATATAAAGTAAGCTTACATTCTGCCAGCTTATGCTTTTCTTCTAAGTCACCACGCTCTGTCACTGATACTGTGGCAGAAGAGAGAAGGAAGAAAATAAAAATGGAAGTTATTTTAATTTTAATACTTTGTATTTTGAAATGCACATATATAATGTATATTATGCACGTTGTTGAGATTAATGAGTTATGTTAAATTTTTAAGAGGCTGGTGAAAAAATGCCATAATGTGGATGTTTTCATTTCATAGAGGTATTTCTTAAATTTGTAGTGCAAAGGCTTACATCACACAACAGGTGGGCCAATATCCTGAGCTCACAATCTCATCAGATAGGGAAGAGAACTGCAACGGAGTCCAGAATAGAAGCTGCTTCAGTCTGTCATCAGAACCATGAAGCTAGCCTATTAACCACCAAGCTAAGCATACAGGATGCCCACCCCAGCACCACTTCAACAGAGACCAAAACAGGAAGTAACTAGCTAGAAAGACCTTTTGGCCCATCATGAAACTTCTGGGATTAACAGGATTAATCAGATAAAGAAAATTGATCATTCACTCAGAAATGCCTATTTCAGATATCAGGTGAGGATCCGGGAGGCCAGCACCAGTGGGACCCACGCATTAACAATGCCCTCTACTGGGACACTGATAAATAAACGTGAATAGACTGTCCAATTATCAGTTGGATCGGCAGTAAAATGAACATTTTCATGTTCTTCTACAGCATTTTCTCAATATTGCTTTATTTTATACAGAACAGATATCAACCTCAACATTTTTCTAAAGGACTAAAATGACTTTTTTTTAATTTTACAATTTACCTAATGCTCAAAAAAGGGTTTTTTTTAATGGTCAGTATTTTACAGTTTAAAATATTTCATTTATAAAAATTAGTTGTATAGAATAGATACTTTACCTGCTGGGTCTTTCTTGTCATAATACTGGTAGATCCCTATGTCTCTATCTATAGAAAAGAAGAAATAACATTAGATTGTGATAAAAAGTTCTGGGAAATAAGAAGCCAAACCATGCTATATATATGTCAGGATTGGGGTTGGGAGTGGGTAGGCAGGAAGGAGGACATAAACCATCTTTTTATGTTACTAGAAATAAATAAGATCAAAAGTATATGCGTTCATCTATTCCAGGGATATGTGTGAACTGGAAGGTTTATCAATCTAATTAGAAAAGATTTACACAAAACTGGAAGGGCATGAGGAAAGGAGCAGTAAAAAAACTGAAATCATAAGACCAACTTTTCTCTTTCACACTTCCTCTGATATTTTTCACAGGGTGCTACCAAAAGGAACTGCCACTAAGCAACGCCATATGAAATTAGTGGATGGAAATGCCCTGTTGGATTCTGAGTTGTTGCTTGCTTTTCTCCAGTTTAGCTTGAATCTAGTACAGTGCTTGGGGGAAATTTGCAGGAGAAAAAGAAAATTAGAGGAAAGCATGGGTAAGTTACCTGAAGCTTTTTTAGATTCAAAAAACCTTCCAAATGCATTCAAATTCAGATGTTCTCCTGGGACTAAAAAGCAAAGCAAGGCTTCCTAGAGTGATTTAACCAAGGACTCTGTCTTTGCAACTGAATTACAGGAAAACAAAATAACTGTGTCCATTTTGTTCCTATATGTGAATAGTGAAATATTTTTCCTTTGAATTAACATTTGTTTCCCTCCATGCAAAATAATTCTAGTTACTAACAAAAGAATGCAACTGTTTCTGAAGAAGTGGAAGCAGTACAGGCTGCCCCCTAGTGACTGACTGCTCCAAACTTTCTCAAACTAAATGAAACTTTCAAAAGAGGTATTACAGCTATAGCCAATTTTTTAAATAGAGTTGTTAAAAATATTCAATCCTGTGTACTTATTAAAGCTCCATTCTATTTACCATGCCACTAATTGGAACACATAATTTTTTTTTTAAGATTTTATTTTTAAGTAATCTCTACACCCAACATGGGGCTCGAACTTACAACCCTGAGGTCAAGAGACTGCTCTTTTGACTGAGCCAGCCATGCGCACAGAGACATATAATTTTAAAGAATGAAGTTTACTTCTATTATTTAGATTAAAAATATTTAATAAGGGGTGACTGGGAAAGGTTATAAGTAGGGCTCCTAAGATACTGGTAATATTTTATTTCTTGAGTGATTTTATGGGCATGTTCATTTTTTGATAGTTCAAAATATGCCCTTATGATCTTTATACTTTTCAATATATATAAAAAGGTAGGCTTTCAATAAAAAGGTAGGCTTTTTTAAAATCTAAGAACCATAAGCATTATTTACATGGGCAATGTGTCCTCATATAATATTCCATCATTAGATGCAGCCAAATATTTATAACTCTAGAACAGAACTATGAAGACCATAAAGGCCCTTGAATTCTTTTTATTTTTTTAAGCTTTTTAAAAAAAATTTATTTAAGTAATCTCTATAGCCAATATGTGGCTCCAGCTCATGACTTGGAGATCAAGGGTCACATGCTCTTCTGAGATAACCAGGCACCCCAAGAACCCCGAATTCTGCATCTGACCCAGAGTAGGCTGTCAAAACCCAATCAGAGCCTAAGCTGGATGAGGAAGGTGTCCATGCAGAATGTCAGGCTGACAGTGTATCAGAACCACAGGTGTCCTTTTCACCGAAGGACATTCACATGGGGCAATGGCCAAATGTGGGTGTCTAGGTGAGGAAGACATCCACATATGGGAAGAGCCCAACATGGTATGTCAGAACCAATGTGAAATGAGAAGGGCATCCACATAGGGGAGGGAATGCCCACCGAGATAGAAGGCTGAGTGCATACAGGGTGATTAAGTAAGAAAAGGTATGGGAGTCCCAGGTTTCTCACTGTCAGAGAAGAGAAATACAAATATAGAAAGGGAGAAAATTAGAATGAACCCTCTGCTGGTAGATTAGAATTGATTTTCAATAGAGATAGATACAAAAATGAATATAGATGTAAATATATGTACATACATACATACCCTAGGCTCTGCCCACTGAGAGCCTAGTAAAAATGATACTCCAATAGCAATAAGCATACCTAAAGCACCGTTGACTTCTAGATACCACTTCCCTCTAAAAGGAACCAAGCTACTTAGAGAACTGATTCCAGCACGCTAGGGAATCTTTCTGTTGTGCCAGAAAGAATGGAAATGCTTAAATACTGATAGGGACCTGTCTCAAAGACATAGACTCAGCTTGAGTGGGGTCCCACTGGCCACATCAGAAATAATTTAAATATCAAAATAAATAATGATAGTAATGGATTAAAACCATTGAATAGGAAACCTGAGTCCACAGGGATAAGATAAATAATAAATATACTTGAAGTTTAATAAGAAACAATACATTTACATAATCTCAAAATATCTCCCTATGAAATACTAATTAACTCCAAAGGAAAAGTAACTTTGCAGTGGAGAATACTACCAGACACAATCTTAATGATCATAAACATTATCAATAAAGACACAAATTGAAATTGTACACCACCCAATTAGGATGTGCTGAAAATACAACACCTCTTCTGGGATATTCACATCAAACATATATAATCTGAAACTTCAGATTTGTAAAAAAAAAACTTCAAACATATACAAATACAGGGGCCTCTTATAAAATAATTGGCATAAAATCTTCAAAACTGTTAAGGTCACAAAAGTTAAAAAATAAATAAAAATTTTAAGGATGAAAGACAGGAGTAATGTGTGTTTTAACAATGCTTATTAGTATTATGGGATAAAGTATGTATTGTTAGGAAATATCTTTTAAAAAATCTTCTCTTTTGGGGCACCTGGGTGGCTCAGTCAGTTAAGTGTCAGACTCTTGATTTTGGATCAGGTCATGGTCTCACGGGTTTGTGGGATCGAGCCCACATCAGGCCCCATGTCGGGCTCGGTGCTGGGAGTATAGAGCAAGGAAATCCAAAGAACATGAATATAATTAATTGTACACCTTAGCTGTATGTTTGAAATATTACCTTTTTTTTTTTTTTTTTAAGTAGGATTCACGCCCAGTGCAGAGCCCAACATGGGGCTTGAACTCATGATCTTGAGATCAACACCTGAGCTGAGATCAGAGTTGGATGCTTAACCAACTGAGCCACCTAGGCACCCCTGAAATGTTATCTTAATATCAAATAGAAATACCTTTACCATTAGTTAGCCTACAAATATTTATGAATATAAGTCAGTCATTAGGAACAATCCCAGGAAAAAATTGAACATGTATATCTCCTAAACGTAAACAAATATTAAACCAATATAATTTTCACAACAGAAAATCTAACTCAAATTGAAAAAATAACTTATTCAGAGTAACTAAAAATAATTATTTTTTTCATTAGCCAATTTTTCATTAAGTATAAAAAAAATAATGCAACTCCAGCAGAAGAATCTAAACTCTAATCTTTGCTAGTACTTACTTATAACATTGTAACTTATATTTGAAAATGACTGAAATTAATCCAGAGATCATTTACCCCCAATGTGTAAGGTATTCTTCAAAGACCACAGGTGCAGTTCAGTCAAGCAGAAAGACATCTGAAGGCAGAAGAAATCTCCGTCCTGTTTAAAAAATAATTAAAAAGAAATGCCAATTATCTTCCATTGTCAATAAAACCAAGATCTCTTAGAAAAATAATAGAATCATCTGACACTACTAATATTTGAGATATGGCCCATTAGAATAAACATATTTTAATGTACCCTTGGTTAACCATCAAGAAATAAACTCTAGGAAAAAAAAAAAATACACTCTTCCTAAATGTAGTATGTCATCTCATTGAGAAATGTGATAACATGAAAATATATGTTTGAATCTTCAGTAACTTGTTTGATTTTTAAGGCTCTGAGTATATTTAGAATTATTTCATATTTAAGCATTTTAAGAACATTTTTAAGAAAAGGAAACATCTGGGAACTAGTGTATTATGCTAAGTGAAATAAGTCAGAGAAAGATAAATATCATATGATTTCATTTATATGTGGGATTTAAGAAACAAAACAGTGAACATAGGGGAAGGGAAGCAAAAATAATATAAAAACAGAGAGGAAGGCAAACCATAAGAGACTCTTAAATACAGAAAATAAACAGGGTTACTAGAGGGCTTTGCATGGGGGGGGATGGGCTAAATGGGTGATGGGCATTAATGAGGGCACTTGCTGTGATGAGCAATGGGTGTTGTATGTTAAGTGATGAATCACTAACTTCTACTCCTGAAATCATTATTGCATTATTATATGTTAACTAAATTGGATTTAAATAAAATTTTAAAATTTTAAGAATTTAAAAATAAATAAAATATTTATTTAAAAAAAGAAAAGGAAACATCTGTTAGGTAATTATTACATATAAACACATTTTGTATTGTATTTTTAATATACAAAACAAATATTTATCATCTCCCACATACAAACAAGCTAATTAGAGTGGGAATTTGTAGGGCACCTGGTTGGCTCAATCAGTTAAGCGTCGGACTTCAGGCTCAGGTCATGATCTCGCGGTCTGTGAGTTTGAGCCCCTCATCAGGCTCTGTGCTGACAGCTCAACAGCTCAGAGCCTGTAGCCTGCTTCAGATTCTGTGTCTCATTCTCTGCCCCTCCCCCACTCACGCTCTGTCTCTCAAAAATGAATAAATGTTAAAAAAATAATAATAAAGTGGAATTTGCAAAGTAAATGGTATATAGTTACTATTACAACAAATATTTACTTAAAGGTAAATGTGTGAAACCACAGTAGTGAATGTTCAGATTAATTTGTTAATCTGCATCTCATTGTAGACCCAGATACAGTATTCTACTCTATTAGAAAAAAAAAAAAAAAAAAAACCAAGATAACAAAAGAGTACATGGAGTATTTCTCCCATTTTTAATATCAAGAGCTAGTGATGGTTATTACTGATACTTTTTCATGAAGGAGAACCCCATTAATTTGGACTAATTGGAGGAAGACCAATATGAATGAGTAAAAAAGTCAACATTTTACAAGTATTTGAAAGAAATTTATTTAACTTCCAAATGTTTGCTTAGAAATACATACAGTACTATACTATGTGGATAGTTCACTATGTATTAGAAATACATAAACTATTGGTATCTTCTTTACAGAGATCACAAAAGAATTGCTCTTTCCAATAAAATTCTGAATAACAAAGAAAGCTTGAAAAATATTTATGACTTTTGTAGACACAGGAAAAAGCTCCCAGCTTCTTTAACATTAGGAGTGACTAAAAACATTTCCCATATTATTCATAAGGGTGATAACCCCAAATAATTTTAGACATAGTAGAAACTTCTTTCATCCTTCCTTTACCTTTACATTTGACCTCAATGTATTAATAATCAAGGAATAGATGCATGTTCAGATAACAAGATGCAGTGTGCCAATATTGAAACAGCAGAGTGAACAATGGCAGCATAAAATAAGGGCCAAGCCTGCCTGGAACAGTGGGGCTCTGAAAAAGCTACAGAGAAGTTGTGAAATGTCAGCAAAGCATCAAAGATGCATAGGATTTCACCAGTTAAATGATAATAAAGAAAATGATGATGATAGCAACAGGCAATACTCGCTAAATACCTCATGAAAAGCATTGTTCTAAACATTATATATATATATATATATATTAACTTATTTAAGCCTCATAGCTACCCTTTGAAGTAGTACAATTATTACTCCTATAATGAAGAAACTGAGGGACTGAGAAGTCACATAGCCAGCAGTTAGCTGAGGCAGACTTTGAATAGACGCAGACTGGCTCCAGAATCTGTGCTTGAAACCAGAGCACTCTATAGTATTGGGCTATCTAGAAGGGTGGGAGGGAGAATAGGTAGTAGTGTTGAGTACAAGGATGGCATATCCCAGGCATGGCAGCAGATTAAAATGCATGGTAGAAAGTGACAGAAGGCGCGCCTGGGTGGCTCAGTCGGTTAAGCATCCAACTCTTGGTTTCGGCTCAGGTCATGATCTTGAGGTTCGTGAGATGGAGCCGCAAGCTGAGAGCACGAAGCCTGCCTGGGATTCTCTTCTCTTCTCTCTCTCTCTCTCTGCCCCTCTCCTGCTCGCACTCTCTATCTCAAAAAATAAACTTTAAAAAAAAAGAAAAAGAAAGTGATAGAAAAATGCAATTGCAAAGGGTAACAAGGAAACAGACTATAAAAATAATAGAAATGTTTGGACTGATCTGAGTTCACTCTCTTCTGTGTACTGAAGTGCCTTAAAAAGGTTAGAGATAGAACAAAGGACCCTTCAATCCCCAGAGCTGCCCAGCTGTCACCAGAAGCTGGTTGCCACTGTATGTAGGTATGGGGTAGAAGAGCTATGAAAGAGGATGAAGTTCCTTATCAGCAGGCAGTACAGAAAAAGTGGTATTAAGCTAATTACAACTTTTTCAATTTAACTGAACTTTATCTTGCAGAGTTGTCTCCTTGGGAGTGACTCTAGTGAGGCTACTATTACTTAAAACATTTCCAAAGCCATATTCTTTGGAATTGTTTTCAGTTAGTTTTATGAGGCTCATTTCAGGATTACTTTATGGTATACTTTTTTAAAAACCAAAATACTTACTGTTTTAGAATATGTAAACTGCACCCTTCTCATTTGGATGGGTGAGGTCTAGAATATTGGTTTAAAGAAACAGCTAATAAATTAAATAAATATTTACTTGCATTTAGAAAGCTTAATGAGTATATTCTAGACCCTAACTGCCTGGTTTCTTATTCTAACTTCTCAGTTTACTAGCTAACTTGCAAAACTGACATAGCTTCTCTAAGTTCCCCAAGATATAAAATGGCCATAATAAAGTACCTACCTCAGGGACTATCTCAAGGGAACTTTTATTCAATTAATTTATTGTTGCCATTGTTGCTGCTGCTACTGCTATTACTCTGTATGTCTAGCACTATGCACATTTATATGAAAAAAACACAAGGAGTATGTTACATACAGTCTTTGACCTTAGACAGTAATTTCACAAGGTGAAATGAATGAAATGAATAAATGAATAAAACTCTGTACTCCTAAGTACAGAGTACAATAGGGGTTTTATGAAAGAAAAACATGTATCTTAGAGAAGTTTCTACACAAGACAAAGTATTTGGATTAGGACATGCAAATGGGTTAATATTTCACTGGGAACAGAGAAGAATGGATGCGATGAAACAGGAGCATATTTCTTCTGATATTAAGTATCAAAGGTCACAACTTTTAGACTACACTAGAAAATAAAAATTCACATTCTTCAATTTAGTGTCTATTCAGACACCAATAATTAGGATTTATGACAATGTAGACAAAGACAAGGCTGAAATTTAGCTGTTATTAGATACATAAAAAAGTTTTATTATGCAAATTAAATATAAAGTTTACAGCTAAAGCCAAAAAGGCCACACCTTTACTTATATATCAAAAGAAGACTGCACTTGAAACTCTGCTTTTTTTTTTCCAATTTAAGTCAATTCAATAATAAAGAATTTGTCAAAACTTTTCCCTAATAGCAGAAATGGAGAGAAAAGAATACTTTTCCTTGTAATTCACATTGGCCATTTCTAAGAAGCAGGAATGCTTTTAACTTGAAAACCAATAGATCCACTGTCCATATTTTTACTAAGTTTGAAACTCCTATAGTACTCAGAAATTACAGAGTTTGGGGGAGAACAAACAAAATGAGGTCCATGGAGAGCTTCAAATGTCAAGTGCAAACAAAGCCTGTGACCCTTTGTATTTGGACATAAGGAGAAGTTCTGAGAATTGTATGGGTTTGAGCCTATGATCTGGACTTGTCTTCCAGGTAGGTCAGTACCAAAGATTCATGTCTAGTCCCAATGGAGTGGGAACACTGAGAAAGATGCCCTAGTTCTCAAAATGCTCTGATACATAAATATTATCAATTTGTATTGATATTATTTCCCACTAAAAAATACAGGACAAAGGAAGAGAGGGGCATTCTGCTTTATAAAGGACCCCTTTGGGGGCACCTGGATGACTCAGTAGGTTAAGCAACTGACTCTTGATTTCAGCTCAGGTCGTGATCTCACAGTCGTGAGATCTAGCCCTGCATTGGGCTCCACACTGGGTGTGGAACCTGCTTAAGATTCATTCATTCATTCATTCATTCTCTCTCTCTCTCTCTCTCTCCCCCCCCCTTCCTCTCCCTCAGTCCCTTCCCTGCTCATAAGCATGCACATGTATATACACACACAAGCTCTCTCTCTCAAAAAAATTGTAATAAATAAATAAATAAATAAATAAATAAAAAGCAAAGGACCCCTTTGTGGAACATTTGGTTTAGGGTAATAGCTGTAGAGGATGATACCCAGCTAGCTGTAGGGGATGACACCCAGCAGAAAGTAAGCAGGCCTGGCAGCCATTTGGATAAACACAGTCAACAAAAGTGTGGGATCCAGACAAAATGGGATCCACCCCAGCAAAAGGAGACATGGTGGCCAAGGAGTAATCCATACCACCTGGAGAAACAGCAATAATCAGGTGATGGAGTAAGCCTAACAAATAGTTGGGTGAGGCAAGTGAGAAGAAAATAACCAATGCCCATTAGTAAATGATTGTACTTGTTTATGAGCACATGTGACAACCCCTGCAGACTCCCCAAAATACATACAATTAAGGAGGCTTTGCAGGAGTCATACCCTAGCAGGTAGGCCAAAGATAGTCAAATATGGGTTATTCATCCTTCTTTCCCCCTGAACTTTAAATATCTGCTGATAAGACCATATAAGACTAAAAAGAATTAATGGAGTAAATAAAACAAGTTTATAAAAATCTACAATAACTACATGGGCACAGTGAGAGGGGACCAAGTCATTATCCTTTTTAGCCCTCAAGATGTCTTGCCATCTTTACACTGCGCAGGTTCTTTAAAAGATACAGACCTTTAAACGTCTTGCATCTTACTCAAGAATGTCACCAGTTAAAAGGAATGCTGGTAATTTCCTCATTTGAAAAAGTGCCTGGAGGAAGTAGTCAAGACTGAGCTTGTATTATTCAAATACTGTATTAGTGCATAAATAGTTGTTTTAAAGGAGGGTAAGAAAAGAATTTCAGAAGAATGATGGATTCTGCATTGTGGGATTGGGGTGTGAGCAGAGATTAAAAAGGGAGAGAAATAGGGAGTGCCTTAAAAAGTTAGCAGAGAAAGTTAGCTATTCAGTGCCCTTGTCCATTTCTCGGAGTAAAATCCAATGCACAATTTAGAGCTAGAACAAAAGTAGCCATTTAAGGTGTTATGTGAAAAAAAATGATTTAGTAAAAAATACAGCAAATAATAATCCAAATGAAAAGAAAAAGGAAAAACCTCTACAACAACAAAATGCCCATAATTTTTATGTTAAAATAACTTAAATTTCTACAGTTTTCTACTTAAATTCTGTAAAGTAGTTGATGACCGTCCCAGATGCCCCAGGAGCCCATCCTGAACCTAAACCTGCGATCTCCATGACAGAATAAGCAGCATGATTTAAATTAATCTTGACCTAAATCGAGATGATTGTTCTGCTGTAGAGGCAGAATCTATGACAGTCCAAATATTGATTGATTGATTGATTCATTCATTCATTCATTCATAGTGCACACAAGCGAGCAGGGGAGGAGCAGAGAAAAAGGGAGAGAATCCCAAGCAGGCACTGCTCTGACAGTTCAGAGCCCAATGTGGGGCTCAATCTCACAAACCATGAGATAATGACCTGAGCCAAAATCAAGAGTCAAACACTTAACCAACTGAGCCACAAATGTACCCCTATGACACCAAATTTTGAGGACAAAATGGTGAGAGGATCCTAGAGAGCCTTCTTACTTTTTACTTCCATTTTTAAAAAGTTTAAAGCCTTCCCTTCAAAACTGGTTACATTGTAATAAGTCAATATTTATTTGCCTTAAGAAAATTGTTACCATATAGACTAAATTTTAAGAAAGTAACATGCAAAATAAAAACAGCTGTGTTAAAACACTGCAACTTGCTTTACTTTTGATAATTTTTCTTTTGAAAAAGAAAAACTATGTTTCAGAGGTACAGATTACTTGCCACTAAATAAATCTGCAAAATACTTGTCTTCCTGGTTTCTGAAGTCAGCTATTTTGACTGGTTTGGGAAGAACAGGAAGCTTCAGGGCAAATAAACCCCTAATGTAAAACATGATGGGAAAGGAAAGAATTAACAAATAGAAGACACTGTTCTAGTTTAACAAAGATAAATGATACCTGGCGCCAACAAGACATTTAAAATAAATGTGTTATCAGCACAATACCTCAGAGAGCCTAAGGGAATCTTTGTTGGGCATAAACTTAGAGTGTATACTTGCTATTTATTACCAACAGACTTTCTGAGGAATATCTACTCACCAATTCAAAATGTACAAAAATGAAGACAACTAAAAAAGCATAAATTTAAGATAAACCATTGGTTAACTGTATCATTGGGCAATTTTCAAATTACATGAAGCACAGAGTATTCCCCCGTAATCTCTTGTCAAGCATCAACATAGAATCATTAATAATACCTGTTAAGCATATGCATGAACATAATTACTCAATGTCACATTACCAGAAATTAAGATTCAAAATAATATTTTGAAATATTTAACACTAAACCAAACAATTAAGCAATGAAAACATTTGTGTAAAAGGGCAGAGTGGTCTCAAAATAGAGACCTCTAGCTTGGATTGAACCTACTGCAACAGAAGACTAGAGCATTAGGAACACCAGACCGTTGGTACCTCAGAGAGTCCTATGATATTAATTATATTAATTAAATGTCACCAATATTTTGAGCACTTTAGGTGTATGGCATTTTACTGTGAGTCCAATATATGAAGATTTACAAAGTAGAATCTCTACTATCAAATAGTATCCATGTAGCAGATAAAATAACCACAAAAACAACATGAAGTTTATGGTAAGTGCTAATCTAGCAACAAAGGGTGTTCAGTAGGTGCTCTAGTTTGATAATAAAGTAGAAGGGCATTGAGGATTGTTAGTTTTTTGTGTGTTTATTTATTTATTTTGAGAGGGGGGCAGGGGCTAAGAGAGAGGGAGAGAGAATGAATTCCAAGCAGGCTCCGCACCATCAGCGCAGAGCCTGACACAGGGCTCAAACCCATGAACCATGAGATCATGACCTGAGGGGAAGTTGGATGCTGAACCAACTGAGCCACCCAGCTACCTGAGGATTGTTAGATTTGACAGAGGGAGAGAAATAAAAATGAGGGAACAGTATACAAAAATTTAAGTTGCAAGGCTTATTTGAGAAATAATAAGCAATTGGTTTGGTGCACAAATAGAAGCGATAAATCAGGGCCACACTAAGGTAGTCGCCATCAGGACTTCACATCTGCTAGGTAGCTAATGAGGAATAGTGACAAGTTTCTGATCTGGTAAGGTATTCTAGAAAAAGTGATCAACAGAATTGTTGTTGGAAGATTTATTGTATAGGTGGTAATATTGACGGAGTGGAGGAAGAGGATACAAGTAACCTGTTAGAAAAGCTACATAGAAAAAGAAATAACACCAATATTCAGTAACAAGAACTTGATTTGGGATGATGGCAGTTGGAAAGTAGCTTAAAAGAAAAAAAAAAAAACAGATTCAACTGATGTGTTGAAGAAAGAGTCAATATCCTATGGAGACTAATGAATTGTAGAAGCGAGAAAGAAGGAAGAATCTGGAATAACCCCCAATGAATAGGAATCTGGTTACTGCACAGAGAGTGGCCCTTGCCTTGAACATGCTTCCACTGAGCAGGTATGTCTCTATCATCATGTGCCAGGTAAAAGGGAGCCAGTACATTCTCCCCTTGACTACCTCAACTACTCAATCCACACACCTCAATCTGCCCAGCCACTGACTTGGCTGGCTACTCAGTTTCCTGAGTACTTTTCCCTTGCCCCTCAGTTTCTAACTCAGACTCTCCCTCTTCCTTAGACTGTGATTCAGCGTCTTCACTCTGTGAAGGACTCACAAACATCAGTTTTCTTAGTTACACCCAGTTTACAAGAACCCCTTACACAGACCTGTTCCCACTTGGTTTATTCTAGTTTCAAGAGCAGATTTTGAATTAAAACATACACAGAAACAGGTTAGTCTAGAAAAGAAGCATGTTTTGCCAATGTAGGTAAGCTGAACTTTTGACACAGTGGGAATTCAAGGTATAAAAGTAGATATGGTTATGTCTAACTGATAGCTATAAATACAGAAAAGGGGCCTGGACTGTACAAAAACTATCTTGGGATTATATAAATAGAAAGTTAAAAATCACTGAGTAAGATCCCAAAACAAAAATAAAGCCAAGGATAGATATTTTGGTAATTCTCCAACAAGAAGATGATGAAAAAGAAATTAAGACAGTATAGTGTCAAAGGAAGGAAGGAAGGAAGGAAGGAAGGAAGGAAGGAAGGAAGGAAGGAAGGAAAGAAGGAAGGAAGGAAGGAAGGAAGGAAGGAAAAGAGAGGCATCTGGCTGGCTCAGTCAGTTGGGCATCCAACTTTGACTTAGGTCATGATCTCTTGGTTTGTGCGTTTGAGCCCCATGTCAGGCTCTGTGCTGACAGCTCAGAGCCTGGAGCCTACTTTGGATTCTGTGCCTCCCTCTCTCTCTCTCTCTGCCTCTCCCTTGCTCGCACTCTGTCGCTCTCTCAAAAACAAATAAATATTAAGAAAGAAAGGAAGAAGGAAGTAACAAACAAACAAACAAACGTGTCAAGAAAACAAGAGAAGAAAAAATGGTATATGTGTTTTATTTTAAGTAGCTATATAGTGGTCAAACTTGTTTCTGAATTTCAACGTAGAAATGACCTCAATATAGTTTAATGAGAAGTAATGTTTTATCAAGGGCAGAGAGATTAAGTCTTCTAAGGAAGGTGTGGTTCTACTGCTCTGAATGCTGGGCTGTGAGCCAAAATGCCTCATTTCTAATCTAGCTATGACAGACTTACCCCAAACCATTTAACTTCTCTGCCTCAATTTCCCTACTTACAAAAATAAGGATAATGATACTGACCTACATTTGCAACAACGTTGTAAGGATTAATTAATGTTGTATACTGCTTTGAAGATGAAAAGCACTGAGCATTACTAGTTGGTATTGCATAACTAATTGCCTATTAATACTGAAAATTTTATCCTTTAATTTCATTCAAACAGCAGTTATCACATAAATGTTCTAGCTCCCTCAGTGACATTTACCTTCAATTATTATTAAATTATTTTTCTGTATCTAGATCTTTTCTAGATTGTATCATAAGTGTTATTCCATAGGATATAAAGATTTGATGAACTCAGAAGTCTAGAACACTTTTTTAACCTAAATATTAAGTATAAATATTCAGGACATATTTATTTGCTAATGAGCAGCCATTGCAAGTATTCAATAAATGCTAAAAGGTAATACTCAAACTTATGAAATTTTAGATTTAACAAATAACACCAAGAAATTGTATGGTAAAAGCAAAATAAAAAAGCACAAAGCAGTGTATTGAAAACACTGTCTCTGGGGCACCTGGGTAGCTCAGTTGGTTAAGTGTCAGACTCTTGATTTCGGCTCAGGTCTTGATCTCATAGTTTGTGAAATCAAACCCTGGTCAGGCTCCAAGCTGTCACTGTGGAGCCTGGTTGAGATTCTCTCTCTTCTTCTCTCTCCATCCCTTCTTTTTTTTTTTTTTTTTTAAATTTTTTTTTTTTCAACGTTTATTTATTTTTGGGACAGAGAGAGACAGAGCATGAACGGGGGAGGGGCAGAGAGAGAGGGAGACACAGAATCGGAAACAGGCTCCAGGCTCTGAGCCATCAGCCCAGAGCCTGACGCGGGGCTCGAACTCACGGACCGCGAGATCGTGACCTGGCTGAAGTCGGACGCTTAACCGACTGCGCCACCCAGGCGCCCCTCTCCATCCCTTCTAAATAAACTTTAGAGGTGCCTGGGTGGCTCAGTCAGTTAAGCATCTGACTTTGGCTCAAGTCATGATCTCATGCTTCATGGGTTCGAGACCCGTGTTGGGCTCTGTGCTGACAGCTCAGAGCCTGGACCCTGCTTCAGATTCTGTGTCTCCCTCTGTCTCTGACCCTCCCCCACTCGCGTTGTCTCCCTTTCTCTTAAAAATGAACATTAAAAAAATTTTTTTTAAATAAATCAATAGACTTTAAAAAAATGAAAAAAGTCCTTATTTCTAAAACAACCTATACAACCTAAAAGTATACAAAAAATAGAGAAACTTTTAAATCCATTTTAAATTTACAATAGTAATGCATGCCTATTGTTTTAAAAAATACAAATATGGAAATATTTGATGTTAAAATGAGTATGTTCCCCTCCCAGCTGCCCTCTCCACTGTGAAAGGAGCCACTGCACAGTATGGCATGTGGCCTTCCAGATTTTCTTGATATGCTTACAGTGTGTCCATACCCATACTTACTTCCTTTGTGTTTTTGTAAAGACAAGATTTTACGATACATACCATTTCCTTTTTTCACCTGAACACCACAGCATGGATATTCTCTATCTACATACACAGACTGACTTCATTGTTTGGGTTACTTTCCTCAACTAAAGATTGGATTTATTCAAGTATCTGAAAACATTCTACAATGGAAACTGTTATTAGATGCTGCTTGTTCTGTGCTATGGACCACGCACATACTGCCACGCTGTTTTCAGAAGACTTGAAAGGTCACTAATAGTTTAAAAACTGTACACCTGACAGAGAAGGAAGACAACTTAATGTTTCATCCAGATCCAGAAGTACATCTCTCACTATTTTTTAATACAATGTAAGATGGATGTAAGATGTTTCATTGGATAGTGATCGTAATTTACTTAACCATTTCCTCAATGTACATTCTGTTTCTACTTTTTGCCTTATAATCCCATGAAAACATATATGCACACCTTACATTTTGAGAGGTGATGCCAAACTGGCCTCCGAGATGACTCTGCCAATTTACATTTCTACCAATAACATTACTATCTTTTTCCCTATATCCTCAATAACATGGAGAATTATCTAACTTTTACATTTTTGCCAATCTGGTATGTGAAAATTGGATTCCTGTAGTTTTCAGTTTCATTTTTCCACTTATTAAAGAGATCAAACACCTTTTCACGTATTTTTAAATAATTTTATTTCTTCTATAAACTACTTGTTTCTATCTTTGCCCATCTTTCCAATGAGTTCTTTATCTCATTCTCTGTGTATTAATAACATTAATCCTTCATTGTATACATTGGACATATTTAGCCCTTGAAATTTTTTCATCAACTTTATACATGAAGAAAATAAGAGAATACAGAATTCACATTTTTTTGAAACTTGAGCATAACCTAACAGAAAGCTCTCTGAACTCCATTCAGCTAGTGAAGAAGTGGTTCTTCAGAGCCGCTCATAGTTGGTCAGATGATGCTATTTCTAGATGAAGCAAAAGACAACAGATTCTTATGTTCCAGGAAAAGTGTGCATCACTCTTAATAAATAAAAGAGGTTAGAGGAGATTCTTTGCCTAGAAAGAAAAGTGGGAGTCCCTTCAAGTTCCCAAAATAAACTGTGGCAAAAATCTTTATAAATCTCCTGTTATACTTAAATTTGGAAAATATTCCCCTTGGGCATTGTTTAAATTGTTTAATTCATTTAAATAGATTTTCTCAGTTTAACATTTTTCATACTGTAAGCAGTTTTGACATTTAGACAATTTATCAATGGCTTCTTTATTGTGGTCTGTTTCCTCTTCTTTCTACTCATTACATGCAACAAATTAAATTTCACTAATATTTAAAGATCAGTGTTGACCTTTGCATAGCCATTTTCTAGTTCCTGTTAATACAAACATCTTGTTTGCTGATGTTCATTTTCAATATTTTGCTGCACACAATTTCCATTATTCCAAAGAGACTTGTATCCAGTTGAAGTGCATTTTTTCAGTGACCTTGCAAAATAATTGCTATGGCTTATATCAGGAATTTGGTGGGGGGGGGGGGGTATGCTTGCATAAGAAAATAATAATAACAACAATAAAATAATCTTTGCCTACCATCTCCTCTTATATATGTACCCACCTTTCTTATCTACAAAAATATGGACTTAATTCTTGTTAGGATGTATTTCAGTCACAACAATAAAAAGACAAAGAAACAGAAATGTTGGCAATACAATCATGATAATTAATTCTAGATTACAACTGCATATGCTATACATGGATAGAAAGAAATGGGACTTTGAAGACAGAGTAAACTGAATTTCAGGAATAATTCCTAAAGAGCTGAGTTAAAGACAAGAGAACACTGAAATGCTCTTATCTAAACCAATGCTAACTGGTGAAATAATTTGTCAATTTAGATTTACTGTTTTCAAAAGCATATAAATCAAAGAGTGTTGCAAAGTGAGCAAGAATGGAAAAAAAGATAGAGATCCTTTCTCTTCAAATAGAAAAGACAGTGAAAATTTTTGAAGTGGCCTCCAGCTATCACCTCAACCTTGTCAGATTTCACTTGTCAACACTTTGATGACAGATTGCCACCCCCTCCTCTAAAAAACAAACCCTAGTAACTGTTGAAAGAAACGGCTTCTTATAAAAGTGGAATATCTCATGCAATTTGATAGTTGTATACTTTAAAATCTTTTTTCCCCCAAAGAGACTTGAAAAACCTTTTTCTATGTTTATTATCAAAACTTAAAAGCTGAAGAACACTCCCAGTGTGGGGAAGAATAGGGGGTATAACATTTTTAAATACCTACTTAATGCATTTTATATTCATTATTTCATCTAATCCTCACAGTAACCCTCTGGAATTGTGTACTAAATTGTGCATGTATTTGCCTGCGTACATATGGTGTGCATGGGCATAAAAGTATTTTTCTGGGCAAGGAATAGCAGTTTCTCCAAGGAGTCTTTTTGCCTGCCCTCCCCCAACCCAAATCAACTCTGATAGACTAGAAATCTCTTAATTTAGATATGAAAATAGGTCTAAGGAGGTAAAGTAATTTGCACAAGTTCAGTCAGTTTGTTATAGGAACAGTTAGGGCTAGAATTCATGTCCACAGATTATCTGTGCAGTGCTCTTTCTACTCTACCTCCCTCTGCCTAAATGCTATGCTAAATAGAGCCTTTTAGTTAAGCTTCTGCTTAAGCACCTAAGACAGGTGTCAGTTTAGACTGATGTAATTAATCCATGGTGAAAGATACAGATGAAACCTATTTTCTGGCCAAATTTAATTTATTTTGCTTGGAAAACCCTTGGAGGAAGTTATGTGAATGAGTATTTAAGGATTATTTTTAATTAGTATATTAGCAGTTTTTAAGTAAAATGATGTATCTAAAACATCTGATTAAAACTGGTATTTCTTAGACACTAAAGAATCTTCACACTATTTACTTAACAAACTTCACAGATAATACAAAACTAAGCTCTAACATGAATTATTAATGTTTTACAGCTGAATGTTAAATGAATTAAGGTCTTCTTTTTAAGTTATTGCATTATATCAGAGGTTTAGTTCTATTTTGACTCCCCTTATTGGGTGGTAGTTCTCACTAAATTCACAAGCTCCTCAATCTCTATGACAAGTTCTTAATGAAATGTAAACAAGCCCTAAAAGCTCCCAGTTCATAAGAATTTTGCAGTGAATCCTTTTATATTGTGATTGCATCTTCCTTCATACTCTTTATTCCCTGATTGGTCATTTTCACCTTTACTAATGGCTTGTCACAGCATAATTACTTACATAATACTTTTGGTATTTTGTTTCAGTACTTGAATGGAAAACCAAAGAAGGTAACTCAGGAAAGAACAGCCTTTTCTTATTGAAATGAAGACTGTGAATAACCACCAAGTTCCCCCTGAGAAGGGATCAGTTTCACCTTAATACATTTAATACAGGCATACATCATCACAGCTTAAAATGTTAATAATTTCCTAATGAGTAGAAAATTATTAACTAATATTTAAAAATCAGAATAAAACAAGGAAGATTCTAGATTACAATGTTTTACCTTAAAGCCCAAACAAATCATGGATTAAAAAAAAAAAAAATGTTTCCCATGCTTTTCAGACTGGACTGTCTTATCGAGGAGTAAATAGAATAACATATTTGAAAATATGTGGCAAATGACCATTGTTCAATAAATGTCAGTTTCCTTTTCCTCAATATTCATATCTATAAAACAGACCCCGATTTCAATAGAAAAGAAAAAAATACTCTGATTATTTTAGTGTTTCACTAAGTATCATTTCATCTTCTAATTATTTTAGTTTGGGTCAATCTACATTTGCAAAGCATCTACCATGTCCCAAATTGGGCCAGACATTGTGCTAGGCATTCAAGATACAAAGGTGGGAAAAAAAACCAAGAACTTACATGTGAGGAGGTGGTAACTTAGTGGAGGATGGGGGGATGGGAAGAGAAAAACAATGAATACAATTACATCAGAGTATGGAAAATAAAGTAGAATCATATCCAAGGAAGAAAGTACAGAGAAAAGAGTTATCAATTCTAACGTCTAACACAATCTCAGCCACAAAAATTGAAATTATAAATCTATTTTCAGAACCAGAGGCCTCTTTAGAGAAAATGAATACCTAGCATAGGACTGGGTCACATAAAGCTACTGTATGCTTCACATTGAAACTTTATGTATCTGATAATCAATGTATACATTTAGCACAGTGTTGCTTTTTTTTTAATCAGAATTCAACATTAAATCAGTAGCACTTTATAATCAATGGTAAATTAGAATGAAGGAAACATTGCCTATATCAATGCTTGATTGATTTTTTTTTTTTGGTAGCACAACCAGCTCAAAGTTGGCAACATACACAAAAATCCTACATAGAGGACCATCCCAATAAAGATAGGGGGTTCAGCACATATAAAATGACAGTAAACAACAGAAAGAAAACTCACAAGGCAAGGAGAATGAGAAATAGGGCAACAAAATAGTTATCAACAAAATTTTGGAGAGTAAAAAGCTGATGGATAAGAGGTAACTGACAATAGACTCAAAAAAGTGTAAAGCCAAGAATACATATAGGGTGGATGGCTAAGAGCCAAAGAGTTCATGCACTAGAACTCTAAAAAGTCTCAGAAACTAGAAGCACCAAGTACTTTTGAAGGAATGCTTAGGATTGAAAACAAGAGAACTGTTTGAAATTCTATGTAAAGAATACTTAGACTTCTAGGTGCTATTCTCTGCCAGCACAGCTGGACTATCCCTCCCTATCATAGAAGAAAACTGTAAAATGACTCTTTAGAGGTGGTTTCAGAGCAACTACTTAAGAAACAAAACATTACTGAAGAATAAGAGAGCTACTCTGAAAAGAAGGAGGAAAGGGAGGAAATAAAAATAAGACAGCCAAAATAAATAACTCAAATGAGTGTTGAGGAAATCTCCCAGAAAGTAAAAAGAAATGCATACTTACACACACACACACACACACACACACACACACACAGAGAGAGAGAGAGAGAGAGAGAGAGAGAGAAAGAAAGAAGAAATCTGGAGAATCAGTCAGATTAATCCTAAATCACACATATGACTAAGGAAGAAAATAGAGACAATGGAAGGAAGGGAAGAAATTATCAAAGAAAAAATACAAGAAAATTTCCCAGAACTGAAGTACATGAGTTTCTAGGTTGAAAGAAATTGTCAAGTACCCAACACAATGGTTTACAAAAGAGTCACCCCCCAGGCATATCATTACGAAATCAAAACACTGGAGATAAACAAAAATCTTAGGTTTCCAGAGAAGAAAAAAATAAACCATGACAAAAACAGGTCACTTAAAAAGGACAAGGCATCAGACTTCTCAACACCAGCAATGGAAGTTAGAAGTCAAGGAAGTACTGCTTTCAATTTCTCAAGGAAAATTATTTCCTACCTATAATTCTATATGTAGCCAAACTATCACTTCAGTGTGAGATTAAAGATGTTCAAAGAGGCAAGGTCTCAAAAATTATCATGCATTTTTAAAAGGAAATTACTGAAAAATGTGTCCCACCAAAGGATACAATTAACCATGAAAGAGGACGATATGGGATCCAGGAAATAAAGGATCCAACACAAGAACAAGGAAAAAGGATTTCCAGAATAGCAATAAATGGAAATCATACAAGGATAAAACTGTATCTCATGCACAATAAAGAGAGCAAGCTCCATGAAGAATATTGCCAAGAAAAAAAAATTGACAGTAACAGACTATCTGATACACACAAATCTACAGAAAGAAGATTTATACTTTTGCTGGGAAAGTTGGGATGAGAAAATAATAGGTCTATAAAAAATAAGCAAATTGTAAAAGTAATGCAATTATTAACTGCATAGAAAACACAATTATACAAGAAGAAAAATGTAATCTTTGTATGTTACACTGCTAAACTTTTATTACATACAGTTAGAATACTGGAGACATACAATTCAGATTAACCAAAAACTGTGGTATACCTGTGCTGGAAGAGAGAGAAGTTTGTATGGGAGGGCATAAGTGCTAAGGCAGGGGTTAAGTTCTCTTCCAAAGTGACAATTTAATAGGCTAAAAAGTAAAATTTTCAAAATGAAGAAATAAGCAATGCATGTTGTTTACAAATACAGAGGTAAACACCAGAAGAAATAACTAAAGAACTGAAAGTGCTTGCCTCTGGTTGGTGCTGAGGATCAGAAATGCCGTGGTTATTGATAAGCCTTACAGAACTCTCCTTATACTATGTATGTGTGCCATTTTGATTTAAAGAAAAAGTTTCCCACCTCGTCCCAAGTTTATTCAGAACACATCTGAAGACAGAAATAGCAGTGAACATTGAGTAAATGTTTCAATCCTGCTGTCTCACTCACTCCTATGCTAACAATGCCTTTAATGTCTTGGTGGGCATCCTTTATTCTCCCTCAGTTGATGGTCTATTTAACCACTGTAGTAGCAGCTAATCATACTACTTCAACAGGCACTCTCCATGAAAGAATACTTTCTATTAGAAATAAAATTAGTATTTTCCTGAGATAATTCACCACTTTGACTCTGCAACATTCCACGACGTTATGGCATTTAAAAATAGGTGTGAAACTGCAGAGCTACCCACAGTTAGCATTTATTTTTTTAGGAGATGCATATTCTGTAGATTGTCAAGCTAACTTATTAAAGCATTAGGTAGACATTAAATACCCAACTACAGATACGGAGCTTGGGAGTGAGATCTAGAATAAAAATGTTAGGGAGCCAATTAAGTAGTTGAAGCCATAAATGTGGATGGTGTGAGAGGGTGGTAGGTAAAGGAGTATCAGGACAGAGGGAGGGTTGTTTGTTTGTTTGTTTAAGATGGAAGAGACGTAAACTATCAATTATTCTCATCACTCTTGTGTTTGCAACCTCTTCTCCCATATCCTC
This sequence comes from Lynx rufus, assembly GCF_022079265.1. Taxonomy (NCBI): domain Eukaryota; kingdom Metazoa; phylum Chordata; class Mammalia; order Carnivora; family Felidae; genus Lynx; species Lynx rufus. Next base: position 81,601,890 of record NW_025814896.1, read on the forward strand.
CTTCCTAGAGGAATTAGACAGGGCCAGGGCTGCAAAGAGCACAGCGTCAATACTTGGTTTTGGTGCCAACTCAGGCTGCAGCTGTGTGTCTGTAAACAGTACAGTTCAGAATTTGTCACAGATGGTGCCAACCAATGAGAAGGTGTCTAGGTATTCAAAGCAGGGTTTGCTATTTTTTCAGTAGTTAGTAAATATTATATGCCAGTTATTTTCTAATAAAGAAAAATTGGGTGGTATACATATTTTAATTACAAAATATTTTTTAAATTTATAGCTTAATACATATCAGTGCATGGCGGATTTGGCATGAACACTGGTTTAACTACATATTCCTTTCCATAGACATTCCAATGTACACTTACATAAAGTACCTAATTTATTAAATTAATGTTTGGACATGATTTATTCAAACGTCAGTTTATGGTATGACTTTGTTACAAATTATTCAATATGTGGCATACTCAGAAAAGTGCTTTAACTTAAAGATACTCAATAAAAGGTTTAACACTCTTATAAAGCAATGGTCAACTCCTGAAAACTACATTTGTGTTGGGTGTTATTAGCCTTCTACATATAAATCTCTGATTATGCTAATAAGGAAATAAATGTAATTTGCCTTTAGAAGTTGCATTTACTTGTTTTTAAACTCAGCAAGTTTGAAAAATCTCAAAGGTTTTAAAGTTATTCATTTTATGTTTAATCAAGAAGAAAGAAGTTCTCTTCTCAGCTAATTAGAGAGTTCCCACTATATGGTGAGTGCTTTGTATGCATTTTTCTCATTTAGACTTTACAACACCCATATGAGGTAGTATTTTCCTGTTTTATAAAATAGAAAAGTGACGGAGGTGTATTTTAACACAAATCTAAACCAAACTCATCATTTTGTCACTACATGCTTCTTTCACTGTAGGTAGGGTATTTAAGACCACTTAAAATTTTTTTTTAATGTTTTATGTATTTTTGAGAGAGAGACAGAGTATGAGCAGGGGAGGGGCAAAGAGAGAGGGAGGCACAAAGTCTGAAGCAGGCTCCAGGCTCTGAGCTGTCAGCACAGAGCCTGATGCGGGGTTCTAACTCATGAACCATGAGATCATGACCTGAGCAAAAGTTGGATGCTTAACTGACTGAGCCACCCAGGCACCCCAAGACCATTTTTAAAGAAGTTGTGACTGCTCCGCCCCATTTTCCAGCTGCTACAGCTGTCCATGAGGCTCAGTACCTTCCTTTGCAGATGACTGTCACCCTCCAGGCCAGAGTGAGAGGGCATAGCCAGAACCATGTTGTGATGACAAACAGCCTATGAAGACCACTTTGAGAGAGGGAGAGCTGGCCCCTCCACAACGACCAGCACTCCCTTGCCAACCACATGCTTGAGCCTCCTGGGCCTTATATCCACCAGCTCCAGGCCAGCCATCAGATCACTGCAATCTCTTGAGAGATCCAGCACCAGAACTGCCCATTGAAGCCACTCTCGAATATATGATGCACACAAACTATGAGGACAACAAATGTTTAAGTTCTGATATTCTTTTATTAGATTAAATATATGAGCAATTCATTTTGAATGTGGGTAACCTTTCCAGTCTTACCACCAACTCATTTCCCTTCCCCAACATGTAATACTCTATGGCTACAAAGAAAGCTCAATGTCTTACTAAAAGAGAGAGGGGGGAGGACAAGACAGAGCATGGAGAAAGGAAGAAAGGAAAAAAGGAAAAAAAAACAAAAACAAAAACTCCGCCCTTGCAAGTCTTTCTATCAGTCACCACCCCGATGTTCTCTTTTCCCTTCTTGACTCAGCTTCTTCTAAAACATATCGTGGGGCACCTGGGTGGCGCAGTTGGTTAAGCGTCCGACTTCAGCCAGGTCACGATCTCGCGGTCCGTGAGTTCGAGCCCCGCGTCGGGCTCTGGGCTGATGGCTCAGAGCCTGGAGCCTGTTTCTGATTCTGTGTCTCCCTCTCTCTCTGCCCCTCCCCCGATCATGCTCTGTCTCTCTCTGTCCCAAAAAAAAAATAAAATAAAATAAACAAACGTTGAAAAAAAAATTTTTTTAAAACATATCCTAATCTTGCTACTTCTTTCTATCTCCATTATTACCTCTCTAGCTTAGAACACCATCTTTTCTTGTATGGAGCATTTATTTCATGGCTTCTGACCAGTCTCCCATTTCAACATTTGAACCTTCATAATTCATTTCCCATAGAAATATAAAAATATTTTTATAATTTTAATATATAATGTATAATATGTAATCATAGTTAATATAAAATATTTTTAAATATACAAATTAGTCCATTTTATTCATTTGTATGAAGCTCTTCAAAAGCTTTTCCTTGCATGTCTTAAAATCCTTACACTGGCTTATATATGCCTATGTGAGTGGCCCCTACTTCTATGTAATCTTCCTTCACTCTCCCTAGAAAGACAAGTCGGGATAAAAGCGTAGACCTTTCAATTAAATGCAGCAAATCTGAACTTCATCCCACGTGTCAATAATTTTCAAACTTTTTTTTCCTGGTAGACCACTTTTTCCTTCAATAAAATATTACACTCAGCTCCAATATATAAAACTTGTAAAAGTAGAGATGCTCTGGTAGAAGCAAGGTCCAGGGGTCCATCCCTAATACCCCTTCCCACCACTAATACCAACAGTTCTCTAAGGCCAAATGGCTACAAGTAGGGGGACAACCTTTATTTCTCAATTTCTAGTTGTATCGCATTGCTTGGATTGACCTTCCCTGGCTTAACTTTTCTCCCACATTTTGTCTTTTAACTCTGAGAATATTTATTTGACCTTATCTTCCAGATTACTATTTCAGTCTGTAAGATTTATTACCTTGTTTTACTCTTCTCATATACAGAAGATATACTTTTTTTAAAAATGTTTATTTATCTTAGAGAGAGAGATACAGAGCATGAGCAGGGATGGGGCAGAAAGAGATGGAGACACAGAATCCAAAGCAGGCTGCAGGTTCTGAACTGTCAGCACAAAGCCCAACGCAGGACTCAGATTCAGGAGCTGCGAGATCATGACCTGAGCCAAAGCTGGATGCTTAACTAACTGAGCCACCCAGGAACCCCAGAAGATACACTCTTGGTCAACACAGGTTTGAACTGCACAGGCCCACTTATACCAGATTTTTGTCAATAAACACACTACAGTGCTATGAAGATATTTTCTCTTCCTTATGATTTGCTTAATACATTTTCTTTTCTCTAGCTTACTTTAAGAGTATAGTATTTAATATATATCACATACAAAATATGTGTTAATCAACTGTTTATATTATCAGTAAGGCCTCCAGTCAACAATAGGCTATTCGTAATTAAGTTTTGGGGGAGTCTAAAGTTATACTTAGATTTTAGACTGTGCATGGAGTTGGCACCCTCAGCCCCCCACATTGTTCAATGGTCAGTGGTATGTGGTGTGTGTGTGTGTGTGTGTGTGTGTGTGTGTGTGTCAGAGACAATGAGATCATTGTCTCATTGCTTCTTTTGAATAGTGGTCTATTCTTGTTCCATTATCTTCTGGAATCTCTCAGAAGTTATTTATTTGAATATATTTTATATGCTCTTCTTTGAATTAAACATTTCATCCAAATCAGTGGTCTGTTCATCTTGGCTCTTCTTTTCCCTGCTGTTGGTTCTTTTATCAGTCTCTGATGATCCTTGGCCATCCATTCGTATTTATAAACAAAAATTTCATTTGATGAGTATACACAGCTGGCCATATAGGTGTTTCGCCAATCTGGTCTCTCTCCTGTACAGGAAGGCTGACTGCTGATAATATAATGGCCAGAGTCATATTAAGATGTGTAGACTAGCATACAGAGGCAAGATGAGGAGGCTCCAAGTGACAAAAACAAAAGAGTTTTACTCTGGTTGTGGAAAACTCTAACATATTTCCCTCCTGGGCAGGGCTATCTTTTATTTTTCCTCCATCTACATCTGTAACATAGGTAAATCCTCCCAAGGTACTTCCTGTTCTACTCTTTTCTCATGTCCCTACAGCCACATTGGGAGCCTTTCCCAGATAAGTAGTTTACCTAATGTATGGTTTTGAAATTTCAGAAATGGGCCAATGCAACTGCTGCCTGCTATTGCTACTATGTGTATGTATGTGTGCATATGTATATGCATGTCTATGTGTATGTGTGTGTGCATGTGTCAGAGAGGGAGAGAGAGAGAGAGGGAGAGAGAGAGAGAGAGGGAGGGAGGGAGAGAGAGAGAGAGGGAGAGAGAGAGGAAAGAAGGGAGTAGACATGAGTATCTGCATGATTTGAGGAGAAAGAACTGGGCAAAGAGAAATACTTTCTTCTATTTAAGGCACATACCTTTAAATAATTACTCCTACTACCAAGAACTTGAAAGTTTTGATGCTCTACTTTCATGCACAGTTGTTTTCTGTGCCATTTTGGGCTGTCATTTTCCAGCCTTCTGCTTTCTGTCTCTCAGGAATTCCTCACAATTTCTGATGGCACCATTTCCTGTCATCCAACAGTGCTGAAAATTTATCTTTTAATTCTTCCGGTTTGAAAGAATTTGGAAAAGAAAGGGAAGTAGTGGCATCTATTCAAAAAGTGATTTAGAACAGGAAAAGGCCCTAGAATATCTATAAATTTAAAAGAAAGATATAGTGGAGTAACAAAGGCTATAGATAGAATAACATTCAAACCTCTTGTCATGACCTACTTCTCTAAATTCATCATTTAGCACTGTCCTCCTTAGCTCACTACAATCCAGAAACATGGGCTTTCTGTTTCTCAAAAAATATTAATCTTATTCCTACTTCAGAGCTTTTGTGCTGTTCTTTTATGTAGAAATCTGATTCTTCTCGTAATTCAGATCTCTGTGCATATCAATTCTTCCTAAAAGTCTTCTCCAATGATGACCATATAAAATAGGACCATCTCAGTTTCTGTCACACCATTCTTTTTAATTTTAACTTTATTGGGCTTATCTTATTCTAAGATTATCTTGATTATTTCTTTGCTTGTTTGTCTCAGTACCTCCACTAGCATAAGTGCTACATAAAGCTGCTTTGTAACATCCATACTGTATCATAATAAATATTTGGTAAATGAAGATTTGAGAAGACTTAGCCATGACACAAGATCTCAGAAGTCCAAAGAGAAGAGCATGAAAATCAAAGTTGAAGCGTTAGCCATGAAAAAAAAATGACTTATTTCTGAGATAGATAAGAATGAAAGAGGATGAAGATTAAGGTGTTTTGAGATGCTGGAAGATAATTCTGTATAGGTATCTCAGGTTTCTGCAAAAAAAGGCACTGAGTGCCCTTTTTTTCTACACTATCTTTTCAAGGATAGCAAACAACCCTGGAAAATAGAGTTAATGTTTCTTATGAAGCAAAGGGCAGGCATGCTTACTTCCAATTATAAAAGATTTAGGTTCCCTAAGCTCACGGTTCCTCTTCCATAATGCAGCCCACTGCATGTGTAGGTGCCAGCTGGCACTCTTCAGGGAACTAGGGTTCAGGGAACCAGTGCAAAGAATGCTAGTACTTCAACCCCTCGATTGCTGTGAATGAAAACTGTCTTTCACCTCTGACCCAGGCATCTTATGTTTTCTACCAGCATCCATAAAACTGTAGTGGGCTAACTTACTAGTGTGCAAGTAAGGTAAAATGTCAGACTCTTCATGCTTCTTTTTTCCTTTTTTTTTTTTTTCCTTTTCCGAGTAAGTGCATGCACACACAAGCATGCACACGTGTGAGCAGGGGAGGGGCAGAAAGACAGGAAGAGAGAATCTTAAGCAGGCTCCACACTCAGCGCGGAGCCCCGCACCAGGCTTGATCTCACAATCCTAAGATCACAAACCCGGCTGAAATCAAGAAGTCGGAGGCTTACGCAACTGAGCCACCCAGGCCCCCCTCCTCATGTTTCTTGATATGAAGTGGGGACCAAAAAAAGTGACACATTAAAGCTTAATAACTTATTTTTTCCTAATGAAGAATGGAAAGAGGTCTTCTGTTGAGTTAAGGCAAGGTGAATAGGGGGAGGCTTAACACAAGCGATTTTAGATAAAGTCACTATGAGAAAAAGGAAAGGAAGCAAACTGGAAGTGAATGCCTCCACTTCACCCTGTCCCTTCCACCAGTTCAAATACTGTTGTTGGGGTTTTTTGCTTGTTTTATACTAATTTGCTATTCTCTCCAGTGCTGTAGTTTAATTGGGTTCTGGCCCTGTGCTGCTTTTCCTGGACTATTTCAATAATCTCTCTGAAGAACCTGTCTTTGTCCCAATCTAACCTGGTAGATTAATCTTATCAAAAAACAAATCTTTTATCATTCTTTTATTTATAAAACACTGAAAATTACATTAATGGCATGATCACATGAATTTTTTTTTAAATTGTGAAATATATCATACAAAGTATGAAATATAAAAGTACTATTTAATAAATACAATGAATATCTTGTATCCACCATACAGCTTAAGAAACAGGACACTACCAGTACCTTAAAACCCTCCTGTCCCCTCCCAGTCACATCTCTCCCATTCCCTCCTCCAGAAGTGACTAACATCCTGAATTTTGGGTTACTTTCCTTTTTCAAAATAGACTACTACCTATATGCATATCCTTAAAGAATATGTTGCTGTAAGTGGATAAACAAGATGTGGTATATCTATACAATGAAATATTAGTATTATTCAGCCTTTAAAAGAATGAAATCATTCTAGTTAAAATCCTCCTATGTCTTCCTATTGCCAAAAACATACAGCATGTCAAGCAAGGCCTTCATTATCATTTCCCCCTACTACCCATCTAGTCCTATCTCTAACATGAACCCTAGAACTGTCACTAGCTGACATACAACTTGTTAGTTCTATAGCTTTATACTTTCCTACCTTTTACTATGTTGCCCCTTTACCTGGAATATTATTTCCCACCATTCAGGAGCTTCCTTAAATGTGATTTTCAGATGCAACCTTCTCCATGAAACATCCCTGAAGCAAAGACAGAATCTTTCCTTCATCTGACATTACACAGCACTTCATCTGAATTTCCCATAAATATTGTGCATTTTCTACCATTATGTTTCTACTCTGCCTGATATCCTTTTAATCACTCCCATCCATTGGTTTCAGTGACACTGCACTCTCCTCATTTTCATCCTACCTCTCTCTACCTGCTACTTTCTAATATTTTTCACTGGTTCTTCCTCTGTCCATCTCTGAAATATTGGATCCCTTAGGGTCCTCTTTTCAGAATCCTCTGAGATCTCATCTCTTTATATCCTTCCTGTAAAACACCCCATCTACTCCAATTACTACCTATATGCTGATGACTCTTAGTCACTAGTCCTCATTTCTCTCCTGAGCAGCTAGTTTATATATCCAACTTCTACTGGCCATCTCCACACACTCTTTCACATTAGTTTGGAAGTTTACCATTTATAAAACTGAATTCATATTCTTCCCTTTCTGACTCCTTCCATTATTCCAATCACATTGAATGAATGCACTATGTACCTAGTTACCTGGGTTAGAAACTTGAGTGTCACCTTTACTACTATTTCTTCCACAAACCTCCACATCCTATCACCAACACTGTTGCTGTTACCAGTTAAAACTTCATAAATTCATCTAGTTCTTTCCATCTCTACTGTACCAAAATAGCTTATGACTTTTTATCTCAACCAATTACTCAGAAAGTCCTCATCGTGTATCTTCGTCTCTAATCTAACTTCTTCCAACCCATTCTCCATCCTGCTGCTAGCACAATCTTTCCAAACAGCAACAAGAATTGTGTCATTTCTCTGAAAAACCTTAACAGCTTCCCACAGCACCAAGGTTGAAATTCCAAAATACACAAGACCACACATGAAATACTCCTTGTTCATGCCACCACCATCATCTCTGATCACTGAAGTCTTAGAGTCCCATGAGTCATGCCATGTTTTCTAACTCCTCTGTGCCTTTGCACATACTTTGTGTGAAATGCACTTAACCATCCCTACTTCCCTTCCCCTTCCAACACTTCACCTGGTTAACCCTTATACATGCTAAGCCTCAGGTTAGCCAAAACTTTCTCCAGGAAACTTTCCCCAACACCAGGCCCCACTAAGGTTTGGTTAGATGGACAAACCTAATTCCACCACAGGTACTTTCAGTGTATCCTGTATGTTCCCCAATCATAGTACATCAACTTACATACTTAGATTTTAATTACCTATTTACTTGTCTGTGTTCCACACAAGACTGAAATCAACTTGAGCCCTGATAACTTAGTTACTCTTATGGAACATATGAGATGTTTTATAAATATTTGTTGTCAAATGAATGAAAGAATGTTTTATCTCTGCTAAATAAGAACATATGTCCCCCAATGACAAAATCTGAGTCTGATAAATTTTCAAACATCATATACTATGCTCAAAAAAACCAAGAATTTTAAAAATTTCACAAAGGTCAAAATAAGAACATGATCTACATTCAAAAGTATGGCTCAAGGAGCACTTGAGTGGCTCAGTTGGTTAAGTGTCTAACTCTTGACTTTAGCTCAGGTCATGATCTTACAGTTCGTGAGATCGAGCCCCTCATTTGGCTCTGCACTGATAGTGCAGAGCCTGCTTGGGATTCTCTCTCTCCCTCACTCTCTGCCCCTCCCTTTCTCTCTTTCTCTCAAAAATAAATTTATTTTTTAAAAAGTATGACTCGAAATGCTAGGAAAGGAACCCCAAGAGTCACACAGTCCAGACTCTTGACTTTAATCAAGTAAAATATAATCAATCCCTCAATTATATATGACCAAGTATTTACAAGTTGTTGTTAGCAATATTATTTAAAGTAATATGTGAAATTATAAAATTAGACTCCCAAATAAGATGTTAAAATAAAAATGGACTCTAAGAGGTACCCATATTGGTAAAGAAGGCAAGCCAACACTATTTGCAGATAACATGATACTCTACGTAGAAAATTCTGAAGACTTCACCAAAAGAACTACTGGAAGTAATACGTAAGTTCAGTAAAGTTGCAGGATACAAAATTAATACCCAGAAGTTGGTAGCAGTTTTACAAATAATAACAAAGTAGCAGAAAGAGAAATTAAGAAAACAATTCCATTTACAGTTGCACCAAAAAGAAAAAAATACCTCAGAACTTAACCAAAGAAGTGAAAGACCTGCACTCTGAAAACTACAACACACTGATGAAAGAAACTGAAGACCGCCCAAGCAAATGGAAAGATACTCCATATCATGAACTGAAAAACCAATACTGTTAAAATATCCATACTACCCAAGCCAATCTACAGATTCAATGCAATCCCTATCGAAATACCAACAGCATTTTTCACAGAACTGGAACAAACAATCCTAAAATTTGTATGGAACCAAAAAAGACCCTGAATAGCCAAAACAATTTTGAGAAATAAGAACAAAGCTGGAGGTACTGATTCCAGATTTCAAGATATACTACAAAGCAGTAGCAATCAAAACAGTATGGTACTGGCACAAAAACAGACACACAGATCCATGGAACAGAGCAGACAGCTCAGATATAAACACACTTTTACGGCCAATTAAGCTATGACCAAGAAGACAAAAATATACAATGGAGAAAAGACAGTCTCTTCAACAAATGGTGCTGGGAAAAGTGGACAGCTACATACAAAAGAAAGAAATTGGACCACTTTCTTATATCATATACAAAAATAAACTCAAAGTGGATTAAAACGACCCAGGTCTGAGACCTGAAACCATAAATGTCTCTGACATCAGCCATAGTAACATTTTTCTAGGCATGTCTGAAAAGCTTTTTGCACAGTGAAGGAAACCAACAACAAAAAAGGCAAACTCTTGAACAGGAGAAGATATTTGCAAATGACATATCCAATATAGGGTTTATATCCAAAATATATAAAGAACTCACACAACTCAACACCAAAAAAATATCCAACTACCTGATTAAAAATGGGCAGAGGACTGAACAGTTTTCCAAAAAAGACACACAGATGGCCAACAAGTGAAGAGACGCTCAACATCACGAATCACTAGGAAGATGTAAATCAAAACCACAATGAGATATCACCTAGCACCTGTCTTAACAGCTACTATCTGGGCACCTGGGTGGCTCAGTCCCTTACGTGTATGAATCTAAATTTCGGCTCAGGTCATGGTTTCACAGTTTGTGAGATCAAGCCCCACATTGTGCTGTTAGCGCAGACCCTACTTGGAATTCTCTCCTCCTCTCCCTCTGCCTCTCCTCTGCTCATGGGGTCTCTCTCTCTCAAAATAAATAAATTAAAAAAAATTTTTTTTAAGTTTTTAAATTTTTTTTTAATGTTTATTTATTTCTGAGACAGAGAGAGACAGTGTGTGAGCAGGGGAGGGGCAGAGAGAGAGGGAGACACAGAATCAGAAGCAGGCTCCAGGCTCTGAGCTGTCAGCGCAGAGCCCGATGCAGGGCTCGAACTCACAAACCATGAGATCATGACCTGAGCCCAAGTCGGTCGCTCAACCGACTGAGCCACCCAGGTGCCCCTAAAAAAAAGTTTTTTATTAAAGAATGGCTGTTATCAAAAAGACAAAAACTAACAAGTGTTGATGAGGATGTGGAGAAAAAGGAACTCTCTTACACTGTTGGCAAGAATGTAAATTGGTAGAGCCACCTTGGAAAACAGTATGGAAGTTCCTAAAAAAATTAAAAATAGAAATACCATATGATCCAATAATTCCACTACTGGGTATTTACCAAAAAAACCCCTCAAAATACTAATTTGGAAAGGTATATGTACCCCTATGTTTATTGCAGCATTATTTATAGTAGCCTATGGAATTATGGAAGCAATCCAAGTGTCCACCAATAGACAAATCGATAAGGAAGATGATGTGTGTATTACATGAACAGCCATAAAAAAAGATGAGATTGTGCCACTAGCAACAACACAGACAGACCAAGAGGGTATTATGCTAAGTGAAATAAGTCATATGAAAAAGTCAAATACCATATGATTTCACTCCTATGTGGAATCAAATAAATAAATAAATAAATAAATAAATAAATAAATAAATAAATAACAGAATCAGACACAGAAAACGAACTGATGGAAAAATTAAGTTACAGGAATAAAAGAATCAGCATAAGGAATATAGTCAAAGATATTGTAATAGTGTTGTACGGTGACAGATAGTAGCTACACTGTGGTGAACACAGATAGCATAAACTTATGGAATCACTATGTTGTACACCTGAAACTAATGTAGCACTGTGTGTCAACTATACTCAAAATAATCAATTAAAATCTGACTCACTACATATGAACTGATTCATTAATAAACTGGGGCAGAAAAATAAGAAACATTGAGAAATGTGACTATCCTATAGAATTAGCTCACTATAATCTATTTGAGTTTAGATTTTTTTACCTTAAAATATTTTAAACCAACCCTTAAAAATTTTAAATTTGCTTTTGACAAATTGCTTTGGGAACTCAAAGGGAGAGAAATTCATTCAAGCAAGATTGTCCAGTTATGAAGATTTCAATACCTCAACAATTTTGCATATATTACTGACATAAGTCTGCTTTAAATATACTATATTACCCCATGTATTTTCTTTATAGCTTAGTATCAATCATCAAAATCACTAGTTTCAACACCTCCTTTAAAAGCATTCATTCATGTCTCATTCAAGGAAAGTATTTTTAAAGCATGTATTATTTTGACATGTATTTTCAAACTAACAAGATTACAGCAATTTATTAAGGGTTTACAGTTTTTAAAGTAGGAAAGCTAGCAGAAAAGATGAAACTAGCCTGATAGAATTTCACTGCCCAATGGGTTATTCATGGAAATCAGTCACTTTTATTTTATTCTGAGATATCATATGAGGTAAGATGCAAGATAACTGTATGGTTAGTGTAGATATGTTCAAAATAATATAGGTTTAGTCATTAGAATTCATAGGCTGGTGTCTATTTCTCAGGTTTTTCTCAATTTTCCTCTTTGCAATTACTGAATCCAACTCCCCCAGAACTTTAATAAACGGCTAAAAAATATTGTTTCAACATCCCATTACTAAAATATTTAAAGGAAACCTATTTTTAGCAAAAATACCATTTGACAAGAGGTGAAACTTTTGCCAAATATATGCAATTATTAATTTTTTTTAATTTTTATATTTTCCTCTAAGACATCCCACAATTTACACTTACATAGAAAACTATATTATCTCATTGCCATCTGGCTAATTTTTTGATGCCTAAATCCCTTCTTTTCACTTAAAGTAAAAACTGTACAGATATTGCAAGGTGAAAGCAGGTAAAATTCTTTCACACTACCAAAACTTCTGTAACGTATAGTTAGAATAAACCAAATATGCTGAATAAGGTCTTCTCTACAAATGATGGTTAAAAATTAACTCTGTTAATACTTTGATTACTCCAAGTATTATCAAACTAATTTTTAGTAATATGTTTCTAATAGCTGAACTATTATCTATAGGCAATCAGATAATTTAACCAATAATTTTAGTAAATAATGTCATTATTGATAGATGAACAGATAGGTAAATAATAGCTAACAAATCACTTCTTGAGTGATTCAGGACATGGTTTGTACTCCCTATTTCTTAAATAGTCTAATAACTTCATTTTTATTGGTATTCTAAATAGAAACAAGGCATTTTATTAAAAGGTTATGTTCCAGTAGCTATTATTTTAACCACACTCAAATATCACCTCACGCCAGTCAGAGTGGTCAAAATGAACAAATCAGGAGACTATAGATGCTGGCGAGGATGTGGAGAAACGGGAACCCTCTTGCACTGTAGGTGGGAATGCAAATTGGTGCAGCCACTCTGGAAAACAGTGTGGAGGTTCCTCAAAAAATTAAAAATAGACCTACCCTATGACCCAGCAGTAGCACTGCTAGGAATTTACCCAAGGGATACAGGAGTACTGATGCATAGGGGCACTTGTACCCCAATGTTTATGGCAGCACTCTCAACAATAGCCAAATTATGGAAAGAGCCTAAATGTCCATCAACTGATGAATGGATAAAGAAATTGTGGTTTATAGACACAATGGAGTACTACGTGGCAATGAGAAAGAACGAAATATGGCCCTTTGTAGCAACGTGGATGGAACTGGAGGGTGTGATGCTAAGTGAAATAAGCCATATAGAGAAAGACAGATACCATATGTTTTCACTCTTATGTGGATCCTGAGAAACTTAACAGAAACCCATGGGGGAGGGGAAGAAAAAAAAAAAAAAGAGGTTAGAGTGGGAGAGAGCCAAAGCATAAGAGACCCTTAAAAACTGAGAACAAACTGAGGGTTGATGGGGGGTGGGAGGGAGGGGAGGGGTGGGTGATGGGTATTGAGGAGGGCACCTTTTGAGATGAGCACTGGGTGCTGTATGGAAACCAATTTGACAATAAATTTCATATATTGAAAAAATAAATTAATTCAAAAACATAAAATAAAATAAAAAGAAAGAGAAAGAAAAAACACAATAAGAAAGAATAAACTTGGGAATAAATTTTTATTTATTTTTTTTAATATATGAAATTTATTGTCAAATTGGTTTCCATACAACACCCAGTGCTCATCCCAAAAGGTGCCCTCCTCAATACCCATCACCCACCCTCCCCTCCCTCCCACCCCCCATCAACCCTCAGTTTGTTCTCAGTTTTTAACAGTCTCTTATGCTTTGGCTCTCTCCCACTCTAACCTCTTTTTTTTTTTTTTTCCTCTCCCCCATGGGTTTCTGTTAAGTTTCTCAGGATCCACATAAGAGTGAAAACATATGGTATCTGTCTTTCTCTGTATGGCTTATTTCACTTAGCATCACACTCTCCAGCTCCATCCACGTTGCTACAAAGGGCCATATTTCGTTCTTCCTCATTGCCACGTAGTACTCCATTGTGTATATAAACCACAATTTCTTTATCCATTCATCAGTTGATGGACATTTAGGCTCTTTTAACTTGGGAATAAATTTAATCAGAAGATTAAAAATCTGTATTTTGAAAACTATAAGATATTAATGAAAAAAATTGAAGATGACATAAATGGAAATATATTCCCAAAAAAAACCAATTACATTTAAAAACAACTAAATTTCAAAAATCTATATAGAAATTATGTCCTGTATCACTATTCAAGGTGGTTTCAAGATGATCTACACAATGTTTTTAAACTTTTTTTTTAATGTTTATTTATATTTGAGAGAGAAAGAAAGCACAAGTGGGGGAGGGAGAGAGAGAGGGATACACAGAATCTGAAGCAGGCTCCAGGCTCTGGCTGTCTGCGCCCAGAGCCAACACGGGCTCGAACCCATGAACCATGAGATCATGACCTGAGCCAAAGTCAAACGCTTAACCAACTGAGCCACCCAGGCGCCCCTCACAATTTTATTCAGTACAGAAACAAGTCCTATATTAAGAAATAATATTTACTTTACTCATTATTTTTATGAATAAGAGATAAATATTTGACCTCTGTGAACATGCTAAAACATCAAAATAATTGTTTTTCTTTTATAAATAGGTTAACTTCCTATAAAGTTAGATTATTAACAGCTAGTACAAACAAATTAATGAATTAAAAGAAGGTACAGAATTCAGGAAATGCGTTACATAAAATGTTCACTTTTGGAGCAGAGAATATGCACACTCCGTTCAAGAGTAGAGAAAGGAGATTGTTGGTATCAAAGCCTCATCTTACAGTTGGCTAAGGAATGGACATGATACTTGCAAGAGGCACCTCTAACCCTTCGATATAAGGAAATGCTAATGACAGGCCAAAAAGCATGTAAGATTGTGTTTTATGTTAGATATAGAAACAATTATGTCTCTATATGTGATTGCTTATGTTAAATACAAAATGAAGAAGAGCAGCAAGTTGAACTATGTTCCTAATTCAAACATGATTAAATTCTACATTTCAGTTTTCAGTTGGTCCCATTTTGATTTAATAAGCATTTAAACTCAAATGGATTTCAGTAATGTTTATCATTTTCCAAAACTGCACCAAACAGTTCTCACTATCAGAACTTATAATTCAATACAGCATGTAATAAAGTAATAATTATAGTTCTTTATTTCACATAATTCTTAATTGTATAATGTTTAAAACTTCAGATTACTTTCATATTATTTTTACCATATTCTTTCTTGATTTTTCAAAATCATTTAACATTATTAAATATATAGCAAATATTAAAATATGTCACAAATATTTAGATTTTGCCTCAGTATGTATTAAAACAGCAAATGGTTAGTTTCTGCCCTCTTCTCCCTCCCCCCTTTCTTCTCTGATCAACAAATACATTATTAAAATGTTTAAAGTAAGGGTAGAAGAGTCTTGTAAAAGTTAAACTAATTAAGAATTTCAAAGCAATGAGACCACAATACAACTTTTTTTTTTTTTTTAAATATTACTGTCAAATCTCTTTGAGTTAAATTTTTGGTCAGCATGTGAGAATTAGCCATAGCAATCCCATTACCCAAATGAGTATTCTATGTGTAACTTCCTACACATCAAACATAAATTTTTCACAATTTCTTTCAAATATCTAAATATGTACATATATAACACAACATCAAAATTCTTTACAAAACTTTTAAAGACTTACATAATATACATATACACACATATTTACACATCAGTAATATATATACACTACACATACACACATACACATGTACGTTTATATCTCTACACTCTACCAATCTTTTACATAGTTAAGAAGTTAAGTTATAGGCATTAAAAGGATTATCCAAAGTAAGTGCCTGCAGCAATATCCTGACCAGGGTCTGAACGAGCTATATATTTAACAGAGCGTGTCAAATGTGAGGATTCCCATTCGTAAAACTATATGTATTACCTAAATGAAACTGTTTGAAGCCTGAATACTGCATTCAATAATACAGTCTTGGGAAGGAAGAATTTTTTTTTTCTTCCTGAAGTGAATTTGATGCTTTTAAAAGACTGACAGATTTGGAAGAAAAAGTATAGCTCTAAACTAAATTAAGTATTCACAGAACAAACACTGCAGCTGCAAGAGCAATTCAAATTTCCTATCACCAATGTTTCAGTCCTCATTTTAAAAGAACGATTTCTGAGGTCAGAGGTTACTCCCATTTTCATGGCTCTTCACCCCCTGGCTAATATAGCTAACATGGGTACCATTAAATAGTGACAATTGTGATAATGGATACACCTGCAAGACCAGCAAGTCATTTTATAAAAGCTGCCAACTACCATAAAAGTAGTGTTTTTTTCAGGGCACCTGCGTAGCTCGGTAGGTTGAGCGTCCGACTTTGGCTCAAGTCATGATCTCACGGTTTGTGGGTTCAAGCCCCGTTTCCAGCTATATGCTGACAACTCAGAGCCTGGAGCCTGCTTCGGATTCTGTGTCTCCCTCTCTCTCTGTCCCTCCCCCTTTCGTGCTCCTTCTCTCTCTCTCTTTCTCAACAATAATTAAACATTAAAAAAATGTTTTTACAGTGATTTTTCAATTCCACATATTGTTTCTGCAACATTTTATCTAAAACTGGTTACATGACTCAGATATTAACCTGTATTTTTTAAAGAAAATATTGATTACATGTTACATTCCAAAAGTTTCAAAGGGGACTGTGAAAATAAATTTAAAATAAAAGTATATACCATCAAATAAGCCATGAGCAATGGCTCTGCTACTTGGAGTCTGATATATGTATGTGTCTGTGAACACATATACCTATTTCACAAATAGAAAAAAAATAACTTTATTCATAAAGAAATATTATTACCTCAAAATGGAAATATCAAAGATTCAAGAGAAAAATACTAAAGGTGGTAGTCTTGAAGAGAAGTATTATAATGTTAGTGAGAAAAATAATTCATAAAACATAAATCTAAATTTCTAAAAATGTTATAATCTTTGTATAGTACATGGAAAGTAAGTTTTAAAATAAAGTTGTTTTGGTACATTAAGTGAAACTTAAAATCAGTTTTGTATAAGTCTGCATCTGGTAAAGCATATATGATTCAATTAGAAAAATAACATGTAAAAATACACATAGAGTTTGTGTAATTCTATCAGTTATGACAGCTTACTGAAGTACCTAAATTGATTCTGATTTTTCTATGATTATCAGTGAATATTTCAAAATGATAAGATAGTTTCATTTTTTGCTTCTAAAATATTGAAATACATTTAAATATGAATGTAACTGAAATAACATTATTCATTAAATTGGAGGAAGCCAAATGACTTTTTTGAATTCCAAAAAGTACTATATCTCAAACTGGAAAAGAACTTAAAAGGAAACAAGCAAACAAACAAAAAATCAGAATTAGAACTTAAAGCTTTAAATAATTATCTGTATGGAAATATTTTCTTATTTTTAATACACAAGTAAATCAACAAGTTATTTTTCATTTCAGAAACTAAATCTTCAATTTACTAATTTAATGATCTGAACTTACATAGGAATGCAAGGCTTGTTTGTTTGTTTGTTTGTTTTTAGTGGATAAAAAAAGATAAAACATGCCAAGAGGAAAGCTACTTTCCAAGTTTTAACTGATCAACAATCATTTGACAAGATGAAATACAATATACATATAATTGCTCAACTCCTATGGAATTTTAAATTTGAAATAGTAGAGGGTGAGCCTGTTTAATTGTAGAAATAGAGCAATTCAATATTGAAAAATTTATAGAAAACAAAATTGTATCAGTTTTCTTTTTTGTTTTGTGTGGGGTTGTTTTCCTTTCTGTAGTTAGTTGAGCTTAAAATGCAATATAAATAATACACAAATACTTTGAGGCTGTATGATCCAAATCGAAAGACAGACTCCATTTGAATCCCAGAACAATTAATGAAAGAGCAAGATTCATCCATGCATTTTAATATTTTGAGAATTCTTACTTCCAAAGAGTTTCCTCAAACCAGAATTTTAATTTCATCCTCCTGCCTTCCAAGAACACAAACAAAAAAGCCTTTCACATACTTCATTATATGGTCCCTGCACAATTGCACCACCTAGTGTTCACTAGGCAATAAATCTACAAATTTAGTAAAGCTTTCTCAATATTTCAAACAAAAACTACCACTACCACTATAACCATCAAGACACCACGCCACCACTCTACATCAACAATCCAAACTTTAACTTGTTATCTTTGTCTGACTTGTAAAAGTTTAAAATTTGAGATGTATTAAAATTTTAGATTTTAATTGTGATCTATTTAAATAATCTAAACGTGCTCTGAGGTCGTCTCCCAATTCTGAAAATAATGTACTTCAAATGTGTTCAAATTGATGACATATTATCTCGAAAAGAATCACATTTTAAATCTAGAATGTGCTTCAATGCCAAAATTAACAGAGATAAATGAGACAGTGCGTGGTCTCTTCATGGTCAAAGCAATGACATACCTTCTCTGTCTTCTACTTCTTTGGCTTCCTGAGGACAACAGGGCAGCCTCTTGTTCCTGTTCTCCACCCAAAGTCACATTCTAAAGAGTATTTAATTGTGTATAGGGAAGACATACTACTATATTTCTACTACTATAGGTATTTACTGAGGAAATAATTTAAATAATTTATTTTCTCAGTAAATAATTATTAGATTTTTAAAAAAGTAATGTTCCTGTTATACTATTGAGCAAAAATTTTTTAAATGTGCATCCATGAATGATAAAATACCATAGTTATAATAAATTTACAATATTAACCTCATACTTATTTAATAATGTACATACTGATTAAAAGTCATCTTTACTGTTCTACATGGTAATCAAGCATAGATGATAAACTGTTCCCATGAATTACTATAATCAACATTGCCCTTTTATAGTTAAAACCAAGAATTTCTAAAGTAAGTTGGAGGGAGAGAAAGGGAAACCCAGGTGGAACAAAGGTACTCTTAGGCCCTACCAAAGATATTAAATCTATTATTTATACTTGGAGAGTCAAACCTATTTCTTTTCTAGCAGCAGGGTGCCACGGTTGTAGATTACAGAATTCCCTGGCTGGTAAGTATACCAGTCCTCCAACTTGCCAACCTCCAGTGTTGAAAGCCAGGAGAGAGCCAAATACACTTTGGCTTAGAATAGTAGTTAGTGTTAAAGTGTGTTAAAATGTGTGTGTGTGTGCGTGTGCGTGTGTGTGTATGTGAGAGAGAGAGAGAGAGAGAGAGAGAAAGAGAGAGAGAGAAACAGAGGGGGGGGGAGAGGAATAGGGATACGGGGTGGGGGGTAGGGAAGAAGAGGGAGACAGAGACATGAAAATGGACTTCAATCCAAATTGAAAACTAGTCTAGGTTCCCCACTTAAACAGCAGAAGTATGCAATCAAATCTTCTTTGATAGTGTCTATTGCCTTTTGTCCTCCAGCACTAGGCCTCTATCACCATGCACTTTCTTATCTCTTAAGTCTACCCTTTCTTTTGTCTTTGGACATTTCAGTTTTCATCTTTGCTAGTTAAAGGATATGACCTATATAGTTTATTTGTCTAAATCTGAACATAGAAATGATCCAAGTGACATCCTTGGCCACAATATCAAGCAGAGCTCAGATCTACCTTAAAACATTCAAGGGCTTATGGAACACCCTGTAATCCCTAGAGACTGAAAGTGCTTAAGAATATGACACCTCCATGGCAAAAAAATGAGACACTGGTCTGCAAAGGTTTGCTCTTCCACCTCCTCTAGCTGCTTCTGACATACTCTCATTGTCATGAGAACTGGACTCTATAGTAATATGAGGGACTCAAATGCAAAAGTACTGTGAAATGTGACGACAGTTCAAACATTTTTTCTAACTTAAATAAAAACTTACTAAAAACTTCCCCTTTGCCATACTGGTCCAGAGATCCCATGATCCTAAAGGCCAACTCATAATAAAGTCTCCCAAGATTCTGAGAGCCATGGCTTTCAAGATCCTAAGCCTAACCTAGAACCCCATGGCACTTTAACTACTAAAATGTTGTAGGATACTATGTTCAGCAAAGCGAAAAGATTACAATGGATGCTTGTGAGAGACTTAGACTATAATTAGGGTAGCAAAAAGAGGAGATGAGGGTGGTATTTGTTCCTTCCTCCTGCACAATAAAATGAAGGTAGTGAATGCTAAAATATATATATATATATATTTTATGCATAAGCTATGTTGTACTAGATAACTTAGAGCCTTAAACATGAGCTCAGAGAAAAAGAGTAATGTAACGTTTAATTCAAGAGAAAAGAAGGCAGAATATAGGCCTTCTATCCAAGTAGGGAATCTAAGAGACAACCATCCTCACCATAAAGCATGAACCCTTAAATGCTACATTCTCAACGTAAAAGCAAAGCAAAAGTAAATCCACCCAATCCTTCTTATTGCTACAGGACTTCAAAGACAGTTAGTTGCCTTGGCACTGTAGGGGGAGCCAAAGGATCCTGTTCCTAAGAAACAGCAGCCTGAGTTCAGTAATCACTAGAAATGCAGTCCAAATTCTCTTGACCTGGGTATCCAAAGAACTTTAAGTTTTGAATTTAGCCCAAAGTGGTCCCAGACCAGTAAGTGGTTTCTACAGTAGAAACAAACACAATTCCTCTTGGAGGAATGAAGAGACACACTTTCATTCCAAACCTCAAAGACTTCACAAAATTAATTTGTCAAATATAGAATGATATAATGCATCATGAACAAGAATCAGCAAAGGCAAAAGAAAGCAGAAACAAATTCAAAGAGATAATATGCTTGAATTATTAGGCACAGGTTATACTATTTAAAAAAGTAACAACAGATTTTAGAGAAAAATAAAACTCTAAGAAATAAAAACATAATAATTGAAATTAAACACTCAAGGGAAAAAATTAACAGCAGTATAAAGAGCTGGAAAACATGAAGGAATCAGTTTGAGAGTTTAAAATAGAATGGTGTAAGAAACCTAGACTACAAAGTAAGAAATTTATTTGGTATGTCTGATTATTGCTCAAGAACAAGAGGAGAGATTGGGGCAAAGGCAAAATTTGAAGAAATACTAACAAATTTCTAGCAATGATGAAAAACAATAATCTACAGATTCAAAAAGCTCAACAAATCCAAAGCTGGATTTAAAAAGAAAAAAATTCATGTCCAGATACATCACAGTGAAAGTACAGATGGCCAAAGACAAAGCCAAGATCTTAAAAGCAGTTAGACAAAATTGACTTAAAAGAAGCAACAATTAGACTGGCAGCTGACATCAACAGCCATGTGAGAAACCATGTTCTGAACGAAAGAAACTAAACTGTGATCACAGAAATCTATAGTAAAATAATAGTATCTTTCAGGAATTGGGGCAAAATAAAGACATTTTCAGACAGACACAGAAACGCTAAAGGTCTGGTACCAGCAAACTTTGAAAAAGACAACTCTATGAATATACCTTAGGCAGAAGGAAAATAATCCTACTGGATGGGTATCTGAGATGCCCATCTCAGGAACAAAGAAAAGTGAGAAAACACAAGTATTAAACTTGTAATAATAATTTCTTTTGAGATTTCAAATGAAAAGAATTAAAATATAAATCAGCAATAACATATAAGTCAGCAGGCAGGCAAAACTAATTAAAAAGTTCTGAGGTTGTTTTATTATCTGATAAGAAAATGAGGTACTAATTGTCCTTAGATCTTGAAAAGTACAATATATGTAATTTTTAGGGTACCCACTAAAAGAAAAGAATTAAGTATATAACTTCCAAACTAGTGGAAAGGGAACATGAAATGATTTTTAAAAATACAGGTAATAACGTGAAATGGTAAGAATTCTCAATCACTGCTGGTTGGAATTCAGCCACATTGGAAGACGGTTTGTTAGTTTCTTACAAAACAAAATATACCATTACTATGATCCAGGAATCACACTCCTTGGTATTTTACCCAAAAGAAATGAAAACCCTTGTCCACACAAAAACCTGCACACAGATGTTTATAGCAACTTTATTCAAAATTGCCAAAACTTGGAAGGATCCAGGATGTCCTTCAGTAGATGAATGGTTAAACTGTGGTACAACCAGGCAATGGAATATTATTCAGCAAGCACTAAAAAGAAATGTGCTATCAAGTCATGAGGTGACATAAAGGAAACTTAGATGCCTATTACTAAATGAAAGAAGCCAATCTGAAAAGGCTACATACTATATGATTCCAACTACATGGCATTCTTGAAAAGGTGAAACTATAGAGATAATAAAAAATATTAGTGATTGCCAGGGGTTGGGGGAAGAGACGGATGAATAGGAAGGGCACCGTAGACTTTTAGGGCAGTGAAATAATTCTGCATAGTGGATTAAGCATCATTATACTATATATACATTTGTCAAAATTCACAGAACATACAGCACCACAAGGGAATCCTAATGTAAACTATGAACTTTGGGAAATGCTATGTCAGTGTAGGTTCATCAGTTGCAACCAATGTACCATTCTGGTCTAGGATATGTCTCCCTGTGTGGGTGGTGAGGGGCAGTGGGTATATGAGAACTTTATGTACTTTCTGTTCAATTTTGCTACAAACCTCAAACTGCTTTAAAAACTGTTTTTTTATCAATCAATGCAAAAGAAGGCAAGAGAGGAAAAGAAACATGAAATAGGAAAGATGAATAAGAATCCCAAAATCAGATAGTAACTATGAACCTAAAAAGCAGCTCTAGTGGCCATCAACAGATGGCTGAACAAAGAAGATGTGGTGTATACATATATACATGTGTGCACGCGCGCACACACACACACACACACACAGAGTCATAAAAAAGAATGCAATCTTGACATTTGCAATGGCACGGATAGAGCTAGAAAGTATAATGCTAAGTAAGCAAGTGAGAAAGGCAAACACCATGATTTCACTCATATGTAAAATTTGAGAAACAAAACAAATGAGCAAAGGGGGAAAAAAAAAGAGAGACACTAACCAAGCAACAGACTCTTAACTACAGAGAACAAACATGGTTATCAGAGGGAGGCTGGTGGGGAGATGGGTGAAATAGGTGATAGGAATTAAAGAGTTCACTTACCATGATAAGCACTAAGTAATGTATAAGATTGCTGAATCACTACATTATACACCTGAAACTAATATAACATAGAATGTTAACTATACTGGAATCAAAAGACTCAAAAATTTTTAGGTAAAGTAACAGTAAAGAAGAAATGAAGTTCAAACACACCAAGAACTACTTTAAGTGACTTTAAAACACAGCAATTGGCTATTTATCCCTAATGGAATATCCTAAAGGACAGAGAAGAGAGAAATACCAAGAAATGACTGTTTTTGATAATCATACTGATAAGTAATGAGATCGTTATACTAAAACTCTGTTTTAGAATAAGTTTAAGTAATTATGCTAATTATCATTTAGAATCAAAACTTTCAGCATGAGAAAAGATACAATAAATAAAATGAAAGAAGTAAAAATCCTATCTTACTGAATGAGTCAGAATATCAGTATGAACTCATAATGTATTTTTCTCCCAAAAAATAGATATTTTCTATATCCACTAAGAAGGCCTAGGAAAAAAAACACAACAATCCAATAATTTGCACTCCTCCAGCCCAGATTGTGTCTTCTACATATATTTCGAAAAGAATCAGGGCTCCTTGGAGAAAAGGCTGGTTCCAGATCTAGAACAGAAAATCTACAAGATGAGCCTCAAATATCTTATATTTGAATACAAGGAAGCTCTCAAAGACTATGGAGATTGTGTCAAAGGACTCAGAAGCCAACTGGAAGAAATTAACACCTTGGAAAATAGGTTGGACATTATCTCCTAAAACTGAACAATCATATCCCATATGGCCCAGCATTCCTACTTATAGGAATGTATTCCCCAAAACATGTACAAGAAATGTATAAGAATGTACATGTTTTCAGAATATCAAAACCGGGAAACCCAAATGTCTATCACCAGGAGAATAAATGAATAAACCATGGAACATTAAAACAGAGTATTATACAGCAGTTAAAACAAATGAACCATAGTGACATGCAATGGTATGAATGAACCTTAGCAATACAACATTAAGAAGTGGGTTGCTACCAAAGTCATTGCTTCCCCCCTGCCTCTGCTCCCCCAGTGTAAGTTTATAGATGCCTATTAATTATTTCTGAAAAGTAGTAGTCAAAAGAGAAAAAAGAAGTTTCTTCTATTGAAAGCTTTAGATATTTTAAACATCTGTCTGGTCAAAAATACAACTACTATAATGGCAATGAATGTTGGCCACAGTGATCTTAGATAACATTAAAGCAATGAAATCCCAAATGTATTAAAAATATATTAAAAGTAAAATGCTGGCATAATGTTTTGGTGCCCTAAAACCAACTACATACATGTGAATTACCTGTTCAAATCAAAGGAACCCAAATGAAAAGGACAATGAACATTTTTAAATAATCTCGATTTCTAGGTGCCTTTCTTTACCTATCTCCAACATATTCTTTCTTAACTCTTCTTATCCTAGTAAACACCTAACCATGAGTAATTTTTTGCTTTCTTTAAAACAACATTTTAGGGGCAGCTGGATGGTTCAGTCAGTTAAGAGTCCTACTCTTGATCTCGGCTCAGATCATGATCTCACAGTTTGGGAGTTTGAGTCCCACATCAGGCTCTGTGCTGGCAGCATGGAGTCTGTTTGGGATTCTCTCTCCTTCTCTCTGGCCCTCCCCTTTTTGTGCTCGCTCTCTCAAATAAATACTTTAAAGAAAAAACCATTTTATATTCTATATTTAAAAGGTCAGTGCTGTATTATATTCCCCCAAAGAAAACTGTAAACATTTCTTTCACTGGTGTCATATTTAACAAGTGAGTATCTGGGCATTCTTAAATCAAGGAGAATGTTAACAGATAGTAACTTTCTTTATAAAAGATAAATTTTCTCTATTTATTCTTTTTTTTTTAATGTTTATTTATTTATTTTGAGAGAAGACAGAAAGTGCAAACAGAGGAGGGACAGAGAGGCAGGCTCCAGGCTCTGAGCTGTCAGCACAGAGCCCCATCCAGGGCTAGAACGCACAAACCGGGAGATCATGACCTGAGCGGAAACCAGACACTTAACCGACTTAGCCACCCAGATGCCACTCTATTCATTCTTTCACGCTATTTTTTCCAGTTATTCCAAGAGAAAAAAGTACACCTACTCCAATTCATTTTTAAAAATTATTTTAATTTTAAATAATTCCATGAAGCATGAATTTTAAATATTCCATTAAATAATTCCATTATTTAATTTTAAATAATTCCATGCCAATTTTAAAGAATTCAGAGGCGCCTGGGTGGCTCAGTCAGTTAAGCGTCCAACTTTAGCTCAAGTCATGATCTCACAATTTGTGGGTTCAAGCCCCGCATCGGACTCTGTGCTGACAGCTAAGCCTAGAGTCTGCTTCAGATTCTGTGTCTCCCTCTCTCTCTGCCCCTCCCCCTGTTCACACTCTGTGTCTCAAAAATAAATAAACATTTAAACAAATTTTAACAAAACAATAATGGATTTAAATCCGTATTAGGTAATGAGCACTTAATGGATAACTGTATACATTAAAAAGTAATTAAACCAAAAAGACAGCTAGGCACTGTCACAAAGATTATGAGGTACAAAGATAGTATCTCCTCTTTTGGAGTTTATAAATTGGTTGAGAAGACAAAGGATACAGACACAAACAATAAAACAAAAATGCAGAAGATTCAGAGATATAATGTCAAAGAAAAGGCTTTAACAAACAAGCTGTAAGATTTCTTAATACAGAGAAATCACCATGCACCAAGATGACTAGAAACAGCTTCCCAGAAAAAATGTATCCCACAAGGTGTTTTGATAGATGAGTAGCAAACATTCAGAAAAGAACAGAGGTGAGAGAATCACATGTAATTAGAACCAAAAAATTTTTACAGGGTAAAATAAATACCAGTGTGTCTGAAGATGATTTCTACAGGGTAGAAAAGTTAAGAAAAGTAAAAAAGATAGGTTACCACTAAACTACAGAAGAACACGAATGCCAACTAATGGGTATAAAATGAAATTTGACCTGTCTAGGCCTAATGGCAGTGAAAGGAAAGCATCCAACAGACTTCACTGACATTTAGGGGAAAATGAATGAATTGGGGGGGGGGGGGGAGCGGGGAATGAATATTTTCAAAGCTTTCAGTTTCACTACACACTACCATGGGGGGGCAGTAAGTGGTGAGGGAAAGGATATAAAAATAAAAATAAGTTTGATTTAACTTTATCAGCTTTTCCCAAGTAACAACAAAATCACAAATGAATAATGTGAACTCTTCAACTGTTAAATTCTATTTATGAAATGTGATATTACATTTTCTTTTGTTCTCTTTAAAGACTAAGCATTTATTTCAAAGTTGTGGAAAGTATTTCCCCCCATCTTGGTACATGTCAGAGCCAGTTACTTTTGTAGCTTTGAAGCTCTTTCAAGGTCTGTCATGTGGTAAGGTCAGGGGATAAATGCCTGGGGTGTTTTGTCCTCTAGATTGCTATTCTTCCTTAATGCATCTCTGTTTAGAAATGATTTATGCATTTTGGAGGATAAGGTTTTAAGATAAAAAAAAAAATCAAAAGTCCCATGTCAACCTTGTTATATATAAGGCACAATTATCCATTCATCTATCTTGTATAAATACTCAAACTCACCTTTGCATCTAATCATTTTAATATTAAAAAAAAACTTTTTTCTTGGTAAGCAGAGCATTCAATGCAAATTGGGTTATAGGGATACTCAACTTTTGAGGAGGACATTTCTTTAAAAATGTGCTGTGAAATAACTTAAAACTAATGGAAAAGTTGCAAAATAGTACAAAGAACTACTATACATCCTTGATCCAGCTTCCCCAATTGTTAACACCTTACCTCATTAAACTTACATTCGCTCATATACACACAAATTTTTTCCTGAACCATTTGAAATTAAATTACAACATTATGTCTCAATACCCCTTAATACTTCAATGTATATTCCCTCTAATCAAGGACACTGTCCTACAGAGCCACAATGCAATCACCAAAGTCAACAAATTTCAACACAATTTTACAATTTAAACCGGAGACCCAATTCAAATTTCACCAACTGTTCCGTTAATATCCAGGATCCAGTTCAGATCATATTTTGCATTTCATTGTCATGTCTCTCTGGATGCCTTCAATATGGAACACTTCTTCAGTTTTTCCTTCTCTTTCATGACCTGACATTTCTGAAGTATAAATGCTGCTTACTTTATAGAATGTTCCTCGATTTGGATTTTTCTTATGTTTCCTTATCATAATTAGATGTAGTGTATGTATTTTTGGCAAGAGTATCACAGAACTGAGACTATGTTCTTCTGGGTTCATTATCAGGAGGCATGTACAATGTTGACTCGCCCCATTCCTGGGTTGCTAAATTCTGTCAGTTGGTTAAGATGATACTTGCCTCAGTAAAGTTAGAATTGCGTTCTTTTGAAAGTAATTAGTAGTATTTTATGGGGAGGTATTTTGAAACCATGCAAATATCTTGCTTTTCATCAAATTTTCACTCACTATAGTATCCATTAATAAATTTGCCTTATTATTGCCATGAGGGCTGCCAAAGGTGATTTTCCAATTCCAACATTTATCAAGATTAGTTGGGTGTTCTACTATAAGGTAGTGCCTTTCATTCAATCCCATTAATTATTTATTCATTTACTTACATCAGTGTGCTTTTGATATGCATGGTTTTATCACTCTTTCAACACTTCATTGCTTTCTGGCTCAATAAGCCATTTCCCTAAGAAGCCTTGCTTCGTTTTAGTGGAGAATAACATCTAGAAACCAAGATCTGGGCACAAGTGTGTTCATTGCTACTAAACTGTTAGTGCTTCTAGACCCTCTCAGGGGTCAGAGCTAATAGATCTTTGCAGGTACATACACAAATACGCACATATACATACACATGTAGCCTACTGCTGGTTCAGTGACTGAAAGAACTGTATTTGAATTCCAGTCTTTTAAAAAAAAATATATTTATTTATTTGCTTTGAGAGAGAGTATGTGCATGCAAGCAAGCGGGGGAGGATGGGGCAGAGAGGGAGAGAGAGAATCCCAAGCAGGCTCCACACTATCAGGACAAAGCTCCTTGCAAGGCTCAATCCACATACTGAGAGATCATGACCTGAGCTGATACCAAGGGACAGACACCTAACCGAGTCACCCAGGAGTCCCTGTATTTCTAGTCTTAAAATCATCCAAAGAATAAGGTTTTGATGATTGTACAATAGTTTTGAAATGACCTCACAAGAAAAAAAAAAAAAAGCCTAGTGGAGATAAAACAGGTAACAGAAGACAGTAAGCAAGAAGATATTCACAAGTTTGAGAAAGTGTCATGCAGAAACTGTCATATATGCAAAGCATAATAACAGGTATTTTGTCTCACTGAAAAATGGTATTATTTAATAGATTAACCATCACAATGTGGAATTTTAAAAATTCTAACACTGCAAGTAAGATTCACCATTGACTATAGATTCTTCAAAAAAGAGTCAAAAGACACAAAGGCCATATATTGTATAATTCCATTTCTATGAAACATATAGACTGGACAAATCCATAGAGACAGAAAGGAGATTAGATTCCAGGGGCGGGATGGAGGGAAAGATGAGGAGTGACAGCTAATGCATATGGGATTTCTTTTGCAGGTGACAAAAATGTTCTGAATTAGATAATAGTGATGATCACTGAATTGTACACTAAAAAAGTGACTTGTACGGTCTGTGAATTTTATCTCAATAAAAAAGGGAGGGTGGGGCACCTGGGTGGCTCATTCGGTCAAGCATCTGACTCAGAATTTCAGCTCAGGTCATGAATCTCACGGTTTGTGAGTGTGGCCCTGCATTGGGCTCCCTGCTGAGAGCACGGAGCCTGCTTGGGATTCTCTCTCTCTTCCCCTCCACTACTCACTCACTCTGAAAAATAAACTTAAACAAAATTTTTTTCAAGGAAGGACCAATAATGCAAAACTTCCTAACAGCACACCAAATGTTAACTTTTGAGGATTCTCATGTTGCCAGACTTTCTGAGACTTTTCCGTAGACCAAACACAGACGATAACCTGTGAAAGACAATCTTGCCATTTAGGTAGAAATGTGCTTTCATCAGACAAGGCCAACTTGTCAAGAATATAATTAGAATTTTCAATTTTTCACTTCATTAGTTGTCAGAAGTCTAACTTAGCATGGTAATCTCTTTTGTAGTATTTGAACATGTAGGCATGCTTTGGAGCTTCACTGTTAGAATTCTGCAGACTGAGGTTTTTAGAATATTTGGTTCAGCAGATGTGCAGTACATGTTTTGGGCACTCTATGCCAACACAGTCTCAATCTTAGCCACAGTCCCTGCCTTGCTGGCATCTCCCAGATCTAGGCTTGTTATAAACTATGCCCAATGTCCTTGAGTTTTTCCTTTAGTTGCTAATGTTTGTGGGGAGTCTCCTTCTTATAATAGGAAGTGAATATTCTTACTGTCATCACGAACTGGATTTCAGCCAACCAAGAGCACAGTTAACTTTCTCTTCAATGTTTACCATCTTCAATTAAAAGGATTGAAACAAAAAAAATTAAAATTTTGCTATTCAAAATTCATAAAAACATGAGTATAAAAGAAATTCAAATAATTAAACTTTCAAATGATATGTTGTTAAGTCTGCAGAAGTTATACTTCTGAAGCACTAAGACTTCTGGGGCACTCGTAAGTTACATAAAATCAAAAATTTTCTTTTTCAGAAAAAAAAAAAAAACCTGGAAAACAAACAAGAAATATAATACTTGTTTGGGTAGACAACAAGTGTAAACAAGCAATAGCCTAATTAAAGATGACTTAACTGATGGTTTTTAAATCTAAAAGTTTCGATGAAAAGCATCCTCCAAAGCTAAAAGAACTGAGTTAATTAACACTTGTCATTGAGAAAAATCCACTTAAAAAGAAAAAAAACAACTTGGAGAAGTGGCTAAGGATTAAAAAATTCCATTGGGACAGAGAATGTTGAAGATAGCCGGACACCAGATTCAGTGATGCTAAAAACTTTATACCCATGAATCTAACTTTTAACTCTAAAAAAGTAAAAGGGAAAAATTAAGATAATTTTTTAAAAATAAGATTACTAGGCAATGTGTTTTTGTTTTTGTTTTCATTTTTTTTTATATGAAGTTTATTGACAAATTGGTTTCCATACAACACCCAGTGCTCATCCCAAAAGGTGCCCTCCTCAATACCCATCACCCACCCGCCCCTCCCTCCCACCCCCCATCAACCCTCAGTTTGTTCTCAGTTTTTAACAGTCTCTTATGCTTTGGCTCTCTCCCACTCTAACGTCCTTTTTTTTTTTTTTTTTTTTCCTTCCCCTCCCCCATGGGTTCCTGTTAAGTTTCTCAGGATCCACATAAGAGTGAAACCATATGGTATGTGTCTTTCTCTGTATGGCTTATTTCACTTAGCATCACACTCTCCAGTTCCATCCACGTTGCTACAAAAGGCCATATTTCGTTTTTTCTCATTGCCACGTAGTATTCCATTGTGTATATAAACCACAATTTCTTTATCCATTCATCAGTTGATGGACATTTAGGCTCTTTCCATAATTTGGCTATTGTTGAGAGTGCTGCTATAAACATTGGGGTACAAGTGCCCCTATGCATCAGTACTCCTGTATCCCTTGGGTAGATTCCTAGCAGTGCTATTGCTGGGTCATAGGGTAGGTCTATTTTTAATTTTCTGAGGAACCTCCACACTGTTTTCCAGAGCAGCTGCACCAATTTGCATTCCCACCAACAGTGCAAGAGGGTTCCCGTTTCTCCACATCCTCTCCAGCATCTATAGTCTCCTGATTTGTTCATTTTGGCCACTCTGACTGGCGTGAGGTGATACCTGAGTGTGGTTTTGATTTGTATTTCCCTGATAAGGAGCGACGCTGAACATCTTTTCATGTGCCTGTTGGCCATCTGGATGTCTTCTTTAGAGAAGTGTCTATTCATGTTTTCTGCCCATTTCTTCACTGGGTTATTTGTTTTTCGTGTGTGGAGTTTGGTGAGCTCTTTATAGATTTTAGATACTAGCCCTTTGTCCGATATGTCATTTGCAAATATCTTTTCCCATTCCGTTGGTTGCCTTTTAGTTTTGTTGGTTGTTTCCTTTGCTGTGCAGAAGCTTTTTATCTTCATAAGGTCCCAGTAATTCACTTTTGCTTTTAATTCCCTTGCCTTTGGGGATGTGTCGAGTAAGAGATTGCTACGGCTGAGGTCAGAGAGGTCTTTTCCTGCTTTCTCCTCTAAGGTTCTGATGGTTTCCTGTCTCACATTTAGGTCCTTTATCCATTTTGAGTTTATTTTTGTAAATGGTGTGAGAAAGTGGTCTAGTTTCAACCTTCTGCATGTTGCTGTCCAGTTCTCCCAGCACCATTTGTTAAAGAGGCTGTCTTTTTTCCATTGGATGTTCTTTCCTGCTTTGTCAAAGATGAGTTGGCCATATGTTTGTGGGTCTAGTTCTGGGGTTTCTATTCTATTCCATTGGTCTGTGTGTCTGTTTTTGTGCCATTTTGTTTTCATTTTTAAGTAATCTCTATACCCAAAGTAGGACTCGAACTCATGACCCCAAGATCAAGAGCTGAATGCTTTTCAACTGGGGTACTGACTGAGCCAGCCAGGTGCCCCAGCAACATATTTTTTTTTTAATAGTCTGATCAAGGAACAAAACAAAGTTTAGAAAGTCTCTCAAGTTTCATATAACATATGCCTACTAGGTGGTGACAAATTGGTTGTATAACTTCATTTGTAAGTGTTATCAATGAATAAGAATTATCCGAAGAGAAATAATAAATGTTGTTTTTCAAAACTGATTGTAGGGCCAGTATTAGCTAAATATATTCAGCCATGACAGATGACTGGCTGAAGCAACTATCAAATACCCAATAAACCAAAAAGGAAATAACAGACCTAGTTAAGGTCTCTTAAAGAGCAGCTAAAACAATCAAGAGTATAGTATATTTATATTAAAAAGACCAAAAAGATAAGACTACTTCTTTCTAGAATGACAAAAGTAAAATGAAATAGGATTTATCCTAAGGTTTGAAGGCCATGAACAGGCTGAGTATGGAATGATTATCAAATTCTAAAATATTAGAATTAAACACTTCAACCTTCAGTTGAAAAAGACAAACAGCACAGGAAATATAGTCAATGGTATTGTAATAGCGGTGTATGGTAACAGATGGTAGCAGCACTTGTGGGGAGCATGGCATAACATACGGACTTGTCCAATCACTATGCTGTTACGCCTACAAATATTACATTGTAAGTCAACCATACTTCAATTTAGAAAAACCAAAAGCCTGCATCCCTCAAAGCCTGTAGGAGACTGTTTTAAGATCTCCCCAAAAAAGTATTTTTTTAATGAGCACAAACCTATGAACTTGTTGTTATCAGTACATGACTAAAATACAATTAAGTTCAATAAGGGTTTGAACAAATATATCGATGACCATTGGTCAGAACCAATAAAAAATGTGCTGGAAGACAAAGAAATATTCAAACCCTGTAAGATGAATTATAGTAAGACATCTAGAAGCCAATGAAGAAAACAGGGTATCAGTGGCTTAAGTATTGTGCCTACATTGACTTTACTTCTGAATAACTCACTTAGTCTAATTAGTGTCTTGCTCACGGTCAAGTCTCAAAATTTAAGAAAATTAATTATATTATATTGCTAGGTAACCTAAAAAGCAAGCAGGAAATCAGTATATAAAACAAAGAATCCCACATTGGTTACACATCTAATTTTTTTAAAGATTTTAGTCCTTTTTTTTAAAGTCTTTATTTACTTATTCATTTAAGTAATCCCAAAGATGGGGCTCAAACTCACGACCCCAAGATCAAGAGTCATCCACTCATCTAAGTCAGCCATGTGTCCTAAGCGTCTATTTTTAAAAAGCATTAAATTCTATTATAGTTTATACAACTAAAGAGAAAAGTTGCAAATCTCAGCATGTTGAGTAAAAAAACTACAAATACAATTCAAAAGTTAACAAAGAAGGTTGATCAATCAAAAACCTGAGCTACTTTTAACACCTCCCTCTCTCTCACCACCCATGGTTACAAATACAACCACCACCCAGGCTCGTTTACTCTGTGTTTTAAATATTTCTGAATGTCTAATTCTCTCCATCTCCACTGTCATCATCATCTGCCACCTCTACAACTGATTACAGCCTCCCCAACGAATCTGTATTTTATACCTTCTCTCTACTACAGGTAGATCCTTTAAGATGTAAATGGATCCTGCCCCTCTCCATTCTCAAATCCATCCCAATTCCCATTTGTTGTCCTTCACTTGGCCTGCAAGGCCTTGGCTGTATCTCTTCTAATTTCTCCAATTTCACTGTTCCTGCCTTGCTAAACTTCAGACTCTCTGGATTCTCTTAGGCCCCCAGCACGCCAGGCTCTTTTCCAGTGAGAGTCCCGGCACACGATGACCCCTGTAGGGAATGCTCCTCTAGTTATTTTGCTTTTATTGTGCTTAAATATCAGTTGCTAAAAGGGGCTCTCCTCAGTCCCTCCATCTCAAGGAGACATTCTCTTGTTTTTATCACGTTCATCGCCCATATTCTTTCCCTTCAGAACACTAATAACAAGTTGAAATTCTACACTTGTGCATTTGTTTTATGTCTCTAACCCCTACTAAACTCAAGTTTCTTAAGGGCAGAGATCACATCACTTTAGCAGCTGATTGTATGCCCAGTGACTTGCACAGTGTCACACATCTAGTAAGTGTTTAAATTTTGGACTAAGTAAATTTTTATTCATAAGTAGGCTTTCAAAAAGAGCTGGAAGTACTAAATTTAAGTGTATAAACAGGTCTCCCATAAAAGATAAATGACAGCTTTTTCCATTTCCATTACAGGTAGACTAAGAATAATGATAGCTAACACTTATTGAATGTTTACCATGTTTCAGGTAAACATTACATAGATTACATAGATTAATTCATTGATCCTTACAATAACCATATGACGTAGTTTTCAGATGAGGAGCCGAGGCCAGAAGGGATAAAATAACTTGCACAAAATTACACAGACATGAGAGAGTTGGGAGTTTTGAAACTGGGCAATGTGGTTCAACCACTATGCTTTCAAGAATATAAGGTAACAAGTTAAGGGGCGCCTGGGTGGCTCAGTCGGTTAAGCGACCGACTTCGGCCCAGGTCATGATCTCGCGGTCCGTGAGTTCAAGCCCCGCGTCGGGCTCTGTGCTGACAGCTCAGAGCCTGGAGCCTGTTTCAGATTCTGTGTCTCCCTCTCTCTGGCCCTCCCCCACTCATGCTTTGTCTCTCTCTGTCTCAAAAATAAATAAACGCTAAAAAAAAAAAAATTAAAAAAAAAATAGAATATAAGGTAACAAGTTAAACTATAACATAACTAGTTTAGGGGCTCAGTCAGTTAAAAATCTGACTTCGGCTCAGGTCATGATCTCAGTTTGTGGGTTCGAACCGCACATCATGCTTTGTGCTGACAACCTACTTTAAATTCTGTGTCTCCTCCCTCTCTCTCTGTCCCTCCCCCACTCGTTCTCTTATTTAATGTTAAATAAACATTAAAAAAAAACTAGTTTAAATTAGAAAACAGGAAGAAGTCTCTGACTATGGAAACTACTAAGTAGATTCCTGAAGACAGCCCTTCTCCAAAGAGCTTTAAAAATTCCATAACAGCTTCTCATGTGTACTGGGAGACATGTACAAAAATGTATATGGTAGCAATGTCTGAAATAGTTAAAAATTAAAAACAACCTAAAGGTCACTAATATAGAGAATGAATAAAGTATATAGCAGACAACAACATGATTGATTCTCAACTATGTTGAGCAAAGGAGCAAGTTTAAGAAAAATATACATTGTTTCATTTACACAAAATGTAAAAATGATCAAAATTAAACACTACACTACTTAGGATATAAATGAGAAATCTATGAAGAAAAGCCAGAGAATAACTCAAAACTCAGGATGGTTATCTCTGGTGAGGAAGAACGGGAATGGAATTGGGAAGGGACCTATAGGTGGTTGAGAAGCACCGGTAATATTCTAGTTCTTAAATGGAGGCAAGGGGAGGTACACTTGTATTACACATTTTTTCCTTTATGCCTCATATATGTTATGAATTGTTTCACATATATCTAGATAGAGCTATACTATGTCATCTATGCAAAGATCCAGCTGGACAGAGAGAAGCCCAAGGAAGCCCCAAGATTTTAAGTGTTGTCCTATCAGATAATGAATACCACTCAGCTCTCTTCCTTCTTTATCTTTGATGTTAGGGCCTTATACCCAATTTCTTTTTTTAAAAAAAAATTTTTGGGGCGCCTGGGTGGCTCGGTCGGTTAAGCGTCCGACTTCGGCTCAGGTCACGATCTCACGGTCAGTGAGTTCAAGCCCCACGTCGGGCTCTGTGCTGACAGCTCAGAGCCTGGAGTCTGTTTCAGATTGTGTCTCCCTCTCTCTGACCCTCCCCCGTTCATGCTCTGTCTCTCTCTGTCTCAAAAATAAATAAACGTTAAAAAAAAAATTTTTTTTTCCAACTTTTTTTTTTTTTTATTTATTTTTGGGACAGAGAGAGACAGAGCATGAACGGGGGAGGGTCAGAGAGAGGGAGACAGAATCTGAAACAGACTCCAGGCTCTGAGCTGTCAGCACAGAGCCCGACGTGGGGCTTGAACTCACTGACCGTGAGATCGTGACCTGAGCCGAAGTCGGACGCTTAACCGACTGAGCCACCCAAGCACCCCCTTATACCCAATTTCTTGATTACAAACATTTGCTAATTCACATGGACGAGGCATAAGTGCACTGGAGATATCAATGACATAAAAAAGCAAAAAGGTAGTTTTAAAAAAACTACCACTATCTGTGATGACTAGTACCCCCAAAACTCTCTACCTTCATGGTATTTGCTATATCCTGGTTGATGTGGCTAGCAAGCATATTTTCAGTTTAGTCAGTGGTCCTTCAGAGTGGAAGTATCCCTAATGAGTAGTTCAAAAAGACCCTTCAGACTCTCTCACATGCCTTAAACCTCAAGTGTCTATACATAGTAATGATCACTCAAGGTAACACAAGAAAAGGGGTGGGGATGTGGCAGAGTGACTCCATGCCCCTTTCTTAGTAGGACCATTTTTTACCACTTATCTCAATGGTCAGCAACAAACACAAACCACAGAAATAACTGGGTGATGACGCCCAGATCATAATTATCTACAAATTTTGCTTTTAGCAAAACATGATTAATCTCACTGACTTGATACAAATATTACAAATGTGAACTTACTAAAACAGCTGCACAAATAAAATACCACTTTTGTTTTACATATTGCAATAAAATGAAAATTTTAACTTGGAAAAAAAATTCTTTGCTATTTAACAAAAAAAGTTTTAAAACATAGCTATATCATGCATTGCAATACAGAAATGGCAGAAGACACAATGTGGAACTTTTTTATGAAACTGATACACAGAGGGCATTCAATGTAAGTTTATGTCCTTCCCCACCAAACAGTAGCCTGATTTTTCTCTCTTCCCCATGAGTCACCAATGAAACACCTATGTTTCCCTATGAATTACCAATGTTTCCCTCATTTTTCCTCGTTCAGACTGTAAGCTCTTGCTTTCCAGTCAGATATATTGAAAGAGGGGCCACAAAAATAAAGGAAGGGCCAAGGGACAAAATAAAGCCAAAGGGCGGAGAATTTGGGATAGGAATTATCTGCCCAAGAGATTAACCAGGGAGATACACCCAGGTAGATGATCATTATCAAGTTAACACAGGAGAAAGTGAAATATATATATTATGTATGAGGAAAAGAAAATGCCAAGAATATTAGAAATAGGAATTGAAGGTTTCTCATATTTCATATTTTTAACAAATACCTTACCTTTAATTTAGGTTTTTTGGGTTTTTTTTAATTTTTTTGGAATGAGAGAGAGGGTGCAAGTGAGCAAGGGACAGAAAGAGAGGAAGAGAGAGAGAATCCCACAAGGGGCAGAAAGGGAAGGAGAGAGAGGGAGAGAGAAGCAGGGCTCACCTGAACCAGGGCTCAAGCTCACGAACCATGAGATCATGACCTAAGCCGAAGTCCAATGCTTGACCGACTGAGCCACATAGGCAACCCACCTTTAATTTAGTTTTATTCATATACTCTACTTTATCTGCAATATGGTGGTAATAAAGCTTAATGCAGGTTTCATTTTCTGAGGAAATATAATATAGTAGCTAGGAGCACAAGCTCTAAAGTCAGGTATCCCGGGTTCAAATTTTGCCTCTGCCACTTACTAGCTATGATACCATGAGTAAATTATTTAATACCATACCATGCCTCAATTTCCTTATTAACCCTATTAAGGTTGTTGTAATGAATAAATGTGATAATGTATGTAAAGAGCTTAACACAATGCTGATACATAGCTCTCAATAAATTTTAATAATTATAATTATTATTTACCAGAGAGTTTCGGCATTATTTCAGTACTTTTTACAGGCTGCTAGTATTTTCCACTCTGCCATTTAAAAATTTTATCTTATGTTTGAGATCTAATCACTTAAATACATTTGTCATTCTTTTTTAAAATCTGAATGCAGCTGTATGCCAGCATATTAAAAACTGCTAACCTCATATTTTAGCAATCCCTCTGCATTATTTTTTAGTGGTTGCTCTAAAGATAGCAACATACATCCTTAACCTTTCAGTCTACTGAGAGTTAATATTGTACCACTGCATGAAAATGCAAGAGCCTTGCAATTTCCCTTCCTCAACATTATGCTATAATCACTGTAGGTATTACATTTACATATGCCATAAACCTCACAATACAATGCTAAAACTTTTACTTTGAACAGTCACATGTGTTTTAAAAGAATTGGGGAATAATAAATACATTTACCCACATACTTCCCATATTTGGTGCTCTCTATTCCTCTGGAAAATCCAAGTTTCCTTCTGGTATCATTTCACTTCAGCCTGAAGAACTCCCTTCAGCATTTCTTGTAATGCAGGTCTGTTGGCAATAAAATCTCATTTTTGTTTACGCAGTGTTATTCTCCTTCCAAGTGTTGACTCCCCCCTCCAATTCTGCCTGCTTATGGTCACTCTCCAGTGCCTT
Organism: Lynx rufus; assembly: GCF_022079265.1. NCBI lineage: Eukaryota > Metazoa > Chordata > Mammalia > Carnivora > Felidae > Lynx > Lynx rufus. The sequence continues at coordinate 81,640,027 of NW_025814896.1, forward strand.
CAGAGTTGTGGGGTTTTTGTATTTTGTCCAGAATTTATAATGGTTTTCTGCAGGAGGATTAGTTCAATACGAGCTACTCCACTATTACTAGAAGCAGCTAATATTTTAAGATGCCAGAAAAGTTTTAAATATTCAAAGGATATTCTTGGACATGTGACTCTAAGGCAAAAGATAGATTACAATACTTCAAAATGATATATTTATAGTTATCACTATTATTCCATAAATTGACTCATGTGGTCTCTTAGGTTATAATTCAGCAACCCAATTATTTCAGCATTGTTTCTATTTTTCCCACATAGAATAGTAACTTTGTCCTATGTAAACTTGATAATGATCATATAACTAGAAACATAATCATGTACTTGGTTGTTTCTTCTACTAGGGCTTTGTTTTGGTTTTTGTTTAATAAACAATAGAAACCAACTACAGTTAACTTTAGCAGAAAAGAAACTTATTGCAAGAAAATCAGGTAGATCAGGTAGATCACAGAATCACTGGAAGCCCAGAGACTCAGACTCCAGAGAAAATCAAAGAAGGCAAGGTATCACGAAAATCCTAAGCCACAAACCCGCCCCATAGCCCTGAGAACCCACTGAATACTCATCTCCCCTCTCCACACTCATACTACTGAAAGTACTCTGCCGCTGCAGCATCTGATCTAACTAATTAAACATCCATCACTCCCTTAAGAGTCAATATCCTGAGCAGGACTATCTGACTGGCTCACAGCCTAACTGCCAGGGATATATATAGGTGGAGCTTACCTCACCATGTTTGGTATTCCTCAAAATGAGAAGGGTATGTAACTCTAAGTTAGTTCTAATGTATTATTATTAATTATAAAATGGAAAATATAATGACTGGCAAGGGAGCAAACATCAGAGCAAAATCATACAATATGAGGATTTTGTAAGTATAACATGCCATACTTGCTTCATTCATGGTTCGGTGCTTCTAATTATTTTGGAGTTAAAGTTATACCCAATTTAAAATGTGATATACAGAGCTTTAATTTATAAAACAAATAAGGCAAGGAGGAATTAATTCCATTAGAAGAGAATTCTTGCTTTTAAAAGTATTCATTGCTGGACTCCTTCAAATAACTGACTCCTTTATTACAATTAAAGTAATGTTAGATTTATAAAAACCCTATTTTCTTCTACTTTTTGAAGCAGGACACGGGTTTTAACCATTCAACTTTTGCATTTACACCCAGAGCATCACTTTATTGATTTAGAGATAAATGCATTTTTGAGTGCCTGCCCTCACAGAATACTAAACTGAAATAAATAGGTGGATATGAAACAATTTCTCTATTGCAACTACTAAAATCAAGTTAATATAAATTACCAGAGATGAAAACAGTATTGAACAGTATTGAACAGTATTCAATAAGAAAAAATTGTGAAAGACTGAAATTTAATGGGTGTCTTGACTAACTCAGGCATTTGTCATTGACTAGACTCTTTCATAACTCTGTAGAAAGAGAAATTAACTTATAGAAATGGATAATACAAATATTTCCCACCCACTGAAATGCAAATTGGTCCTGATGATTGTCCCATGGATATTGATCAGTTTTATCTGTTCTGCATTCACTTGTACATTCATTTCACTAGCCCTTATTTGATAATAAACATGTGGTACTTTGACCTGACAACAATATCATATTAATAATTAATGAGTTACATGTAATCTTTGACATATGTTCATTTTATATTTTCATAAAAGTCACGATCACATTCTCTTTTAAATTGTATCCTTTGACGGGGCACCCTGCTGTCTCAGTCAGTAGACCCTGCAACACTTAATCTCAAGGTCCTGAGTTCAAGTCCCATGTTGGGAGTGGAGCCTACTTTAAAAAAAATAAAAGGGGCACCTGGGTGGCTGAGTCAGTTAAGCGATGGGCTTCTTCGGCTCAGGTCATGATCTCATGGTTCGTGGGTTCAAGCCCCTCATCGGGCTCTGTGCTGACAGCTCAGAGCCAGGAGCCTGCTTTGGATTCTGTTTCCCTCTCTCTCTACCCTCCCTCACTCACACTCTGTCTCTCTCACTCTCAAAAAATAAATAAACAATAAAAAATGTTAATAAAAATAATATATCCTTTGACAACAGTCTGCTTAGTGGAGGGTAAAATGAGAAAACAAACACACACAACTGCCACCAGTAATTCTATATAGCACAACCTTAAAAAATATGGCAAAGGAAGTTCTGCTTAGAAGATGACTGCTGTAACTAAAAAGACTTATAATTACTGATATAATTATTTCTACATATGACACAATAGAAATAACCTAGAAATGCACTGTTCTCCACTATAGACAGTATATCTATCTACCTCTCTCTCTCTCTCCATATATATATACATATATACACACACACATTACATATATCTATACACTGTAAACACACAAACATACCTTATAGTGTACATACTGTATATTATAAATTATCTTTTAAGTGTACTCTATAAATATATAGTATACAGTATATATAGACTAATACTACCATATATAGCATACAACATATAGTTTGTGTACATATGTATATGTGCATATATATCCTATAGACAATATAAAAACTTAGAATTGTGCTAATATTAAATGAATGATCATTTCCATCACTTAGAACTGGAATTCAGAAAATAACTATGAATCCTCAACTCCTGTATTGTAATTTTTCACCTCACTGTTTATTACAATGAGAAGCATGATTCATAATTTGGCATTGAGAGCTTGTTTTCTTTTTACAGGTACATAATTAAATACTTTTCTCTTTTCAATTAGACATAGGTTAAATATCACAAGTTAATAGCTTTCTTATAATCAACTTATGATAATAATAAAATCAGATTTTCACAGCCAGGAAAGATCATGTTTTTTTAAAGCCTTCATTATAAGGTAGTTCCACAATTCAGTTTCAAACATTCTTAAAGCATTTGAAATAAAAGTAACCAAAATGTTTTTTTAAAATCCCTTGGCAATCTATTCAGTATGGTAACTTCATTCATTTTAGATACACATTTCAAACTTTTATATTTAATCCTACCTAGAGAGTAACTTCCAAAGTGCTATTTCCCGAAGCCAAAACCCAGACTTCATGTCTCTAGAATAATCTTCCCTTGTAGTAGTTTCAACTTCAGTAAGTCTATATGCCCTTCCCAAAGTAGTTCTGGCTGGCCTGGGCTTGTTGTAAATAGTTGGTTCCGTGAGACAGTTTTTTAAAATGTCAACACATCTAACAATTCACACAATATACAAGGAACGTATTGTACTTTAAAATCAAGATGTGTTTCCTCTTGTGAAATAAAGTTAATCATTTGGGCGAGTCCACTTTAAAAAAACTGGATAGTTTTTTGTTCTCTAGAAAAGAATTGAAAGGGTATCTCATCTCACCCCCCCCATCCCATTTTGAGCAAGACCTAGAGATCAAATGTTCTTTGTATGACAGAAAAGACACATATCATTAAAGGATGCAAACCTGAAAAATCTAACAGATAAGCCTGTGAGAGTCCCAAAACTGTTCTGTATTTTTAATATCTGAAAATAATCAAATAATTTTATGTTAAATACAAATTTTCAAGCACCCTAGCATAGCCCCTCTAAAATTTTAAACAAATATACTTGATATGAAAAATAGCATTTTATCCAAATATCAAATATTATTATACTATTTGAATAGCAAACACAAACAGTCCTAATCCCAATCACAGACTATATTGTAAAATGTTAATGTATTTAAATTTTTTAATTATACATGGAATTAACTGAAATACTCCACTTTAAACAATTAGTTATTAATATTTTAGTCATATTAAATAAAGAACACATGAACAAGTGAAATTCAATGCAGGAAATTTTCAAAAGCAAATTATACAATGTGGGAAGTCTATTTGGGTTTCTGGAAAATGTTAAGGACAATATTCATAGTGCTGAATAGGGGCTCCTGGGGTGGCTCAGTTTTGGTTAAGCGTCTGACTGACTTCAGCTCAGGTCATGATCTCATTGTTCTGGAGTTCAAGCCCCACATCAGGCTCTGTGCTGACAGCTCAGAGCCTAGAGCCTGCTTCAGATTCTGTCTCTCTCTGCCCACACATGCTCTGTTAAAATTAAAAAATGCTCTGTTAAATTAAAAAAGAAAAAAAAAAGGAAGTGCTGAATAGCTCTTTTTAAGGAAAATACTAAATGATGCTATCACAACACAAAAGTATAAGGAAATATACAGTTATATTTATACCTCTTAATCAGGTCAAATTAATCAGGCACATTAATTAACAGCCATGCTTTAATGATACATTTAGTGAATAATACAAGGTATTAGATTATTGAAAATCCTTGTCCCAATTTTATACCAATTTGTAGCATTATTATTATTGACAATAAATTGAAATATCACAATGTTCTGAAAAGAACTCAGAAAGTAAATCACTTAGCTTATATTGCTTACAGACAGAGTAAGGTTGTGTTCTGGCAGGATGAAGAACCAAGATACAGATACATATTGCAAACTATATCCATAGAAGCCACTTAGGGAAAATGCCCTCTCCAACAACCCTACTACAAGGGGAGCTCACCACCAGATATTCCTATGAAAAGGAATGTGCTCTGAAAATCATGACTCTATACATAAATCTGAGTGGGCTGGGAATGGGCACCTGATATAGTTTGAAGATTGGTAAGCAAACTCTGATGGTTCTGGTAGGGGAATCTCTGCCCAAGCAACAATGGTGATAACTTTTCATGCCTCTGCTCTTCTCCCCTCCCCCCCTCCCTTCCCTCTCTCTTTTTCTCAGCAATATGGATATACCAGACAGTTAAGAGTAGCAAGAAAAGCAAAAAGATTTAAGAAGTCAGGTTATTGGTGGATCTGTGAACTCCTAAAGGTAGATGAACAGTTAGATAATCAAGAATCCATAACCTTCTGAGATTCTAAAATGACTTATCAGTTCTATCCTCCATGACGCTCACATAATCGTCCAATTTATTTCTGTTTGGAAAAAGAGAGAGTGGTCATAAAATCTCAGCTTGACTTTCCCTGGGTTACGCAGGGATCTTGCCAAATTGCTGTGATTTGTCCTTTTCTTCTTATTATGCGTATCCTTACAGTATAGCTTCAAAATTACAAAGCATCTGAGATAATCTCTGTTCCTAAAAAACCAAGAGTGCTAAATAAAAGACCTTTTTGGCTTTGATTTTAGCTCATTTTCTCTTACTAAATCATGCCAAGTTAGAAAAAAGTCATTATCATTTACTTAAAGAAAAATAAACCCTTGAGGTACTAACTTAATCCACTGAAGAAGAATCCACAAATCTACACTAATTATATAGATCACATAGATAATGAAAGTGATACTGTGATATAATAAATACTTGGTTTTCATCACAGGTTCCTTAGCAAAAGAGCTTCTAAAACTCTTGGAGTTTCCTGAGTGATAAGAGTGCCTTTGGTATACTAATGATTCTTGGCTGAGGTACTCCTAAGATAGCTTCAGGATGGGTGCTGGTCACCAGAAAGACCAAGGCATGATTAAAGGGTTCAAACTTTCAGCCCCACATCAGGATCCCCAACGAGGCAAGAGAGGCTAGGGAATGAGTTAATCAACAGTGGCCAGTGATTTTACCAAGCATCCCTACATAATTAAACCTCTATAATAACTACAGGGTTCAGAGAACTTCCAAGTTTTTTAACACATCCAGGTGCTGGAAAGGTGACATGCCCAGAGAAGGCATGAAAGTTCCATACCTCTTGCCTCATACCTTGCCCAATACATGTTTTCCATTTGTCTGTTCCTGAGTTGTATTCTTTAAAATAAATCAGTAATAGCAAATAAACCATCTTTCTGAGTTCTATGAGCCATTCCAGCAAATTACTGAACCCAAGGAGGGGTCATGAAACCTGTGATTTATAGCCAGTTGGTAAGAATTATGGCAGGTCTGGACTTCTCTGAAGGAGGCACAGGCTTGTGTGACTGACCCCTTAACCTGAAAGGTCTTGGTAACTCCAGGTGGTGTCAGAATTGAACTGAATTGTAGGACACTCAGTTGGTGTCCACAGAGAACTGGGTAATTGGTATAGAAAACACAAACATTTGGTATCAGAAGTGTTGGTAATAAGAGCAGATGAGAGATAGATAGATAAATATATAAATAAGGGAAAACTTAAACTTATAGTATAATGGCATCTAATATATGTTGAAGAAATGACAAACTTTGAAAAGCATTTTACCATCATACTAATAACAGATTCAGGAAATAATCATCAACAAGAGCTAAAACTACTGGTTAAATTTTGATGAGAAACAGGATTTTAACATACAAAGTATATCCCCACAGATTACTTATTAATTACAAAGGGAAAACATGTAATTTTACAGTGGAAAATCTGATGAACAATACCTTAATCAAACTACTATAATTAGCATCACAAACAATAAGACAAACTTATGTAATGTCCTCATAAGGCCACAACATCACTTATGCAGTATTCCTGGAAAAAATACATAACCTGAATTTAATTAAGAGAAATTTCAAACTAACCTAAACTGAGGGACGTTCTACGAAATAACTAACTTATTGGCTTATACTCTTCAAAAACATCAATGTCATGACACCTGGGTGGCTCAATTAGTGAAACATCTGACTCTTGATCTTGGCTCAGGTTATGATCTCACAGTTCATTAGATCAAACCCCGTGTCAGGCCCTGTGCTGACAGCACGGATCCTGCTTGGAATTCTCTGTCTCCCTCTCTCTATACCCCTCCCCCACTCACTCTCTTCCAAAATAAATAAATAAGGTTTTAAAAAAAGTCAATGTCATGAAAGATAAAGAGAATTAATGAACTGTTCCGATTGTAGGAAATTAAAGAGACACAACACCTAAATGCAATGCATGATTTTGTACTAAAGAAAAAGTGCTGGGGCGCCTGGCTTGCATGCAACTCTTGATCTCACGGTTTTAAGTTCAAGCCCCATGATGGGTATGGAGATTACTTAAAAATTTAGAGATTACTTAAAAATTTTCTTAATCTCCTAATTGTATGGTGGTTATAGGAAAGAATATCCCTGTTCTTAGAAAATATTCACTCAAGTGGGGCCTGGGTGGCTCAGTTGATTGAGCATCCAACTCTTGATTTCAGCTCAGGTCATGACAGCAAAGTAATGGGATAGGCCCCCACATTAGGCTCCACACAAAGCACAGAGTCTGCTTGGGATTCTCTCTTTCTCTCTCTCTTCCCCTCCCCTAATTGCATATGCTTGCCCTCTCTCTTTCTCACAAAAGAAAAAAAAGAAAGAAAAGAAGAGAAAGAAAAGAAAGAAAAAATATTCACGGAAGAATACAGGAGCATAAAAGTGCATGATGTCTACAACTTACTATCAAATGGATCAGAAAAAAATAACATTTGGAGGCAAAGTAAAGAAAGAGAGGGATAAGCAGTGTAATAAAGCAAATGTGACAGGATGTTAATTGGTAAACCTGGATGAGAGGTCTGAGAAGATCTTGTATTATTCTTACAAATCTTCAATAAATTCAAATTATTTCAAAATAAAAAGACTTTTAAAAATAGCTGAGCCTATAAGAAAAGGAGTTCTTGTTTACCAAAGAGAATGTACAGTGAAGGAAACAATCAAAACTAAAAAAGACAACCAATTGAATGGAGAAAATATTTGCAAATGACATATCTGATGAAAGGTTGGTATCCAAAATATACAAAGAACCAATACAACTCAACACCTAAAAAACAAATAATCTAATTAAAAAATGGGCAGAAGACATGAAGAGATATTTCTCAAAGAAGACATACAGATGGGCCAACAAGCACATGAAAAGATACTCAACACCACTTATCATCAGGGAAATGCAAATCAAAACTACCATGAGATATTACCTCACACCTGTCAGAATTGCTAAAATCAACAACACAAGAAACAACAGGTATTAGAGAGGATGTGGAGAAATAGGAACCCTTGTGCACTGTTGGTAGGAGTGCAAACTGGTGCAGCCATTATGGAAAATAGTAGGGAGGTTCCTCTAAAAGTTAAAAATGGAACTACCCTATGATCCAGCAACAGCACTACTGGGTATTTACCCAAAGAATACAAAACCACAAGTTCAAAGGAATACGTGCACCCCTATGTTTATCTCAGCATTATTTACAATAGCCAAACTATGGAAACAGCCCAAGTGTCCATCGATAGATGCGTGGATAAAGGGGTGGTGTATGTATGTCTGTGTGTGTGTGTGTGTATGTATATATACACACATATGGAATATTACTCAACTATAAAATAAAATGACAATTCAAAAACATGAATAGAGCTAGAGAGTATAATGCTAAATGAGATAAATTCAGAGGAAGACAAATACCACATGATCTCACTTATATGTAGAATTTAAGATAAAAAACAACAACAACAACAAGCAAAGGAGACAGAGAGAGACAAACCAAGAAACAGATTCTTAACTATAAAGAATAGACTGATGATTGCGGGCGGGGTGCAGGTGTGCGGGGGGGGGGGGGGGGGGATGGGTAAAATAGGAGATGGGGATTAAAGAGCACACTTGTCTCCTTGCCCTGGCAGGGCGCCTCCTTTCCATAATTTTACCTGTGACCATTGGCCCCTGTATACTAAATACCCTGGTACGTTTTATTGAAAACACTGTTGCTCGCCAAACTGCAGCACGTATCTTAGCCCTCCGAGGGTATCAACCCCTAAGGCTAAAAAGTGATGCCTAATAAAAGATTTTTTAAAAGGCATCAAAGGGGGGAATGTTGGGAAAATAAATAAAGTTTTACACCATAAGATAGCCAAGGGGACTAAAACAAGCCCTGGTCTCTAGTTTGAAGACCCCTCTTCCGCGTTATTCTTGCCCTGTTTGCCACGCACGTGAAAACCTGCCACAGATATGGAAGTTGACAACTATAAATTACCCTTCCCCCGCTTTATTCGGAGCTCAGATCTTTGGAGAAACGGTCTCCTCTGAGCCCGCCGGTGTTAAATAAATCTCTGATCCACCAAGATCTCCAAGTGCCGCTTGGTTTTTCCACCAGCGTTCCAGCCTGGTTCCATAACACCTTCTCTCCTGACGGACTGTGCCCAAAACTTATCTGTTTCCCCCCAACTTTAGACTGGCAGGCAAATAGTGAGGCTTCTCCCCAGGAGATTCCAGCTTCTGCTATTGCCACCAATACAGCATTGTATTGTTTAAACTTATGTTTTACAATCATTTCAGCCACTATTTCTGGAAGACTGTTATTATGGAGATTTATACCACATATTGTGGTATACTTGTGTCATATTGTTCTTATATTTTAGTTGGTTCTCCTTTTGGGGGTTTCTTTTCTATTGTTTTATTTCTTAATGTAGTCTTTAAATTTGCATACCTAAGACACTGTGGAAGAAAAGGTTAGTTTTACATTTGAATGGCTTGAAAATAATATGATTTTAGTTGGCATTTATTAAAATAAATAAAAGAACTCCTGTGGGTTTGTGTGGAAAAAAAAAAAAAGAGCACACTTATCACTAAAGGGGCAACCAGGTCAAGACGGCCTTAATCCTTAGGAATAAACATAACCCAGTTTCTTAGGGGTCAGAATTATAACTAATGAGACTCCACCTTATATAACGAACTCACCAGGGAAAAGGTGATTTTTTCTGAAGATATCCAGCCAATTGGTTTCAGATATTGAAAAAAGAAAGAAAGAAAGAAAGAAAGAAAGAAAGAAAGAAAGAAAGAAAGAAAGAAAAGAAAAGAAAAGAATAAACCAAGTGCCCCTATCTCCTCCCATTTCTCTGGCAGATGATGGGGGTTGGTAAAGCAGGAGAAATAAGAGGAACAAAAACTGTAAAAACAAAAAATAAAATGAAAAATGAAAGTAAACATGGGCTGGATTCGAAATTTAAAAAGCTAAAACAAGCAAAAATGACCTTTTCATAAGAACATTATTACACAATATAGTACCTATGTAACACGGAAAGACACTTTGCACTACAAATCACTTTTCCACAAAAAATTAAAAGAAGCAGAACAAACATAAAAATCAATTAAGGCCCAAAGTAGGGTTCCATTACCTTTGAGGGGCCTGTTCTTATCTAAACACTGACTTATGTGGGTACTGTTAGGCTGCCTAACAAAGGGTATCTTTTATTCTCACTTGAGTCAGTTTGGAGAATGATTTCTCCATTTTAGATTGCAAGGAAAAGTTAAACGAGGAGTAGAATGTTCTTCCACTTAGAAAATAACCCAACCCATCCCAGTGCCTAAGGTTGCTAAGGCCTCCTATTGACACACTGGCTTCCAAGGAGCTCTCTTGGCTGTACCAGAGACCAGCTGTTGGGTTGTAGGTAAGGCCAAAACTCCTGGGAAAGGCACTCACCATTTCCAAATGCTCCCATCAGGAACAAGGCAGACATGGGGAAAACCAGCACAATGCCTGGCCCATTAAGAAGGAAAAAAAAAAAAAAAAAATTGCTGAACTTGCAAGAAAAAGGAGTTCTTATTTACCAAAAAGAAAGTAGGAACTAAAAACAAAACTGGTAGGCATATGAAGCTGTGTTAAGAGAGAGAAGGTATGATACAGAATGGGGAAAATCAGGAAGAGTTCAGGAAACAACTTGGGTTAAGGAGACAGTGCTGAATGACTAGAGAGAACACAATGGTTACAATTCTCTAGAGAAGAAACAGCCACACAGAGAGAGAACTCCAGACCTTCAGACAGTTCCTCTTGAGAATTCAGATGAGTACTGACAGTATATGCATATGAGAAAAGTTCACAAGACCAGGGGAAAGAAAGGCCAGAAATGATTAAAGATAATAGTGCTTGGCATTCATATGAGGCTAGGAATAGTACCTACTCCTACCAGCCTGACAGAAAAACTTTGTGATTTATAGTAATTGCGTAGAGTATCCAGAAAGGTCTTACCCCAGGAATGAAAAAGTATTAGCCCTAGGCTGAATACTACTCAGTCCTAATAAATCTTAAAAGTAAGTCTTGAAGGATTGAACTGTTTCCCAATATTTAACTGCATCCCAGAAAAAAGTTCAAAATTATGTATAGAAAAATAAAAATATCCAACACCCAAAAATATAATATTCATAGCATTTGGCATTCAATACAAAGTTACCAGGCATCCAAAGAAACATAAACATATGATTCAAGGGGCGCCTGGGTGACTCAGTCAGTTAAGCATCGGACTTCGTCCCAGGTCATGATCTCATGGTTCATAAGTTGGAGCCCCGTGTAGGGCTCTGTGCTGACAACTCAGAGCCTGGAGCCTACTTCGAATTCTGTGTCTCCCTCTTTCACTTTCCCTCCCCCATTCTCTCTCTCTCTCTCTCTCTTTCTCTCTCTCTCAAAACAAACATTTAAAAAAAATTTTAAATATGATCCAAAATAAGAAGAAAAATCAGTCAAAACTAAGTCAACTCTGACAATTATAATGAAGAAACTAGAACATTAAAAGCATTATTAAAACGTATTTCATATGTTCTAAAAATTTAGCAGACATGAAAGATATAAAAAAGATCCAAATCAGGGTGCCTGGGTGGCTCAGTCAGTTAAGCATCCAACTTTGGCTCAGGTCATGATCATGCAGTCGGTGGGTTTCAGCCCCACATCGGGCTCTGTGCCTGGAGCCTGCTTCAAATTCTGTGTCTCCCTCTCTCTCTGCCCCTCCCCCACACTCTCTCTCTTTCTCTCAAAAAAATAAACATTAAAAAAAATTTTTTAAATCACACTTATAAAGATGAAAATTATGGGGCACCTGGGTGGCTCAATTGTGTAAGCATCCCTCTCTTGATTTCGGCTCAGATCATGATCTCACAATTGTGAGATCTCCACACACAGAATGGAGCCTGCTGGATTCTCTCTCCCATGTGGTGCCTGGGCAGCTCAGTTAGTTAAGCTTCCAACTATTGATTTCAGCTCAGAAATCATCTCACAGTTTGTCAGTGAGAGCCCCACATTGGGCTCCATGCTGACAGTGCAGAGCCTGCTTGGGATTCTCTCTCTCCCTCTCCCCATACCCCTCCCCACTTATGCTCTCTCTCACTCTCTCAAAATAAACATTTAAAAAAAAAAATAGAGGACTCTCTTTCCCTCTGCCCCTCCCCTGCTCATGTTCACTCTCTCTCTAAAATTTTTTTTTAAAAATTAAAACTACAATATGTGAGGTGAAAAGCACAACAGATGGAATTAACAGAATACATGTGGCAAAAAAAAAAAATAGTGACCTTGAAGACACAGCAATAAAAACTTTACAAAATGAAACTAGAAAAAAAAACTTAAAAACTGAACAGAACATCAGTGAACAATGGGACTAGTTCAATCAGCCTATTATACATATAAGTTGCATCCTCAAAACACTGGCAGAATAGGGGATAGACAGAAAAAAATATTTGAAGGAATAATAACCAAATTTTCTCAAATTTGTTAAAAACTGTAAATTCATAAATCCAAGAATCTCAAATAACCCAAGCACAAGAAACATGAAAAAAACTAAACCAAGGCATATCGTTATAATATCCTTCAAAACCAGTGATAAAAAATATTTACATACAAAAAGATAAGGATGACAGCAGATGACATCAAATGACATAAAAAATAAGGCAAATGAAAAAGGTAGTGGACCACCATCTCTCAAGCACTAAAAGAAAAAATTGTCAACCTAGAATTTTATACACAGTGAAAATACCTTTCAAAATAAAAGATAAAGACTTTTTCATACATATAAAACTAAGAACATTTTTCACCGTCCTGTCTCTGCTATAATAAATATTTAAAAATTTTGTAATGTTTATTTATTTTTGACAGAGAGACAGACAGACAGAGCATGAGCAGGGGAGGGGCAGAGAGAGACGGAGCCACAGAATCCGAAGCAGGCTCCAGGCTCTGGGCTGTCAGCACAGAGCCCAACGCAGGGCTCTAACTCACAGACCACGAGATCATGACCTGAGCCGAAGTCGGATGCTCAACCGACGGAATCACACAGGCTGCCCTATAATAAATATTTTAAAAAGAAAATTCCTTAGGCAGAAAAAAAAATTACACCATAGAAGAAATATGGATGTATACAATGAAAGTACTAAAAACAGTTACATGAGTAAATATTAGATATTTCTTTCTCATTATTTAAATCTCCTTAAAAGGTAATTGACCATTTAAACAAAAATAACAATGTAGTATGTGGCTCAAACTTCAGCAGAAATAAAATATATAACAACTATCACACAAAAGGAAGGAAAAATGCAAGTAACTTATTGAATGTTCTTGTGAAGTGCTATAATACCACTTGAAGACAGACATGAGAAAACGATGTATGCTATTAACCCCAAAGCCATCATGAAATTAAGAAAACTGTTATCACTAATAAGCCAACAAAAGAGATAAAATTGAATTATAAAAAAATTTCAACAAATCAAAAAGAAGGAAGAAAAGGAGGAAAGAAAGAACAAACACATGGAACAAACAGAAAACAAATGGCAAGATGATAAATTTATGTCTAACCTTGCGGGGAGCACCTGGGTGGTGCAGTTAGTTATGCACCCAACTTCAGCTCAAGTCATGATCTCACGGTTCATGAGTTTGAGCCTTGCATTGGGCTGTGAGCTGACAGCTCAAAGCCTGGAGCCTGCTTCAGATTCTGTGTCTCCCTTGCTCTCTGCCCCTCCCCGACCCATGCTCTGTCTTTCTCTCTCAAAAATAAACATTAAAAAATTTAGAAAAAAATAAATGTAACCTTGAAAACTTAAATGGGATTTACAAAAATGTAAATTTTTCTATTAGGATAGAAAATTAATGAGAGACATAAATCTTTTTCAAAGGTGCTATTCCATAAAAAATAAAACTCTAAGCACTATGTATTTTTTTTATAAAATATCAAACAAGTGTGATCAGAGGTATATTTTAAATAGTAATAAATATATATTAAAAACATACAAATGCATAAATTAAATTCCCATGTACCCACACATCTTAAGAAGCAGAAGATTACCAATATTTAAAGACCTTATGGGGTGCCTGGGTGGCTCAGTCAGTTGAGTTTCCGACTTCAGCCCAGGTTATGATCTCATAGTTCATGGGTTCGAGCCCTGCAATGGGCTCTGTGCTGACAGCTCAGAGCCTGGAGCTTGTTTAGGATTCTGTCTCCTTCTCTCTCTGCCCCAACCCCACTTGTGCTCTGTCTCTAAAATAAATAAACAGTAAAAAAATTTTTTTTAATTAAAAAAAAAAATAAAGACCTTACTGCACCCTCTTGTACTCTCCACCAAAGAACTCACTTCTGAATTAATCATTCCTCTGCTATTCTATATGGCTTTACTAGATGTGTATGAAACCCTAAATAGGATTTTTACATATTTTTAAATTTCATAAAAATAGGATCATACTCTATATATTATGTGATTTGCTTTTTTCACTCAACATTGCATTTTTGATATCCATCCATATTGGTGTATATAGTTATGGTCCATTCATTTTCAATATATTCATTCATTCTCCTACTGATGGACAAATGGGTGCTTAGAGTTTTGCTCTTAGAAACTGCTTATGAACATTCCTATACATCTCCAGATCGAAAGGAATAGCTATAGGAGTTGCTACATGATGTTTCCAGGTTTTATGGTCATTCTTGTGCTATGATCCCCTTTTCATTGATAAACTGAGGCTTATAGAGACCAAGAAACTTGTTCAAGATCACATAGCTAGGCAGTATTGTTAAAACAAATAAATTCCCTTCCATCTACTTAAAAGAAAAAGTCTCATAGTCCTGGAAACAACCACTTATCAAAAAGTGGATGGATAATATTTTACCTTGTTTTACATGAAGTTACAAGAGGAGGTTCTAGCAACTGGTTCCAGTCAATTCTACCTCTTGACTTCTCACAGCAACTTCGTTATATGATAATCACATGACTATAACTTTCATCCTGTTAAGATACCCTGTACTTCACCATTCCTGAAAATCTAGTCAAATATTTTATAGCTAAATATGCTGGGATGTGTATAAATTATGTGTGTATAAAATATTTTTTTAAAAATTAGTAATAAAGCATTTCCAATTGTGACTACAACTTTAAATTAAATTATAAGAACTTTTTTTTCTTTCATGACTAAATTTGATTTTGGAATTACTATGTTTAAGACCCACTGAAGTGAATGTAATAATAATTTTTAAAATACTCTGTATTCACTGTAGAAGCTATTTGAGAGTATTTGCAAAAAATGTTTTGCATGTCACCTAAACCAAATAATTTCCAAGATAGTTAATATTATTCTTGCATTTAAAAAAAAGAATACAATCCAAACTTTAACTAGTAACTATTAGTCAACTAGTAACTATTTAGATCAGTATAATCCTTCAATTTAAAAGTATGCGGAGAGGATTCTGGGAAGATGGTGGAGTAGGAAACACCAGAACTATCTCCCTACTTCCGCAACATTACACTGGCAGAATCTGTCTCATGTAACTGTTTTGGATGTCTGGAGTCAGATACAAGTTTGCAACTTTCAGAAGATCTGAATGGGCAGTTTTGTTAGCTTCAGTCCATCTCAACTTTCTGCACAGTAGCAGCTACCCAATCCTCTAGTCTTAGCCATGTGGCAGCCAGCTGTACATGTGCTCCTGGAGCAGCTTGTACACAGCTTCCTGGAGACAGGTGGAGTTAAAACAACAACAACAACAACAACAACAACAACAACAACAACAACAATTCTGTCCTCCAAAAACTGATAACTGATTACTGCTTCTTCTCACAAAAGTACAAAGAGGCAGACACCCATTCTTGTTGCACCTCCCTTCATTGTTGCAAGCCCCTTCCCCAATGCTGAAGTGATTTCCAAAGGATTTAAAAGACCAATGCCCATTTCCCCCCTCTTCATTTTTCTGCTTTTTCAAACTCTTTTGGGAGCCAGACATTTAAGAATAGAACATCAAAATTACTACATATACAAGGAAAATTAGAAAGTGACCATGAATGCCCAGAGAAAGGTTCAGAAAAGACCTGAGCAGACATTAAGTCTATACCTCGGTCTGATCCTCAGTACAGAAACAGCCTACATTTTAAACAACAACAGCAAACTCTGGGAAAAGCAGAGAATTCAATTTCCAGAGTTACCACATTATTAGTTGCAAATGTCTAGTATTAAACAAGAAATCACAAGCCATACAAAGAAACAGGAAAGTATAGCCCATTCAACAGAAACAACTAAGAGAAACTGTCCCTGAAAGACCTACTGGCAAATATACTACACAAAAAACTTCAAAACAATGGTCTTAAATATGCCCGAAGAACCAAAGAAAGATGTAGAGAAAGTTTTAAAAAAAAAAGGGGGGGGGGGAGACAAAACGGAAATACCAAAAAAAAGACATAGAGAACCTAAAACAAACCAAAATTAAGTTACGGACCTGAAAAGTACAGTAACTGCAATGAAAAATCCACTAGATAGATTCAAAGGCCGACCTGAATATAAAGAAAAAAGAATCAGTGAACTTGAAAATAGAACAATAGAAATTACTGAGGCCTCAGAAACAAAAAGAAAAAAAAAATTGAAGAAAAGTGAACAGAGCCTAAAGGACCTATAGGATACCATCAATCAATCCAACATATGCATCATAGGAATCCCAGAAGCAGAAGATAAGGAGAAAAAAAGGAAAGAGAATAATTGAAAAAATAATAGCCAAAAACTTCCCAAATTTGAAAAAAGACATGAAATACACTTCCAGGAAGTCAACAAACTCCAAGTAAGATGAATTCAAAGACCCACACAGACATACATTATAATCAAACTTTGAAAAGACAGAGAATCTTGAAAGCAAAAGAGAGCGAGTCATCACATCCAAGGAATCCTCCATAAGTTTACATACAGATTTCTCACCAGAAACTTTGGAGGCTAGAACATAGTGGGCAAATATATTCAAAGTGCTAACGAAAAAAAATTGACAACCAAGAACCCAATATCTGGCAAAACTGTCCTTCAAAAGTGAAAGAGAAATTAAGATATTCCCAAACAAAATTGAGGGTATTCATGACCACTAGACCAGCCATGCATAAAGGTTCAAGGGAATCCTGCAAGTGAAATGAAAAGACACTAGACGGTAATTTAAAGCCATATGGGGAAAAAAAGATATCCATAAAGGTAAATACTTGAGCAATTATAAAAGCTGGTACATGTAACAATGGTCTGTAACTGCACTTTTTGTTTTCTGCATGATTTAAATGACTAATACATTTAAA
This sequence comes from Lynx rufus, assembly GCF_022079265.1. Classification (NCBI taxonomy): domain Eukaryota; kingdom Metazoa; phylum Chordata; class Mammalia; order Carnivora; family Felidae; genus Lynx; species Lynx rufus. Next base: position 81,657,262 of record NW_025814896.1, read on the forward strand.
AGGGAAAAAAATACTGAATTAGTATAAAAGCTATTATTACTATAACTTAGGTTTGTAACTCCAAACCTTGTTTTCTATATAATTTAGGATACTAATGCATTTACAAGAATTGTTTATATTTGAGATCACACAATGTGACATCAACAACCAAAAGGATGGAGGTAGAACTGTAAAGTTTTTGTATGTTACTAGAGTTAAGCTGGTTATAAATTCAAATTACAGTGTTATGACTTTGGGATGTGAAATACATTCCCCATGGTAATCACAAAGAAATTAACTATACAATATACATAAAAGAAAATGAAAAAGGAATTTAACATTTCCCTACCAAAAAAAAAAATCAACTAAACATAAAAGAACAATTCAGGAAGTGAGGGACAAAAATACTGAAGACATACAGAGGGACAAAACTCCCTCTTTATCAGTTACTACTTCATGTGTAAGTGTATTAAACTTTCCAAAGAAAAGACAGAGAATAAAAGAATGAATAAAAATATATGTCCCAATTGTATGCTGTCTTCAGGAGACCCACTTAAGACCCAAAGACACAAACAAGTGACAGAAAGTGAAAGAATGAAAAAAAGATTCTATGCAAACAGCAACCAAGAGAGAGCAGGGTGGCTATATTAAATCACGCAAAACAGACTTTAAATCCAAAAAGGTAAGAGACAAAGAAGGACATTGTATATTATTAATAAAAGCTTCAATATAGCAAAAAGATGTAACATTACAAATATTTATACATTTAATGACATTCAAAATGTATGAAGCAAAAACTGACAGAGTTTAAGGGAGAAATACAATACTCAACTCACAAATAATGGATAGAACCACTGCACTGGGCAGACCACTTAATACAATAAACCAAACTAAATCTAACAGACATATTACAGAACACTCCACCCAAAAACAATGGCACACACATCCTTCTCCAGTGCATGTGGGACATTTTCCAGGATACAACATATATTATGCCACAGATTAAGTATCAATATGTTTAAAAAGATATCATACAAACTATGTTCTCTGGCCACAACAAAATGAAGTTAGAAATCAAAAACAAAAATCAAACTAGAATATTCACAAAATTATGGAAATTAATATACTTTTAAACAACTAATATTTCAAAAAAGAAATCACAAGGGGCGCCTGGGTGGCTCAGTCGGTTAAACATCCGACTTCGGCTCAGGTCATGATCTCACAGTTTGTGGGTTTGAGCCCTGCATCAGGCTCAGAGCCTGAAGCCTGCTTTGGATTCTGTGTCTCCCTCTCTCTGCCCCTCCCCCACTCACTCTCTGTCTCTCTCTCTCTCTCAAAAACGAACATTAAAATTAAAAAAAAAGAAATCACAATAGAAATTAGAAAATCCTTAGAAATAAATAAAAACACCAAATACCAAAAATTATGGAATGTACCAAAGCAGTGCTAAGGGGGAAAATAGAGCTATACATGCTTACGTTAAAAAAAAAAAAAAAAAAAAAAAAAAAAAAAAGATTAAACAAGATTTTAAAAATTAACAATCTAAGTTTACAACTTAAGAGACCAGAAAAAGGAGAACAAAACTAAACCCAAAGCTCACAAAAGGAAGGAAATAATAAAGATTAGAGATAAATGAATAAAGAATAGAAAGGCAATAGAGAAAATCAATGAAACAAAAAGTTGATTCTTTGAATAGATTGACCAAATTAACATACTTTTAGCTAGATGGACCAAGAAAAAAAGGAGAGAAGATTCAAATTACTCAAAATCAGAATGGAAAGGAGGACATTACTACTGATTCTACAGAAATTAAAAGTATTACAAGAAACTACTATGAACAACTGTATGCCAAAAAATTGGATAATGTAGATAAAATGAACAAATTCATAGAAACACAAAGCCTACCAAGATTAAATCATGAAGAAAATCTGAATAGACCTATAACTCTTTTTTTTTTTTTTTAATTTTTTTTTTCAACGTTTATTTATTTTTGGGACAGAGAGAGACAGAGCATGAACGGGGGAGGGGCAGAGAGAGAGGGAGACACAGAACCGGAAACAGGCTCCAGGCTCTGAGCCATCAGCCCAGAGCCCGACGCGGGGCTCGAACTCCCGGACCGCGAGATCGTGACCTGGCTGAAGTCGGACGCCCAACCGACTGCGCCACCCAGGCGCCCCGAATAGACCTATAACTCTTAAGGAGATTGAATCAGTAATAAAAATCTCCCAGTAAAGAAAAATCCTGCTGCTTAGCTGTCTCAGGTGAATTCTACCAAACATTTAAAAAGAAATGAATCAATTCTTCTCAAACTTTCCCAAAAATTGAAGAAAAGCTAACACTTTCTAACTCATTCTAACAGACCAGCATAATACTGATACCAAAGCCAAACAAAGACACTGTGAGAAAATTATAGATCAATATTTCTTATGAACAATGGTGTAAAAATCCTCAACAAAATATTAGCAAACAGGATTCAGCAGCATATTAAAAAGGTAACTCCATGACCAAGTGGTATTAATGTAAGGATGGTTCAACATATGAAAATCAATATAATACACACATCAACATGAAGGAAAAAAAGCACATGATCATCTCAATTGATGGAGAAATAACATTTTACAAAATTCAACATCCTTTCATGATAACAACACTTAACAAATTAGAAATAAAAGGAAACTTCCTCAACATAATAAAAGCCACATATGAAAAACCCACAGCAAACATCATACTTAATGGTGAAAGACTTAAAAACTTAGATCTTAGAGCTTTTCCTCTAAGATTGGAAACAAGGCAACATGCCTACCTTTCACCATTTCTACTCAACACAGTACTGGAGAAGCAATTAGGCAAGGGGGAAAAAAGGCATACAAATGAGAAAGGAAGAAGTCATATGACCTGCTTGCAAATAATGATTTTATATTTAGAAAACCCTATCCACAAAACAGCTCTCAGAACTAATAAAGTAGCAGGACATAAAGCCAACAAACACTAGTTGCATTTCTGTATGCCAACAATGAACAATCTGAAAAGGAAATTATAAAACAAATTCCATTTACAACAGCATCAAAAAGAACAAAATACTTAGGAATTAACTTAATCAGGGAGGTGAAAGACTTGTTCTATGAAAACTAGGAAACACTGCTGAAAGAAATTAAAGACAAGGGGTACCTGGATAGCTCAGCAGGTTAAGCATCCAACTTGGACTCAGATCATGATCCTGCGGTTCGTGGGTTCTAGCTCCACATCAGGAACTCTGCAGTCAGAGCAGAGCCCACTTCAGATCCTCTGTCTCCCTCTCTCTCTGCTCCTCCCCTGAATGCACCTGCACACAATCTCTCTCTCTCTCAAAAATAAACATTAAAAAAAAGCGCAATTAAAGACAACATAAATAAATGGGAATACATCCCATGTTTATGGACTGGAAGACTTTAATTTAGTTAAAATGTCAATACAACCCAAAGCAGTCTACAGATTCAATGCAATCCCAATGACATATTGTGCAGAAATGGTAAAACTCACCTTAAAATTCATATGGAACCTCTAGGACTGCAAAGAGCCAAAACAATTGAAAAAAGAGAGGAAGAGAAAAAACCTAGAGGGCTCATACTTCTTCATTTCAAAACTTACTACAAAGCTACAGTAATTATAGTATCGGCATATATAGACTACTACGTAGATATATAGATCAATGGAATAGAATAGAAAGTCCAGAAATAAACTCTTACATATATGGTCAAATGACTTTTGACAAGGGTGCTAAGACCACTCAGTAAGGAGTCTTTTCAACAAACCTGGATATGCACAGGCAAAAAAATAAAGCTGGACCCTTACCTAACATCATATACAAATATTAACTGAAAATGGATCAAGGACCTAAGTGTAAGACCTAAGACAATAAAATTCTTAAAATCATACATAGGACAAAAGCTTTATGACATTAGATTTGGTGATGATTTCTTGGATAGGATGCCAAAGGCCCAAGTAACAAAAGAAAAAAATAGACAAACTGGACTACATGAAAATTTTAAAATCTTGGACATCAAAAACCACTATCCTTAATGAAACAATTACTTAAAAAGTCATGCATTGAGGGTGCCTGGCGGCTCAGTTGGTTAAATGTCCAATTCTTGATTTCAGCCAGGTCACGAACTCATGGTCCATGGGACTGAGTCCCACGTCAGGCTCCAGGCTTACAGCACAGAGCCTGCTTGGGATTCTCTCTCTCCCTCTCTGTCTGCCCCTCCCCCACTCATGCTCTCTCGCAATCTCCCTCACTCTTTCTCAAAATAAATACATATTTAAATTAAAAAGTCACACGTTGACCCATTCAATGTACAAGAAAAGCACATAGATTTTTAATGTAATCAAATAGGAAATATTCAATGATAATTGTTTCAGTTTCCATTTTGCAAATAACCTTTGAGAAATTACCATGTGTGTGGTTTTAACGTAGTATTAATGATGAATATCCACAATTATCTGAAAAAGTTTATTAAAAAAATACTAAAAAAAAAAAGAGAGCCTATCCATAGAGTAAATGTCAACCCACACAATGTGAGAAAATATTTGCAAATCATATGTCTGGTAAGAGATTACTATCCAGAATCTATAAATTCTAAAACTCAACAAAAACAAAACCAAACAGGCACCTGGTTAGCTATATCAGTAGAGCATATGACTCTGGATCTTGGGGTTGTGAGTTCAAGCCCCACAATGCGTATAAAGATTACTTTAAAAAATTAAATTTTAAAAACAAAATCCAATTTAAAAATGGGCAAAAACTTTAGTAGACATTTCTCCAAAGAAGATATATGGTCTATAAACACATGTAAAGATGCTCAAATCACTAATCATTAGGGAAATGCAAATCAAAACCACAATAAGGTATAATCTCATACCCATTAGGATGGCTACTATCAAAAAAAAAAAAAACAGAAAATATATTTTGGGAAGGATGTGGAGAAATCAAACCCTCATGCAATGCTGGTAGGAATGTAAAATGGAACAGCTGTTAACGGAAAGCAATACGATGGTTTCTTGAAAAATTACGAAGAGAGTTACCATATGATCCAGCAATTCCATTTGAGTATTTATCTAAAAGAACTGAAAGCAGAATCTCAAAAAGGTATTTGTATACCCATGTTTATAGCAACATTATTCACTGTAGCTAAAACGTGGAAGCAAACCAAGGGTCCATCAACTGATGAATGGATAAGCACAATGTGACATACACATACAGTGGTATATTAGCTAGCCTTTAAAAAGAAGAAAATTCTGCAATATGTTACAACATGGATGAACCTTGAGGACATTATACTAAGTGAAAAAAAACAGTAACAAAAGACAATTACAGTAAAAACTTGGATTGTAACTTGTCCTGCAAGTGTTCCGCAAGAACAGCAAACATTTCTGATAAATTTTTTTTTTTAATTTTTTTTTCAACGTTTATTTATTTTTGGGACAGAGAGAGACAGAGCACGAACGGGGGAGGGGCAGAGAGAGAGGGAGACACAGAATCGGAAACAGGCTCCAGGCTCTGAGCCATCAGCCCAGAGCCTGACGCGGGGCTCGAACTCCCGGACCGCGAGATCGTGACCTGGCTGAAGTCGGACGCTTAACCGACTGTGCCACCCAGGCGCCCCTTTTTCTGATAAATTTTAACTTGAAAACGAGTAATGTCTTGCAATATGGGTAATATATGACGCTGAATGTCACACGATCAACTGAGCCAATGGTTCTTTTCGCTCTCTTGCTGAGGGATTGTGGATGGTCATCTCCCATGCTCACTCTCAGACCACGGCATTTGGCAGAAATCAGTGGTTTTTCAGAACATTGGAAGGTGCCCACACCAGCACTAGTATATTTTTTATCACTTCAGAGCACCTTTGGCCAGTCCTTTGCTTTTCCATACAAGAGTAACCTTAGGAATGTTTTGTTTCATTCTAGGTCAGACTGCCTGCAGATATAGACCATTTCCTCTGCTACTTTATTGCCAGTTACGTTACAGTATATGACAAGAGTTTATTAATACCGAACTGTAGTCAACATCCATGCAAGCATATATAATGGCCCCCGTGCAGAAAAAGATTCCATTGATCCAGTAGATAGCAATGATTCCGTATCTGACAGTGAAAGTCATCCTACACAATAACCTCCCTCTCTCCTGTCTCCTGCACACTAGCCATTAAGGTTTTCAAAGGTAAGTGCAGGTTAATTTATTTTTCTTTATATTTTGTATTTCCTTTATTATTTTGTATTATATTACAGTATTGTAATCATTTTTATATGAATATTTTTGGATTGTATAACAAATCATTTGAGTTTCCATTATTTCTTATGGGGAAATTTGCTTTGATACACAAGTGCTTTGATTACAAACACATTTCCAGAACAAAGTTTCCAGAATGAATTATGCTCGCAAACCAAGGTTTTAGTGTGCTATATGATTCCACTTATGCAGGGTGCTTGGAGTACTCAAGATTATAAAGACAGAAATTGTAATGGTGGTTGCCATGGGCTGGGTACAGGGAGAAATGGAAGAGTTATTGTTTAATAGGTATAGAGTTTCAGCTTTACAAGATGAAAGTGTAGGGCACTTGGGTAGCTCAGTTGGCTGAGCATCTGACTCGATTTCAGCTCAGGTCATGATCCCAGGGTCATGGAATCAAGCCCCACATCGGGCTCCATGCTGAGCATGAAACCTGCTGAAGATTCTCTCTCTCTCCCTCTCTCTCACTCTTTCTCTCTCTCTCCCTCTGCCCCTCTTCCCCTCTTGTGCGTGCTCTCTCTCAGAAATAAAAATTAAAAAACTAAAAACACATGAAAAATGTTATGGGGATGGATAATGATGGTTGCTAAAAATTATAAAGATATGTAATACCACTGAACTGTATACTTAAAAATAGCTAAGATGGTAAATCTTATATTTTACCATAGTAAAAAAAAAAAAACCTTTATCATAATTTAATCCCTGATTTATTTTACAAGTCTTAATCTTGCTTTTTAAGAGATCCTGTTTTTAATCACACTATAATCTACAATGGCTCTTTATCAATTGAATGGATGCTATGCAAAACACATATTTCTAAATGTGCGGATACTTAAAACAGCAAAGGCACCTTAAGATTTCTCTCTAAAAATTACTTTGCTGGTTTCAATGAAACACAATCAGATTATAACAAAATTGTTACATAAAGAGCTTTAATTATTGTTCATTAAAGAAAACATCAAAATGAATGATTTTTAACCAGAATCATACCAATTTTATATATGCTATAAGTAAAATTAATGAGGTTAATTTCTTACTGTGTAAGTGTAAAATCTTGTAAGCTCCAAAATACCTAGAGTATCCAGAGCCAACATTCAATTTTAAGGATTTGAAACTTAATACTCCTTCAATAGCTCTGTTGGATGTTGTTAGAATGGTATTTTAAATATTTTCTGCAATTTTAATTAAACATTACCTAAATAATGCTGAACTGGAAAAAAATGTTAAAAACATCTCCAAATCCAGCATAATAGATTAATGCTCTATTGTTTGTTGCCTTAACAAAAACGAATGATTCAGAAACCACCTGGAGATTCAAACTCACAATGAATTGCAATGACATTTGTACTACTTGACATTAATTATTACCAGAGTTGATTCTCTAAGACGGCAGAGAAGACAACCTTATTATTAGTATAATTGGAAATATGCTAATATGCCCACCAGAACAAAAATCCTCTCTTGTAACATACTGCCATTACCTGTGAAAGGTAACTTATGAACTAATCAGTGCTAATGTGTTCGTTAATCTAACAAGGAACTATAAAGAGAACAAGGCCATGAACCACCAGTCAGTTGACTGTGATTGTATGTATCTGAACTGGAAGGGGGGAGGGAGCACACATGTCTGTGGCCTCCTTGGAGTATGAAGATGTCCTATTCTGCTATAGGACTACATGAGATTTCTGGTTATGAAAACTCTCCCTTCGAAAATTCACTATAAATCAAGAATAGATTCATGAGATCATGAGATTGATCATGAGATGATCATAGATCATGAGATTAGGCAAAGTTTGACTGTGAAATGATTGGTTGAGGTATAAAAAGTCTATCAAAATTTATGTATTTACTTCTAACTTGTATATATGATTCTTAAGTTCTCTGCAGCTCAAAAGCTTTGAGTTTGATACCCATATGCCGAAGGAATACGACACCATTTATCATATTCCTCAATTCATAAATAATTTATATTTTTAGATCTACTTTATATCACTTTATTATAAATTAAACAATTAGGAACAGCATTATCATCACTTTAATCAGTTATTTTAAACCATATTTCATCTCTGCATCATCTTAGCTTTGACTTTATTGGTTTAATAATCTCTTCCAAAGGCATGCCACAATTTATTTCTCAGTGGTTTTTATAGTATTTTTCAAAATTGGTATTAATGGGCATTAATTTAATTCAAAATGAAGTCATACTTTTATTAAAAGTAAGTCAATCTTATTTGACTGGGTTTCAACAATTAGATTATACGGCAGTATTTTATCCAAAACTGAAAATTCAATGAGCAAATAAACCACCTCAAGGCTTTGACAAAAACATATTTAAGGAATATGGTAAGATGAAAGCATTTAATTACAAATATTGTTTGGGGAAGGTGTTAATAAAATTCTATTTCAATTTTTCCTAACACTTTCAGAGCATATTGAATTAATCAAGGTAACTCTAAATCAAAGAGGGACTGTATAACATTAGGCAAATTTTAGTAAAGCTCTGAATAAGTAATAAATATTTTTGAAAGTCAGGTAGTTTTCAATTTTCTGTTTTCAGACAAATTGAAGAAACGGCCCAAATGAGTTAGATCACTGAAAACAATTTCTGATTACAGGCCTCTACATGACTTTGTTTTGCAAACGACATAGAAGGAGTTCTAAGAATTCTCATCTTCTTATTTATGTGAGTAAGGTTTCTAAGCACTTACAACTATAACTCTGGAAAACGGTAATAAATTTGAAACTGAATCCAATCTCATTCTAAACACAGGTAATAATCATCCACATATATATAAACTAATCAGGGGAGAAAAAGTCCCATCCATTGAGATACACCCCATTAAATTTATACTTTTAATTTTTAATAAGTATCTAAATTTGCAACATTTGTTTTGATACACTGTATGCGATTAAGAACTGTGATGACAAGTTTATTATACCAACAGCCATAAGTGATAAATTTAAAAAAAATCTAGATTCAATTTATATTCATATTTTTGTCATAAAAAACTATTATAACACGCTCATAAAAGACTTTTTTAGCATTAAACTACATTAAAGTAAGATAAAATTGGAAGTTTGAGATTAGCAATGTATAGAAACCTCAACTTTTGACCGTCAAAGAAGACATATTTACCTATTTTTTTAAAAGGACAATGGTAGGAAGATATTTACATTCCACTGCATTTTTTTAAAGTTTATTTTGAGAGAGAGAGGGAGAGAGAGCAAGGGAGGGGTAGAGAGAAAGGGAGAGAGAGAGAATCCCAGGCAAGAGGCTTGATCTCACAAAGCATGAGATCATGACCTGAGCCGAAATCAAAAGGCAGACACTGAACCCACTGAGCCACTCAGGTACCCACCCGCTGCATGTTTTTTAAAGAATGATCTAACAGTTGTTTTTTTTTTTTTAATTCAATATTCATAATACATTGGAAATTACAATTTTTATAATTGTATAAACATCATGCATTTTAGATGTTAATTTTTAAATGTATGAGGGGATATGTAGTTTGCTTTCTTAATGTAAGAAGATCTTTTCTAGATATGGCTAGAAGAATCTGAACAAATCACAACTCTTGAAATTGAGTTTCTTTTTTTTAAAAAAATTTTTTTTTCAACGTTTATTTATTTTTGGGACAGAGAGAGACAGAGCATGAACGGGGGAGGGGCAGAGAGAGAGGGAGACACAGAATTGGAAACAGGCTCCAGGCTCCGAGCCATCAGCCCAGAGCCTGACGCGGGGCTCGAACTCCCGGACCGCGAGATCGTGACCTGGCTGAAGTCGGACGCTTAACCGACTGCGCCACCCAGGCGCCCCTTGAAATTGAGTTTCTTAAACTGAGGATAATACTCTACTTCAGGATGATACATATGTAATATACATATTCACTATCTGATTTTTGTAAAATGTAAAACAATATGATTAAATTTATGGGGGCCTATAAAAAAATAACACCTCCCTTAATTTCGAGTCCTTTTTATATGAACTGGACCAACTAAGACATAACATGAAAAATCTCAGCTGCAAGTCATGAAAACTTGATTCATTTCTAGGGGCTATATATTAAACTGAACTATAACTAAATTCCTATGTACCACGATTCTTTAAAATTAAACTTCGCCAAATATAAGAGGGTATTACAAAACCAGACTTGGGAATTAAGGCACTGAAATGTAAAAAGGAAACAGAGGTCTTAGATTTAGAAACAAGGCTATGGACAGCCAGCCTTACCCAGTCAATCCCATCTTTTGGGGACAGTTTACAACTTCCTATCTTAAAATAAGCATCGTGTAACATAAACCAGTAAGAATAATACATGCCCATTTTCTGGGCCTCCATCTACAGATCTCAGTAGTTTCATTTACATGGAGCCAACTATATTCCACAGGCAAACCAAGCATACTAGACAATAAATACATCATACTGAAATAAAAAAATAATTTTGCTACATGTGTATTTTATAATTGAAACTGTTCTTAATTCTGCCTATAGGTTAAGCCTGATAATTTAGCTAAATGAGTTGGTATACAAGTGAATAAGCTATTTACCAAAAATTGGTAATATATAAATTTTTATTAAAGTGTCAACATCTGTGAAATTTCAGATATGCTCAGTACTCTACAACAACTTCTAATCATTCTTCAATATAATTTGCATTTACAAAATTTCTGCTTGGCTAGAAAAGTTTGAAACTGATTGGGTTCATTAAGCCAAGATAGTTAGTCTTCAAGACTCCACAATAGCAATTTTGAAGACATTTCTCTTTACCGATTTTGAGGAAGACATCATGTTGTGCTCTATGAGGCATACATTGATGTATAAGAGTCTCTGAACTCAGAGAAAGCATCAGTCTAATACAGAAAAGTTGAGAGCATTGCACGGTGACTACCACCTAAATTCTAAAATTAACATTTTACTATACAGTATTTCCTGTAACTATATTTGCTTTATCTATATTATAACTTTGTATGGACATAACTATTCATCCCCCTATATATCCATCAATCCATCTTATATTTTTTAAAAGGTTTTATTTTCAAGTAATCTTTATGCCCAATGTGGGGCTTGAACTCACAACCCTGAGATCAAGAGTCACATGCTCCACAGGCTAGGCCAGCCAGGCATCCCTGATGCATTTCAAAGAAAGCTGCAGACATAAGTATGTTTCATCCCTAAATATTTCAGCATAACTATCATTAGCTAGAGCTTAATAATTTTTAGTTTTTAAGAGAAAATTTACAAATATGAAATGTACAAATCTTAAATGTTTCACTTGCAGATTTTTGCAAATGTCTACGCCTCTCTAATCCACACCCTCATCAAGACATAGCAAATTACTGTCACCTAAAAAGTTCCTTCTTGCCCATTTGCTGTCAATCTCCACCCCAACTCCCACTTAGAGGGAACCAGTGTTGGTGAATTTTTCCCCACCATTAATTAGTTTTGCAGATAATTTTTAAATTCAAAATTTAAAACAAAGAGTGATCAGACTGAGGAATCAAAAAAGACTTCACATGAAGAGATGTATAGAAACATGATAAATATAAAAAACACTTAACAATTGTAGAAATTAGGTGTGGGTATAGGGGTGCGTCAGTTAGCAATTTACTACCTCTCAGCTCCAAAGGACGTTTTAGCAACAGCAAGAAGATTGGCTAAAGTACAAGACATAAGGGGCACCCAGCTGGCTCAGTCGATTAAGCATATGACTTTAGTTCAGGTCATGATCTCACAGTCTGTCAGTTCGAGCCCCAAGTCAGGCTCTGTGCTGACAGCTTAGAGCCTGGAGTCTGCTTCAGATCCTGTGTCTCACTCTTTCGGCCCCACCCCCGCTCACATTCCGGCTCGCTCTCTCGCTCTCTCGCTCTCTCTCTCTCTCAAAAATAAACAAACATAAAAAAAAAAAAAACTTTTAAAAAAAAGACATAAAATGCACATTAATACGTTATTTTTTCCTCCCATTTAACCTTCACTTCAATATGTTAATTATTCACATTCAATTGTTTTCTTTTTGGCCTATTCTCCTGTCCCTGCTCTGCCCATTCTTCGACATACTGTCCAAGGCCTAGCTCTTCCCACTCTTTCCTATCTCTTATGAGTCATAAACTGATCCATTGCAGTCTTTTTGTATGTCTTAATTTCTTCAAACATAGGCATAAGTATATGTCTTTGGACATATTTATGACAAAATGTAGATACGTCTGTGCTTACATTTTTTTTTTTTACATGTAAAGCTATTAGCAGTAACATAAGACACGATTTCATAATCTCTAGTTAGTAGGGGATACGAAAAAGCATTATTTGGGGCACCTGGGTGGCTCAGTCAGTTAAGCATCCAACTTCATTTAGCTCAAGTCATAATCTCATGGTTCATGATTTCAAGCCCTGCATCAGGCTCTGCACTGACAGTGTGGAGCCTGCCTGGGACTCTCTCTCTCTCCCTCTCCTTCTGCCCCTCCCCAATTCACACACGCTCTCTCTATCAAAATATATACATAAACTTCAAAAAGAAAAGGCATTAGTTGATTTTTTTTAATAAAAAAACTTTCTTTTTATAACTACAAAATATACCTATATACTCAAGAGTGAGTATATGTGCATGTGTGTCAGCACATGATCTCTGGGAAGGGATTGGTAATATTCTTTGTTAAACTGGGTGATGAGTACAGTTGAACAAATAAAATGAATTCCCAATATTTTCTCCACCTACCCATACATTTAAAGCACCCTCAAGCCACTGTCCAGTGATGTCTCTCTTCTTTCTCCTTCCTTAGAAATTTCACAACTATTGTAAAATTTGATTTACGAAAAGCATGTTTGTTTAACCCAATCTGAAAATATAAACAATTATAAAACCAGCTAGACATGTAATAGGAAAAACTCATAAAAGACGTAAGTCACAGAAAACAAATATATCCAAACAAAACATATGACAATTCATTAAAAGCATGTATGAACATGCACTGTTGTACACATTCAAGTATAAAGATATCCCAACTGGGCTCCTTTCTCTCCTAACCCCCATTATTGGTGGGGTCTGAACCTGCCAATCTATTTCACACTTCTATATGTGGTAAGTACTCTTCCATCTACTCAGAATGTGGCAGGAACACAGGCATTCTAAAATAGTAAAGAGCAGCAGGCAGATGTTGTTTGGTGTCATCAAGACAATGACACTGCTTTCTCAACCCCTTCCCTGGGCTTGCTAAGTCCCTTCAAGCTCCAGGACAATGCAGTGTTTGGAAACATTCTTTCAAACAGACACACACCAAGACTGTTAAAGTTCTTCCAAAATAGAAAGGCCATGGTTAAGACCAGAATTGAGTTTCTTGCCTCTGACAGTACATTTCCTGTGCAGTCAGTAGCACAGACAGCTATGCACTCCATTCTACACTCAGGGGCAAAAGAAACACCCCACAAAAATATGTTGCAGCTGTTCCTGTTCTGGGTGATGCCTTGCTTCCACTAACTTCCAACAGCTGTGCAAAAGAACTTCCTGTGATAATGAAAATGTTCAATATTCTGTCCCAAGTGGCTTTTGGACACTTGAAATCTAACCAGTGTGACTAAGGAACTGGACTTTTAATTTTATATTTAATTTTAACTAATTTAAATTTAATAGCTGCGTGATTCACAGCTATAGTCTTGGGTAACACATTTCTGGAGCCTCGGTTAAAAAAAAAAAAAAAATCAGGAACTTAAAGCAGCTCTCTTAGCACCAAACCAAAACCCTACCTATAAAACAGTAAATGTGGTTCTACCTCTTATCTTAGCTGCCTGGCAAAAACATCCATTTGCCTTCATTCAGGCAGCACCTCCTTTGTGAAGTCCTGGCACCCCATAGTTGCTAACTCTTTATCACTAACTAGGCCACACCACGTTGTCATTTACATAATTGTATTCCCTGCTATTATGGGGGCTCCAAAAAGGCAGCAATTGTATCGTATTAATCTCTGAATTCTCAGAGCTTAATAGGGTGCCACATCCTAAAACCCTTGCCCTACATTTTCCTGGCCAATTTTTTTTTTTTTTAAGTTTGTTTATTTTGAGTGAGCACAAAGGGGGAAGGGGCAGAGACAGAGGGAGAGAGAGAATCCTAAACAAGCTCTACACCATCAGTGCAGAGCCTGATGTGGGGCCCGAACCCACAAACCATGAGATCATGACCTGAGCAGAAGTTGGACACTTCACCGACTGAGCCACCCAAGCGCCCCACACCAGTTTTCATCTACCAATCCCAGCTCTTTACTACTCTACCATTTGAAATCTCATAATCCAATTCACAACCAACATCTTAGAACTAGAGAAATCCAAGGTCATTTTATCTATATCAAAGGGCTTGGTGTTTTACCTCCATAAACAATTGCTCAGTAGAAAACACTGTAAAATAGTGAAAATGATGCATATTAGGAAATCAAGTGGAAATAACGAGTAAGCAGTTCAACACAGAATCTGGAATTCAGGACAAAACACCAATTTGGGAATTTTTTGACACAGAAGTAACTACGCATTTGACATTTGTAACCATGCAACTCAGGACGTAGATCACTTAGGGATTAACTTAGGACGTAGATAGAAGAGCAAAGGCACTGCAATGTTAAGAAGTCAAAGGCAAAAAAGAACATGCAAAGAAACCTAAGAAGAGACAACCAGTGACATAAGAGGAAAACCAGAAAAGTATATGAATAACAAGTGAATAAAGTGATTCAAAGAAGAGAGAACCATTCAGTTATAAGTAATACTGATAAAGCAAATTGGAAAGTAAAATGCTATAGTTCTTTCCTACAATAGCAAACCCTCCAAAATGAAGAGAGTAAAACTGAAAGATACCACTTGGCATTCAATCACCAGTGATAGAGAAAAACTAGAAGTTAGAGCAATGTTATCTAATATAGATACTGCATTCATTTTCTTTACACATACGTCATTCCAGAGCACCACATCTTCCTTTCCCTAGCCACATCAAACAAGGTTTCAGGGAGCACAACAATTCTCTTGGGCAGCATTAATTTTAAATCAAAACATCCCGAGTTGTACACCAGCTGAGACACTGCCTGAAACAACTAGTGTCTCCCATTCAAGTACTACATGTCCCTTAGAAATTCAGGTTTGGCGTAATTCAAAGGTCAAGATGGCTTATACAGAGGCCAGTTTTCAAAAAATAGGCAAAAGTCGACATTCACAAGGACTTAGAGAAAAAGATCCGTGAACTGTGAACTCCAGGAGAGGAAGGGCTCACTTCCCACAAGGCAAGCACTATTTTTTATTTAACTTTAAAAAAGCTGTATCATACACAGGAGAGGGGGCGCGAACTTCAGGACACTACGCCCTCCAGAACGCTGCTGCCCTAACACTCAGCGCTGAGGCACCGGCGAGCTCGCGGGCACTGCCCAGTAGGTAAGCGCCCGGGTAGATAAAAGCAAAGCAGGCCGGCGCCTACCCGGCATTCTGGACCCTCAGGTTAACAGAAAACCCCTAGCCCTCGGGCCCTGGTTCACCAGCCTCTGGAGTAGGGCAGACGTGCGGCCCCTGGCCACCTCAAAGGAGCGTCCCCACAAACTGCTCACCTCGTCACCCGACACTACCACAGAGGAGCGTCCCCTGGCAAGTAAGGAAGGAGACCGTGCTTTCCACGGCACGCTAGCTCTGTCTCCAGCGTTTCGGAGCTGCGGCAGCCACAATCCCCCCAAGTACTCCCCAGCGGCCCGTGCGTGCGCGCGCTCTCCCGCCTCGTCGCTTAGCAACCTGAGAAGCCTTCCAGTCTTCGCGACACGTCAATTCCGCCCGCCCCTCCAGGGTGCAAATAGTTTTTAAAAAGATTTTGTTTCCGGGTCAAACCGATTTACGCAGCGGAAGGTCTCTTTGCTTCACACATTTACCCTTGGGAATAAGATAAGCCTCAGATGCGTACGTACGGGGGATGTAGCTAACAGATCTGTATCTCCTCCCTCAAGTTCCACATGCCTCCCCTCCCACCAATTGCTGGGCGCCATCAGGCAGGTCCTTTCCCTTAAGCACAAATCTTCTGCTCATCGCTGTCTTCCAATCACAGCTGCCGGCCCTCAGGGACTACTTTGCAATCCGCGAAGAGCGCAGGGAGAAGGGAGTGAGTGGGCCCTCTGACCTCGGGAAGTGTAGTTCAACACTTGAAGGAAATCAGTTGGAGAGTGCGCCAGAATCTGGGCAGCATAAACTACAGTTCCCAGAGGGCGCTGCGGTTGGGAGCTTTTTCTTTCTCACATCGCTCGCCCTCCGTAAGTCCGTTCTGCGGTAGAGGTGACCGGATTCGCGGAGGCTCGTTTTGCAGGTGCTGAAATTGTTCGCGCAGTTCCTAATCATGGTGAGTGTGGGCCCCTGCATCCCGCTTACCTTCGCGCCCTTGTGTGGGGTTTCTTGCACTTGAAGGACTTGTTGGGAGAGGGAGGGAGGGGACGGCTGTGCAAAGCACTGTCCTTGGAGGGCTTTAGTAAAGCCTCGAATCCTCTCTTGGGGGCTTTCGCAGTGACCCAGTAATTGGGACGGGGTTGATTTCCACCTAGGGGCTCTTACAAGGACTCCAGAGAAGTTCATCACTGGAGAGGCGCGATCTCAGTCCTGCTGCATGGCGGGGATGCAAAATACGAAGCTGCGGGTTTTCTCCAAAGCACAATTATAGGGTTTGATAAGGATGATATGGGAGGAGGGGTGTTGGATCTTAACCTCTTTTTCTTCCTTGAGCCCATAGTGTTTTTTAAAGGCTTTTCTCACAAAGCCCTTGAAAGCAGAGAGCCCTTGGTTAAAGATAGTGCTTACCAGGTGCTCCAGATTACAATCGTCGTTTTCAAGAGCTGTGTTTCCGCCATATCTAATTTCACAAAATGTTATTTAAAACCTGTTCATTGATCTTTTGTAAAACCAGGAAGTGGTGCAGTGGCGGCATCACTAGCACTGATCTGTGTGTTACGAATTCTAGAGCCACTACTTTTAATATTACACAATGTAACCATCTTGTGAAGGTCTGGGTACCTAGATCACCATATTTTGTCTCTGCTGCAAGGGGGGGGGGAGGGGGAGGTGAGGCAACTCTGACGTAGAAATAATCTGCATGCTGTTTGAAGGTGACATTTGACATCAGACAGAAATTTCTTCAGTACTTGTATTTATAGTTGAAGTTGTTCTTCCTCCATTATTTCCGCTGTATTTAAATGAATTGGAATTTTTCCTGAACCCGATAAGCCATATTTTCAAGGTAAGGGGATTACTACCTCCTCTACCTTTATAAGGGGCCAGTGGTGACAGCTACTAATTCTTAGTAGCTACTAACTCTTAAATCTCGGTTTCTTACTTATAATTAGTCATTTAAACGATGGTTTGGTCTCTGACCTAATAATGTTAGCAAGAATGCAGGGTACTTAGAGAACCTGAGACTTTATAATTTTAGAACTGGATAGGACCTTTTAAAGATCATCTTGATAAATTTGCCCTACTTCAAATCTTAAAATTGTGTTCAATGAAACCCAAAGAATTATTTGCTCAAGGTCATACACCGGTTTGCTCCCAAGGGTCTTACAGCTTTTTTCACCTCACCATATTGTGCCATACAATTACCAAGTTATTTTGAAAATTTATTTTCAGTAGCTGAGGTTCTGGAGGCAGATACAAGTTCATACTGCAGATACAAACTGAAGTATTTTATCAGCATTTATATTACCTGATAGCTTTATTCCCTGCAATTCAGAATATTGGAATTCTAGGATTGGAAGGGAATTTGGAGATTATTTAATCTAATTTTAAAAGGTAGCCTGGTGATTGCACGCTAACAGTGGCAGAGCCTATTTAGGATTCTCGCTCCACCACCACCACCAACCTCCTTATCCCGCCCCTCGCCCCGGTCTCTCTCTCAAAATAAATAAATAAAATAAAAGTAGCCTGATGAGGTTAAATGATTTTCCCAAAGTCACAGAGAGAATCCTGGGCCCCCATTCTTAGGTTGTTTTGCTACGCAGTAGATAAAACCAGGCCTCACCCCCAGAAGGTCACCCGGGCACCAGAGAACACAGAGATGTCCATAAGAAAAAATACTCCTGTCGGTTTCCTGAAACTGACAGCAGTCTCACGTGACTCAGTCTTCTTTCCTCCTCAGGAGAGGATGTGAACAATCATTGAGTTTAAAAGGGGCCATCTTTTGCAAGCTGTTCAAAGCAATTTTTTTTTTAAGTGGGAATTGGGAGTGACAGCAAGAATTAACTGTATGAAGGAATCTAAATGATAGTTTGTCTTTTATATTACAGAAATAGATGTAAATTAGAAAGAAAAAAAACGAATACATGGGTTTTTCTGTAGAATAACAGAAGGAGCACTTCTATTCAAGCTTGACAACTGAGACATGCACAAGCGTCTGAATCTGCAGGAAGGTCATTAGAGCCCTGCCAAGAGCAAAGACATTCCTTCTTTGGATCTTGGCTGACTGCCCAGATGTCTAAGCAAAGAATAGTAACCTGTCTTCACACTGTAACGTTGTGGAAAGTCAGCAGGAATCTCCCACCCTCCTGCTTTTCAAATGCAGTGTTGCAAAGAGCAAAAAGAACCAAATACACACATCCTTTCCCATTTCATAATCAAACATTCAGACACTTGACTAGGCTTCCTATCCTCTTAACAAGACAGAATTACCTATCTGTGAAAATAATTTGCTCATGGACATAGAAGGAAACCGCTGAGATGGAATTAGTAGTTGTTCACTAGTTGGCCACAACCCCTTCCCTAAGGACTGTGGTCCTGGGAACACTTTTTTAGCAGCTAAAATTAATGCCTAAGATTGACTACATTACTGTGTTCTAACCATCTACCTGTAAGCTTTACAGATAGTGATACTCACTTTCCCCTTCATTTCTTATCCTGGCTTGCTTTACACTGAAGCAGCATGTGTTTATATGTTTCTTAACCCTGCACTTTCATTCATTCAACAAATATTTGTTGGACACTATCTGGGCGTGCAAATTTGAGTCAAAGGTGGACCTCTCTCACTGCAAGGGGGTGGTGGTTCACAGTCCAGTAGAGAGTAACAGACATGTAAGTAGAAAACCACAGGGTATAATAGTCCTTAGAGGAAAATTTTATGGTGACAGAGACCTATAATTATAGTATTTGCTACATACTGTTCTTAATGCTTTTCTGTTAATTCCCTCAATCCTTTATAACTACCTTATTTGTTAGGTAGTGCTGTCATTATCTACATTTTACTGTGCGGAAACTGAATACGGAGAGGTTAAGTAACTTGCCGAAGACATACAGCGAATGAGGAGTAAAGTCAGGATTTAAAACCAGAACCTCTGGGTCTAGAGGCTATCTCTGTATTACACACTGCCACCTTTCTAGCCTTTGTTTTAGAAAACTGGGTTATCCTCTTGTTTCCTGCACATGGTTCAGTAATGAATTCTCTGGCCTAAAGTAGTACCAAGTACATAATAAAGATTCATTAGTGTATTGTTTAATGAATGAAGTGAGATAACAGTTTATCAGTTGATTTATAAGACCCTATCATTAGAACTAGTGACATAATTTTGCCAACTATAGCTGGCTTTATTGTGGTCAGTAAGTTTCCAACCTTCTCAATGCGAGTATATACGAATAAAATATCTTAAACAAATTTTTAAAGCATGTTAGGTTTGCTTCCAAACAATTCTTTTACATTTCCAGGTTTTCAGTAGTCATTTTACAAGACCCAGCTATTCCTTCAGCAAGTATTTGAGCTCCAGCTACATGCCAGGCATTGTTGTAGGCAGTTGGAATACAAAGTAAATAAAATAGAATAAAATAAAATAAAAACAAAGCCCCTGGCCTTAAGTAGATTGCACGCCTGGGTGGCTTCTGACTTCCACTCAGGTCATGATCTCAGTTTGTGAGTTCAAGCCCCACATCAGGCTCATGTGCTGACAGCTTGGAGCCTGCTTCAGATTCTGTGTCTCCCTCTCTGCCCCTCCCCCACTCTCTCTCACTCTTTCTCTCCCAAAAATAATAAACATTTAAAAAAAAAAAAGAGGGGCGTCTGGGTGGCTCAGTCAGTTGAGCTTCCGACTTCAGCTCAGGTCATGGTCTCGCAGGTCATGATGAGTTCAAGCCCCACGTGGGGCTCTGTGCTGACAAACAGCTCAGAGCCTGGAGCCTGCTTCCGATTCTGAATCTCCCTCTCCCTCCCCCTCCCCTGCTCATGCTCTGCCTCTCTCTGTCTCTCAAAAATAAATAAATGTTAAGAAATTAAAAAAAAAAAGATTGCATTCTAAAGAGAAAGGGGGAATAATTTCTTCCTCTATTCCCCTTTCCTCACCTACTCCAAGGGAAGAGGAGAAAATGACAATTAACATGTAAAGGCCATATGATAAAAAATAACCATATACAATTAGTTTTAGTATTCTTCATAAACCTAAAGTCTCTTTGGAAACAGAAGTATGTATTGTAATAAAATTGGTTTATTTGGGGAATTACCGTATTTTGTCTTTTTAGGGGTAGGGAAGGCCTAGGGGAAAAGTTGAAGAGGATGGGGAAGAGACCTAGAAGGTCAAGGAATAACCTTCATAGTTACTCTCCATAGTTTTCTCCTTTTTTCCACTCATACTCTGGGCACATCTTTGGAAAGAAAGCATACATTGTCTGCTATGTACAGACTTGTTTCTCTACAACAGTTGATACTTCTTTGAGAATTTTTTCCTTTGATTTCTATGGGTACCAAATTGCTGAGTGCTGCTGACCTTCAGAGGTTAGGGTTGGAAGGTCATCGGACATAGTCTCCTTCTATCCCAAAGACATGACTCACCTGGAAGAGAGAATTCTAAATATAAAGAAATCACAGGCTTCTTTTCACCATTCAGTGAAATTCACCATTCACCGTTTCAGTGGGCCACTTCTCTCCTGCCGGTAACAATATAGGTGACACAGTATAAGTCCATTTACCCAGCATTGTCAAGGAAAGGAACACTTCACCTTGATTAAATGTTTCCATCTAAGTAAATGTATCTACTAAGTTCCAAACATTTTTGTTTAACTCTTTTTAAAAGAAATATTTCTATCTTTTTAATTCTCTGAGCTTTTTTTTTTTTTAAAGTGACTCTGGATCATCATTTTGAATATTAGTTATTATTTTTGTCCATATGTCTGTGTTTTGTTCAGGATCTGTTAAGGTCTATAAGACAACTTCTGTTATAACTATTATGCTCTCTGTACTTTTCTTTTAAAATTAATTTTCCCTTGGAATCGGGTTGTCAACTGTCAATGTATTATTTTGTTGTTATTTAATACTAAAATTTATTATAATCAAGATATCATTTTCTTGTTTTTCTTTCTCCTTACATAAAAAATAAAGGCTTAATTTTCCTCCTTCAAGTAGTCAAGTTGAATCACGATTAATAGTTTCATTAAAATTTTCTGATTCATTGTAAATAGAAAACTTTAGCCACTATTACTCCTCTTCCTGGTGTGAGGGTTCTATTGAGCAGGTGGGAGTGGGGAGATCTGCATAAGGCTCTAGTGACTACGAGAGTTTATATCACCATATAAGGCACCTCAACATCCTTAGGCCTATTTCAGTGGCAAAATAGCCTCAAAAAGATAGATACGATTTTGTAAGTAAATCCAGGTTTACAGAGGTAAATAACACCACAGAAATAACGCAGCCAAAGGACGGACACATGTTCCAGATTTGGGCATGCTATATTTACTGGACAAGTCTGAAATAAGTTAGTCCTCTACTAAGCCAAATGATAAGAAACTTTAAAATTTCACAGTAACTTTTGGGGCACCTGGGAGGCTCAGTCAGTTGGGCGGCCGACTTTGGCTCAGGTCACGGTCTCGCGGTCATGAATTCGAGCCCCGCATCAGGCTCTGTGCTGACAGCTTAGAGCCTGGAGCCTGCTTCAGATTCTGTGTCTCCCTCTCTCTCTGCCCCTCCCCCATTCGCACTCTGTCTCTCTCTGCATTTCAAAAATGAGTAAATGTTAAAAAAAAAAATTTTAATTTTACAGTAACTTTTAAAGTATGTGGTTTTCTTGTTACAGAGAACATCCTGAACATCTTTAGGATACAACAGCGTTTGTAAATAAGATGTTAATTAATGAGTCTCTTTCATTACAGTCTGAACCAATCAGAGTTCTTGTGACTGGAGCAGCTGGTCAAATTGCATATTCACTGCTGTACAGTATTGGAAATGGATCTGTCTTTGGTAAAGACCAGGTAGGTCTTCTATATACCTCAAATCAAAATTAGAACATCGTCAATAAACCCTGTATTTAGTTTCAAAGAAATGTTTAAATGAGGGTTATCCCAATAAATGTAGTAGGCACACTGCTATAAATGTAAGTGGTATCTTAATAATATGTGCTCTTCCAGGCATTGAAATGCTTTGTAGATCAGAACTATTCCACGTACTGTATTTTGTTGACTGGGTACAGCCAGCAGGTATTAGTCAGTCAGTGGAAGGTTTTTACTAGTAACATTAACTAGTAGAGTCATGTGGGAGAGAAAGCTACTGAATTAGGACTTCCTTGTTCGCCAGTGGTCTTTAGACACAAAATAGTTGGACAGGCAAATCTGCGTTCCAGTTTAAAGCAGGCACTCCCTATTCCAGCAGGTCTGGTTACACTAAAGTCTGTTTCTAAAGTATTCATCTATTATTTCTCTTCACCCATGGATATCAAGTTCTTCCTTCATGCCAGACACTATACTTAGCTTTTCATGAACTAAAATCAGAGTGAGCTGTGGCATGTCACTTCAATTTGGTATTTCTTCCCTGTATACTCCTTTAAAATTCAATAGTGGTGATTCCTTTTACTTTGTCTATTAGCACACTGTTGCTGGTTTTCTAGCATTCCTTTTTCTGAAAGTGGGATGATAACCTGACCTCCTAAAATAATTATAACTAATAATGGGAATTATATACATACATACACCAAATAAGCAAAAACTCTGCAGGAGGACTTTTTTTTTGTGACTGAGTGACATAAGCTACACTGACAGATGCTGTCGTTGGCTATTTATTTGGCAGCCTATAATTCTTGTGCTGTTGGATATCACTCCCATGATGGGTGTCCTAGATGGTGTCCTAATGGAACTGCAAGACTGTGCCCTTCCCCTCCTGAAAGGTGAGTTGGGGTGGAGGAGAAAAGGATATTATAGTATTCTGTGTCATTCAAAAAAGAGATTTTTAACCAGCCTCTCAATTAGAAACTATTTCATAAAAGTGTTTTTGGGGGCGCCTGGGTGGCTCAGTCAGTTGAGCGGCCGACTTCGGCTCAGGTCATGATCTCGCAGCTTGTGAGTTCGAGCCCTGCGTCGGGCTCTGTACTGACAGCTTAGAGCCTGGAGCCTACTTCAGATTCTGTTTCCCTCTCACTCTGCCCCTCCCCTGTTCACGCCCTGTCTATCTCTCTCTGTCTCTCTCTCTCTCTCTCTCTCTCTCTCTCAAAAATAAATAAAGATTAAAAAAAAATTTTTTTTATATAAAAGTGTTTTTGTATTTTGAGCTACAACTACTTGGTAAGATGTATATCAAGAATAAATAAGGGTAAAAGCAAGAAATAACCCGTGTCGGTTAAAAACTATGCCTCGGGGCGCCTGGGTGGCGCAGTCGGTTAAGCGTCCGACTTCAGCCAGGTCACGATCTCGCGGTCTGTGAGTTCGAGCCCCGCGTCAGGCTCTGGGCTGATGGCTCGGAGCCTGGAGCCTGTTTCCGATTCTGTGTCTCCCTCTCTCTCTGCCCCTCCCCCGTTCATGCTCTGTCTCTCTCTGTCCCAAAAATAAATAAACGTTGAAAAAAAAAAAATTAAAAAAAAAAAAACAAACTATGCCTTTTTTCCAAGGTGCTTATATATGATTTATCTAACTAAGCATAATATCACACAAGAGTTATACACCTGAGATTGTCTACATTATGTTGTTATTTAAAATCTATTTAACAAGTAATAGCGCCTTTAATGGAGAACTTTTGAACTCTAAGTGATGTCTTCCAAAGCCATATTGCCGTGAGGCTGGAAATTGGTTAGTCCCTCACGGAGAGTCTCAACCCACAGCCGTTATCAGATTGAGATACAGCATAAATTGTCCTAATCGTATGCTGCATAGTTTGAAAGCCCATGAGAGTTCTGCTAAGAGCCTTTGAGAATCATTGAACTATTGCACAAATGTAAGACAGAAGTCTTTTCATCAAATTTCACGAACATTTCATTAAAATGTTAGGTCAAGTTGTAAACTAATTTGAATATTTTTCTTTACGTATACTTTCTTTATGATCTTTTTCTTTTAGTAAGGATTAATTAATAATATTCTCCTATAAGTTCACACAGAACAAAATATATGTACACTCAAGAGAAACCATGCTCAGAATTCATATGTCTGTTCAATAGACATTTACTAGAAGGAGTACTCTGCTGCCTAAATCATGTGGGTGCATATTGTATAAGAGAGTGCAAGCTATTCTTCTGGCTCCCTTTCCTCACCCTCTTCTTTTCTTTTCTTTTCTTTTCTTTTCTTTTCTTTTCTTTTCTTTTCTTTTTTTAAATTGAAGTATAGTTGACACACAACTCACCCTCTTTTTCCAAATCAACTTTATTGCATTGTTGCATTTTTATTCCTTTCTCTGCTGAGTTCCTCTGCTCTGTCTAATGGGTCTAGTTAATAGCTTGTCCCCGATCAGCTGTGAACAGAGAGGGAAAGTTCTGCAAATAAGGATACATGTCACGGAAGAAGATTCCCCCTGACTAAGTAATGTTTCTTTGTATACCTGTTGGGGGCTTTACAGCACCCTTACTGTGACACAAATTGACCACCATAAAAATTTACCAGTGACAATGGTGAATCCTGGTTGTCTTAGTCCATCTGGGCTACTATAACAAAAATACCATAGACTGAGTGGCTTACAAACAAAAATAATTCTCAGAGTTCTGGAGGTTAGGAAATCCAAGATTAAGGTACCAGCATGGTCACATTCTGGTGAGAAGCCAATTCCTGGTTCATAGACCACTGTCTTCCTGTGTCCTCGCAAAATGGAAGGGGTGAAGGAGCTCTCTGAGGCTTCTTTTATAAGGACACTAATCTCATTCGTAACAGCTGTACCCTTCTAACCTAATCATCTCCCACAAGACCCCCATCTTTTAATACCATCACATTGGGGATTCGGTCTCAACATATGAATTTTGTGGGGGACAAAAACATTTAGTCTGTAGCACTAGTTGTGGCCTTTTTAATACTATCAACAAAGGAGAGTGATGATATATGTTCTTTAATCAAAAAACAAGTGGTGGATGTTTATTGGACTAACATAGTAGAATAGTGGTTGACCTCTGGACCAACCCAGGCTGGAATTATAGCTTCACTGCTTTTTGATGGCAGCTAATTAATCTCTTTAAACCTCTTTGTCTTCATGTATCAAATATTAAAGCTAAATTCAATAAAATAAAATTCATAGTGTTATTCCTGGCACAAAACTCCTCAATAAACATTATTTTGAATGTGTGATTCAGATCTTAGACCTTAAAGTAATTACAACGTAAAAATAGATAAATTAGTTTCTCTTTCATGCTGTGGTAGTGTGAATAACAAATGTTGCTTTGAAAGTTATATATTATCGCCTGGGTGGCGCAGTCGGTTAAGCGTCCGACTTCAGCCAGGTCACGATCTCGCGGTCCGTGAGTTCGAGCCCCGCGTCAGGCTCTGGGCTGATGGCTCGGAGCCTGGAGCCTGTTTCTGATTCTGTGTCTCCCTCTCTCTCTGCCCCTCCCCCGTTCATGCTCTGTCTCTCTCTGTCCCAAAAATAAATAAACGTTGAAAAAAAAATTAAAAAAAAAAAAAAAGAAAGTTATATATTATACCTTGTACAATCTTTGATTATAGAACAAACAGCTATAGAGTTTTTGGATTTGAAATAATTACTGAAATAGGAAAAGCAAAATAAATGTAATTTACATTTCTGCTGATGTTCTGTTTGTTGACTATATTGTCTTTCCCTTCTTAGGCCCCTAAAACTTTAAACATTATGATATATAAATGTTAACATTTGCTACAAAGGGAAAGAAGTACTGGGTAGATGCAATGTGAAAAAGAAGACCTCAGACTTTGGTGTTTCAGTAGCTCTCCATATTTATTGCCATGTTCACAGATGTCATCGCAACAGATAAAGAAGATGTTGCCTTCAAAGACCTGGATGTGGCCATTCTTGTGGGCTCCATGCCAAGAAGGGATGGCATGGAGAGGAAAGATTTACTGAAAGCAAATGTGAAAATCTTCAAATGCCAGGGTGCAGCCTTGGAGAAATATGCCAAGAAGTCAGTTAAGGTGACCATATAGTATTTTATGGGGGTTTTCATTATCAGCATTTAAAATTTGTTTCAGCATTTAAGTGGAGGCAAAATTATTTGCCTCCCCCCCCACCCCAGTTCTGTGCTGTGGTCAGTAAATAGAGAATTTTGCTTGATAAAACTTTTTTTCCCTATAATGTAGAAATTTTTATTTAGAGGTTTTCAAAAATAGTTTGCTCATTACTGTGATATGGAAATTCAGTATTAATTTAGAGACTTCTAGAGAAGGCACAGAACTTTCTGGTGCCTTTTAGCTGTGTGGAAATATTTGTTCAGAATTTGGATTTGTGATTGTAGAGAGAGATGGCTGTAAGTTGCATTCTCAGCAATGAGAGGTGTGTCTTCTAAAATGCTCAGATTTTCTCAATTCAGAGGAATTTTGATATGCTTGTCTCTTGAGGAGTAGAATTGGTGTAACTTCCTTTTCTCTTTGTGTTCAAGGTACTTTATTTCTAAATTTGCCTTATTATTATAATAAGGCCTCTTTTACCAATTAAATATCAGTTAACTAGAACTTAGTTGTCATAGCTAAAAGGCTTACTGATTAGAGGTTTTATTGATTTTGATAGTTATTCTTCCCTGTCTTGACTTTTTTTTCCCCTCTATCCTGACTTTAAACAAAGGTAAGAGAAAATGTTTAAGATTTTTAAAGTTGCCAATTACAAAGTTCTATTATAATAATATACATATATCTGAATTTTTGCTTTGTGTAGAATTCATTTCAAATAGCTTACTTTTATCTTCTATAGTCATTAATAGAAAACAGTAGAAATAAGTTGAGGAGAAATCCATAGGTCTCAAAAAATTACGTTGTTTGGACTGCTCCAGGCTGCTTGGAGTTGTGGTACTGCTTCCACAGTAATTAATCCCTCAGCCAAAAGTGTCCTTTTTAGGGAAATACACAGTGACACTGGAGTACTTAGGGGCATTGGGGTATCATGTCTTCAGCTTGCTCTCAAATGGGCCAAAAAAAAGGCTAAGGATCTGTGTGTGTGTGTGTGTGTGTGTGTGTGTGTGTGTGTGTGTGTGTGTAGAGAGAGAGAGAGGAGAGAGATGGAGCAAGTTGGGGAATCTGGGTAAAAAGGATGTGGGAGGTAGTCCCTGTATTATTCTTGCAGCTTTTCGGTAAGTTTGCATTATTTCCTGGTAAGTATATAATTTTATTAAAGATTTTTTTTTTTTTAATGTTTATGTATTTTTGAGACAGAGAGAGACAGAGTATGAACAGGGGAGGAGCAGAGTGAGAGGGAGACACAGAATCCTAAACAGGCTCCAGGCTCCGAGCTGTCAGCACAGAGCCCGACGCGGGGCTCGAACTCACGGACCGTGAGATCGTGACCCGAGCCGAAGTCGGCCGCTTAACCGACTGAGCCACCCAGGCGCCCCAAGATTTTAAAAACTTGAATGAAAAAGTCCATGGTGGATTTTCCTGTATATTTTCCTATACTGTATTATAATGCAGTGTATCCTGTACCTCCCCAAATAAAAAAAAAAAAAAAAAGTAGCCTAAAGTGCTTTCTTCTAAGGATTCTTCTCCCTTCTCAGTAGGTATGGATGGGTAGGATATGGTAATCTGTAATTTAGCAAATCCCAGTTAATTCTTAAGATTAGGCAAGATTGAAAATACTCTCAATTAATAAAGACAAATCATTGTCCTAAAGTGAACTGCTCAAGTAGAATTTCTTTTCTTGGATTACTTTTATGGAAGGAAATTTTATGGAAGGAAGGAAAAAAAAAAAAAAGGAAAATTTTATGAATGAATTGATGTCTTAGAGCCTTGGATTACTTAGGGTTTTGTGTGTGTGTGTATGTGTGTGGCAATTAGATAAATGATTTGTTTCTGTTTTGGCACAAAACAATAGAAAGACATGGACCTCAGGTCTTGGACACTGCCACCTGGAAAGCAACTTGTGTACATACTGGTAGCTTTCTTAAAGACACGTTTTGAGTAATTGTACCAAACACTAACAATGGGGTGAAAATACAGTAGAAACTGCAGTGGTAACTTTGCCTATTTTGTTCACACAAACTTGACACAAAGACTACATGTTACACATTCGTCAGTCCTATTCTAAGATAGTTTAGTTAGTCAGTATGTGGTCTATAACGGTGCTATGCCTCCTAGGTTATTGTGGTGGGAAACCCAGCCAATACCAACTGCCTGACTGCTTGCAAGTCGGCACCGTCCATCCCCAAGGAGAACTTCAGTTGCTTGACTCGTTTGGATCACAACCGAGCTAAAGCTCAGGTAGGAAAACACCTTTTAAAATCTTATGAATGTTCAACTTTAAAACCTTTTTCTCTCACTTTTAAAGTAGCTGAAACTTACTTTTTTATTTTATTGTTTTTGTTTAGTAGGAAGCTTTTCTCATTTATTAGGGAGTCTTTAAATCTAGTCTCTTAAGGAGGCTGAGCTTCATACTTAATTTTCTCAACTATAGGGGTGCCTGGGTGGCTCAGTTGGCTAAGTGTCTGACTCTTGGTTTCAGCTCGGGTCATGATCTCACGGTTCGTGAGCTCGAGCCCCACATCAAGCTCTCCGCTAAGAGCGCAGAGCCTGCTTGTGATCTCTCGCTCTCCCTTTCTCTCTGCCCTTCCAATGCTCTCTTCTCTCTTTCAGAATAAATAAACTTAAAAAAATTTTTTGAAAAAAAATTTTCTTGACTATATTTCATTTGCTAACTATATTTAAAATGCTGTTCCTAATGTTCTCTTACTGTAGTAGTTAAAAAATCAGTCATTAGTATAGATAATTAACATGACAATGCATAGTTGATTTTTGTGAGATATATAGAACATTATAGAAAGAAAGATTTCAGTTTTTTGTGTTTTATGTGATTGTTTCCTTTCTCCCTATAGCTAAGCAATCAGATTCAGATTTTTTAATTTTATATCTAATTTTATTTTTATGTCTTCTTAATATTCTACATTGTTTCCATAAAACTTCTCAATTACCACTTCTTAGCAACTAAATTTTAATTGTTCTCAAGTGCCCTTACCCCTTGGAGTCATAGATAAATGTGCCAAGGAGTCAGTGACCAGGGTAATAACAGTAACCTTTTAAAAAAATGAGAAGCCATGGCCAATTATCTGTACTGGTCTCCTAGGTTTTATTGGGTCTAGACAATCCTGGTGCCCTTCAAAAGCCATGACAAAGTTCAGGGTTCTTGGACATAACCTCTTTCCTTTTCCTTAACACTTTTCTGACCATGCCTCCTCATAAACAGGTCATCACTGTTAGGTAGTGTATGAATTTAGTCCTTTTTCTTCATTTTTAGAAATTATTTTATGTTAGAGAGCATGAGTGGGGGAGAGGGGCAAAGGGAGAGGGAGGGAGAAATCTTGAGCAGGCTCCACACTCAGCACAGAGCTCAATACAAGGCTCATTCCCATGACCCTGGGATCATGATGACCTTAGCCAAAATCAAGAGTTGGACACTCAACTGACTGAGCCACATAGGCTCCCCGCTGTTTCTTCTAAAGAACGCAACTTTGGGGGCACCTGGGTGGCGCAGTCGGTTAAGCGTCCGACTTCAGCCAGGTCACGATCTCGCGGTCCGTGAGTTCGAGCCCCGCGTCAGGCTCTGGGCTGATGGCTCGTGGCCTGGAGCCTGTTTCCGATTCTGTGTCTCCCTCTCTCTCTGCCCCTCCCCCGTTCATGCTCTGTCTCTCTCTGTCCCAAAAATAAATAAAAACGTTGAAAAAAAAAATTAAAAAAAAAAAAAAAAAGAACGCAACTTTGTTGGGGCATCTGAGTGGCTCAGTCAGTTAAGCGTCCAGCTCTTGATTTCAGTTCAAGTCATGATCTCATGGTTCATGAGATCAAGTCCCATGTCAGGTCTGTGCTGACAGCACAGAACCTGCTTGGGATTCATTCTCTCTCCCTCTCTCTTCTCTCTCTCTCTCTCTCTCTCTCTCTCTCTCTCTTCTCTCTTCTCTCTTCTCTCTCTCTCTCTCTCTCTGCCCCACCCTCATTCATTCTCTCTCTGTCTCTCTCAAAATGAATAAATAAACATTTTTTTAAAAACAATTTTAGTTTCAAGAAAAGTTTTTGTCAAAAGATGGTGTGAGGTCTAAGTTGAAAAACCACTGCTTTAAACTGAGAATTGATCAACTTTCAGCTTTGGAGTACCTAGTAAAGAAGAAAAGAATTGATACTTGTTAAGCTTCTACCCTAAGCGGAATGGTCTACATGTAATTTATCATTTAATTCTTCTAATAACCATATGAGGTATGTTATTATCTGTATTTTACAGATAAGAAACCTGAAGCCCAGAGAGGTCAGGGATCCTGCCACCTAGATTCATCTGAGTCCAAACCCCTAGGTGTGTTCTTACGTAGCAGGGTCAGGTGACCTAAGTCCGCTCTTACTAGTTCTGTGACCTTGAGAAAGTATATTTAAGGTATGAAATGGGATAATAATTCTGTCTATCTCAAAGGGAAGCTATGTGGATTAAATAAGATCTACATTAAGCCCTTATCATGGTACCTGTCACATAGTAAAACTAAATAAAAGTGGGTTGCTCTTACTATTAATGATTTGTAGTAGTAGTAAGAAGGATATAACCAAAAGTTGAGAAGAGCCATACCTCAGATATATCTCCTTGAATATTCAATTAATTTAGAAGGCCATCCGATAACAAGCTTAAATTGCAAATATTTCCTGTGAGGCTTTAGGCTGTGAGCTGTCTTTTTCCTTACTTTTTAGCTAGAATCTGGTGGGTGGAAGGAACGGGAGTTAGTTTGAATGAGTGGTGACATTTGGGTACTACGAAACATTGTTGAATTTCTTGGCTCTGGATTGCAAGATGGTTACCTACATGCAACAGGGATAAAGGTAAGGACCCTGACAAACTTGGTTTTCTGCTGTTTGAACTGAGGCCTTGGTGGAGGCAGGCACTGGAAAATTCTGCTTACAGAGGTACTATTAAGTGACACTTTGTCCCAGTGCCTGAAACCCTTTTCCCTGTAAGGGCAAAAGTCTAATGAGGAAAGAGAAAAAAGCAGTCTTGTTAGACTTTAACTTTTGGCACATGTTCCAGCATGTCAGTCTGGCACAGTGAGAGCTTGTAGGAAGTTTTTGAAAAAGCAGTTTCTTCCTCCCATAGAAGTTGTTAATCCAGTGAGAAAAATAACAAATGCAAAGACTATTTCATACATGAATGTTGCTAGTCTTAACGTAGTTCATTTTGGAAATCAGGGCCTAGCTACCTAGTGACTGTCTAACACCTGCAGAATTCCCCTGTGTATTTGCAAACCAGAGCTGCATATATATGCTGACAGGGTAATTTGCCAGTACAACTAGTTAGCTGGTACCAGGGGGAAGAAATTTACTGGGGCTGGAGAATCAGTCCAAAACTGTTTAACAGGTCTACATGGCAGACATGACAGCATCTATGGAGCAAGGAAGTGCAATCCTGGATACACGTGAATTTAGACTCGCTCTGACACGAATGAAATTTAGAAACTACATCTGCAAAGTATTGGCCTTTGCTGTCCAGACAGAAATGGATTAACTCAGTAAATTAAAAAAAAAAAAAAAAAAAAAAGAGGAAGTAGGCAAAGGACAAAAGAAGGAAGGAGCTTCCTGGAGGGAGGAGAGGCCTGGAAGCAGTTTGTCTTCACCGTACCCTGGAGCAGTTAAGGCTGGCATTCAGCAAAGGTATAGGTTCTTAGTTCTTGGTAACAGACATCTTAGGTTGCTTGCCCTGGGTAAATTTTCCCTTTTCTCTATGATACCTACTAAATACAAGTAAGAGCAATTCTTCCCAAGTCCAGGAAGGTCATAGCACAGAAAATGGTACTCATTGTACCTCATACCACTCTACCTCGACCACTAAGCAGATCAGTAGCTGGATTCTCTAGAAACAAGCTATCCAACTACTTTGTGAAGACTGATGTGCTTTAATAGTCCTAATACTTGCAGAACTCTAGATGAAGCAGGGTTTAGATGAGAAGTGATTTAAATGTCAGAAACAAAATTTTAAGTTAATTTTTAAAAATCATCCAATTATGGGAATGCAAACTGGTACAGCCACTCTGGAAGACAGTGTGGAAGTTCCTCAAAAAATTAAAAATAGATCTACCTTAGGACCCAGCAATAGCACTGCTAGGAATTTACCCAAGGGATACAGGAGTACTGATACACAGGGGCACTTTCAACAATAGCCAAACTATGGAAAGAGCCTCAATGTCCATCAACTGATGAATGGATAAAGAGATTGTGGTTTATATACACAATGGAATACTACTTGGCAATGAGAAAGAATGAAACATGGCCTTTTGTAGCAACGTGGAAGGAACTGGAAAGTGTTATGCTAAGTGAAATAAGTCATACAGAGAAAGACAGATACCATATGTTTTCACTCTTATGTGGATCCTGAGAAACTTAACAGAAGACCATGGGGGAGGAGAAGGGGGAAAAAAAGTTACAGAGAGGGAGGGAGGCAAACCATAAGAGACTCTTAAAAACTGAGAATAAACTCAGGGTTGATGGGGGGTGGTAGGGAGGGGAAAGTGGGTGATGGGCATTGAGGTGGGTACCTGTTGGGATGAGCACTGGGTGTTGTATGGAAACCAATTTGACAATAAATTTCATATTAAAAAAAATCCTCCAATTACTGTAGGATTTGATTTTTTTAATGTTTATTTTTGAGACACAGAGCACTAGTGGGGGAGGGACAGGGAGGAAGGGAGACAGTCCAAAGCAGGCTCAGCACTGTCAGTGCAAAGCCTGAGCCATGAGAGATCACAACCTGAGCCAAAATCAGACACCCAACCGACTTGAGCCATCCACGCGTCCCTAACTATTGTAGGATTTAAGAAACAAGTCTCAATTTTAAGGGTTATAGTGAAAGTGAACACAATTTGATTTTTATTTGCTGGAATAAATTAGGGTAAAGATGAATCAAGTCATTGCAAGCATTTTAGGTGTTGGCCTTGTCCATTAGTGTCCTTTTTGGTTGGTTGGTTGGTTGGTTGTTCTATTGCTTTTTACTCTTTATTTTAGAATATAGACTAAGAAGTTACAAAAATAGTACAGAGAATCCCTGTACTATTTTATACTGTTTGATGCCTTTAAGACCCATCCAAGTTGTTGCCTGTATCAGTAGTTCACTCCTTTTTATTATTTGTGCAGTAATTCCCATTTATTTCATTATATGGAAGGACCACCATTTCTAACCATTCTTGAAGGACTTTGGGGTTGTTTCCAATTTGGGGCTATCCTTATTGTTTTTAAATCTTCTTAAATTATCAGAGTATAAATCCTTTGGATGGAGTGCTTTTACTGATGTATGCAAAAGCTGTGAACTCTGGCACAGCTATTTTTCTCTCCCATTCTACTGGTAATATGAAAGAAAGAGAAATCACCCACAGTGTTACCCTAACACATTCAGTTCTTAAAAATTTTTTCCCAAAACATTCCTTTCTGGTCCATCATAATTCTGCTGTCTAATTAAGAACAAATTATACATGTAACCATAATTTCTTTTTGCAAATTATCTTATCAGGCAATAGCAAAATAAGTGAACTGATTTTGTTTATTTAAATCTTTCAAAACATAACTTTTTTTTTTCAAGTTTGTTTATTTATTTATTTATTTATTTATTTATTTATTTTTTTTGAGAGACAGAAAGTGCAAGCCAGGGAGGGGCAGAGAGAGAAGGAGAGAGAGAATCCCAAGCAGGCTCTGCACTGTCAGTGCAGAGCCCAACGTGGGGCTTGAACCCATGAACTGTGAGATCATGATCTGAGCTGAGGTTGGGTGCTTAACTGACTGAGCCACCCAGGCGCCCCAAACATAACTTTCTAACCCTTTGTGTGGTTACGTAGTATAATTGATAGTCATGTGACTCTAAGGCATGCAGGATCCTAGAGTACTTTTTTTTTTTAAGTTTTTTGGGTTTTTTTTTAAGTAATCTCTACATTCAGCATGGACCACCTACTCATGACCCCAAGATCAAGAGTCGCATGCTCCCCCAACCGAGCCAGCGAGATGTCCCCTAAAGTGCTTTTTGAACCTACAATGAGAAATTGTTAGTTCTGGTATCATTTTAGAGACATTTAGAGTATTTCCTTTGGTTCCCTGTTCTATAAACTGAGGACAGTCATACTTTTGGTAATCTGAATCCCTTCCCACTCCAAAATTTCATAGGATTATTTGAAATTTAGCTAATTAATTTTTATGATATATAATAAAAATTTCCCCTAAATGTGGAGAAAATCCCATATTCTAACCTGATTCTCAGAAGTGCTGAGGAGACATCTCTAAGTAAGTATTAACAACAAAGCAAAGGTCACATTTATATATTCAAACCATATTAATCTCTTGCTGGTGTTTTATATTTGATAAACCCACTATACTGATAAGTCAGGCACAAACTGAGGTGCTCTTTGTTCTCAAATAGTCTACTTTGTAATCTTTTGGGTTCACATTTTGTTTATACAGTTGAGCTTTAGGAAATAACCAAGCAGTAAATTATAATAATAATTAACACTATATTATTTTACAAATCAATATAACGTGTGTTTTCTTGAAGATTCAGAGGCTTTTTATTTTAAGCGTTTGTCAGGCACAATTTGAAATAAAAAGCATTTGTCTAAGTAATGTGTTTGTTTTCTATTTCACTAGATTGCTCTTAAACTTGGCGTGACTTCTGATGATGTAAAGAATGTCATTATCTGGGGAAACCATTCCTCAACTCAGTATCCAGATGTCAGCCATGCCAAGGTGAAACTGCATGGAAAGGAAGTTGGTGTTTACGATGCTCTGAAAGATGACAGCTGGCTCAAAGGAGAATTCATCACAGTAAGAAAAATCTCTTAACAGCCATGCGTAAAGAACTCTTGAGAAACACACCACATTGCTGACCTGAGTGTCTCTCCAAGGGATGGGGGTGGAGTGGTTCTCAAGGAGAGCAGGCCTTTCACAGTTGCTCTGGTGACTATATACTTTCTTTGCAGGTCATACACAGCCAATCTTGATCCAGTCAGATCTGATCTGTTGTGTGGCACTCAAGATTGATTGTTAAAATGAGAAAAAACTAAAGTTCCCTCCAGTCATCCAGTTCATCTTTATAACGAGATCCATTTCTTTATATGGAATGTAGTAAACTCTGTGTGGATTTGTAGTTTCCTTTTTTCAGAAAGACTGGTGCTTATAATTCAGATAGTTTGGTAAGGCCCACACCAGGTAGTTGAATGATTTTGGAGGGGAAGACATTAAACTATGATTGCAGTCTTTCATCCCAGGATTAGCTCAGAATTGATAAAAACTCTGCTCTCATGATCAAGTAATACTGTCTCTGCCTGTCCCCAACCAGACCGTGCAGCAGCGTGGTGCTGCTGTCATCAAGGCTCGAAAGCTGTCCAGCGCAATGTCTGCTGCAAAAGCCATCTGTGACCATGTCAGAGACATCTGGTTTGGAACCCCAGAGGTGAGGACTCCGTGATCTGTACAGGCCGCTCTTTCATTTTTGGCCTCTGATGTTGTGCTGTGAAAAGAACATAACCTTGCAGTCAGGAAGGTTAGGTTTATATCCCAGCTCAGCTGCCTACTGGCTGAAAAATCTTGGGAAAGTTACTTAAACTTTGTGAACCATTTGATTATCTTTTACATGGCATTTCTCACAGGGTTGTTAAGGGTTAGATGAGATGATATATGGAAAACACCTAGCACACCTGGCGACTGTGACTTTTTTCCTAAAACCTATATTAAGGCCATAGCTTCCTCATTTAGAAAATGAGAATTCAGTTTCTCTGGCCTGCTTCTCACAAGGATTGGAGGAGTGGAATGAGATAATAACACATGGAAGTTAACCTGTCATGGAAGTGCCTGGTGATGCTTCTTATACAGTATTGAAGTCAGGCACATAGTAAGAAAGCATTACCTGGTTTAGTTTTGTTAATTCATGTTCATTTGCTTGTGTGAACTAATTCCTAAGCACCATGAGAATATACAACGTTGATTATTGTTTTTAGGGAGAATTTGTGTCCATGGGCATTATCTCTGATGGCAACCCCTATGGTATTCCTGATGATCTGCTGTACTCATTCCCTGTTACAATCAAGGTATGGTATTTTAGGGTTATTTCCCTCTGTTCCCTTCTGGGAGAGTAGTTACATATTTTTATTAATATTGGTATGTTAGTCTAGAAAGTTGTTCTTTTACTAAGTTAGACATTTTTCTCAACTTTAAAATTGTATGAAGCACAACTTCAGGGTACTAAAAGATTGAAATTAATCTGGAAAGCAAGATTCACCTCTTGTCACTAGATGTACTTTGTTATTATGCCTCTAATTGTTATTATGCCTCTTATTTTTATTATGACCATATGAAAGTCATTAGTTTTTTTTTAACGTTTGCTAATTAAATCCTCATTTAAAGATTTTTTTTCTAGATTCAATGAGTTTTAAATCCAAGTGTTGAATTTTTACCAGAATTATATGTTAGTTAAGATCTGGATTTTGATTTGCTTCTTTAGAATCAGACTTTAAAAACAGATACTCCTGTAGCGTAAAGTTCAATCTGAGTTGTTGCTTGCTGGAAGATCAGTTCTCATTTAATTGTAAATCTTTTATTTGCAATTATTTTCAAACAGAACAAGACCTGGAAGGTTGTTGAAGGTCTCACTATTAATGATTTCTCTCGTGAGAAGATGGATCTAACTGCAAAGGAACTGGCAGAAGAAAAAGAAACTGCTTTTGAATTTCTCTCTTCTGCCTGACTAGACAATCATTTTGATGTTACTAAAAGCTCCAGAGCTGAAGAATCTAAATGTCGTCTTTGACTCTCGTAACCAAATAACAATAATGCTATACTTAAATTACTTGCGAAAAAACAACACATTTGAAAGATTGTGTGCTTCTTGGTATAAATTTGTGACAGTTTATCATCATGCTGTTAGTGCTGCATTCTAAATAAAATATATATTCAAATGAAGACGACTCAGACTCTAATTTCCAGCTAACATTTCATTTCTGTTCAGAAAACAAACTTGCATGTGTCCCAGTTTAGTACTGTGATTTCTTTTTTAACCAGAGAAAAGCAGTAAAGATGGAAAATGTTACAAAATAAAGCATAATTCTCTTCTCATAAACAGGATAGGAAAATCCATCTTGTGATAATGAATCATTCTACTGTAGAATATATTTTTAAGCATCCCTACATTAGACTATTAAACACTTACATATTTTAAATCTTAAAGGTTAGTTCGTGCACTGTAGATAATTTGATTTTAACATTATCTGTTAAATAGGTTGCAAAAATAGTGTTAACAGTTTAATGCCATTGGGTGAAATTAGAACAGTCATTTTCGTGATGGAATGAAAAGGTAATAAATCTTCCCTTGATGTATTACCTTATAGCAGATAAGGAATAATTTACATTTCATAACTGCTAAATGCCACAGAAATGTATGCTAGTGGGAATGTCCTCAGTCTAAGCTTCTTACTAGAAACAGTGCTATTCAAAAAAATTAGTCTTTTTTTCCAAAATTCATAAGGACCAGAGACCTCACTTTCCATTCTTATACTTAATTCATTGTACATAATAGATAATATAAATCTCTCAGGGCCTAATCTAGTGTTCTTCATGGGTGCTCAAATACCTAGTTGGATCTATTAAATAAAACTGTATCATCTTGTATTCTATATATAGAAAAGAGAAAAAAAGCAAGCAAGTGCAAAGTGCTTTTAGAACTGTTACCAATTAGGGCTCCTGGGTGGTGGCTCAGTTGGTTAAGTGTCCCAACTTTTGATTTCGGCTCAGGTCATGATCCCATGATTTGTGAGTCTGAGCCCCACATCGGGCTCTGCACTGGCAATGTGGAGCCTGCTTGGGATTCTGTCTGTCTATAAATAAATAAACATTTTTTAAAAAGAACTTATTAATCAGATGCATAAAAATTTCATATGAATTATTTTAATTTTATATATAAGAAGTGTGAATGTATACCAGTTATTAAATTATTCTCAGTTCCAAACACACCCTTCTATACTCTGCTTATGACACTGGATCTGGAACTCTGCAAATATTTCTTTACCAGCTGCTCCTTGAGTTAAAAACTGCTGAGAAAGGGTAGTAGAGGGAGACCAGCAGGTCTCCAGGAGGAAGGAACATAATCTTGCTCCTCCCTTTTGGCTTCTTTTATCTTTACCTTCACTCCATTTGATACATAAGCCAGAAAAGAAAACAAACAAGGCACACTTGTCTTTAGAAGTGCAATTAAGGGGCACCTGGGTGGCTCAGTTGGTTAAGCATCCGACTCTTGATCTCAGCTCAGGCCTTGATCTCAGGCTCCTGAGTTTAAGCCCTGCGTTGGCCTCCACACTAGGCATGGAGCTTACTTCAAAGGTAAGTAAAGGGGCACCTGGGTGGCTCTGTCAGTTAAGCATCTGACTTTGGCTCAAGTCATGATCTCACGGTTTGTGAGCTCAAGCCCCATGTCCAGCTCTGCTGACAGCTCAGAGCTTGCTTTGGATTATGTGTCCCTCTCTCTTTCTCCCACTTGTGCTCTGCCTCTCAAAAATAAACATTAAAAAAAAATTTTTTTTGTAATAAGTAAATTGGGCATGAAGACAAAATTTAATGCATTTTTTAAAATGTCATATGAAGAAAGA
Organism: Lynx rufus; assembly: GCF_022079265.1. Lineage (NCBI taxonomy): Eukaryota > Metazoa > Chordata > Mammalia > Carnivora > Felidae > Lynx > Lynx rufus. Next base: position 81,696,452 of record NW_025814896.1, read on the forward strand.
ATGTATAAAAGTTGTAAGAACTAGAACACATGATAGAACTGAAAGACCTAAAATTAAATTAATTCAATAATGTGTTCACCTCTATTTTGTCATCCATTTTGGATAAACTGGCCTATTGATTCCGTAAATTAACCTCAACAACTCCTTAAAATCAGGGCTCACGTAAACAAATGAAGTGGTCATAAGGCTTTGGAGAGATCTGGTAGATTACTTATAGCAATAATTTCTCACCAATTTCTCACTTCTCACAAGCAAAAGTGCTTCTGTACTTTTGAAGTATGGCTTTGTGTTTGAATAGTCACAATTTGAAGCTGATCATCACCTCTGTATGCCATTTCTTTATGCTATTCACCTCTGTCACCCTGACTAAGAGAATAAAGCACTTTTTTGTCTCCTCTTAATGAACAGTCCAGGCCCAGGAAATTGTGCCCTTAAGAAGTGTGTGATAATTTGTGAAAGGCTCAGGACTTTCAGAGCATTTTAGTAGAACTTGAGGAAATGACACATGGGTGGAATTACAGGGCAAAAGACCTTACATTTTAAACCAATAAAGCTGGATTCAAAAACTTTCCAGGAAAGACACAATCCGAATAAAATAAACCTTAGGAGAGAATTGGCCTCTGCAGATCATGACCCTGGTAATGTTTTCTAAACAACAGAGAAGGATGGCCAGCAACAGCTTTTTCAAAAAAATAAAAGGTTTTGGCTTTTTTTTTGTTTAATTGCATGAAAGCATAAAGAAGGGCAGGTGCAAAAACTCTATCCTGCTACCAGTTAAATCATATTTCATATAAAAGTAATAGATACTTGTCAGAAAATTAGTGAAATGACATTAAATGAAAACCAAAAGCCCCTTACTTCTCTCACACATAAACACTCTTTTTTTTTTTAATTTTTTAAAAATGTTTTTATCTTTGAGACAGAGAGAGACAGAGCATGAGCAGAGAAGGGGCAGAGAGAGGGGGAGACACAGAATCTGAAGCAGGCTCCAGGCTCTGAGCTGTCAGCACAGAGCCCGACGTGGGGCTCGAACTCACACACTGCGAGATGATGACCTGAGCCGAAGTCGGACGCTCAACCAACTGAGCCACCCAGGCGCCCCTAAACGCTCTTGAAAAAAGGGTGTTTTTCTGTTGTTGTTTTTTGTTTCTAATATTCCAGGAAGAAAAAAATACAAACACATAGATTTATTTTGAGATTTTTTTTTTTGAGCGAAGAGCTATATAGTGAAAAGAAACTGTACTCACTTATCTCCTACCCACCTAAAGCCCATTTTTGTCTCCTTGTCTAAAGTACAGAAATATTCAATGCATAATCCAAGTATATATGTGGGTATACATTTATCTTTCCCTTTTCTGTTCATAAATTATACTAAATACACTATTCTGTGCTTTGTTTTTTTTCCCTCAATAATATATTTTAGAGCTACATAGATAAGAGCTGCCTCATTCATTTGAACAGCTGTGTAGTATTCCATTAAATGAATATATCAATGTTAATGTAGTCATTCACCTTTTGATGAACTTCTAGATTCTTTGCAATTTTTTACTACTGTAAAGATGCTGCATTATTTTTGTAAATAGGTTACTTCACATTCAAGTATATATGTGGGATAAATTCTTGAAAGCATGGTGGATTTTTTTTAACACTGTTGAATCTGATTTATTGTAAAGTTTATTTATTTTGAGAGAGAGAGAGCGCACATGCATAAGTGGGGGAGGGGCAGAGAGAACTGAAGAGAGAATCCCAAGCAGGCACCACGCTGTCGACATTGGGCTCCAACCCACGAACCATGAGATCATGACCTAAGCCAAAATCAGGTGTCAGACACTTAACCAGGTAAGCTACCCAGGTGCTCTGTGTCTGATTTATTTTAAAAGCAATAGCTTCTGGGTCCTATATTTACATATTTAATAATAGTATATTCTAACTGGTTTTCTTCTAAACTCTTTTTTTTTTTTAACAAGACCTTGATTAAGCCAGCCATAATGTTTCTCAAGGAATGTTGGCCAGGGACAAAGTCTATTAGAAGTTACCCTTTTAGTATATAAACTTAAGAATTTCACTATGAAAACCAAAAGACAGCAGAAATAGGTTGGAAGGAAGAAACCGGAATAAGAACCCATGATGGCTTTTAAACAACCTTAACAAAACATGAAACCTAGCCATGTTTTGGTTTCTGAATATTGATTGGTTACTATGAGGGTTACTGACTCAGCAGAAATACAGTGTAAGCTTTGAGGTATTTTCCTATTAATGTCACCTAATTGGTGACTGGTACTTTTGTGGGTTGTATTGACAGTATTAGCCATCCTGAGTTTTCATAAGATTAGTAATACCTACCACACAGGATTAAATTAGATAATGTTCATATTGGTTGTTGACACTCAGTAGGGGGCAAATAAATGTTATTTCTCTTCACTACGTACACTGTGCTTAGTGATAGAAGGAAATCACTTGCTCCATTGCTGAGGTACCAGACTAATCTACTAGAAAATTGTATAGGTTTGATTTCTTTTTAACATGAAAAAGAAAGACTACCATGCAAATTTGAGTCCTTTATATATCCTATATAGCTTATAATAAGAAATCTCAAAGAAAAATAATTTTAAGATTCCAGTGGCTTTATTGGCCACTAATGTTGCCAATGATGTTGATTAGTGGACAGTTTTGCCTAGCATGACTGGAAAGAGGCCATATTACTCTACTACCTTCCTCTAGTATTACACTGCAAGTATTGTAGAATTACGTAAACACAGCATCCTATGCATAAAAGAAAAAAATTATTATAAAGAAAAAAGTATATGCAAATAAGGATTGTAGTGATAATGTGAAAAGAGCTAAATAAAATTACAATCTGTAGAAGGATTTTAAAACGGAAACCTTTGGGATTAGTAAAATACCTTTGCATTTATTTTTTTAAGGGATTTTTAAAGTCTAAGTATTTTTTTGTTTGTAAAAAACAAAATGCCTTTCTCCAGCATAGCCAAAAGTGAAAGTATAGCTTGTTTAAATGGAAAAAAACAAGTTTAGAAATGAATGCAAACCAGGAGCTTTTGCCATGTCTCTGCTCTGCTGACAGGTCATTTAGCTCAGAGCTGAGCTCTCACAATTAGCACCTCACCAGGGAAGAAATTTTTAAGAACTCTCAACTAAGCCATTCATGACACAGAATAAATTCTTGCACATTACTCTAGGGGGAAAAAATCTACATTGGCCATGCTCTTGCAATCCCAAGAGCTAATAGTTAACTATTTTAAATATAACTGTTGGAATGATAAGGTAGACCAGCTGCCTTTCAACTCAGCTATCAAACTCAAATTTTTTGCAGATTTACCTTTAAATTTAAAGGTGGATTGAAATTAAGAATAAAATGATTACATTGTACTTTCAGATGAAATCATGACCTCATACCTTCATTTCATATGTACATACATACATTTTGTACATACACACAAAATTTGTACATACATACAAATTTCATTCCAACCTTTTACTAGGAAAATACAAACAAATATCTTGAAACCCCATGGCTTTTAGGCTAGGCAACATGGAAACAAAAAAGAAAGGTGATTTGTTAAAATTCTTTCTCTGTACTGTTTGTTTTCCCTTATGGTTGTTTCATTTATTTAAAAAAAATGCATTTTGCATTTCAACTACTAAATCCTTGAGGATTAAGACAGATTTAAATGAAAGAGGAGCTTATGTAAATACAACCACCTTTGAGTTGGAAATAGAAACAATTTTCTTTTCTGCTCAGATACCAACGTCCTGTTGAGAAGAAGATTCTCCAAAATGCTCAAGCAAGTGCTTAGAATGAAAACTCAGCCAGCATGGAATAGAGAACTGGGAAGGCAGGGAGCATGCTTTATTTTCAGGGGGGGGGGGGGGGCTGCATCTTTGAACTTAATAGCTTAAGGGGGGGCACAATCTGCAACTTAGGTAGAAATGGACTTCATTGTGTTCCTGCAACACATCCAGCACAGTTGAGTGTAATCACTAACTTATTATTAAGAATTTAATTGCCCAGGTGTCAAACCTATTTTTTTTTCTGACTCTATTTACTGAAATTGTCAAACGATAAGAGATTATCTCCCATCTTCATCCTTTAGATGCTGATCACCCGGCATGCTGGAGCAATTTCTCTTTAAATACCCTTGGGCTCTGGTTGACACAATTCTGCATGCCCTTGGTTCACTTTTGGAAGCATAAGGACCACAGCCCTTAAAATGTGTTACTCTTGATAGAAGAGGGATAATCATTTGGTTTTAAATTGGCCATAAATTGTATGTTGTGAGGAAGATCTATTTCAGCACTGATCCATGTTAAGATGTAAAATTAAACACAACCACTAGCAGGTTTCCCAGGAGGATTTACTTTATTCTCTGACCCTCTTTCATTTCTTGACCACTGCCTCTTTCTCCAGTCCATGTCAATCTGCTGACCAGTTAGGGAACAAGAAAAAAGAATGAAGGGCAGAGAAGGGTTTTAAACTGACATCAGTATGCTGGGTCATGGGTAACTCAGATTATCCACAAATATCACCCCACTTCCTTTAAAAAGAGTAACAGGGAATTTCAAGGCTTGAAATGCCCATCCTCTATCACCTCCATCTATCCACATCCCTCATACCCTTCAGGACTTTGTTCAATTATCACTGCCTCTGAAAGCTCCAATCTGAAGAGACTCTTCTTCCTCAAAACTCCCATAGAGATTTTCAGTATAATTAACTCATTTGGCCACTTACCATATGCTGGTTTATATCATCTCTCTTTGAACCTAAACTGCTATCATTATTTACTTTTCCAAGGATCTAGGTGCTGTTTCACTAGATTGTAAGCACATGAAGATCTATATTTTATATTCTCTAACAGCCTAACACCATGCTTCATACCTAATGGACTATTAATAATTATTGTCGATTTAAATATGAGCACATAAAAAATAAAAAATAAATATAAGCACATGAAAAATTAGATAAATGACACATTTGGTGACGATTTCCATGAAAAGATAATTTCCCTGCTTTGATCATGATTTCATGATTAACTCATTTTGTTTTCTAAAACTTTAGTCTCAGATTATTTTGATTTTCCAAAAAAAAAAAAAAAAGATTCCTAGCAGAAAACCTTTAGTTCAAAACCAAAAGCTCATTCATTCTTAACTTTGCTCAATACTGTCATTTATAGAGTCATGATAGTCATAATATCCAAGAAGCATTTATCTCTTTAACAAATGGTGTTGGGAAAACTGGATGGCTACTGGACCACTTTCTTAAACCATACACAAAAATAAATTCAAAATGGACTAAAGACCTAAATGTGAGACCTGAAACCATAAAAATCCTAGAAGAGAACACAGGCAGTAACTTCTTTGACATTGGCTGTAGCAATTTCTCTCCAGATATATCTCCTGAGGTCAGGAAAACAAGAGCAAAAATAAACTACTGGGACCTCATCAAAGTAAAAACACCTCTGCACAACAACAATAACAACAACAAAGAAAACAACAACCAAAAATAAATAAATAAAAGACGACCTATTGAATGGGAGAAGTTATTTGCAAATGATTTTTCTGAAAAAGGGTTAGCATTCAATATATATAAAGAACTGATATAACAACACCAAACAACACAAATAATACAACTAAAAATTGGGCAGAAGACACGAACAGACATCTCTGCAAAGAAGACATTCAGATGGCCAGCAGACACATGAAAAGATGCTCAACATCACTCACCATCAGGGAAATGCAAATCAAAACTACGATGAGATATTACCTCACACCTGTCAGAATGGCTAAAATCAACAACACAAGAAACAACAGTATTGGTGAGGATAGGGAGAAGGGGAACCTTCATGTACTGTTGGTGGGAATGCAAACTAGTACAGCCACTATGGAAGACAATATGGAGGTTCCTCAAAAAATTAAAAATAGAACTAACCTATGATCAATTGTACTACTGGGTATTTACCCCCCAAATACAAAAACACTAATTCAAAGGGATACAAGCACCCCTATGTTTATTGCAGCATTATTTACAATAGCCAAATTATGGAAGCCGCCCAAGTGCCCACCAACTGATGAATGGATAAAGAAGATGTGGCATGCATATATATATATATATATATATATATATATACACACACACACACACGTATATATGCATATATATGTGTGTGTGTATATATATAATGTGTATGTATATATATATATATATACATACATATATATATATACACACACAATGGAATACTACCTTGCCATAAAAGAATGAAATCTTGCCATTTGCAAAAAGGATGGAGCTAGAGAGTATTATACTAAGTGAAATAACCCACTCAGAGAAAGATTAATACTATATAATTTCACTCATATGTGCAAAGAAAGAGACAAACCAAGAAACAGATTCTTAACTAGAGAACAAACAGATGGTTACTAGAGGGAAGGTGGGTAGGGGAATGGGTGAAATAGGTGAAGGGAATTAAGAGTACACTTATTTGCAGGGCGCCTGGGTGGCTCAGTCGGTTAAGCGTCCAACTTCAGCCAGGTCATGATCTCGCGGTCCGTGAGTTCAAGTCCTGTGTCGGGCTCTGGGCTGATGGCTCAGAGCCTGGAGCCTGTTTCCGATTCTGTGTCTCCCTCTCTCTCTGCCCCTCCCCCGTTCATGCTCTGTCTCTCTCTGTCTCAAAAATAAATAAACGTTAAAAAAAAAAAAAGAGTACACTTATTTGATGAGCACTGAATAATATATGGAACTGCTAAATCACTATATTGTACTCCCAAAACGAATATAACATCCTATGTTAACTCATATACAGGTATCACATCCCTTTTGAATTTATTTTTGTGTATGATAAAAGAAAGTGGTCCAGTTTCATTCTTTTGCATGTGGCTGTCCAGTTTTCCCAACACCATTTGTTGAAGAAACTTTTTCTCTTTGCCTATTCTTTCCTGCTTCATTGAAGTTTAATTGACCTTACAGTTGTGGGTTCACTTCTGGGTTTCCTATTCTGTTCTCTTGAACTATGTGTCTACTTTTCTGCCAGCATCATACTGTTTTGATCACTATAGCTTTGTAATATAATCTGGAATTGTGATGCCTCCAGCTTTGCTTTTCTTTTTCAAGTTTGCTTTCACTATTTGGGGTCTTTTGGGTTCCATACAAATTTTAGGATTGTTTGTTCTAGCTCTATGAAAAATGCTATTGGTAGGGATTGTATTAAATGTGTAGATTGCTTTGGGCACTATAGCCATTTTAACAATAAATGTTCTTCCAATCTATGAGCATGGAATGTCTTTCCATTTCTTTGTGTCATCTTCAATTTCTTTCATCAGTGTTTTATAGTTTTCAGAGTACAAGTCTTCACTTCTTCGGTTAGGTTTATTCCTAGGTATCTTATGGTTTGGGGTGCATTGTACATGGGATTGATTCCTTAATTTCTCTTTCTGCTACTTCATTATTGGTGTATAGAAATGTAACGGATTTCTGTATATTGATTTTATATCCTGCAACTTTACTGAATTTGTGTATCAGTTTTAAGAGTTTTTGGTGGAGTCATTTGTGTTTTTCTACATGGAATATCATGTCATATGCAAATAGTGAAACTTTTACTACTTCCTTGTTGATTTAAATGCCTTTTATTTCTTTTTATTGTCTGATCGCTGTGGCTAGGACTTCCAATACTATGCTAAATAACAGTGGTGAGAATGGACATCCCTGTCTTGTTCCTGACCATAGAGGGAAAGCTGTCAGTTCTTCCCCATTTGAGGGTATTAGCTGTAGGTTTTTCATAGATAGCCATTATTATGATGACATATGTTCCGTGTAAACCTACCTTGTTGAGGGTTTCTATCATGAATGGATGTTGTACTTTGTCAAATGCTTTTTCTGCATCTATTGAAATGATCACATGGTTCTTATCCTCTCTTTTATTAATTTGATACCAAATTTATTAGGTATCAAATTGATTAATTTCAAAATATTGAACCACCCTTGCTTTCCAGGAATAAATCCCACTTGATCATGGTGAATGATTTTTTTAATGTATTGTTGGATTCAGTTTGGTAGTATTTTATTGAGAACTTCTTCATCCATGATCATCAAGGATATTGACCTGTAATTCTCTTTTTTAGTACAGTGTTTATCTGGTTTTGGTATCAGGGTAATTCTGGCCCCATAGAATGAATTTGGAAGTTTTGAAAGTTTTCCTTCCTTTTTCTATTTCTTGGAAGAGTTTGAGAAGAATAGGTATTAACTCTTCTTCAGATGTCTGGTAGTATTTACCTGTGAAACTTCTGGGCCTGAACTTTTGTTTGTTGGGAGTTTTTTGATTACTGATTCCATTTTTTTGCTAATTATCAGTCTGTTCAAGTGTTCTTTTCTTTTCTTTTCTTTTTTAAATAGCCTCCACCCCCAGCATGGAGCCCAATGTAGGGCTTGAACTTATGACTCTGAGATCAAGAGTCGGGTGCTTAACTGACTGCAACATCCAGGCACCTCTGTTCAAGTTTTCTATTTCAGTTTTTTAATTTCTTGTGACTTGTTTTGTGACCAAATATGTAATATATTCTGGAGAATGTTCCATGTGCACTTGAAAGGAATATATATGCTACTGCTTTAGGATGGAATGTTCTGAATATATATGTTAAGTCTATCTGGTCCAGTGTATCTTTCAAGCCATTGTTTCTTTGTTGATGTTCTGTTTAGATGATCTGTTCATTGATGTTAGTGTGATGTTAAAGTCCCCTACTATTATTGTGTTATTATCAATCAGTTCCTTTATGTTTGTTATTGTTTTATACATTTGGGTGCTCGCATTTTGGGTACTCCCATTTTGGATGCATATATATTTATAATTGTTATATCTTCTTGTTGGATTATCCCCTTTATGATTATATAATTCCCTTCTTCATCTCTTGTTAGAGTCTTTGTTTTAAAGTCTAGTTTGTCCAATATAAACAGTGCTACTCTGACTTTCTTTTGACATCCATTTGCATGGTAAATGTTTCTCTCCCTCCTCACCTTCAATCTGCAGATGTCTTTAAAATGAGTCTCTTATAGGCAGCATACAGATGGGTCTTGGGTTTTGTTTTATCCATTCTGGCATCCTATGTCTTGTGATTTACTGAAAGTCCATTTACTTTCAGAGTAATTATTGATAGATGTGTACCATTATATTATTTGTTTTTGGAGATTTTCTCTGTTTCTTCCTAGTCTTTGTCACTTTTGGTTTTTCCCTCCCACTCGAAGAGTTCCCTTTAATATTTCTTGCAGGACTGGTTTAGTGGTCATGAACTCCTTTAGTTTTTGTTTGGGAAATTCTTTATCTCTCCTTATATTCTGAATGATAGCCTTGCTGGATAGAGTATTCTTGGCTGCAGATTTTTCCCATTGAATATATCATGAATATATTCACATTGAATATATCATGCCACTCCCTTCTGGCTTGCCACATTTCTTTTGAGAAATCTCCAACTAGCTTATGGGTTTTGCCTTGTGAGTTAAGGACTTTTTTAAAATATTACTGCTTTTAAAAAAAATTAATGTTTATTTTTGAGAGACAAAGACACAGAGTGCGAGCAAGGGAGGGCAGAGAGAGACACACACAAAATCCAAAGCAGACTCCAGGCTCTGAGCTGTCACCACAAAGTCCGATGTGGGGGTCAAACCCACAAACTACAGGATCATGACCTGAACTGAAGACGGACGCTCAACCAACTGAGCCACCCAGGTGCCCCTAACTTTACTGCTTTTAAGTTTTCCTTTATCACTTTATTTTGCAAATTTAATTACCATGTGTCTTGGTGTTGGCCTGCTTTTATTGAGTTTGATGGGAGTTCTCTGTGTATCCTGGATCTGGATGTCTGTTTCCTTCCCCAGGTTAGGGAAGTTTTCTGCTATTATCTCTTTACATAAATTATCTGTCCCCTTTTCTCTCTCTTCTGAGACTCCTATACAACGAATATTATTACGTTTGGTGGAGCCACTGAGTTCCCTAAGTCTATCCTTGTGTTGCATTCTTCTTCTTTCTCTCTTTTGTTCAGCTTCATTATTTTTCATTATTGTGTCTCCCTGGTCACTAATTTGTTTCTCTACTTCTTCCAGCCTGCTGTTCATTAACATTAAGCCTGTTTTCCAATCTTATTTATTGCATTCTTCATCTCTGACTGATTTTTTTTTAACTCTTTTATCTCTGTGGTAAGTGTCTCGGTGATGTCTTTTAGTCTTTTTTCAAGCCCAGCAAGTGTCCTTATGATTGTTGCTTTAAATTATCCACCAGGCATGTCACTTATATCTGTATCACTTACATCCCTAGCTGTGGCCTTATCTTGTTCTTTCATTTGGGATGAATTCCTTTGTCTTGTTTCTGCTTGTTTCTCTAAGTTTCTGCCTTCTTCTTTGTGTTAGAAAGTACAGTTATATCTTCAACTCCTGAAAGTGATGACCTTATGAAGAAGAGGTCATGTAGTGTCTGGCACTTCAGGGAGTGTCTCCAGTATGTGCTGCATGCACTCTACTGTTATGTTTTAGCTGCTCTATCCTTCAGGCCAGTCATCTGCAGAGATTTCCTTGCCTGCTGTGGGCACTCTTTGGTCGCTAGCCTGAATGTGGTGAATTTTAACTAGGTGTGCTCTGGTCCACTTCCACCGGAAGTGAGGTCCTGCAGAACTCTCTGGTTGGAAGACATGGTGTAGGCAGGGGTTAGTGCTGGCCTACTGGGGAGGGGCCTGCTACACTGGGACTGAGTCAAGTTTGACTGAGAGGTGCAGTCCCACCAGAGCACAGGGGGGTGGGCCTTAGTGTAAGCAAGTTAGGCAGCCAGTGTCAGTGCTGCACTGCTTCCTGCAGGTGGCTCTGTGTTTATGCTGAGAGGCAAGAGAGGGAAATTGTGCCTGCCAGCTCCTTTGTTGCCAGCTCCTTTGCCAGCTTCCTGAACACTGTCTCTCAGGGACACTCTCCAGGAGGAGTGAATAATCTCCCTACTGTGTGCTTCAGGTGTTCTTCAGATCACTGTTTCCATGCTGTCAGCCCTGGGTTGTTTGCCTTCCTTCTTTCCAGGAATAGGGTAGTGCCCTCAGGGCTCTCTTCCAGCCAAGCCCCGCTGACCTTTAAAACTCCAGGCTTTAAGCCTCATTGGTTGCAAGAGCTCGTGAAATTCAGCCCCTCTCATTATCCAAGCCAATGGCTTTGGGGAAACATTCTTCTTGTGCATTCCCCTGTGCGCTCCTCTCTCTCCTGTCCTCTTCCACAATCACAGCTCCCTCCCCTCTGCAGCACGTGCAATCAGATAAAAATGTATGCCTTTTCTCCTATTAATCTGCCTGTTGTCAGTTTGCTGCTCAAACCCAGCCAGAGAACCTAAGAGTAGAGAAGAATCTTCCTCTCCTAAACATACATATTGATATTAAACCCCAAATTTTGATAGTGAACACTACTTCTGACAGTTCTATTTATGACTTTATTAACAGAAACAACAACCAAGCTCATCTTTAAATATCTATTTAAAAGGCATAAATGTCAACTGTGAAAAAACTAAGATGGGATGTTAAAATAGGGAGAAAGATTTCAGTCTAAGATTCAAAAAAATACTGCTAAGCTTCTGTTCTGTTAGGGAATTCAGAGCTGTAAGTTTAGACTTCATCTGGTTTAGGGGAATTCAGTTTTTCTTCATACAGAGGAGCAACTCCCAATTTAACACCTTGGTATGTGGATTAAGGAGGTTGATAACTGCCATTTGCAACAGCAGCCCACCTTTTTAAAAGAAAATCATGGCAGTCTGGAAGAAAGGCACATCATATGGCAATTGGTTTAACAATCAATTGGGTAAATTGGAGAACATATAATGGCCGGCAAGGTCTCTTCTAATGGGCCCAAATCCAGGACCAGATTGTAGAACATTGCACCTCAGAGCTGGCACAGGCCTCACCATTACCTAGTCCAGTGGTCCCACACTTGGACTCAGCTATGAGCCTCCAGGACTTCTCAGGACTTCTGTTTCTAGAAAAGTGGAGTCAATATTATTTTCTCTATGCCTCCCTCTAACTATAACTTAAAATACTGGACATTATATGTAAATAAACATAAGAAGGCTCTGAAAAGTTGAGAGAAGAAGGCAGACTTGCCAAGAACTTTGGGATATCAAGAAACAACATGGTGGTGAGTTCCCGAGGTTTTCTTTTTGCCTTATATATCCCAGAAGTCCACAACCTGGATGTCAACAGGTGCAGACAAAAGAAAGATCCTATGTAAGCCTGCTCTCTTTAACCAAAAGAGAAGGAAAGGGGCAGCATAACAAGAGAAAAATCATCCAGACAATAACTGCTCTATTCCAGCCAAATGCTACAAAAAAGAACTGTGGACCCACTAACCCACACTAGTAATGCCAGGTAGAGATCCTAGAGTTCTACTCAGGCCATGCTGTAAAGAGTCATCTTAGCCACACCCCTGGAATAGTATCAAAAGAGGCTGAGCAGGATTCCAGGACTTTCATCCCTACAGGGATGGGCAGTTTGAGGCCATCTCTATGATATCAGTGGAAATTACATGGGGAGTCTGGATTTCTACCCCAGCAAGCAATAATGAGGCACCCTTCCTCTACCTTCATTTTATGGTGGTGTCAGAGAAGGGCTACTTGAGGATAAGGACTTGTGTCACTAATAAGAAGGCCAGTCCCCTCTTGGTGCCAGTAAAGGCCACATGGGAAGCAATAATAAGGCACTCCTACCTCTCCCAGCCAGGGAAACATAAATGGAGGCTGAGTGCAGAGTTGAAATTCCTATCTTCACCCAGCAGTATTGAGGAGCCTCTCCCACACTCTGGCTGCACATCAACATAGTCTGAGGAAGAGATCTAGATGTCTACCCCCAGCTGGCAGTAATGAGGTGGTACCCCACCACCCTCTTCCTCTGCCAGAGTGATATCATTAAAAATCAGTTAAAACAAAAAGATTTAAGTAAGATCTAGAGTAAGATTTAAGATCTCATAACATAATACTCAAAATGTCCAGATTTCAACTGAAAATCACTTATATCATGAATCAGAAAGATCTCAAATTGAATGAAAAAATACAACCATAGATGCCAACACCAAGATGACAAAAATGTTAGGATTATCTGATAAGTATTTTAAGATAGCCATTATAAAAATGCTTCAGTGACCAATTATGACCATGCTTGAAATAAATGAAAAATTAGAAGTCTCAGCATAAGTTATATAATATATATATATAACTGTAGCAAACTCTAAAAACTATAACAAAGAGATACACTAAAAAAAATTCAAAATTAAAATACCTCTTAGAGAGGAAAATATTCATGTAATCCACAGGAAGTCAGGAAAAAGAAAACAGAACAAACAGAAAACAAAAATAAGATGGCAGACTTAAGCCATACTTTATTAAATTAGACTAAACGAGTAGGATCTAGATTCACCAATTAAAAGACAGAGGATGACAGCAAGGATTAAAAAACAGGACCTAGGGTGCCTGGCTGGCTCATTCGGTAAAGCATGTGATCTTCAACTCAGGGTTGTGAGTTTCAAGCCCCATTTTGGGTGTAAAGATTACTTAAAAATAAATCTAAAACATCAAAAAATCAAAAAAATTTAAAAACAGAAGCCAACTATGTACTGTCTAAAAAAAACTCACTTCAAATATAATGATAGAAACAGGTTAAAAGTAAAAAACAAAGCAAAAAAAATTGAAAAAGATATATCATGCAAATATTAATCAAAACAAACCAGGGGTAGTTAGCAGGATACAGAAGAACTCAACAACATCAAACAAGAGTATCTAACTGATATTTATAGAACACTCCACCCAACTCAGCAGAAAACACATTCTTTTCAAGTTTCCCTGAATATTTCCAAGATAAATGTATTCTGAATGAACTATAGTGAAACTAACCAAATTTAGAAAAATTGAAATCATACAGAGTATGCTCTCTGATCATGTTGGAATCAAATTAGAAGTCAATAATTACAAAATAATGAAAAACTCCAAACACTTGGAAACAAAATTAAATGAAAATACAACATATCAAAAATTGTTGTGCACAACTGAAGCACTGCTGAGAGGAAAATGTATAGCTCTAAGTGCATACATTAGAAAAGAGAAAAAGTTTCAAATCAATTATCTTAATTCCCACCTTATGAACCTAGAAAAAGAAGAGAAAATAAGAAGTAGAAAGAAAAACATAGTAAACATAAGAGTATAAATTAGTGAAATTGAAAAGAGTAAAATAGAGAAAATCAATGAAACAAAGAACTGGTTCTGTGAGATGCTCAGTGAAATTGACAAACCTTTAGCATGATTGACAAAGAAAAAAACAGAAGTCACAAATTACTAATATCAGTAATAAAGCAAGGATATTATGATAGACTCTGCAGATGTTAAAAGAATAATAAGTGAATACTATAAAAAAAACTCTACATTCAGAAATTTGACAACTTAGGTGAAATGAACTAATCCTTGAAAAATATAAACTACCACAACTCATCCAATACAAAACAGGTAATTTGAATCACTCTATAACGATTAAGGAAATAGAATTCATAAGTTAAAAGCTTCTAAAATAGTGGTGCCTTTGTGTCTCTGTTGGCTGAGTGTCTAACTCTTGATTTTGGCTCCAGTCATGATCGAAGGGTCATGGGATCAAGCTTGGGATTCTCTCTCTCTCTCTCTCTGCCCCTTTCCCCCACTGACATGCTCACTCTCTAAAATTAAAAAAAAAAAAAAAAAGCTTCCAAAATAGAAATCTCCAAACCTAGATAGTTTTACTAAAGAACTCTAAAGAACGTTTAAAAGAATTAACACCAATTCTATACAATCTCTTCCAAAACTTAGAGGAGGTGGGAAAAACTTCTGAATTCATTTTATGAAGCTGGTATTGCTCTGATAGCAAAACTAGACAAAGACAAAAAGAAAAAGAAAAGAAAAAGGAAAGGAGTGGGGAGGGAAGGGAAGGGAAAGGGAAGGAAAGGGAACTACAGACCAACATCCTTCATGAATACTTCACAAAATATTAAAAAATTGCATTAAGCAATATTTAAACCAAATATGACCAAGTGGAGTTTATTCCAGGGATACAAGGGTGATTCAATATTTGAAAATCAATCAGTGTGCTCTATCATATCAACAAGCTAAAGAAGAAAAACTACATAATCATATTGATTGATACAGAAAAAACATTTGACAAAATTCAGCACTTAATTCATGATTTAAAATTCTCGGGGAAAACAGAAATAAAGGGAAACTTCCTTAATTTGATAAAGGGCAAATACAAAAAAAATCTACAGCTAACATACTCAATGGTGAAACAATGCTTCCTGTTATGGGCTGAATTGTGTCCCCCCCCAATGCATATGTTGAAGTCATAATGCCCAATACTTCAGAACTTGACTGTATTTGGAGACAGAGCCTTTAAGGAGTTAATTAAATTAAAATGAGGCTGTTAGGTATCCTCACAAGCAGAGGAGATTAGAACACCAGAGGAGACAGATATCAGAGTGCGTGTGTGAAGAGACAGCAAGAGGCCAGGCCAGCCATGTGCAAACCAAAGAGAGGCCTCAAAAGAAACCAAATCTGCTTACTTTGATCTTGGACTTCTAGCCTCCAAAACCTGAGAAAATAAAATTCTGTTGTTTAAGCCATTCTGTAGTATTTTGCTATGGCAACCCCAGCAAACTAATACACTTTTCCTCTAGGATCAGGGATAAGGCAAGGATGTCTGTTCTCTCTCTTGGGCCCCATCTGTAAACTGACCAATCAGGATCCCAGGAATGAGACCCAACAATCTGTATTTGTTTTTCTTTAAGCTTATTTATTTATTTTGAGAGAGAGAGAGAGAGAGAGAGAGAGAGAGAATGCACACAAGCGAGGGAGGGGCAGAGAGAGAGAGAGAAAGGGAGAGAGAGAGAATTCCACGCAGGATCCCCACTGTTAGCACAGAGCCCCACAAACAGATCGAACCCATGAACTGGAGATCATGACCTGAGCTGAAATCAAGAGTTGGACACTTAACCAAATGAGCCACCGAGGTGCCCCAAGAATCTGTATTTTTAACAACTTTCTTGGCTATTTTCAAAAAGCCATTAACAAGCAGCCTGACACTGGTGTGTACAATACCATTTAAAAATCACCGAGATAGCCCAGCTTCTTGGTGATGCATGGATTCCTTCCAGCAACCTCCCCCACAGGTGATCCCTAGGTAGCTGCTTGAATGGACCCACTGCTGGTCAATTCAGCCCATCCTACTATGGGAGAGTATCATGGTAGGAATGCTCTTCAATTTTCAGCTCAAATCCACCTCCCTATAAGATGTCATTGGATCTAGGGCTTTTCTGTGGGCCAACTCTTCACCCCTTGTTTCTCTCATTAGATAAGGTTTCAAGTTCCCTCACTATCCTGGCCTCACTAATCCCGATATATTCAGCACTGAGGGTTTTCCCAGGATGTGGAACATTCAGTGCTAAAACTGAGAAAGTACTGGTCACATGCAGACTAAGTTGGCCACCCTAAAATTAAATTTTTCAGTTCTTCTTTTCTTATTGACATATAATTTACAGACTGAGGGAGGGAAGATGGCGGCATAGGAGGACGCTGGGCTCACCGCGTCCTGCTGATCACTTAGATTCCACCTACACCTGCCTAAATAACCCAGAAAACTGCCAGAAGACTAGCAGAACGGATTCTCCGGAGCCAAGCGCAGATGAGAGGCCCACGGAAGACGGTGGAAGGGCGGAGAGGCGGTGCACGCTACACGGACTGGCAGGAGGGAGCCGGGGTGGAGGGGCAGCCCGCGGGCCAAGCAGAGACCCCGAGTCTGGCTTGCAAAAGTGGAGGGGCCGGATGGAGTGTGTTCTGACAGCAAGCAGGACTTAACATCTGGAAGGTTATAAGTTAACAGCTCTGCTCAGAGAGCGGGAAGGCTGGAAGACAACGGGAGGGAGATTTGTTGAGCCCTGGACGACAGAGCTCAGCTTGGCGGGAAACAAAGGCGCTTGCCAGCGCCATCTCCCTCGCCCATCCCCAGCCAAAATCCCAAAGGGAACCAGTTCCCGCCAGGGAACTTGCTTGCACCGTGCAAACACCCAAAGCTGTGCTTCTGCGGATCCATCCCTCCGGCAGCGGGTCTGACTCTCTCCCAGTGCCGCAGGGCCCCTGCCGAAGAGGATCACCGAAGGATAAGTGAGCTGAGCCTACCCTTCCCGCCCCTGTGCACCTTGCCGATCCACCCCAGCTAATACGCCAGATCCCCAGCACCACAAGCCTGGCAGTGTGCAAGTACCCCAGACATGGGCCACACCACCCCACAGTGAATCCTGCCCCTATGAGAGGGGAAGAGAAGGCACACACCAGTCTGACTGTGGCCCCAAGGGTGGGCTGGGGGCAGACGTCAGGTCTGACTGCGGCCCCGCCCACCAACTCCAGTTATACACCACAGCACAGGGGAAGTGCCCTGCAGGTCTGCACCACTCCAGGGACTATCCAAAATGATACAACGGAAGAATTCCCCTCAAAAGAATCTCCAGGAAATAACAACAGCTAACGAACTGATCAAAAATGATTTAAACAATATAACAAAAAGTGAATTTAGAATAATAGTCATAAAATTAATCGCTGGGCTTGAAAACAGTATAGAGGACAGCAGAGAATCTATTGCTACAGAGATCAAGGGACTAAGGAACAGTCAGGAGGAGCTAAAAAATGCTATAAACGATCTGCAAAACAAAATGGAAACAACCACGGCTCGGATTGAAGAGGCAGAGGAGAGAATAGGTGAACTAGAAGATAAAATTATGGAAAAAGAGGAAGCTGAGAAAAAAAGAGATAAAAAAAATCCAGGAGTATGAGGGAAAAATTAGAGAACTAAGTGATTCACTAAAGAAAAATAATCTATGCATAATTGGTATACCAGAGGAGGAAGAGAGAGGGAAAGGTGCTGAAGGTGTACTTGAAGAAATCATAGCTGAGAACTTCCCTGATCTGGGGAAGGAAAAAGGCATTGAAATCCAAGAGGCACAGAGAACTCCCTTCAGACATAACTTGAATCGATCTTCTGCATGACATACCATAGTGAAACTGGCAAAATACAAGGATCAAGAGAAAATTCTGAAAGCAGCTAGGGATAAACATGCTCTGACATATAAAGGGAAACCTATAAGACTTGTGACCGATCTCTCTACTGAGACTTGGCAAGCCAGAAAGGAATGGTAGGAGATATTCAATGTGATGAACAGAAAAAATATGCAGCCGAGAATCCTTTATCCAGCAAGTCTGTCATTTAGAATAGAAGGAGAGATAAAGGTCTTCCCAAACAAACAAAAACTAAAGGAATTCGTCACCACTAAACCAGCCCTACAAGAGATCCTAAGGGGGATCCTGTGAAACAAAGTACCAAAGACATCACTACAAGCATGAAACCTACAGACATCACAATGACTCTAAACCCATATCTTTCTATAATAACACTGAACGTAAATAGACTAAATGCACCAACCAAAAGACATAGGGTATCAGAATGGATAAAAAACAAGACCCATCTATTTGCTGTCTACAAGAGACTCAGTTTAGACCTGAGGACACCTTCAGATTGAGAATGATGGGGTGGAGAACTATTTATCATGCTACTGGAAGTCAAAAGAAAGCTGGAGTAGCCATACTTATATCAGACAAACTAGACTTTAAATTAAAGGCTGTAACAAGAGATGAAGAAGGACATTATATAATAATTACAGGGTCTATCCATCAGGAAGAGTAACAATTATAATTGTCTATGCACCGAATACAGGAGCCCCCAAATATATAAAACAATTACTCACAAACACAAGCAACCTTATTGATAAGAATGTGGTAATTGCAGGGGACTTTAACACCCCACTTACAGAAATGGATAGATCATCTAGACACACGGTCAATAAAGAAACAAGGGCCCTGAATAATACATTGGATCAGATGGACTTGACAGATATATTTAGAACTCTGCATCCCAAAGCAACAGAATATACTTTCTTCTTGAGTGCACATGGAACATTCTCCACGATAGATACCGGGTCACAAAACAGCCCTTCATAAGTATACAAGAATTGAGATCATACCATGCATACTTTCAGACCACAATGCTATGAAGCTTGAAATCAACCACAGGAAAAAGTCTGGAAAACCTCCAAAAGCATGGAGGTTAAAGAACACCCTACTAAAGAATGAGTGGGTCAACCAGGCAATTAGAGAAGAAATTAAAAAAATATATGGAAACAAACAAAAATGAAAATACAACAATCCAAACGCTTTGGGATGCAGGGAAGGCAGTCCTGAGAGGAAAATACATTGCAATCCAGGCCTATCTCAAGAAATAAGAAAAATCCCAAATACAAAATCTAACAGCACACCTAAAGGAAATAGAAGCAGAACAGCAAAGACAGCCTAAACCCAGCAGAAGAAGAGAAATAATAAAGATCAGAGCAGAAATAAACAATATAGAATCTAAAAACAACTGTAGAGCAGATCAACGAAACCAAGAGTTGGTTTTTTGAAAAAATAAACAAAATTGACAAACCTCTAGCCAGGCTTCTCAAAAAGAAAAGGGAGATGACCCAAGTAGATAAAATCATGAATGAAAATAGAATTATTACAACCAATCCCTCAGAGATACAAGCAATTATCAGGGAATACTATGAAAAATTATATGCCAACAAACTGGACAACCTGGAAGAAATGGACAAATTCCTAAACACCCACACACTTCCAAAACTCAATCATGAGGAAATAGAAAGCTTGAAAAGACCCATAACCAGTGAAGAAATTGAATCAGTTATCAAAATTCTCCCAACAACTAAGAGTCCAGGACCAGATGGCTTTCCAGGGGAATTCTACCAGACGTTTTTTTTTTTTTTTTTTTTTTTTTTTAACGTTTTATTTATTTTTGAGACAGAGAGAGACAGAGCATGAACGGGGGAGGGGCAGAGAGAGAGGGAGACACAGAATCGGAAGCAGGCACCAGGCTCTGAGCCATCAGCCCAGAGCCCAACGCGGGGCTCGAACTCACAGACCGCGAGATCGGGACCTGAGCTGAAGTCGGACATTTAACCGACTGAGCCACCCAGGCGCCCCTCTACCAGACGTTTAAAGCAGAGATAATACCTATCCTTCTCAAGCTATTCCAAAAAATAGAAAGGGAAGGAAAACTTCCAGACTCATTCTATGAAGCCAGTATTACTTTCATTCCTAAACCAGAGACCCAATAAAAAAAAAGAGAACTACAGGCCAATATCCCTGATGAATATGGATGCAAAAATTCTCAATAAGATACTAGCAAATCGAATTCAACAGCTTATAAAAAGAATTATTCACCATGATCAAGTGGGATTCATTCCTGGGATGCAGAGCTGGTTCAACATTCGCAGATCAATCAACGTGATACATCACATTAATAAAAGAAAAGATAAGAACCATATGATCCTGTCAATCGATGCAGAAAAGGCATTTGATAAAATTCAGCAACGTTTCTTAATAAAAACCCTCGAGAAAGTCGGGATAGAAAGAACATACTTAAACATCATAAAACCATTTATGAAAAGCCCACAGCTAACATCATCCATGATCCTGAGATCAGGAACACGACAGGGATGCCCACTCTCACCGCTGTTGTTTAACATAGTGTTGGAACTTCTAGCATCAGCAATCAGATAACAAAAGGAAATCAAAGGCATCAAAATTGGCAAAGATGATGTCAAGCTTTCACTTTTTGCAGATGACATGATATTATACATGGAAAATCCGATAGACTCCACCAAAAGTCTGCTAGAACTGACACACGAATTCAGCAAAGTCACAGGATACAAAATCAATGTACAGAAATCAGTTGCATTCTTATACACTAATAATGAAGCAATAGAAAGACAAATAAAGAAACTGATCCCATTCACAATTGCACCAAGAAGCATAAAATACCTAGGAATAAATCTAACCAAAGATGTAAAAGATCTGTATGCTGAAAACTATAGAAAGCTTATGAAGGAAATTGAAGAAGATATAAAGAAATGGAAAAACATTCCGTGCTCATGGATTGGAAGAATAAATATTGTCAAAATGTCAATACTACCCAAAGCTATCTACACATTTAATGCAATCTCAATCAAAATTGCACCAGCATTCTTCTCAAAGCTAGAACAAGCAATCCTAAAATTCGTATGGAACCACAAAAGGCCCCGAATAGCCAAAGTAATTTTGAAGAAGACCAAAGCAGGAGGCATCACAATCCCAGACTTTAGCCTCTACTACAAAGCTGTCATCATCAAGACAGCATGGTATTGGCACAGAAACAGACACATAGACCAATGGAATAGAATAGAAACTCCAGAACTAGACCCACAAATGTATGGCCAACTAATCTTTGACAAAGCAGGAAAGAACATCCAATGGAAAAAAGACAGTCTCTTTAACAAATGGTGCTGGGAGAACTGGACAGCAACATGCAGAAGATTGAAACTAGACCACTTTCTCACACCATTCACAAAAATAAACTCAAAATGGATAAAGGACCTGAATGTGAGACAGGAAACCATCAAAACCCTAGAGAAGAAAGCAGGAAAAGACCTCTCTGACCTCAGTCGTAGCAATTTCTTACTTGACACATCCCCAAAGGCAAGGGAATTAAAAGCAAAAATGAACTACTGGGACCTTATGAAGATAAAAAGCTTCTGCACAGCAAAGGAAACAACCAACAAAACTAAAAGGCAACCAACGGAATGGGAAAAGATATTTGCAAATGACATATCGGACAAAGGGCTAGTATCCAAAATCTATAAAGAGCTCACCAAACTCCACACCTGAAAAACAAATAACCCAGTGAAGAAATGGGCAGAAAATATGAATAGACATTTCTCTAAAGAAGACATCCGGATGGCCAACAGGCACATGAAAAGATGCTCAACGTCGCTCCTTATCAGGGAAATACAAATCAAAACCACACTCAGATATCACCTCACGCCAGTCAGAGTGGCCAAAATGAACAAATCAGGAGACTATAGATGCTGGAGAGGATGTGGAGAAATGGAAACCCTCTTGCACTGTTGGTGGGAATGCAAATTGGTGCAGCCACTCTGGAAAACAGTGTGGAGGTTCCTCAAAAAATTAAAAATAGACCTACCCTATGACCCAGCAGTAGCACTGCTAGGAATTTACCCAAGGGATACAGGAGTACTGATGCATAGGGGCACTTGTACCCCAATGTTTATAGCAGCACTCTCAACAATAGCCAAATTATGGAAAGAGCCTAAATGTCCATCAACTGATGAATGGATAAAGAAATTGTGGTTTATATACACAATGGAGTACTACGTGGCAATGAGAAAGAACGAAATATGGCCCTTTGTAGCAACGTGGATGGAACTGGAGGGTGTGATGCTAAGTGAAATAAGCCATACAGAGAAAGACAGATACCATATGTTTTCACCCTTATGTGGATCCTGAGAAACTTAACAGAAACCCATGGGGGAGGGGAAGGAAAAAAAAAAAGAGGTTAGAGTGGGAGAGAGCCAAAGCATAAGAGACTCTTAAAAACTGAGAACAAACTGAGGGTTGATGGTGGGGTGGGAGGGAGGGGAGGGTGGGTGATGGGTATTGAGGAGGGCACCTTTTGGGATGAGCACTGGGTGTTGTATGGAAACCAATTTGACAATAAATTTCATATATTGAAAAAAAAGAAATATAATTTACATACAGTAAAATTCACCCTGTTAAAGTGGGTATTTCAATGAGTTTGATAAATGTAGTAATGTTAATTACTATCACAATCAAGGTATTTACATCTCCCCAAAATGTTGTGCCTCTTTCAGTCAATCCTGTCTCCTAATAACCTACAACGACATGACTTTTGTTCCTATAGTTTTGTCTTTTCTAGGATGTCATAAAAAATGAATCAAACAGTATGTAGTCTTTGATGTGTCTTTTTATTAGCATGATGCTTCTGAGATTCATCCACTTTGTTGCATCAATAAGGACATCTTTTTTTTTTTTAAGTAGTCTCTATGCCCAACGTGAGGCTTGAACTCACAACCCTGAGATTGAGAGTCACATGTTCTACTGACCAAGCCAGCCAGATGCCTCAAAACATCCCTCTTTATTCTTGAATTTTGTTAGCACTCTGAAATGCTGAGAACTGAACCCAAGACCCTGGAAACAGTCCACTCCAATGAACACAGCAGGAAGAATGATTACCTTACATCTTAATTGGAACACTAGTCTTCTCTAATTGCCATCAAAGATCACATTAGCTTTCTCAGCAGATTGCAAAGTCATCTCATTTAGGCTACAGCCAACTAAAAGTCCCAAGCCATTTTCATATGCACTTCTGTTCAGCAATTGATAGGGTCCAAATGCTATTTGAGCCTCAAATACAACGTTTAACGCTTAACTTTTATTTTCCTTATAGTATTTTTAAAAACTGAGAAACAAGTTCATGTAACATAAAATTATCCATGTTAATAATGTACATGACAGTATGTTTACCATGTTGTACATCAATCATCACTAATCCTAGAATATTTCCACTACCCCAAAAAAGAAACCCCATACCTGTTACCAGTTAGTCCCTATTCTCCCTTTTCCCCATCACTTGTTAACCACTAATCTTTCTGTATCTGTATATTTCCCTATTCTGGACATCTCATATAAACAAAATCACATAACCTGTGATCTTTTATGTCTGGCTTCTTTCACTTAGCAAAATGTTTTCAAGGTGTATCTGTGCTATTACATGCAATAGTAATTTATTCCTTTTTACGGCTCAATAATATTCCATTGTGTGCATATGCCACATTTTATTTATTCATGCATCAATTGATTAACATTTAGGTTTTTTCTTTTACCTATCGTGAATTAAGCTATGAACATTTGTAAACAAGTCTTTATGTGAATATGTTTTCAATTCTATCAGGTATATATCTGGGAGCAGAATTGCTGGGTCATATATTAACTCTTAAATTTTCTGAGGAACTGCCTATTTTCCACAGAAATACATTTGCCCTTCTTAAATTTCATCATTCATAGAAATCATTCCCCTAATTAGCCAGCATAGTAACTTGATTTTTTTAAAAAAGGAAATAGTTAATCTGGCATTCTGTCTCTCTCTCCCAAAAAGAGTAAGGTCTGTAGTAGAGCAGAGCTGACCAGTAGCTGCACAGCTTAGAGCAAAGGGGAAAGAGACAGAATCCAGGGCAGAAGTTGGTTCAGACACCAAAAACAAACAAAGCAAACCAGACAAGGCAACAGATATAGAGGGTTTGGTCAGAGAGACCTAAACCAAGTCTTGGGCAAAGGGGCTATGCAGGGCTCAGGAATGAGAAACAAGGGCAGTAAGGGAGGGAAACTAGTAGGTGTGATCCAGAGAGACTCCCAGAGACGTGGATATGTAGAGCTAAGACATCAGCAAGGGCTGTGGCTTCTTCTATGGGTCTGGACTGAGGTATTAGGGTATCCAGTTTGTGTGTTACCTTTGCTCAAGGTAGAATGGGATGGAGTCTTCCCAGATCTGTTCAGTACAATATTTCTCAATCTTTTGTTTGAGTCAGTCATCTGGAGAGCTTATTAAAATACAGATTGCTGGCCCCATTCCCCAAATTTATGATTCAGCAGGTCTGTGCTGGGGCCCAAGAATTTGCATTTCTAACAAATTCCTCAGTGAGGCTTATGCTACTGGTCCAAGGGTCACACTTTGAGAACCTCTACCTTAGCAAATAGCTTTATCCCATTGGAAAGCATTTTGAAGCCAGGATATGGTTCCCACGATTACTCCCTTTAGGACTTAACACCTTGCCAGTGAATTTAGTACTGGAGTTAGCCATAGTTACTCCCCTTGTCTTTATATGACCTATATATTCGTCTTATTTCGCTTTGGGGGAACAACTGGAATGTAGGGAGAAGCATCCCAGTACAACTAATGCAGCTGTAAGTAACAATTAGAGGAAAGTGACTGAACTGAGAAAAATCTTGAATTGATGCTTTTACTTTTGAGCTATTCCTTAACCAGTCTGAGGGTTTCATGAAGATCCTTCTTGGTAACCACCAATTTTCTTAGCAATTGACCAGCTGCCAGAGTCTCCATGGCGAGGAGTTTGAAAGAAAGGAACAGGTTCCCTTCAATAGTTTCCATGCATTGAGAGGTGCAATGAAGTGGGATCGCCAAATTCCACAGTGGGAAGATAAATGATTACAATTGTAGTTTTGTTGGTAAGGAAGTGAGGCAACATAAACACTTTTCAAATATCTTGCCAAATGTCTTGACAAGTGTGCTAAAAGCTGGAATGTGGGGACCTGGTAGTAACCCAGTGGACTTAAGACTTACAGGGCTTTGGAAATTTTCTTCAAATACAAAGAGATAAACTTGGGACTATCATCAGACAAAGACAACATTCGTGGACATGAGAGAACAACAATACGGATCCTCGGTTGCTTTCTGATCACAGCTACTTATCGCCCTGGACCTTTCACCCTACTAAATGCTGAAAGAGACAAAAGTTCTTTTTTTTTTTAAAGCCACTGTACTTTTGAGTCTTAATTATAGCCACTTTGTCTGTCCTAGATATGTTATAAATACATACCATTAATGTATTTGGAGAGAGAAGACATGAGATTATGAAAATAAAAGTAATGTGTATAAAGGTATGATGAGTGCTAAGTCAGAGGAAGGAAAAGTCATTTTGGGCTAGAGATGTCATAGAAGTCTTCTGTTTCAGTCAGGTTTTCCAGAGTAACAGAATCTATTATATATATATATGCTATACACATATAATACATATTATAAATATATGCATTCAGAGACTTCTTTTAAGGCATTGGCTCATGCAATGTGGAGGCTGGCAAATCTAAATTCCCTAGGGCAGGCTGGCAGGCTGGCAACTCAGACAGGAGTTAATGCTACAGGCTTGAGGCAAAATCTCTTCTCCTGCAAACTTTAATTTTTACTCTTAAGACCTTCACTGATTAGATTAAGCCTACCTACATTATTTTTACTTACAGTCAATGATTGTAGATGTTATTCACATCTATAAACTACCTCCAAGGCAACATCTAGACTAGTATTTGATTAAATAACTCAGAACTATAACCTAGCCAAGTTGACATGTAAAACTAATCATCACAGCTTCCTGTAGGAAGTGGTATTTGAGCTGAACCTGAAGAATGGATTAAGATTTAAATGGGCACAGGACATAAATCAGGCTGATTTTCAAAAGCTTATTATCTGGCCATGTGTTGCTGAATATATAACAACTTTCTTATGAGTATAAACTGCCTAATTTAATCCTTAGCTCCACACAGAAAAAGAGATCATTTAAGCCCATAATCTGGCTCAATCAGTGAGTTAAATGCTGCAATTCTAAGGAGTATTTGTTCAGATAATGCAATACTGAATTGTGCAAATGTCCCTGATGGTTCCACACATGGACACTGGTATGACATTTGCAGAGTTGCTTCTGTGAAGTTCTGGCAAGGACAGCACATTAGCTCAGTGGAAGTACCTCTGCCACACACACACACACACACACACACACACACACAAACACACACACTCTCTCTTTCTCTCTCTTTCTCTCTCTCTCTCTCTCTCTCACACACACACACACACACACACACACCCGCACATACTCACACACACATACACACACAGTGTGGTTAACTTTGGAGCTTTGTACATGGCATCCAACAACTCGTATGGCATACCTTCTGGGTGAAGATGGGTCACAAGATTTATGCAATTCACGAATCATGAAATTCAAGGATTCGAACTCTTACTGAGAAGCAGTAAAGCCCTCCATGGAAGTAGATATCAATTCAAGAAAAGGTGTGTTTTTATTTGAGAGAAATAAGGAATTGATTTGCTTAAAACCAGGACTGTCTCTGGGTTTACAAATTAGGCAACTCTGTAGAAGGATCCCACCAGATGGCTCTCCTGCCTGCCTCAAAGTCTCTACCATCTGCTGAAATGTATCAGCACTGGAGCTTCATTCCCTTCAGTTAAGGCTTAATCACTATTAAATGTTATAGACTTTCTGAGAAAAAGGTTTTGATAAAAAGGATAGAGACAGCAGGAAGTTGAGAATGAAAGGATTCAGAAACATAAAGGCAATTGACTCTGAAGATAAACCTTGCCAAACTTAATATAAGCTAAACTGCTCATAGCACCTTTTAAGAGAACTTAAGTCTGATTCAATATGGGTTATAGATCTTGGACTCGTTTGTTTCTCAGCCAAAATGTAGGGTATATAGGTAGATACAATCCCTGACAAGAGAATTTGAATGTAAGACTGTGGCCCTTAAAAGGGTAACTACTGGGGCACCTGGGTGGCTCAGTTGGTTAAGCGTCTGACTTCAGCTCAGGTCATGATCTCATGGTTCGTGGGGTTGAGCCCTGCGTTGGGCTCTGTGCTGACAGCTTGAAGCCTTAAGCCTGCTTCAGATCCTGTGTCTCCCTCTCTTTCTGCCCCTCCCCCACTCATGGTTGCTCATGTGTGCTGTCTCTCTCTCTCTCTCAAAAATAAATAAACACTTTTTAAAATGGGTAACTACTACAGAACTGCACTCCTCCTTGTCCCCCATTAAAAAAAAAACTAGATAGGGGTGGCTAGGTGGCTTAGTCTGTTGAGCATCTGACTTCGTCTCAGGTCATGATCTCACGGTTCATGAGTTTGAATCTCACATCGGGCTCTGTGCTGACAGCCCAGAGCCTGGATCCTGCTTTGGATTCTGTTTCCCTCTCTTTCTGCCTCTCATCAACTTGTGCTCTGTCTCTGTCTGTCTCTCAAAAATGAATAAACATTAAACAATTTTTTTAACTTAGATAATTTGACAAAAAATTGGAAAAACCTTTTCAGATATTGGATAATAGGCAACAGAGTACTATGATGTTTAAGAGAAGGGAATAAAATAAGATGAACTCTGTAATTGCCCTTTCTTTTTGGAAGCACATTCTTGGCAGTGGCTCAGGAAGGGGAACCCAAACAGAGTCTGGTGGTCTTGCTGAGTTAAGGAGACAAGAATCCTGAATAGTGGAGAGGAGGGAGTTTTGCACAGAAACAGATGCAGAAATCTGCATAGAGGTTCTTTTGAGACTTTGGCTGTTTATCAGTCTTACATACAAAGGGTGAAACTCCCTGGGGCTGGGCAAAGCATTGGGAAAGAACAATTACTGGGAAACTGTAAGCCAAATAGTTCCCAAAGCTCACACAGAATGGAGACTGAATCAGGTTCCCACCAGTCTGAGTGGAAAGACCTTGCTAAATACGTGGGGAGTTTAGTAAAGATTCCAGATACATCAAGCCTTAATAGTGGGGCTAACCTTGATCTATAGTTAGGTTACTCTAGACATATCCTAAGAAAATCTTCAAAGCAAGCCTGGAAAAGCCAGTCTACAAACAATTTCCTGTCAGAATGAAGTCAAACAATCTTTACAGGAATGAAACAATACTCAGCACTCAGTAATGTGAAATTTAAGTCCAACATCCAAAAAAAATTACTAGACATTCAATGACTCAGGAAAAAAACCCATAGCCCAGAGAAAAATCAGTTGATAGAAACAGACCCAGAAATGACAGATGATGGAGTTAGAAGACAAAAACTTAAAAAGTACTATCAGAAATAATATAAATATGGGCCTGAGTAGTATTCTACATCTCCATTGACCTGAATAGAGCAATTACTTCACATTTTAACTCTGATTTTGACTTGGTCTTTAAAACAAACTAACAAGCCCAATGTGTGTTTTAAATGGCTTGGATAGAGTTGCCCTGAAATAGTGCAAGGAGAGTGTCCAAGATCCAGATGATCTCTGCCCTGAATACTCTCTGTCCAAAGTTAAAATACATTCTTAGAAAAAGACACAGTGGGTGGTTTACGAAAGTCCTTCCTGGGGCGTGTCGGCTGTTTTGCAGCCATGTACTTTTCTACTCCATTTCTGTAATGGGGTAATCAGCCCTATGTACTGACTATGCAGAAAGATCATTTGGATCCAGTAGTGAGAGAAAGTAGCTGCCTAGAATGAACAGCAGAGAATATGAAAGAGAAAACCATTTAAAACAGAATTTAGTATTTTGATTGAATTAAGTATTTCAATCAAAAGAAGCCTTTAAAAATAATGTGTAACCTGGGGTGCCCAAGTGGCTTATTCGGGTTGAGCGTCCAACTCCTGATTTTGGCTTGGGTCATGATCTTAGAGTTCATGAGTTCAACAGGCTTTGTTCTGACAGTGTGGAGCTAGCTTGGAATTCTCTTCCTTGTCTCTCTCTGCCCCTCCCTACACCCAAATAAATAAATATTTGTTAAACATAATGCATACCTTGGGGCATCTGGGTGGCTCAGTTGGTTAACCATCTGGCTCTTGGTTTCAGCTCAGGTCATGATCTCACAGTTCATGAGTTAAAGCCCTGTGAAGGGTTCTGTGCTGGCAGTGCAGATCCTGCTTGGGATTCTATCTTTCTCCTCCTCTTTGCCCCTCCCCTGCTCTGCTCTCTCTCAAAATAAATTTAAAAACTTAAAAAAAAATGCATATCCTTGTTTATTATAAAATCAAAACACTATGGAAATACATGTAACTTAGTAGTACCCAAAGTCAAGGGTGATCTAAACTTTCTTTAAATACCCAAATAACAATAATTTGCATCTCTCCCCATCCTATGTAATGGCAGGAAGTCCAGTGGTTTGTTGGGTTCTCTGATCTGAGTGTTTCTGGGAATCCCTGGGAAATGTTGACATTTTTCTACAAGTGTAAATGGTTTTTGCTTTTTGTTTTATTTTGTTGTTGTTGTTGTTGTTGTTGTTGTTGTTGTGATCACTTCAGCTAGCTAGCTCACTCTGGCCCACTTTTTCTCTCTTCAGGCCTCTTTACTATTCAGCATTCAGCTGGACAACTGCTGACAACTTCTTCTCAAGTGGATGAGTGTCTTTGCCAAAACAAGCCTAGGTCTGACCACACATAACTGAAAAGTTCAGAACAACAGAAAAAAATTACAATGTTCATGAGAAAAAAAATTAAAGCTAGATATAACGGGCTGCATGGTGGCCTCCAAAAACACATGCCCTAATCCCTGGAACCTGTGAATGCTACCCTATTTTAAAAAAAGGATTTTTACAGATGTGATTTTAAGTTAAGGATTATGAGAAGAAGAGTTTATCCTGGATTATCTAGATGGGCCCTAAAATAAATCACATGTATTCTTATGAGAGAAATGGAGATTAGACTGAAAAACACAGGAAGAAAAGCGCACAGAAAAGAGGAGGAGGCAACGTAACCATGGAGAAAGAGGTTGGAGTGTTGCGGCCACAAGCCAAGAAATCCCTGCAGCCCCTAGAAACTGAAAGACACAAGGTGTAGATTATCCTCTAGAGCCTTGGGAAAGAGGACATTTTGATTTTGGACTTCTGGCCTACAGAACCATGAGAAAATAAATTTCTGTCATTTTAAGTCATCCAGTTTGTGGTAATTTGTTACAGCAGCCACGGGAATCTAATATATAAGATACCACTCACTATGGACACTTGAGCTTCCATAGTGTCAATGGACCAGCTCACTTCCTCACTTCCTCATCATCTACTTGGAGTCCAGGACCTCAACCTCTCTCTTATTCTGAAGAATAGAGAAAATTACTCCATTTTAATAATCCAACCATTTTAATAATCTGTAAAAATGTAACTCAGGCCCTGCAAACATTGTTTACCAAACATTTACTCTTTTTCATCTTCCTGTGAATTGTCTTCCTCTCCTTTTCAGTCCCAGACCTGTAACCCCTTCTCCTTAGCTCTGAATGGCATGTAAGCTTCAACTGCCTGATTGACTGGGGGCCTCCTAATTTTATGGAGCCGCCATATGTACATAATTAAATTTGATTTTCTCCTGTTAAAAAAATGAATAAAGTAATTTCACCTACAATTAAAAAAATGCAACTCTGGCCACAATACAAACAGCAGAAGGATTATGGGAAGGTGAGCAACCAAGAGTGAGTGTGTGAAGGGAACATAAGATGGAGAAAATGAGATGAAGGAAAGAAGTGATGAGAGCCTGCAGTTGCTAGAAACCATGTCCCATCTGCCTTTTTAAAAACATATATTTTTTAATGTTTATTTATTTTTGATACAGAGACACAGCATAAGCAGGGGAGGGGCAGAGAGAGAGGAAGACACAGAATTTGAAGCAGGCTCCAGGCTCTGAGCTGTCAGTACAGAGCCTGACGCCGGGCTCGAACCCATGAACTGTGAGATCATGACCTGAGCCAAAGTCAGACGTTCAACCATCTGAGCCACCCAGACACCCCCACCTGCCCTTTATTAACCTACATTGAGGTCTGAATAATACCTCAGTAACACAGTATCATTTTTTTTAAGTTTAGTAGCTGAGCTTAATGAGAACTCTTCACATAAGAATATATTCAAGTACAATTATTGCAAATGTTTTCTTTGGCATTACTAAAATGGACTATTAAACTACATCCATTTGATAAAATTCAATTCCATTTAGTGGAGGAAATCTAAATCTAAATTTAAATTAGGAAACACTATTATAATCTCTCATTCCATTCTTTTAATTCATAGCACTTATCATTTGTAGTTATATATTCATTTGTGTGAATGTATATAAAAAAATCTCAAAACCAAGTGGATTAAGACAACAGAAACACACATTTATTATCTCAGTTTCCATGAGTCAGTTTCTAGGGGTTCTTTGGGCACAGCTTAGCTAAGTCTTCTGCTTCAGGGTCTCTCACAAGGCTGTAAGGTGTCAGCTGGGCATGTCATCTCATTTGAAGACTCAACTAAGTAAGATTTACTTCCAAGCTTATTCAACTAGTTTATTGTCAGGATTTACTTCCTCATCCACTGCTAAATTGAGGCTACAATTCTTTTTTTTTTTTAATATTTATTTATTTTTGAGAGAGCACACATGTGTGCTAGTGGGGGAGTGGCAGAGAGAGAAAGAGAGGATCCGAATCAGGCTTTGTGATGACACAGAGGCTGCTATGGGGCTCAAATTCATGAGCTGTGAGAACATGACCCAAGCCGAAGTCGGACGCTGAACCGACTGAGTCACTCAGGTGCCCTGAGGCCTCAATTCTTGATGGGCAGTTGGCTCTTGCCACATGGGCCTTTCCATAGGGAAATCTCCCAACATGGTAGAAGAGGACAAGAGAGAGCCACTAAGAGAGTTATCAAGATGGAATTCACAGTCTTTTGTAACCTAAACATGATATCCCACCACTTCTGCTGTATTCGTTTCGTAGCACTACAAGTAAGTTGCTAAATTCAGCCTACACACGAGGGGAGGGAATTACACAAGGGCCTGGATACCAGGAGGCAGGAATTGTTGGGGTCATCTTAGAAACCTGCCTACCACCATAAATATTCGGTTAATGTCTATCCTCCCTACCTCCTCAAATTGATTATAAGCTTTACGAAGGCCATGACCACATATGTTTGTTCATGACTGTTTTCCTGGCACCAAGAACAATGCATGGCAAAGAGCAGGACTTACTTAATACATGCTTGTTGAAATAATGACAGAATGGACATACTTAGTGCCTATAATTTATTGATATTTAAACAAGAGAAAAGGATATTTCTGTTATCACTTGTCACATGTATTGCTTGAATCATCTTTAACACACACATTTTCTGTTACAAATTTCTGTTGTCAACCTCAGTACATATTCAAATGCAAGAGGCCATGAAAATAAAGAACTATACACTGTTGTTGTGTTTTGAAGTATCTGTGAAACAAATAAAATGTAGGTGAAGTAATAGAAGCCAAATACAATACGGGGCAAATGAATATTGCAGACAGTGTGTGCCGTGGGAGAGCTGTCACCAAGGCTCTGTTAATGATTCTCAGTGCCTTCATAGATCAATAGGACCTTGGCAAATGGAAGTTGGTAAGGAGAGCTACCAGCTGGAAAAAAATACCTAGACAAAGATTTAAAGATAAGGGTGTATGTATTGTGCATAGGGATCCAGAGTAGGATCCAGAACAGTAGGCAAGAGAGGAGGATGCCTATAGGAAGAACTTGAAAACAAGTCAGGGAGGGAGGGGGAGTACAGAAGCCTAAAATGATGGAATTGTAATGGAGCTTAGTGGTCATTTTCTAAACCTTTCACATTAAATATGGGGAACCGGAAAAATGACTTGTCCTCTGTGGCACAAGCCAGTAGCAGAATAGAAAGTACTGGAATATAAAGAGTACATACTTTAGTGTTAAATAGCTGGATTTGAAACCCAGCTCTGCCAGGCATCAGGTTGACCTTAGGAAAATATTTACTTCACTGAACTTTAGTTTTCTCATCTGTGAAGAGATAGTAATAGTTTAAACAGCTTTAGGTTTTTTTGAGGATTTAATTAGATAGTGCTAGGTTTGCCATATGGTCCGTATGTATATACATACACGCATGAACCTGCACACACGTGTGTGTATTCATTCATATTGTGAAAGGAAACATGAGATCTCTGGATTTGGAGAACAGTTTTATCACTCACAGAGCACTCTGGCACTGGTTCTCCAAGTGCCAAGCCCCACAGGACAACATGGTAAGAGTCTGTGCTACAGTGCATGTGCAACAGGGTTGCACCACAGAAGAGTCCCCAAAGTTATTAGACTTGGGGCTTATACAAGTCTTCTAGCACATCTGCCCATTCTTCTATCAAGAGATGAATAGATGCATACCTTATCTTTACTCTGGAAGGTAAGCAAATGTTTCCAGGGGAGAGGGGCAAATGGCTCCAGTGAAAATAAATCTCTAAGCCTCTCCAGAGATACTCTCTCTCTAATTTCATATGGTATGTTGCCAGTAAATCATCCTTTAATGAAGTTTGGTGGTGCTCTTTGTTCAGAAGGCCTAGGTAGTGCAGAAATGTGAAAATATTCATGGAGAATTGCATCCCAACAGTAGATCCTAATACATGTTACCTCCCTTCAGGAGTCCAAAAACAAATAACTCTACTCCAAATGGCTCTAAAATCTTTCCCCACAGATGCCACTGTTGTTGAGAGACCAAGGGCTCACTGGCTAGTGTATACCCTAAGGTGAACACCCTACTGACAATTCCATATCATACACACTTCCATTTGGTCATATCCTCAATAATCTGTTGGCTGCTTTCTTGGAATTCTTTCACACATATGATTTCTGCAGATGAGAGATTCTGGAGAGCATCTTACATGTAGTGAGATAATGTTTTTAACGATTAAATGTTACATCCCCTGTGCTCTGTCTCCCTCCCTCTCCCAACCTTGGCTGCTACACAAGGGATTGCTATTTGAGGGGAGGGGATTTTATCTTAGAGGAATTAGAGAGCAAAGATGCCAAGTTCTTCATAAGTTCTGGTCCAGACTTGAAACAAATATTTGGAAACTACATGATCTTATAAAACAAGTTACACAATATACATAAGTTACACAATATTCTTCTTCCCTATCTTAGGACTAAATATAGAACCGTGGAAGGGAAAGTAAGAGAAAAGAGCAATAGTGAACGCTGGTGTAGGTCGGCTCCCAGCCTGGCCCAGATTGAGGGATATGCAACAAGAAGAAATAGAATCTCCCATAAGGTGGCAACTGCATATTACAAATGAGAGATGACTAAACCAACAGAAAAACCAAAAGAAATGGAGAAAGGACTAAGGGGTGAACATGGGTGGTTTTAAGACTTTGAAGGTGCGATATATAAGACTTGGTTAGAGTCCAGAGTGATTCGGGGGCACCTGGGTGGCTCAGTCAGTTAAGAGTCTGACTCTTAATTTTGACTCAGGTCATGATCTCAGGGTTTGTGAGATTGAGCCCTGCGTGTGGGGCTGTACTGACAGCATGGAACCTGCTTGGGATTTTCTCTCTCTCTCTGCCCTCCACCATGCTTGCATGTGTGCTTTCTCTTTCTCAAAAATAAGTAAATAAACTTTAAAAAAAAAAGAATTCAGAGTGATTCAGATTTTTAATTTGGTTGTTGTGTGACTAAGACAGTTGGAGGGGGGCTACAGATTAATTGAATGTTATGATTATGGGCTTTTACCATACATTCTGATAAAAAAAATATTTGTAACTTTTATGGAACAACTAGAACTGGAGTGTGGAGTTTTTTTTCATTTTTCATGTTCCTTTTTCTCATCTTTTTTTTTCTTTTTTTTGTTTTAGTTTTAATTTAAATTCCAGTTACTTAACACACCGTGTAGTATTAGTTTCAGGTGTACTCTTTTTTTTTTAAGTAAACTCTACACCCAACATGGGGCACAAACTCATAACCCCAAGATCAAGAGTCTCATACTTTACCAACTGAGCCAGCCAGATGCCCATGGAATGTTTTAATTTGTTAATTGATGTTGACTTCATGTATTTGCTGTTTGTTTTCTTTTCATATTTTCAATATAAATCTTTTCCCCTCCGTAGTTTGGGAAGTTGGCAGGGCATTTGTCCCTATACTAACACCCACCCCACACCTAAGCTGTACTGAGGGTCACTAATGGGTAATCCCATTAAGTGAGAAAATAAGGTTTCCAGAAATTTGAGATCATTAAATTATTACATTTGGTAAGCACATATTAGTCTCAAGGTCATTTCTAGAATATACAGATGGGGAGGTGCAGACAGAATTCCAAGTGAGAAGTAGAGGCTGAAGATTTAGCTTTGGAAATGATCAGTATATGTGGTCATTGCAACCACAGTTGTATCTATCAAGGTTCTTGGTTACAAACAATAGAAACCAACCCTGGTTAGTTTAAGCAGGGAAGTAATTTATTAGAGACAATAGGTAGTTCACAAAATCTCCAGAAGGATGAGAAACAGGCTTAGAGATTTATGATGAAAAACAATTTCCAAATCACATTATAGGGCTGGGCCCCGCCTCTGTAGCTTGGTACCACCAACACTGCCAACATGTGGCAATAGACACTATCATCAACCTCTGCCACAACCACCTCTGGATCCTGGAGATGCTGTTTCCACCTTTGCCAGAAGGGCTCCATGAGAGGCTCCTTCTTCCTTCACTAGCTCCCAACTCAGTCGGTGTGGGTATAATTGAAATGCCTATGTCCTAGGTGCAAGAGAGGCTAGGAATGTGACTCTCCATATGGCCTATAGAGGAGGCAGGATTTCTTAAAGCGGGAAGAAGGTTAATTGTGCAGTGTGGCCAAAAGGAATAAGAAACATCCACTACAAGAACAGTACTGAAATTATGAAAGAGAAGATGTGGAAGGAGAAAAGATAATGACTATAGCAAATATTCATAGAATACTTACATCTTTAGCATTTTATATATACAAAAGTTTCCTCCTTAGAACAACTCTCTCACTAGGAAGTACTGGTTTGCAGGTAGAGTGGGTGATCAAATACATGCCCAAGGTCACCTAGCAAGGAGAGCTGACTCCAGAACTTACATACGACTACTAACTACTACACTATACTACCTCTCCATGAAGAGGACAAAAATGGAATTCTAGGAGACACAGACATTTAGGGAGTAGATAGAGGAAGTAAAATGGGTTGAGAAGAAATAAATGATCAGAGAGCTGGAGGGACTTCAAGCAAAGTGCTCTATCAGAAACCTGGCATAAGAAGATTTCTTTTTTTTTTTCAATATATGAAATTTATTGTCAAATTGGTTTCCATACAACACCCAGTGCTCATCCCAAAAGGTGCCCTCCTCAATACCCATCACCCACCCTCCTCTCCCTCCCACCCCCCATCAACCCTCAGTTTGTTCTCAGTTTTTAACAGTCTCGGCATAAGAAGAATTCAAGGAATGATGGTCGTATTGGCTTCCTAGGGCTGCTTGTAATAAAAAGTATCATAAACTGGGTAGCTTAAACAACAGAAATTTATTGTCTTATACTTCTGGAGGTTAAAAGGTTGAGATGAAGGTGTTGGCAGTGTTGGTTCCTTCTGGGGCTGCAAGGAAGAATCATTCCATGCCTCTCTTAGAGCTTCTAGTACTTTGCTGGCAATCTTTGGTATTCCTTGGCTTACCACCCCAATCTCTGCCTTCACAGAGCATTCTCCCTGTGTCTGTTCATACAGTCTTCTCTCTTTGTATGTCTGTTTCCAAATTTCCCCTCCCTATAACAACAGCAGTCATCTTGAATTAGGAGCTCACCCTCCTCCAGTATGATCTCATTTTAAACTAATTATATTCACAATGACCCCACCTCAAAATAAGATCACATGGTAAGATACTGGGGTTAAAATTTCAACATATGAATTTGGGGAGAGGGACACAATTCAACTCATAACAGTGATAAACTGTATAAATGCTGCTGAAAGTTCAAGAAGGATGAAGGCTACAAATTATTGGATTTGGCAACTGAGAGGTAACGTGACCGGGTGAGAACAATTTAGTACATTGACACTGGCAGACATAGATTATGAATCTATGGGAGAGGGGCTTAGGAGAGGATGCAGAGGAAATACACACAGACAGTTCTCTATGTAAGTTTGTTGTGATAGGAAAGGTATAGCCCTTTCTATACAGAGGGACAGACCCTTATGTAGCCTTTATCACGCACCCACTGATCTGATTGGTAATTTTACAGTTTGGTGGTGTTATTTCCCATATGTCAAGCCACATCTTTAAAAATTGTAATTTGAAGTCAACTGGTTTGGGGTAGACATCTGCATAACATGTGGTGGTGTTGCCATAGTGATTGTCACTCTAAGAAATTCAGGGTAGGAAATTTACACTTAGGCTTCTGTGTTCCAAAATGAAGACATAATTTTAGGTACTAAGGACCTTTACGTATATCCCTTCTGAATGTTAATGCTATTCAAATGAGTAACAGAACACTTCAAATATTTTCGTTCCTTGAAAATGAAACTCCTTTCTTTCCTGTGTCTAGAGATACTCCTCTAAAATGCAAAAGCCTCAAATAACTGCAAATTCAAATAGAGTTTTTGAGCTGTACAGCAGGAAGGAGTTAGGATTTAGAAGGCTGATTTCCATGCCTGCTGTGTTTTCATTTCTCTTTGCTAGGGTCAGTAGCTATATTTCAGAAATAGGGAAGCTCTGAAAGCAAAGATGTGTATGACTGAAAACATGGAATTGGTTTCCTATGTATGTTTAAAACTCCAGTTTGAAAGAAGTGCTTTATTCCTTTTCAAACTTCCCTGCTGTTTCAGTGAATTCATTTCTTGCATGATCCCACGGGACTGAATTTTGTGTTCCCGCCTTCAGGATGAAAATAGTTTAGCCCTGTGTGCTAATGCCTGATTCTCCCAGAGTGTGACCACCTGGCTGCCTGGGCCTTTTGAAGTTTCTGCTGCACCCAAGTTGCTCAGCACTGGGCATTTTCCACTTCCTCCCGTTTCTTCTATTCCACTGCTTTCATCTGCTTAACATTGTAAGAGCCCACGCTGAGCATGTTGGAAACTTACTGTGACTCCTACCCCACACAAACATGTCCACACTCTCCACGTTCCACAGACATATTTTGCTGGAGAACCAAGGAAGTCAACACTGGGATCTTGTCAAATTTCCCACTGATAGAGCCCAACACACCACAAAAAAGGGGGGCTTAGATAGTTGCAATACAGATGCTTTTTGTTAAAACATTTTAGTAAGTTTATTTCATTTGATGAGATATTTGACTCAAAAAGAAACCATCTCCAGGAAACATCCATACATGTTTATTAAAATGATGGCCCCTATCTTGATTGTGGAAGTGATTTCAGGGGTGCATACATCTGTTAAAACTTAACAATTGTAGACTTAAAGTATGTGCAGTTTATTGTTTGTTGATTACACCTCAACAGGGCTGTTAAAATGTGTGGGTTCCTAAGCAAACTTACCTTTCTGGTTTTTTGAGGGGGTGGTCTCTCATTGACATTGTTGTAGCTCAGAATTTGAGCAGTGACATTTGCACACATTTATTCACCATGGGTAAGGCTGGCAATTGCTTGTTCTCTAGGGCAGGACAAAGCTGGCAGAGGTCTTGGGGATAAGCAAGCACTTCGCATTGCAAACAAAGTGCCTGGAAAACCCTGAACAAATAATCCAGTGACTTCTGGCACAGTAGAAGGAACACTGAAATGTTTTGTTAACATTTTAACAATAACAGCTGATTGCTTGCAGGTTTGGTCGCTTCCCTGCCCCTCGCTCCCCACCTCCCACTTTTTAAGGGTTAGATAGATTATGTACATCCAAAAGCAGTTCAGAAACTTTCTGGTGTTTCCCCCCTATTTTCTTCTTCTCTTCTTCTGTTTTGTATTTTTTCTAGAGCTGCATTAAACCTATTTTTCCTCCTTGGATGTCTTTTGCAGGGTAGGGTGGAGAATGAGGAGATATGGGGAAATGTATAAGGAAAAGACCCCTTCATAACCCAGGGAGAAGAGCTTCAGCCAATATTATTTCAGCTGCCCCCTCTGGATTCCAGTTACTGAAATCAAGATGTCTTCAAGTTCTCCAGGCTTCCTTCCTTCAATATTCAAGCAAAGTAACTGAAGCCCCATGCTGCAGAGCTAGAAACCCATCCTTTCTTGCAGGTTTCTTAGGCTTCCCAGGAGGGTGTTCATTCTCTCTGGACTCTGTCCTAATCCCTGCTTTTCTCTACATGATTACTGTTTCTCCAGGATGCTGCACCCTCTCTCTGGTTCTGTTTGTTCTAAAGCCTGGGATTCCCCAAAGCAGCTAGAGCTCATCCGAGTCTGCAATTAAATTGAAATGATTAAAAAAACTTTTTCAAGTGTTTTGGTGGAAAGAGAGGCAACAGATAGGTTGCCATTGTGGGGCAGAAAGGGACACAAAGTGAGATGTCAGATGGTCATCTCTTCCTAGAACCTGTGAGCCAACCCACATCTTTGTAGGGAGTTGCTAGCTATCCCCGATCAACAGTCCCTGGGACTCTGGGGTGGTCTCTCACTGTCTCCTGCATCCCCTCTCCCACCATTCCCTACCCCCAATATTCCACTTTCAATGTCCCTAGGAAAACTACAAAAATCTAAGAAGATTTAACACAAAAATAATTTCTCCACCCAAAGGAACCAATCTTTTTGTACAACAACCAGCAGAAAAGTTTTAACTCACACTGTTCTGGTTTTTTTTTTTTTCTGGATTTGGCTTTAGCACAACTATAAAATCATGTATAGTTTCCCACCTGTACCCCAAGAGAACTGTCTACCTCAGAAGAAAATCCAGATCTGCACTTTTAGGGAATTGATAAAAAACTTTTTTTTAAGGAAATTGATATACACTTCTTATATCTAATGTAAACACACATTCATCAGCAGGACTCAAGATCAAGGTATCTGTGCTTCCCTCCCCTGCTGTCAACCCACAGATGGGGTGGGGATGGGTGGAAGATTTGTTTATCATACATCCTACAACCCCCGCAACCTTTCCAGGCAAACTGCAGGGTTTGGGCTCTTTCCTCCATTCCTTCCTTCCCCTTTGTATACACTCCTGTCTTATTTCTAGGCTTATATCTTTATTTTGTGGGAGATGCTAATAGGCAAGAGTTAGATATACATCTGATTTTGTTGTATATCCCACAAATTAGTGCTAGTGTAATTTTAAGGACACTAATTGCTCTCTATAAGTCTCCTTTCCCAGGGGGGGAAGCACAGGCATTTGAAACTGCTGCCAGCATCATTTCAGGCAGATCCCAGTGATCTAAAAAGCTCGAAACTTGGCAGTTGTTAGATAAACCTCTCCAGAGTGCATAAGATGGCAACACATTTGTTCTTTTCTGGTATGAAGTAAGGTAACAGTGTCCCAACAGCCACATCCAGGGAAATATTAGGGGGAAAGATGTGATACTGGCTTCTCTGAACTCTACCCCTTCCCTTTGGAACTCCAGGATATAAAAATATGAAATCTGGCAAGAGACTCCTGCACTGCACGACTCCAGTGCATGGTCTCTGAATAGTTATTCCAGGAGTTGTCCAGTGCGCAGCTTGCTGACAGTACTTGAAGCCGCTGGTTTGAATCCTGGTCCTCTACTTACCAGCTGTATGAACTCAGGGAAGCTTCTATCTTCTCTAAGCTTCATATTCCTCAACTATAAGAAGGGAATGTTAATGGTACCTACCTCTTAGGATTACTGTGAGGACTGCATGAAGTAAACGAATTAATGACGTGATGATAATTGTTAGGTATCATTGATAAAAATAACGAATGTGTACTAAAGTCTGATACTCTAAGGTTACCATTTTTCTGATACTCAGTTGCTGAGAACACAATCTACAAATGTGGTTAAGTGAGCAGTTCCATATGGCAGGCACATTGTTACCACCCACAGAAACATAGTTTTTTAAAGACCCTAACTTGATACAATTTTATGATTCTTGACCACTAGAAAGCTCTTTCACAATGCCAAACTTTTATGTTACCAGTCTTCTCCCTCAGATCTACTGCAGACCTGGTGTTGCTAAATACCCAGTGCACCCAACTTGCCTTGGTTCTTGCCACATGGCCTCTTTCCATCTTTCTCCCAACCAGTGCCTGCCCAACATGGAGACTTTAACATGGACCTTGTATAGGTAGGAACTAGGGAAGGTGGGATCTTGGGATCTAGTGTAGGGAGCTGTGAGTGCTAGGACTGAGTATACTGGGGAAGGCGGTTTCTGTTTTTTTTTTTTTTTCTCTACTGCCCCCTTGAACACCAGGTCTAGTTTCATGGGAGAAGCTACAGAGGCAGCAAAATCACAATGCAGCAGGAAAATTACAGGAATGTGAGTGCCCAGGGGTAAGTGTGTGTTGGGGGAAGGACAGAGGGGAGATGGTGTAAAACCAGGGAATAAAAGAGAAAGCTAGATGGAGAACATACGTGATAAGAGCCAGCTGCTGGAGACCATGTTCCTATCTGCCCTTTATCAACCTACGTCAAAATCTGGGATCTGGTCAGAAATGGTACCTGATGTTATTAATCACACTCACCCTTGGACCAAGTTAACATTGTAAATAACAAGGGTCAGCAACCTCTTATTACCTTGGGTAATGTGGGCACGTCTAAGGCAAAAGTGTGAAACGAGAAGAAGAGTTGTGTAAGAAGCAGAAAAAAGAGGACTAGAGAACAGGGGAGAGGGGAAAGAAAGGCTAAAATGATAACATTTGCTCTTGAGGAACAAATTAACAGGCATGATTAATTGATTAATACATGCATAAAGTTTTGTGCAGAGAAGGGAGTAA
The DNA here is from genome assembly GCF_022079265.1 of Lynx rufus. NCBI lineage: Eukaryota > Metazoa > Chordata > Mammalia > Carnivora > Felidae > Lynx > Lynx rufus. The sequence goes on from NW_025814896.1 coordinate 81,738,591, forward strand.
AAGAGGTGAAGACTACTGCACAGTGGGACTCTTAAGTCCATCCCCATTCAGGCCCAGCTTTGAGATTTTTAGACAGACTAAAGTAGTCCTCAGAGTGACCAGGAGGGCAGTTAGGATCCTCTTCTGCTGGCATGGCCCTCTCCCCACTTCCGTGGCTGGCATGAAGATGTGCTGACTAGTCCATCAGCTACCGGGAATGTAACTGATGGGGATCTTCTGTGCTTTGAAATCCACCATCACATTTGTTCCAAGGCCATGCTTCCCATAGGCTGCTCGTAGTCAATGACAGACTATAGCAGGGATACTAAGGTCAGCCCACTTCCAGGAGACACAGGAATCTTCTGATGATTACTTTGGCTTAGGAACTCCCCAAACAGCCTTGCCGAACCTTTCTGGGACTATGGCAGTCTACTACACTTTCATCCATCTTTTCTTCCCACTCTCTTCCTGGGGTCAATCAGACTTGCTTCATGAACTGATGGCTCTTTCAGCCTTATCAGGCTTCCTCCTCATTTTATTGCACAGATGGTCCCTCCTAATAAAATCCTCACATATTTAATCCCAGTTTGGCACCTGCTTCCCAGACTAACATAATCTCCAAGCACTAACAGAAACAGGAAATCCTTGTTCTCCTACTCACCATCTATAATGCAATGCCTTAAACCAACACTTGTTCAATTATACTTAGACAATCTTCACTATTCTCTAGGTGTGATGTAAAAGCTTCAAGTTCAGTATTCTCATGCTTGAATGGAGCAGTTCTGACTTTGTCTGTGGGTATTCCCTTAGTCTATATCTGTAGGGAAGTGGAATATCCATTTTTCCAGGCAAAAGGCTTGGTTTTACTAATCAACTTCTATTAGAAAGGAGTCAACTGCAGCATCAACTTATTCAGTCTCTACGTCTTATAATGTAGACTGGGTCCAACCAAGCAAGACATGGAGTAATCACTGCCCATTTCTTACTGGCGGTCTTGACCTTGAATAGGTCCATCTAAGGAAGAAGCCTATTTGCAGTAATATGTTGGGAACCATGATTGTCCAGGCAATCCGGCAGATTCTAGACTTTATCATTAGATCCATGAAAAGCTCAATACTAGTGCAACTTATCTTGGACCCACAAAGAAAAAACTGAGTTCATTAGAAGGTTATGCTCTCAGTTTTGTTTTGTTTTTCTGAAAATAATTATTTTAATGAGCTTATAATTTCTATATAAATTAAAGCATGTGAAAGGGCACCTGGGTGGCTCAGTCAGTTAAGCGTCCAACTTCGGCTCAGGTCATGATCTCCTGGTTTGTGAGTTCGAGCCCTATGTTGGGCTTTGTGCTAATGCTCAGAGTTGGGAGCTTGCTTTAGATTCTGTGTCTCCCTTTCTCTCTGCCCCTCCCATGCTCAAGCTCTGTCTCTCAATAATAAATAAATGTTTAAAAATTTTTTCTAATTAGAGCATGTGAATAATGAACATATATTTGAAGATGCTAGCATAGTGATATTCGGCATAGAAAACAGGCAAACCATAGTATTTTCACTTGTATAAAGAAGTCTACCAAACACACAGCCTTCTAAATGAGAAGGCTTATTTTACTTCCTTGAGAGTCTGGTTTTCCAATTTTTAAAATTGTGGTAAATAGGGGCGCCTGGGTGGCTCAGTCGGTTAAGCGTCCGACTTCAGCTCAGGTCACGATCTCGCGGTCCGTGAGTTCGAGCCCCGCGTCGGGCTCTGGGCTGATGGCTCAGAGCCTGGAGCCTGCTTCTGATTCTGTGTCTCCCTCTCTCTCTGCCCCTCCCCCGTTCATGCTCTGTCTCTCTCTGTCTCAAAAATAAATAAACGTTAAAAAAATAAATAAAAATTGTGGTAAATAAACAACACAAAATCTACTACTTTAACCTATACAATTCAGTGACATTTAGTACATTCTCAGTGTTGTGCAACCATCACCACTCACCTAGTTCCAGAACAATTTCATCACTCCAAAAAAAAAAAACCTCGCACCCACTAAGCGCTCATTTACATTTCCCACTCCTTCCCCAGCCCAAGGCTAACCCCTAATATGATTTCTGTCTTTATGGATTTGCTTATTCTGGATATTTCATATAAATGGAATCATACAATATGTGGTCTTTTATGTCTGGCTTCTTTCATGTAACAAAATGTTTTCTTGCTGCATGTAATGGTACTTCAGTACTTTTTATGGCTGAATAATATTTGATTATATATTCAGTTAATTATCTTTATTTCTAGGGTCCATATTGGCAAATTTTCCTGCTTGCTAAAATTTATTTGTGATCCCCATATGCACGGTGCTCTTGTGGTCATCCATAAACATGCATACGTGCAGAGTGCTGGAAATTTTGAGTCACCTGACATGTATGTTCCCAGCTGCTGTGGAACAAACAAGGTGACATTCTGCTTTCTTGTTTCAGCTCTTACACACAAGTGTCTTTTTTCACAGCCCATTTAGCTCCATGCTTTTTGCATTTTTGTGCTTTTTCTTGGTGATTTTAACTCCTTAAAATGGCCCCAAATGTAGGGCTGTCTAGTTAGTGTTTCTAAGTGCAAGAAGGCTGTGATGTGCATTATGGAGGAAATAAGTGTGTCAGATAAGCTTCATTTAGGAATGAATTATGGTGCTGTTTGCCAAGCTTGATGTTAATGAATGAACAATATATATTAAAATGTCTTTAAACAGAAACACATCTAAGACAAGGTTATGCACTGAACAGTTGATGCAAATGTGACCAGAGGCTTGCAGAAACTTAACCCTATACTTCCTCTAGCAGCAAGAATTCAATATTCACTAATTCAGTGTTCATGGTGACTTTATAGAACATAATTACCTTGAATAATGAGATTTGACTATATTCCACATTTTGCTTATTCATTTCTCAGTTGATGGACTTTTGGGTTGTTTCTACATTTGGCTATTACGAGTAATGCTAATATGAATATCTGTGTACAAGTTTTTGTCCAAATACCTGTTTTTCAATTCTTTGTGGGTATATAACCAGATATCCTCAGCTTTTTTTAAGTTTATTTATTTTTGAGAGAGACAAAGAGAGACACAGAGCTTGAGCATGGGAGAGGGACAGAGACAGAGACAGAGAGCATGAGTGGGGGAGGAGAGAGAGAGGGGAACAGAGGACCTGAAGCAGGCTCTGCCCTGACAGCAGAGAGCTCAACGTGGGGCTTGAACTCACAAACTGTGAGATCATGACCCAAGCTGAAGTTAGACACTTGACCGACTGAGCCACCCAGGTGCCCCAAGATGTCCTCAGTTTATAATCAGTACAATTCCTCAAAAATAGGCTGCTTAATGGCGAAGGGGGGGTTAGGAAATAAAAGGTAGAAGAAGAGATACAGGATGCTAATGACACTGGTTGGCTCAGGGTGAAAATAGAACTGGGCTTTGAGCTGCAGAGTAAGGGAGGTGATCAAAAGGAGGCCAGGGACAATTGCCCTCTAATTGCCCTCCTGAATTGATTTCATTTCTAATTTCAGTTGCAATGCATTTTGCCTTTCTACTCAGTTTCTGCTGGATGTGAGGCTGGATCTGCTTTACGGGTTCCCAGGTCTGACTTGTTCCCTGAATATTCTTACTTCTGTATTTGTTTCATGTCCCCAAAATTTCAGATCAGCCCTGCCCTATTCCTTATGTCAGCACAGGTTTCCAGAAAGCAAACTCACCTCAGAGTCCCAGGTCCCCACTGGTTTGAATCCAGTAACTGGGAAACAAATGTTTTACCCTCATGGATAAAAAGAATAACTGGATTAACTTTATACATTTTCTTTTTTCTTTGGCTTCAACTATAACATCACATTTTTTGTCTTACTTTTCCCTTGATTACAATATAGACTTATATATAGTAATCAAAGCTTCCCAAGGGCTTTGGGGGATTTGACAAAGTAATTCAGAGTTTAAGAGATGCAATGAAAAAGGGAGAAGAGTCAAATCATTTATATATTTTAAGTTTATTTATTCAGTTTTGAGAGAGAGAAAGAGAGAGCAAGCAAGTGAGCATATGCAGGGGAGGGGCAGAGAGAGAGAGAGGGAGACAGAGAATCCCAAGCAGGCTCTGTGCTGACAAGCAGAGAGCCCAATGCGAACTCATGAACTGTGAGATCAGGACCTGAGCCAAGATCAAGAGTCAGACACTTAACCAACTGAGATCCAGGTGCCCCTCAAATAATTTCTGAAAAAGAAAAGCTACAGAGGGGCATTTCCTTACATGATCTAAAAATGTATTGTGGGGCGCCTGGGTGGCGCAGTCGGTTAAGCGTCCGACTTCAGCCAGGTCACGATCTCGCGGTCTGTGAGTTCGAGCCCCGCGTCAGGCTCTGGGCTGATGGCTCAGAGCCTGGAGCCTGTTTCCGATTCTGTGTCTCCTTCTCTCTCTGCCCCTCCCCCGTTCATGCTCTGTCTCTCTCTGTCCCAAAAATAAATAAACGTTGAAAAAAAAAATAAAAAAAAAAAATAAAAAAAAAAATAAAAATGTATTGTAAAGAATATTACAGTACTTTAAAATTTATAGATCAAGGTGCTATAACTGATTTCAATTTAGTTTTTGGACTTTTATTTTTCTTGATGGTAGAGAATGTTCAGTCCTGCCTGTTCATTTTGACTCAGTCAGTCTGGCCTAAAATGTAGTAAATATTCACTCAACTCTAAGATCTGAGGCTACTCAACTCCTTGCCAGGTGTGTGTGTGTGTGTGTGTGTGTGTGTGTGTGTGTGTGTGTGTATGTGTGTGATCTAATTTACCCTGAGAATTCATCAACTTGTCATGGGGCAAGGGCATCTTGTTTTTTATGCCAAGCTTTGTTAACATGAGAATATACCTGGTTCTCACCTGCCCTGGTCTTGGGGGTCCTTTTGAATTCCAACCCAACCTTTTTTGTCTCCTCTGGCTCTTATCACTTTTTCACCTCCATTGGGAGCTCAGGAACTTTTTATGTCTTCCGGAACCACCCTGGAGTATGAGACTCTGTCAAGTGCCTCTTAGGCTCATCTGCCTACACACTTGCCCCAGCATGGCCTTTTACCACCCAGGCAGTGAGTTTCTTAGAATCCTGGCCAAACTCCCTGAACTTGGGGCTACTCTAAGAGTTCTACTCTAAGAATCCCTTGGCTGGGTTTCTATCACACTGTTTCCATCTGGGCTTTATCTCCAGGTAGGCGGCATATATACAGTGAAGAAAGATACATACATAAAGTATGTCATGTCATTTTCATAACCATTCTATGACAGGAAAGTGTTTATCATATAGGAATGTTTTGCTGCAAGTGTTTAAAAACCTAACTGTAGCTTAAGCAAATAGGGGTTTATTTTTCTCATATAACAAGAATTTAAGGTAGATAATCCATGGCCTTTGTAGCTGCTCGATGTAATCAAGGACTCAGACTTTTTCTGTCTCTGCTCTATCCTTAGTTTGTTAGTTTTCACTGTTTTTTTTTTAATTTTTTAAATGTTTTTATTTATTTTTGAGACAGAGAGAGACAGAGCATGAGCAGGGGAGGGGCAGAGAGAGAGGGAGACACAGAATCTGAAGCAGGCTCCAGGCTCTGAGCTGTCAGCACAGAGCCCGACACAGGGCTCGAACTCACAGACTGTGCGATCATGACCTGAGCTGAAGTCGGATGCCCAACCAACTGAGCCACCCAGGAGCCCCTGTTAGTTTTCTCTGTTAATAGCCATAACTCCAGGCATCACATTCCCATTTTAGGAAGGAAGAAATGGGAAGGAAAAAAAGGTTCATCAGCTGTTTTGTTTCTCTTTAGGGGGAAAGCAATGCTTTCCAGAATCTGCTTAGCAAACTTCTGCCTACATCTTATTGGCCAGAACTGTTTCACAAGGGCACCTCCAGTTACAAGAGAGACTGGGAAATGATAGAGCATTTATCTTTCCAGCCTCTATCGTAGAGGAAAGCAAAAGGGAAGGGGGCTGGGAATTAACGTGAAGCAAGCCAACCTATATATAGTACCTGTATGGTGGATAAGGTCAATTGGCTCTCTAAATATTCACCCCACCACCTTTTAATGTATCATCTTGTACTGCAGAGACTAGAAAGCTAAAAACAACTTTTCCCAAATGGGATCCTGTATTATTTAGCTTTTGCTAATCAGATGCACTTATGCACGATTTGGGAGGTAGAAGTGAGTGAGGTAAAAGCCATTCTGTTGCTTCTTTTGATCCTTTCTGCTAGAAAGCACAGTCAGGCAGCAAAGCACTGGCTTCTTCTGTGTCAGTATGTTAGTGGCCACTTGCTAGCTTTGTTGGTAGTGATGGACCTGCTGTAGAGCATAGCTCAGAAGTTAGCAGTGGTGGTGATGGTAGCAGGTGATGGTAGATGATCCCGGGCATGTGCTCCTGAAGCCAATAGTTCCAATGATGGTCTCCTGCTGGTGGCAGAAACAACATCTCTACTAGTAGCTAGTTCTGCAAAGCTGTTCTGGGAATTTTTATTGAAGGTCTGGCCTGGAACTTAATCCTTCATCTCTACCTAAAATTTTTTTTAAGTTTCTAATGCCACGTATTAAGTACTTTTACTTAAAATAGCTAGTTTGTTTTCTGCAGTTGAACCTGGCTAATACAATCTGCTACAGTTCATCTCTCTAGGTTTCCAATACCCATACTTACCTTTTCGTCAAGTATATACTTCATTTGGAGGGGTCATTCCTTCCCCCAAGATTGCATCCAGTTCTTGCATTCAGTTTGAGTCATTTTTATCTCTCTTTGTCAGGTTCGCATGCAGCTCCCCCAAGAAGCCATGGTTAATCTACCTTCCACATTCCCAGTCTACATAACATGTGGAGAAGTAGCAGGAGAACCACAGTACAAACATGAAACCTGAAACTGTCGGTGGTTCATGGCACACACAGAATCCCACTGTGTGGTGAGGAATGGTGACGAATTTTTATAGGAATAGTGGAATCAGCTCATGGTTGAACCATCTGTTTGTCAGGCTTGTTCTGTCCTCTGGGAAAATCTTCCCTCTATCCTCAATGGTCACATCTTATTTGGTTATTAGAAAAAATTCCATTCCTACACAGATTATGCAGCCCACTCCCTGTTGATGTGGATACAGGAGTCCCAGGATTGCCTTTGGGGCTGAAGAGTCAGTCACTGGCTTTTGGCCAGCCAGGCCTGGCATTTCTTTGAAGCTTCCATGAACTTCCTTAGGAGGCTTTTTGTCGATCCCATGTGAGAATAACCATAGTCAAAGAATTATTTTGATATGGGATTTAAGTCTGAAGATTTTTTTTAACCTGTAGGCCTGTGTGCTCTGTTCTTCCCTTTAGCTCTAAGCTAATTATGGCTACTGCCTTAGGGCACTTTCAATCAATAGCCTCCTGTGGGGAGACACCAGCTTTAATCACTTATTTTTCTGGTGGTCTTCCCTCTCCTCTTCTCTGTGGTAGAGAACTTCTAAGGGAAAATGTATGCAAAAGGCCTGGAGCCCTAATATTGTTTCTTGCCAAGGCTATTCTTTTCTTGCCCTTAGATAACCTTCTCCATCAGTAATGGAAATTATCTTTTTAACCTCTATAAAGATCCAAAATGCAGGGGTTGCAGGTAATTTAGAGTGTAAGTAGCAGGCAGAGCACTTCTCCAAGCAAAGCTATGTTTTCCTCCATCTCTTTTTCCAGACTGGCTATTCCTGGGCCAAGTTGTCTCTCTTGCAGAACTTTGTAGAAAGTGGCCAGCATTCTGAATAGGGTGTGTGTTGGGGGTGCAAACTTTTTTTTTTTAAGTATCAGGAGTATTCTGAGCAACCAGTTTATTTTTCCTTATAAAATGTTCTTCAACAGAATAGATCTTCTTCCACTGAGAAGCATTTTTAAAAGTAAGGCCTGGATGATGTCACCACAATGGTGGTATAGGAGATCCTAGCTTCCACACCCCCCTTCCCCAACAAAGTTCAACAGTTTGACAGCTATTCATGAACAAAAACAGCTCTGGGAAAGATCTGGAGTGCACTTAAAAAATGTTAGCAACACAGGGGTGCCTGGGTGGCTCAGTTGGTTGGGCATCCAACTTTGGCTCAGGTCATGATCTCACGGTTTGTGAGTTTGAGCCCTGCATCAGGCTCTGTGCTGACAGTTCCGAGCCTGGACCCTGCTTCCTGCTTCGGATTCTGTGTCTCCTTCTCTCTCTGTCCCTCCCCAACTTGTGCTCTGTCTCTCTATGTCTCTCAAAAAATAAATGTAAAAAAAAATTTTTTTTTAAAAAAGAAAGAAATGTTAGCAACACAGTGGAGCAGAAAATGGGTGAATAAGAGCATAAAACAGGAAAATAGCTTCATTTTGCCTGTTTCATCATCCCATCCCCCAGGGCTGTCATTACTCAGCACCAGGAGGGAGCTCCCCAGCTAGAAACAGTCCCCCTTGCTGGGAGAGGGAGAGTGGAGTGAACAATCAGTTTCTCCAGCTTTTTGGTGAAATGAAGGACCCACTTCAGTTTTTCCCTATAGGAACACAGAGGAAAAGCAAAGGCTACCAGTATCAGCCATGCAACAGGAGCAACTGCAGTTCTTGCCCCCTCCACCCTTTTTTTTCAAGTAAGCCCCACACCAGTGAGGAGCCCAATGTGGGGATTGAACTCATGACCTTGAGATCAAACCTGAGCTGAGATCAAGAGTCAAATGCTTAACTGACTGAGCCACCCAGGCACCCCATGAGCAACTGCAGATCTTAATAAACTTTCAGCAGAGGACTCCAGCAGCCTTGCACCACTGAAGAAACCAATGGCCAGCATAGCCACCATGGACTCTTTCCAGATTTTACCAAATTTTCCCCCACAGATATTCATGTCACAGTCATCAGCTAAGTCCCTCCCAGCTTCCTCCTCACCTCCAACACTTGCTAGAGCCCAGCACCCACAATGGCAGCCAGCTCAGTCTTCTACAGCTGCATTAGTGCAAGACACCAGTGTAGGCCCTGCAGTTGTGCACCATCAGTGTGTGCACACTCAGAACTAGCCCCTCCAGCTGTGCACTTGCAGGCTGATGGCCTGACCCCTGTCATCAGCCTCCACTGATGCACGCACACACAAGGCAAGATCTTGCAGGCACAGAAGTGCACACTGAACCTGTTTCCTGTCACTGGCCTGTACCATGGGGCTCATCTGCAACTAGCTCATCCAGCTGTGCATCTACATGCCTACAGTCTGACTCCCAACACCAGTCTCCAATGCTGTGTGCCCATGGTAAGACCAACAACCGCAGTAGTGTACACGAATAGCCAGGGCTCTCACAGCTGTCAATGTGCCTACAGTTGGCCCTGGCCTTCTCTGTCGGCCTGGCCCCCCATCACTATGTGTGTCTGCAACAGGCTGCTGCCACTGTACAAGCACCTACAGTTGCCTCCTGTAGCTGAATGTGTGCACACACCAGAAGCTCCAGCCACTAGCACTACCTGCCCTGGCCCCCTAACCACAGGACCTGAAAGTGCTAATGAGGACCCCGACAGACCTTGTAGGCACTCTAGGCCCCTCACAGCAGTAGCCAAGAACCACACAATGCTGTGGACCCCAGCAGCCTAAGCCAAAGAGCCATCATACCTCCCCAGATCCAAAGCCACCATATGTCCTTGTACTTGGCACCTGGCACCACTAAATCTAGAATCACAGCATGCTCCAGGATGTCCCCACCCACAAGTAAAAGTCCTTTCTAACCAAAGTCAGTCCATAAATTCTGGAAGAGGTGACTGCTTCTTCAAATACACAGACACCTACACAAGGCTGCAGAGATCACAAAGAGTGATTACCAAAGAAAGAAACACAGTAAACTTCTAGTAAGTGACCCCAAAGAAATGGAGATCCATGAATTGCCTGACAAAGACTTCAAAATAATTATTCTAAAGTTACTCAGAAAGGGAGAGCGACATCAGTACCATGTTAGGGTGAGTTGTTCCTCTTTCCCTTCCCCGTTGATTTACAACTAATTGGATAGTCATAACTGAAAAAAGTACCTGTATACAGCATACCACCTGAGAGATTCATCCATTTATGCACCTCAAAGTGGGTGGATTAGACTGTGGAAAAGGCAGTGGAACAAGCAAGGGAAGTGGCAGTAGAGCCTATAGCAGCAGAAGTGATGATGACAGAGAAGGTGCCACCCTTTGGCAACAAGCCAGCACAACCTTTCTGACACAGGAGGTGGAAGGTAAAGATGGTGAGTGGGTATGTGTGTGTGTGTCTGCCTGGTCACGTGGGTGCTGATGCTGGAGTTGTTCTCTCTGAGAAGAAATGGCAGTGACTGGGGGGAGGGAAAAGAAAGAGAAGTAGGCAAAAAAAACCTGAAGGAAATTATCTTCTGCTGTCTGCCCCAGGAGGCAAGAGGACTACCCATGTATCTCTGGGACACCCCCCTACCCCCAACTTGAGGATCCCCACACAGGGCTGCGGGCACCCAAAGCCCCAAGTGCTAAGTATACATCTTCTGTCCCACCACTGCTACCCTTTTCTTTTCTTTTCATTTTTAATGTACTGGCTCCCAACCCTAGTGGTCAGTCAGCTCCAATAAGAGAAACAAAAAACTTGTGCTATAGCACCACCTTCCGGAAAACATAAGGAAGGTTCCTAACTACCAGCCTGTTGGAACTGTTAAAATGAAAGTAAGCAATACCTTGCTTAAAATGAGAAAGGTACAGAACAAATGTGGGGGCAGAGGCACTTCTCATTAAACACCATGAAAAATCACAGTAACATGGTATCACAAAAAGAAAATGACCATTTTTCAGCAACTGAACTCAAAGACATGAGATACTGTGATATAGCTGAAAAAGAATGGCTGTTATGGCCATTAACAGCCTTAACATGTTAAATGGCTATTATGAACACATTCAACAAGCTGCAAGAAAACTCAGAAAGGCAATGCAATAATCTCAGGAATACAATTAAAGAATAGAAGGAATGCTTTGCCAGAGAGATTAAAATTCTAAAAAAGGACCAAACAAATTCTGGAACTAAGGAACTCAATAAATGAGATGAAGAATATATTAGAATGCAATGGAAATAGAGCAGATCATATGGAAGAGAGAATTAGTAAGCTTGAGAATAGAATATAGAAATGATTCAGGTGGAAGAGGAGAGTGGATTAAGATTTTAAAACAGTGAGGAAATATCACAAGAGCTATCTGACTCGATTAGAAAAGCCAACACAGGGGCGCCTGGGTGGCTCAGTCAGTTGAGCGTCCAACTTGGGCTCAACTCGTGATTTCGCAGTCTGTGAGTTCGAGCCCTGCGTCGGGCTCTGTGCTGACAGTGCAGTGCCTAGAGCCTGTTTCAGATTCTGTGTCTCCCTCTCTTTCTCTGACCCTCCCCCATTCGTGCTCTGTCTCTCTCTGTCTCAAAAATAAATAAACGTTAAAAAATTAAAAAAAAAAAGCCAACACAAGAATAATGGGTATCCCAGAAGGAGGAGAGAGAGAAAGGAGTAGAGAGTGTATTTAAAGAAATAATAGCTTAGAGGCTCCCAAACCTGAAAAAGGAACTGGATATACACGTCCATGAAGCTAAAAGAACACCTTACTAGTTCAATGCAAAAAGACATTCTCCAAGGCACATTATATTAAAACTGTCAAAAGTCAATGATAAAGAGTTTTAAAGGCAGCCAGGAGGAAAAAAGAGAATAACCTACAAAGGTTGGTTATTATTCCTCTCGAGGGAGAGGGAGAGAGAGAGGAGAGGGAGAGGGAGAGCGAGATCCATGGAATCACATATTCAAAATGATGAAAGATAAAAACTGCCAGCCAAGAATATTCTACCCAGAAAAGTTATTCTTCAGATGAAGGAGAAATGAAGGCTTTCCCAGACAAACAAGAACTGAGAGAGTCCACCACCACTAGACCTACCTTACAAGAAATACTGAAAGGAGCTCTTGAAACTGAAATGAAAAAACAAAAGTACACATAAGTCTGATTAAGGTGACAAACAGTCAGAATTAGAATACTATAATGCTATTTTTTAGAAAGGCATATTAAACTCTTAATAATACATAAAGATTAAAGGGAAAGATTCTGAAAAAATAACTATGGTTACTACAATTTGGTAATGAAATCACAGCATAAAAAGATATCATTTGTGAAAAAAAATATCATTTGTGACATCAAAAATATAAAGGGGGAAGAGTAAAAAGATGGAAACTTTATAGCTGAATGAAGATAAAATGCAATCAGCAGAAAAACACATTACTTTATCTATGACATGTTACTATGTATACCTCATGGTAACCACAAAGCAAAGATCTAGAGCAGAGACACAAAACATAAAAATAGAAGCGGAGACTGAGCAAATCACAATGGAAAATCACCAACTTACAAAGGTAAACGAAACAGAAGGGAAAAGAAATGATGAAGAGACAAAATAACCAGAAGGCAAAAGATAAAATGGCGATAGTAAATCCTTAATATCAATCAATAATTACCCTAAAAGTAAATGGATTGGACTCACCAATTATAAAGCACAGAGTGGCTGGATGGATTAAAAAAAAACAAAAAACTCAACTATATGCTGCCTACAGGAGACTCATTTCAGCTCTATAGGCACACATAGGCTCAAAGTGAAAGGACAGAAGATGATATTCCAAGCACAAAAAAGTGAAAAGAAGGCAGGCATAGCAATACTTATATCAGACAAAGTAGACTTCAAGCCAAAAAAGGTAACAAGAGACAAAGAAAGTCATTATATAATGATAAAAGTGTCAATGCAACGATTGTAAATATATACACTTTCAACACCCAAGCACCGGAATATATTAAGCAATTAGTAACAGATCTTAAGAGAGAAGTAGACAACAATACAGTAATTGTAGGAGATGTCAATGTACCCTACTATCAGCAATGGATAGATCATCCAGGCAGAAAACCAACAAGAAAACATTGGGATGGAACCACACTTTAGAACAGACTTCATAGACATATACAAAACATTGTATCCAACAGCAGCAGAACACACATTTTTCTCAAGTGCACATGGAACATTTGCCAGGATAGATGATATAATAGGCCACAAAACGCATCTTGGCAAATTTAAGAAGGCTGATATCATACTAACTATCTTCTATGACCACAATGTTATGAGAGTATCAAGAACAAGAAGAATCAGCAATAAGAGCAAAGTGAGGAGGTCTAGGGATATGTGGAAACTAAACAACACACTTCTGAACAACCATTGGATCCCCCCAGTGTACCGTACAGAGGTAGTAGAATGAAATGCCCAGTCTGCATGCAAGAGGCCTATCTGCTTATCTTAAAATCTGTGGCCTAAAGGTCAGACTTTTTATTTAATACACATCTAGGGGGTGACTACAATCCTCTCCAGAAATAGGGAAGCTAGCAGTTGCCAACTTCATGCTCTCCCTGTGACTCACCCCATGTTGCTGGTGTCTCTGTGAAAGGAGCTTGTGTACATGTTTGGCACCCTGGCTTTTCTAAATGCCACCCAGAGGATACATCCCTTGATAGACACATCTTATGGCTATCACCCCAGGGTTCAGTGCAAAGGGAGCAAGCAGAAATGCCAATCTGCTAGTCTTCACCTTATTTGCATACTTTAAAGAAGGTCATTATATAATGGTGAAGGGGTCAATTTAATATAGGGATACAACATTTGTAAATATTTATGCATTCAGCATAGAAGCACTTAAATATATAGAGCAAATATTAACAGATCTAAAGAAAGAAACAGACAGCAATACAATAATAATAGACTTCAAAACCTTACTTTAATCAATGGATAGAGCCATCCAGATAGAAAATAAGGAAACATTGGACTAAACACATTAGACCAGACAGACTTACAGACATTTACAGTACATTTTATCCAGAATACATGTTCTTCTCAAGGGCACATAGAACATTGTCCAGGATAAATTATATACTAGGCCACAAAAGAAATATTAGTAAATTTAAGAAGGCTGAAATTATATCAAGCATCTCTTCTAACCACAGTGGTATAAAACTAGAAATCAACACAAGAAAACTGGAAAAGTCACAAAAATGTGGAGATTAAACAACATGCTACTAAGCAACCATTGGGTCAAAGAATAAATTGAAAGAGAAATTTTTAAAAATCTTGAGACAAATGAAAATGGAAAATATAACACAACAAAAATTATCGGGTGCAGCAAAAGCAGTTCTAAAAGGGAATTTTAGAGTGATAAATGCCTATATTAAGAAACAAGAAAAATCTAAAAGAAAAAACCCAACTTTATACCTCAGGGAACTAGAAAAAACAAACAAACAAAGCTCAAAGTTAACAGAAGGAAGAAGAGAGCAGAGAAAAGAGCAGAAATAAAAGAAATAAAGAAAAGAAAAGCAATAGAAAAGATCAATGATACTAAGTTGGTTTTTTGAAAAGATAATAAAAATTGACAAACCTTTGGCCTAACTTACCAAGAAAAGAAAGCACTCAAATAAACTTAGACCTGAAAGAAGAGATACTACAAATGATACCATAGAAATGCAAAGGATCATAAAAGACTATTAAGAACAATTATATACCAACAAATTGGGACAACCCAGAAAAAATGGGATAAATTCCTAGAAACATACAATCTACCAAGAGTGAATGAAGAAGAAACAGAAAGCCTGAACAAACCAATAAAAAATTAGACAATTCAAAGAGTAATAAAAACAACTCCCAACAGGAGCCTGGAAAGATGGCAGAATAGGAGGATCCTAAGCTCACCTCATCCTATGGATACACGTAGATAACAGGTACATCAACATAACTAACCCAGAAAATAAACCAAAGACTGGCAGAAGAGACTCTTCATAGTTAATTATAGAGAGGAGACCACATAAAAATTGATATGAAGGGTAGAATCCTGGTTGGGTACCAAACTAATCTGCAAGACTAAAAACAAATCAGAGGGACACCTCAAGCACAGAGAAGGGACACCCGAGACACTGGGGACCTGCACTGGGTAGACAAGTCCCCATAACATTTGGCTTTGAAATCCAGAGGGGTCTAACCTCACAAGTTTTTACAATCAGTGGGGCTTAACTCTGAGAGCTTCAGAGTTAAGTGGCTTAACTCAAAATCAAAATCACTTAACTCACTCAAAAATCAGTGGCTTCAGCTCCACGAGAGTTAGAGGGTGGTAGAAAACTGAGTCCTCCTTTTATTTGTTTGTTTGTTTGTTTATTATTTTTTAATGTTCATTCATTTTTGAGGAGAAAGTGACAGAGTACAAGCAGGGAAGGGGCAAAAAGAGAGAGGTAGATAGGGAGACACAGAATCTGAAACAGGATCCAGGCTCTGAGTTGTCAGCACAGACCTGATGCAGGGCTCAAACTCACGAACTGTGAGACCATGAGCCAAAGTCCAACACTTAACCGACTGAGCCATCCAGGCACCCCCTGAGTCCTCCCTTTAAAGAGACAGCATAACAAACAATCCCACTGAGATACAGAATAGAGGCAGTAGTTTGAAAAGTATGTGGGAACGATAATTATTTACTAATCTCACAATGTGTGCTGGAGGGTCAGTGATCTTTAGGAGATGTCTTCAAGAACAAAAGATGCTGGCGGATGCCATTTTCCTCCCTTGCCCCACAGCCCAGATACATGGACACTGCAGGCACTCACTACCTAGTTTGCTAACACCATGCTCTATCCCCACATTCTCCTGTGAACTTGCCCTTCCAACCTGCTCCACTCAGCAGGAGTCCCTGCAGAGTGATGCCTGATCTGTCTCATGCAGGCAGCCCTGACAGGGTCCATCACCACCCCAAAGTAACTCTTGCCCTGGGGAGAGGGAAGATAACCACACACCCAAGTTTGACTGTGGCCCCAGTGGTGGGCTAGGGACAGACAACTGATCTGACTGCCAACCCTGCACACCAACAGAGACCTCACAAAGGGCAGTACAAACAACCAACTATAGCACACACTACAGTGTCCTATAGTTTAGGGTCACTGCAACCCCAACAAACAGACTAGGGGCACATATCTTGGTCTAACTGCAGGCCTGGTCCACCAACGAAAGCCTATCAGGGCACATAACAGGGAGAGAATCCTGCAATTCAATGCAATAGCAGTTTGGGTAAATGGGCTGAGGGCAGGCATCTGGTCTGATCCAACTACAAGCCCAAGATGGCCTAGACTGGACCCTTACTAGCACAGAGACCACACCTTGCCCACAACAGATGAAGAGGGCCATTACAGCCAACTGGACTGTAGGTAAATGCAGCTCAACCACAATAGTAGGGTGCACACAACACACATAGATATGCTCCTGAAGTGCCAGGTTCTGGTGAACAGGGGCACTGCACTACAGGGCACTACTAAGAAGAGGGACCTCTTCTTCATAAGGCCACTACTTTCAATCATGAGACAAAACTGACTTTCCTAACACATTGAAGTAGACATAGAGAGTTAGACAAAATGAGGAGATAGAGGAATATGTCCCAAATGAAAGAACAGGAAAAAAATCATAGCAAGAGAGCTAAATGAAACAGATAAGCAACATACTTGATAGATAATTTAAAGTAATGGTCATAAAGTAATGGCCATAAAGACCATTTATGGACTTGAGAAAAGAGTGGAGGATCTCACTTCTGGGGAAGAATGGGTTCAAACTTATTTGATCATCAACTTAATATAGATGGCTACATGTGTAAGGTGTTATATACACAAACATAATGTTGACCACAAATCTAAAACCAGTAATAGATATGCAAAAAAAAAAGAGAAAGAATCCAAGAATATCATTAAAGAAATCCAGCAAATCATGACAGAAGAGAGTAAGAGAAGAAAGGGACAGAGAACTACAAAAACAACCATAGAACAAGTAACAAAATGGAAATAAGTACATACTTATCAATAATTACTTTGAATGTAAATGGACTAAATGCTCCAATCCAAAGACATAGGCCAACTGAATGGATAAAAAGCAAGACCCATCTATATGCTACCTACAAAAGACTACTTTCAGACCTAAATATAGATGCAGATTGAAGTTGAAGGGATGGAAAAGCATTTACCACATAAATAGAAGTGAAAAGAAAGCTGGGGTAACAATACCTATATCAGACAAAATAGACTTTAAAAGAAAGACTGTAATATGGGACAAAGAAGGATATACAATCATAAAGGAAACAGTTCAACAAGAATATGCAATAATTGTAAATATTTACGCATCCAACTTGGAAGCACCAATATACAAAAAAACAGCTAATAACAAACAAAGGAAGTGCTCAACAGTAATATAACAATAGTATGGAACTTTAACACCCCACTTACAACAATGGATAGAACATCCACAAAAAAAATCAACAAGGAAACAGTGGCTTTGAATAACACATTGGACCAGATGGATCTAGCAGATATATTCAGAACATTCCATACTAAAACAGCAGAATACACATTCCTTTAAAGTGCACATGGAACATTCTTGAGTATAGATCACATATTAGGCCACAAAACAAGTCACAACAAATTCAAAAAGATCAAAGTTATACTATGCATGTTTTCCAACCACAATGATATGAAACTGAAAATTAACCACAAGAAAAAATCTAGAAAGAGCACATATACATGCAGGTTAAATAACATGCTACTAAACAGTGAATGGGTCAACCAAGAAATCAAAGAAGAAATGAAAAAATACATGGAGACAAATGAAAACACAATGGTTCAAAATCTTTGGATGCAGCAAAAGCAGTTCTAAGAAGGAAGTTTATAGCAAAACAGGTCTAACTCAAGAAACAGGAAACATCTTAAATAAACAACCTAAACTTACACCTAAAGGAGCTAGAAAAAGAAGAACAAAACCTCAAACCAGCTGAAGGAAGGAAATAAAAATTAGAGCAGAAATAAATGATACAGGAGCCAAGATGGTGGAATAGCACGGAAGTTTGTTTTGTGTCTCACGTCCATGAAATACAACCAAATCAACACTAAAGCATCCTGCACACAGAGAAAACTGATTTGAGGATTAACACAACAATCTGCACAACGTGAACCACAGAACTCAGCAGGTACGAAGTGTGGAGAGGTGAACTGGGGAAAGAGAAGTCGCGGAGGGCAGGGAGCTGTTTTTGCTTCCAGAAAGAGGATGGAGAAAGGAGAGATTACAGGAAAATCACCCCCAAAAGCAGCTGGAGAGAAAGTGGAAAAGTGGAAATAGCCACAGGGACTGAACTAAAAAGGGAGAAGGGAGAAAGGAGAAAGGAGAGGGTTTAAATTCCATTAAGACTCTATAAACAGGGGGAGTGCAGAGTCAGAAACTCTGCAGCTTGATACTTGGTGGTGCTCTGGTGAGAAGGGCGAATCCCCAGGAGAAGAGTGAGGTCCGGGGGTCCTCAGGCCACACAGGGGGAGGTGGTTCCCATGCTGGGAGGACATTTGGTAGAGGCTGTGTGCCCCCCCGCCCAGGCAAAGGCCCCAGTGCATCCTGGAAAACAACCATATTTGCTGGTGCTGCAACAAGGTTGTTAAGGGTGAAGCCTGGTGCCAGATGTGTGTTGTGATTTTCCATAATCCCTGAAATGCTGCTGCTTCATGATTGCATGAACTTTTTCTGGGATGGGCTGGCACCCAGCCGCAGTCTCTGGGCATTGGCAGCAGCACGGTCCCGTGAAAGTTCCTGGATGCAGTTGGCACCTGACCATTGCTCAGTGAGGCCCTCCCACAGAGGGGCAGAATGGGTCAAAGCTGCAGTCCCTCAGAAGTTAGGGGTCAGGAAAAAAAGCTGAATTTGAGATAAAACTCAGGAGGGAGGTGGCGCCTGACAACCTGATGACTTAGTCACAAAGAGCAGAAAAGCAGGGAGTGGACAGAAGCCAGAGATAAAGGATGGGTCTGCATTTGCTGATCCAGGAGAACAGAATTCTGATACTAGAGACTGGGTAGCTGGGTGACACCATTTTCACCCCTCTCACACATCTACAAGTGCCACAACAATCCACCCCAGTAAGCTAAGCAGTGCCATCGAGTGGAGAATGGAACCATTACACTAAGCCCCATCCAACTGGGCCAACCTTGTTCTTCAGGAATACAAGTCTCTCTGCTTGCTTACTTTACAGACTATAAAGTGTTTCATAGTTTGACTTCTAGGGGAAAACAATGTAATTTCAATCGTATTTCAGTCTGTTCACTGGTCCATCTATTCAATTTTCTTTTTTTTCTTTTTCATTTCTTTTCTTTTTCTTGAATACAGAAAGAGAAAAAATTTATTTTTATTTTCAATTTTTATTAAAAATATTTTTAATTTTTTCCTTCTATATTTTTTACTTTTTTTGTAAATTTTTCAAATTCTACTTTACTTCCATCATCTCATTTTATTCTATTTCATTCTATTCATTTTTTCAAATTTTCAAACATTTTCTCTAATCTATCCCTACCATTTTTCTCTAATCTATCAAGCCCCTTTCAACACCCAAACTAAAACACACCTAGGATCTAGCATCATTTAATTAATTTGTGTGTTTGTGTTGTTTTCAATTTTTTACCTTTAATTTTTTTAACTCATTAATTCCTTTTCTTCCTTCAAGATGAAGAAATGAAGGAATTCACCACAAAACAAAGAGCAGGAAGGAATAACAGCCATGGATTTACCAACACAGATACAAGCAAGATGTCTGAACAAGAATTTAGAATCACAATAAGAATACTAGCTGGGATGGAAAATAGATTAGAATCCCTTTCTGCAGAGAAAGAAGTAAAATCTAGTCAGGATGAAATAAAAAATGTTAAAACTGAGCTGCAATCTTGAATGAATGCCACAGCGGCAAGGATGCATGAGGCAGAGCAGCGAATCAGCAACATAGAAGACAAACTTATGGAGAATAATGAAGCAGAAAAAAAGTGGGAGACTAAGGCAAAAGAGCACGATTTAAGAATTAGAGAAATCAGTGAGTCATTAAAAAGGAACAATATCAGAATCACAGGGGTCCCAGAAGATGAAGAGAGAGAAAAAGGGGTAGAAGGGTTATGTGAGGAAATCACAGCAGAAAACTTTCCTAACTTGGGGAAAGACAAGACATCAAAATCCAGGAAGCACAGAGGACTCCGAAAGGATTCAACAAAAAACAACCATCAACAAGGCATATCATAGTCAAATTCACAAAATAGGCAAGGAAAGAATCATGAAAGCAGCAAAGGAAAAAAGTCCTTAACTTACAAGGGAAGACAGGGTAGGTTTGCAGCAGACCTATCCACAGAAATTTGACAGTCCAGAAAGGAGTGGCAGGATATATTCAATGTGCTGAATCAGAAAAATATGCAGCCAAGAATTCTTTATCCAGCAAAGCTGTCATTCAAAATGGAAGGAGAGATTAAAAGTTTCCCAAACAAACAAAAATTATAGGAGTTTGTGACCACTAAACCAGCCCTGCAAGAAATTTTAAGGGGCACTCTCTGAGGGGATAAAAGATGAAAAATAAATAAAGACCATAAGCAACAAAGACTAGAAAGGACCAGGGAACACCACCAGAAACTCCAACTCTACAAGAAACATAATGGCAATAAATTCATGTCTTTCAGTACTCACTCTAAATGTCAATGGACTAAATGCTCCAATCAAAAGACATAGTGTAACAGAATGAATAAGAAAACAAGATCCGTCTATATGCTGTTTACAAGAGATCCACTTTAGACCTAAAGACACCTTCAGATTGAAAGTAAGAAATGGAGAACCGTCTATCATACTAATGATTGCCAAAAGAAAGCCAGAGTAGCCATACTTATATCAGACAATCTAGACTTTAAAATAAAGATTGTAACAAGAGATGAAGAAGGACATTATATCATAATTAAGGGGTATATCCACCAAGAAGACCTAACCGTTGTAAACATTTATGCTCCAAATGTGCAGCGCCCAAATATATAAATCAATTAATCACAAACATAAAGACTCATTGATAGGGGACTTCAACACACCACTTACAACAATGGACAGATCATCTGATCAGAAAATCAACAAGGAAGCAATGGCTTTGAATGACACACTGGACCAGTTGGACTTAACAGATATATTCAGAACATTTCATCCTAAAGCAGCAGAATATACATTCTTCTCCAGTACACATGGAATGTTCTCCAGAATAGACCACATACTGGGACACAAATCAGCCCTCAACAAGTACAAAAAGATAGAGATCATACCGTGCATATTGTCAGACCACAATGCTATGAAACTAGAAAACAACCACAAGAAAAAATTTGGAAAGGTAAGAAATACCAGGAGACTAAAGACCATCCTACTAAAAAATGAATGGGCTAACCAAGAAGTTAAAGAGGAAATTAATAAATACGTGGAAGCCAATGAAAATGATAACACCACAGCCCAAAACCACTGGGACACAGCAAAGGCAGTCATAAGAGGAAAGTATATAGCAATCCAGGCCTTCCTAAAGAAGGAAGAAAGGTCTCAGCTACACAACCTAACCTTACACCTTAAAGAGCTGGAAAAAGAACAGCAAATAAAACCCAAAAACAGCAGAAGACAGGAAATAATAAAGATTAGAGCAGAAATCAATGCTATCAAAACCAAAAAAACCCAAAAAAACAAAACAAACAAAAAAAACCAACAGTAGAACAGATCAATGAAACCACTGGCCAGTTTGATCAAAAAGAAAAAGGAAAGGACCCAAATAAATAAAATCAAGAATGAAAGAGGAGAGATCACAACCAACACAGCAGAAATAAAAACAATAATAAGAGAATATTATGAGCAATTATATGCCAATAAAATGGGCAATCTGGAAGAAATGGACACATTCCTAGAAACATATATAGTACCAAAACTGAAACAGGAAGAAATAGAAAATTTGAACAGACCCATAGCCAGTAAAGAAATCCAATTAGTAATCAAAAAATCTCCCAAGAAAACAAGAGTCCAGGGCCAGATGACTTTTCAGGAGAATTCTACCAAACATTTAAGGAAGAGTTAACACCTATTCTCTTGAAGCTGTTCCAAAAAATAGAAATGGAAGGAAAACTTCCAAACTCTTTCTATGAAGCCAGCATTACCTTGGTTCCAAAACCAGACAAAGAGCTCACTAAAAAGGAGAACTATAGGCCAATTTCCTTGATGAACATGGATGCAAAAATCCTCAACAAGATATTAGCCAACTGGATCCAACAATACATTAAAAAAATTATTCACCATGACCAAGTGGGATTTATACCTGGGATGCATTGCTGGTTCAATATCCACCAAACAATCAATGTAATTCATCACATCAATAAAAGAAAGGATAAGAACCACATGATTCTTTCAATAGATGTATAGAAAGCATTTGATGGGGGGGCACCTGGGTGGCTCAGTCAGTTAAGCATCTGACTTTGGCTCAGGTCATGATCTCATGGTTCGTGAGTTCAAGCCCCGCATTGGGCTCTGTGCTGACAGCTTGGAGCCTGGAGCCTGTTTCAGATTCTGTGTCTCTCTCTCTGCCCCTCCCCCACTCACGCTGTCTCCCTGTCACAAGAATGAATAAACATTAAAAAAAAAAAAAGAAAGCATTTGACAAAATATAGCATCCTTTATTGATCAAAACCTTCAAGACAGTAGGGCTAGAAGGAGCATACCTCAAGATCATAAAAGCCATATATGACAGACCCAGCGCTAATATCATCCTCAATGAAGAAAAACTGAGAGCTTTCCAACTAAGGTCAGGAACCAGAAAGGGATTTCCACTCTCACCACTGTTATTCAATATAGTATTGCAAGTCTTAGCCTCAGCAATCAGACAACACAAAGAAATAAAAGGCATCCAAATTGGCCAGTTGGAAGTCAAACTTTCACTCTTCACAGATGACATGATACCCTATATGGAAAACCCAAAAGATTCCACCAAAAAACTGCTAGAAGTGATCCATGAATTCAGCAAAGTGTCAGGATATAAAATCAATGCACAGAAATCAGTTGCATTCTTATACACCAACAGTGAAGCAACAGAAAGAAATCAAGGAATCGATCCCATTTACAATTGTATCAAAAACCATAAAAATACCTACGAATAAATCTAACCAAAGAGGTGAAAAATCTATATGCTGAAAAGTATAGAAAGCTTATGAACGAAATTGAAGAAGACATCAAAAAATGGAAAAATATTCCATGCTCCTGGATAGGAAGAACAATTATGTTAAAATGTCAATACTACCCAAAGTAATCTACATATTCAGTGCAATCCCTATCAAAATAACACCAACATTCTTCACAGAGCTAGAACAAACAGTCCTAAAATTTGTATGAAACCAGAAAGGCCCCGAATAGCCAAAGCAATCTTGAAAAAAGAAAACCAAAGCAGGAGGCATCACAATCCCGGACTTCAAGCTGTATTACAAAGCTGTAATCATCAAGACAGTATGGTATTGGTACAAAAACACTCAGATAAATGGAACAGAACAGAGAACCCAGAAATGGACACACAAACATATGGCCAACTAATCTTTGACAAAGCAGCAAAGAACATCCAATGGAATAGAGACAGTCTCTTCAGCAAGTGGTGCTGGGAAAACTGGACAGCAACATGCATAAAAATGAAGCTGGACCACTTTCTTACACCATACACAAAAATAAACTCAAAATGGATGAAAGATCTAAATGTAAAACTGGAAACCATCAAAATCCTTGAGGAGAAAGCAGGCAAAAACTTCCTTGACCTTGGCCACAGCAACTTCTTACTCAACACATCTCTGGAGGCAAGGGAAACAAAAGCAAAAATGAACTACTGGGACCTCATCAAAATAAAAAGCTTCTGCATGGAGAAGGAAACAACAAAACTAAAAGGCAACCAATGGAATGGGAGAAGATATTTACAAACGATATATCAGATTAAGGGTTAGTATCCAAAAACTATAAAGAACTTATCAAATTCAACACCCAATAAACAAATAATCCAGTGAAGAAATGGGCAAAAGACATGAATGGACACTTCTCCAAAGAAGACATCCAGATGGCCAACCGACACATGAAAAGATGCTCAACATCCCTCATCATCAGGGAAATACAAATCAAAACCACAATGAGATATCACCTCATACCTGTCAGAATGGCTAACATTAACAACTCAGGCAACAACAGATATTGGCGAGGATGTGGAGAGACAGGATCTCTTTTGCACTGTTGGTGGGAATGCAAACTGGTGCAGCCATTCTGGAAAACAGTATGGAGGTTCCTCAAAAAATTAAAAATAGAACTACTCTATGACCCAGCAGTTATACTACTAGGTATTTATCCAAGCGATACAGGTATGCTGTTTTGAAGGGGCACATGCACCCCAATGCTTATAGCACCACTAACAACAACAGCCAAAGTATGGAAAGAGCCCAAATGTCTATCAACGGATGAATGGATCAAGAAAATGTGGTATATATATATATATATATATATATATATATATATATATATACACACACATACATAGAGTGGAGTATTACTCAGCGATCAAAAAGAATGAAATCTTGCCATTTGCAACTACGTGGATGGAACTAGAGGGTATTATGCTAAGCAAAATTGGTCAGAAAAGACAAATATCTTATGACTTCATTCACAGAAGGACTTTAAGACACAGAACAGATGAACACAAGGGAAGGGAAGCAAAAATAATATAAAAACAGGGAGGAGGACAAAATATAAGAGACTCTTAAATATGAAGAGCAAACAGAGGGTTACTGGAGGGGTTGTGAGAGGGGGGATGGGCTAAATGGGTAAGGGGCACCAAGGAATCTACTCCTGAAATCATTGTTGCACTGTATGCTAACTAACTTGGATATAAATTTTTTAAAAAAGAAATAAATGATGCAGAAACTAAAACAAACAAACAAACAAAAAACACCCAATAGAATAGATCAATGAAACCAGGAGCTGGTTCTTGGAAAAGATCAATAAAATTGATCCAGACTCATTAAAAAAAAAAAGACAGGGGACTCAAATAAGCAAAAGTAGAAATGAAAGAGGAGCAATAATAACCACACCACAGAAACACAAAATATTGTAAGATAATATTATCAACAATTTATATTTCAACAAAATGCACAACCTAGAAGAAATATGTAAATTCCTTGAAACATAATATTCCAAAACTGAATCAAGATACACAATATTTGAATTGACCCATTACTAGCAATGAAATTGAAACAGTAACAAAAAACTCCCAACAAAAAAAAAAGTCCAGGGCCAGATGGCTTCACAGGTGAATTCCACCAAACATTTAAAGAAGAGTGAATACCTGTTCTTCTCAAACTATTCCAAAAAATAGAAGAGGAAATGAAGCTTGCAAATTCATTCTATGAAGCTTGCATTACCCTGATACTAAAACTGAATAAACACACCACAAAAAACTGTAGGTCAATACCTCTGACAAACATCGACACAAAAATCCTCAACAAAATATAAGCAAACTGATTCCAACAATACATTAAAAAAATCATTTACCACAATCAAGCGGGATTTATTCCCAGGATGCAAGGGTGGGTCAATATTCACAAATCAGTCACTGTGATATATCACATCAACAACAACAAAAGGATAAAAACCATATGACCATTTGATTAGACGCAGAAAAATCATTTGACAAAGTACGAAATTCATTCATGATAAAAAAAAAATCCTTAGAGTGCTTGGGGCTTAGTCAGTTAGGTGTCTGACTCTTGATCTTGGCTTAGATCATAATCTCATGTTTTGTGGGATTAAACCCTACATTGGGCTCTGTGTTGACAGCGTGGAGCCTGCTTGGGATTCTCTCTCTCCCTTTCTCTCTCCCTCTACCCTCTCTATTGCTCCCTTTCTCTCAAAGTAAATAAACTTAAAAAAAAACCTTTAACAAAGTAGGTTTAGAGGGAACACACTTCAATATAATAATAACCTTATATGAAAAAATCCACAGTTAATATAATAATCAATGGGGAAAAACTGAGAGATTTTCCCATAAGATCAGGAACAAGACATGAACACCAATGCTTAACACTTTTTTTTCTTTAAGATTTATTTTATTTTGAGAGAGAGGGAGTGTGAGTAGGGAAGAGGGAGAGGGGGAGGGAGAGAGAGAGAGAGAGAATCCCCACATTGAGCATAGAGCCTGATGCAGTGCTCAATCCCACAACCATGGGATCATGACCTGAGCTGAAATCAAGACTCAGACACTCAAACGACTGAGCCACTCAGGTTCCCCATTCCCACCACTTTCATTCAACACAGTCTGGAAGTCCTGGCCACAGAAATCAGACAACAAAAAGAAATAAAAGGCATCCAAATTGGTAAGGAAGAAGTACATTTTTCACTATTTGCAGACAACGTGATACTACATGTAGGAAATCCTACGGACTCCACCAATAAATTGCTAGAACTGATAAATGAATGCAGTAAAGTCACAGGATACAAAATTGATACACGGAAATCCACTGCATATCTATACATCAATAATGAGGTAATTAAGAAAATGAATTTGATAGTTGCACCAAAAATAATAAAATCCCTAGGAATAAACTTAACCAAGAAGGTGAAAGACCTGTACTCTAAGATAAAACAATGATGAAAGTAATTGAAGATGACATAAACAAATGGAAAGATATTCCATGGTCTGAACTGAAAAACCCAATATTTAAAAAATGTCCATATTACTGAAAGCAATCTACAGATTTAATGCAATCCCTATCAAAATATCAACAGCATTTTTCACAGTAGTAGAACAAATAATCCTAAAATCTGTATGGAACCACAAAAGACCCTGAATACCCAAAGCAATCTTGGAAAATAAGAACAAAACTGAATGTATCACAATCCCAGATTTCAAGATACACTACAAAGCTTCAGGAATCAAAATAGTATAGTATTGGCATAAAAGAAAAAAGACACATAGGTCCACGGCACAGGAGAGTATAAATATAAGTCCATGATTATATGATCAACTAATTATCAACAAAAGAGGCAAGAATATGCAATGGAAAAAAGACAATCTCTTCAACAAATAGTGTTGTAAAAGATGGACAGTTACTTGCAAAAGAATGAAACCAGACCACTTTTTTATACCATATATAAAGATAAAATTAAAATAACCTGAATGTGATATCTGAAAGCATTAAATTCCTAGAAGAAAACAAGGCAGTTATCTCTTTGATATCAGCTATAGCAACCTTTTTGTAGATATGTCTCCTTTGGCAAGGGAAACAAAAGCAAAATTAAACTATTGAGACTACATCAAATAAAAGTGTCTGCACAGCAAAGGAAACCATCAACCAAACAAAAAGATAACCTAGTGAATGGGAGAGAATGTTTGCAAATGATACATCTGATAAGGGGTTTATATCCAAAATATATAAGGAGTTTATACAACTCAACACACAAAAACCAAATAATCCAATTTAAAAATGGCCAAAGGACATAAATAGACATTTTTCCAAAGAAGACATACAGATGGCCAACAAAAGATGCTCAAAATCACTCATCATCAGTGAAATGCAAATCAAAACCACAATGCGATATCACCTCACACCAGTCAGAATGGCTAAAATACCGCCCCCCTCCCCCCCCCCACAAGAAACAAGTATTGGTGAGGATGTGGAGAAAAGGAATCCTCTTGCACTGTTGGTAAGAATGCAAACTAGTGTAGCCACTCTGGAAGACAGTATGGAGGTTCCTCAAAAAATTAAAAAAAGAACTACCTTATGATCCAGAAACTGCACTACTGGGTATTTATCCAAACAATATAAAAACACTAATTTGAAGGGATGTATTTACTCCTATGTTTATTGCAGCATTATTTATAATAGCCAAATTATGGAAGGAACCCAGTGTCTATTGATAGATGAATGGATAAAGAAGATGTGGGGTGTACACACACACACACACACACACACACACACACAACTGAATACTACTCAGCCATAAAAAAGAATGAAATCTTGCCATTTGCAACAATATGGATGGATCTAGAGGATATCATACTAAGTAAAATAAGTCAGTCAGAGAAAGACAAATACCATACGATTTCACTCATATAAAAAATTTAACAAACAAAACAAAGAAGAAAACAAAAACAAAAACAAAAAACAACAAAAAACAAAAACAAAAACAAACCCCAGACTCTTAAATATAGAGAACAAACTGGTGGTTTCCAGAGAGGAGGTAGGTGGGGATATGGAAGAAATAGATAAATAGATGAACAAGACTAAGAGCACACTTATTATGATGAATGCTGAGTAATATATAGAATTGTTGAATCATTGTATTCTACACTTGAAACTAACACAACACTGTATGTTTAATTATACTTGAACTTAAAAAAAGAAAGAAACTAAAGCAAAAAAAAAAACCCTAAATTTAAAACCTCCCAACAAAGAAAAGTCCATCTCCAGATGGTTTCACAGGTGAAGTTTCCCAAACATTTAAAGAATTATTACCAATTTTTCTCAAACTCTTACAAAAAAATTGAACAGGAGGAACACTCCCATATTTATTTTATTAGGCCAGGATTAGCCAGATACCAAAGCCAGATAAGGATACTACAAGAAAAGTACAGGCCAATATCTTTGATAAATATAGTTGAAAAAAAAATGTTAGCAAACCAAATTTAAGAACACATTAAAATGATTGCACACCATGACCAAGTGGGATTTTTCCTTGGGATCAAAAATGATTCAACACATGCAAATCAATGAATGTGACATACCACATCAATAAAATGAAAGATAATAACACAATCATCTCAACAGGTGCATAAAAAGCATTTGAGAAAATTCAACATTATTTTATAATAAAAACTCTCAACAGACTGGGTATAGAAGGAACATACCTCCACATAACAAAGACCATATATTACAAATCCATAGCTAATGTCATATCCGGTGGTCAAAGATTGAAAAGTTTACCTCTAAGATCAGGAATAAGGTAAGAGTGCCCACTCCTATTCTATATAGTGCTAGAAGTCCTAGCCAGACAGATTAAGCAAGAAAAATAAATAAAAAGCTTTTAAATTGGAAAGGTAGAAGTAAGGTGGTTTCTGCTATGGTCTTGTACGTAGAAAATCCTAAAGACTGCACAAAAAACTGTTAGAATTTTAAAAATTTAGGGGCATCTGGGTGGCTTAGTCAGTTAAGTGTCTGACTCTTGGTTTCGGCTCAGGTCTTCATCTCATGGTTCATGAGTTCAAGTGTCACATTAGGCTCCAAACTGACAGCAGAGAGCTTCCTTTGGATTCTCTCACTCTCCCTCACTCTCTGCTCCTCATCTGCTCATTCTTGCTCAATCTCTCTCTCTCTCTCAAAATAAATAAATAAACTTAAAAAAAGGAAATTAAAAACTTTAGTATAGCTTAAGAACATTAAATCAACATTCAAAAAATCAGTTGCACTTCTATACAGTAACAATGAACTATCCAAAAAAGAAATAATGAAAACAATCCCACTTACAGTAGTTTCAAAACCAACAAAATACTTGGATACAAATTTAAGGTGGTAAAAGATCTGTACACTGAAAACTCTAAGATGTTAATGAAAGAAGTTGAGGAAGACACAAATAAATAGAAAGATATTGTATGTTTGTGCATGAGAAATGTGAATATTGTTAAAATGGCCTTACTATCCCAAACCATCTATAGATTCAATGCAATTCCCATCAAAATTCTAAGGCAGTTTTCATGGAAATAGAAAAGTTTGTTTGGAATCTCAAAAGACCATGAATAGCTGAGAAAGACAAGCTAGAAACTTCGTACTTCCTGATTTCAAATTATATTACAGAGGTATAATAATCATAGCAGAATGGTACTAGCATAAAAACAGTCATAGACCAATGAACAGAATTCAGAGTGTACAAATACACCCATGTATATATGGTCAACTAATACATGACAGCTAATCTAAGAATACTCAATGGGGAAAAGATTGTTCTTCAATAAACGGTGTTGAGAAAACTGGTTATTCACAAACAAAAGAATGAAAGTAGATCCCTATGTTACACCATTCACAAAAATGAACTCAAATTGGATTAATGGCTTAAACATAAGACCATAAACTGTATAACTCCTAGAAGAAAACATAGGGGAAAAGCTCCTTGACATGGATCTTAGCAATAATTTTTTGGATATGACAGCAGAAGTACAAGCAACAAAAGCAAAAAGCAGCAAGTGGGACTACATCAAACTAAATGGCTTCTGCACAGCAAAAGAAACCATTAACAAAATGAAAAGGCAAGCTACAAAATAGGAAAAAAACATTTGCAAACCATATATTTGATAGGGAGTTAATATCCAAAACATATAAGCAACTCATACAAATCAATAGCAAAAAACACACAAAAAATATGATTAAAAATGGGCAGAGGACTTGACTGGATATTTTTTCAAAGAAGGCATACAGGTGGCCAACAAGAATATGAAAAGTTGCTTAACATCACTAATTTTCAGAGAAATGCAAATCAAAATCACAATGAGCTGCCACCTCACACCTGTCAGAATGATAAGAATGTCAATGATTTCTGTTTTCTCTTTCCTCAACCACATTTTTGATCTTTTGACTGAGGAGTACAAGAGAGAAGAGAGTCAGCTTAACAAGACAGACAGCAACACATGGCTCTAGAAAGGCTGTGAGTTCTGCTTCTGTCACCATCACCAGCATATCTGTCACAAAGTTAGCCCTTATCAGAAGCAGTTATCAAAGAGCATTTGTGGTAGTCAAAGGCTGATTTTTTCCTCAATTTTTATTCCAAACAGGAGTAAAAATATCTTATGTAATAAGAGCCAACTGAGCACAATCATTTTTGAGCATAGTGCTATTTTTTTCTTTAAAAAAATTTTTAATGGTTATTTATTTTTGAGAGAGAGACAGAGAGAGACAGAGACAGAGCATGAGTGGGGGAGAGACAGAAGAGAAAGGAGACACAGAATCCGAAGCAGGCTCCAGGCTCTGCACAAAGGCTCTGTGTGCTCTGCACTCCAGCCTCTGTCAGCACACAGCCCAACCTGGGGCTTGAACTTGTCAACCAAAGATCATGACCTGAGCTGAAGTCGGATGCTTAACTGAATGAGCCACCCAGGCGCCCCAGTGCTAAGTATTTCATATGCATGATCTGTTTTTTTACTTATTCTCAAGTTAGCTAACATACAGTATAGTCTTGGCCTCAGGAGTAGATTCCAGTGATTCGTCACTTACATTACACCACCCAGATCTTATTTAATCTTCAGAACAAACTGATGAGGTAGGTACAATTAATATTCACATTTTATAGATGGAAAAAATACTGAGGCTCAGATAGGATTTCATGGGTTCATTCCCACTGACAAATGCACAAGGATAAAGGAATCACTGTGGGTATTAATTTATAAACTGATGACATGCAGTGATTCTTTAGAGGAATTACATATATCTTGAAGAACTGATACATTTCATATTCTTAAAATTAAGTTTAGCAAATTACACAACACTTATTTTCAAATTAATACAGCTCATAAAAGTGTTTATAAAAACTGCATTTGTTTCTGAGTATTCATTTACTTACTTGGTGACTTTTACATGTTTTTAAAATAGATGCTTAAAGGTTTAAAAGTGTTTTTTAAATGTAAATATGGTTAAGTGATATGTAAGACTGAAGAACTATAGAGAAAATGCCTATGAAACAAATAGTAGAGGAGCAATAAGACAGAGACCAGACCAACAAAGAGCACCAAAGAATGGAAAGAAAAATCAGATATGAAGAAGAAGAGAATGATGTGAAACTTATCACAGACAAGTTTCAAGTGAGAATAACCAAGAAGCAGTAATCAGCCAGGAAAAGCCATGATCTTAGGGAATATGGATTCTATTTTTTTAATGTCTATTTATTTTTGAGAGAGAAAGAGACAGAGCACAAGCTGGGGAGGGGCAGAGAGAGAGGGGGGGAGACATAGAATGCAAAGCAGGATCCAGGCTCTGAGTGGTCAGCGTAGAGCCTGACATGGGGCTCAAACCCACGAACCACGAGATCATGACCTGACCCTGGGTCAGATGCTTAACCGACTGAACCACCCAGGCGCCCCATGGGAATATGGATTCTAATGTGAGACTACAACATGAAACATTAAGAACACAGATTAAACATGTCACAGACACTTACTAGAAGCCATATGATGGCTTTACCTAACCCTGGTGTGAGAACATCCACAGGAGTTATGGGAAATGAAGCAATGAAAATTATACTCATCCTGCTAGAGAGTCCACTTAGCACAGGCTTTGACATCAAAGACACCACATTTGGTCCTTGGATTCTTTCAATCTGAGAAAAACATGACTTTACTGTGCTTGTAATAAAATAGATGAACATTTAAAAAAAAGAAAGAAAGGGGGCGCCTGGATGGCGCAGTCGGTTAAGCGTCCGACTTCAGCCAGGTCATGATCTCGCGGTCCGTGAGTTCGAGCCCCGCGTTGGGCTCTGGGCTGATGGCTCAGAGCCTGGAGCCTGTTTCCGATTCTGTGTCTCCCTCTCTCTCTGCCCCTCCCCCGTTCATGCTCTGTCTCTCTCTGTCCCAAAAATAAATAAACGTTGAAAAAAAAAAGAAAGAAAGAAAGAAAGAAAAGGTAAGGGGGTGCCTGCGAGGCTCAGTTGGTTAAGCATCTGACTTTGGCTCAGGTCATGATCTCCTGGTTCACAAGTTTGAGCCCCACGTTGGGCTCTGTGCTAACAGTTGAGAACCTGGAGCCTGCTTCAGATTCTGTGTCTCCTTCTCTCTCTGTTCCTCCCTGGCTCGCACTCTGTCTCTCTCAAAAATAAATAAACATTAAAAAACAAAAAAGTAAGGCTGACTCAACATTTTCCCATTATTTTCGGTTACTTTTTGGCTTATTCAAAGTTATTAATTCAGCTATTTGGTGTCAGACAAAACAAAGACCTCTAGAAATTTTCAGGTTGTATTTAAACTTCCTTGCCAAGGAGTCAAGTTAATGTTATCAGCCTACCATACTATACAGAAGCAAGAATAAAAGTTAAAAAATATCATTATAAGGTAAGTGTTTAAAGAGGTCAAGGATAGGGGCATGAATAGGAATTAGGCAGCTTTGACTGAGTGGAAACATGAACAAAGGATGGTCGAGAGTTAGACCATCTGTCCCTTCCGTTTGTACAGCCTGTTCTGAGTTGTTCAAAGTACTCACAATCAGTTATTTTAATTAACTTGCAAAACAGTTTCCTGTGGAGTAGAGAGGAATTTATTATAAAAGCATATTTAAAACTGTTAAACTCAGCAGCAAAGGTTGTTATCATTAATTTACAAATGAGGAAACTGAGACACAATGAGGTCAAGTGATTTAAGTAGAATTGGGTATTTAGCCCCTGTTTAACTCCTGGCTCTGTGCTCTTTCACACCATCCCAGTAACTCTCTCTCAGAAACAACCTAGGCCTCTGTATTTTGGCAATACACACTAAAAATGTCAAGCAGATTGTCCTAAGGTAAGAATAATGGATAGGTGTAAATTTTATCTGTAATGATCCCACTACAGAATTGTTGAAGGCAAAATATCAAAATCAGGGTGCCTGGGTGGCTCAGTTGGTTAAGCGTCCGACTCCTGATCTCAGTTCAGGTCCTGATCTCATGGTTTGTGGGATTAAGCTGCATATTGGGCTCTGCATTGACAGTGCAGAGCCTGCTTGAGATTCTCTGTTTCCCTCTCTCTCTGCCCCTCCCACAGTCATATTCATTCTCTCAAAATAAATAAATACATAAACTTTTTAAAAAATAATATAAATATCTATCAAAGATGGCAAGTTAAATTACATAGGGGAATGTAATGGAGGTAAAAAATACACATTAAAAAAGTAGAAACATAATAATGTATAACAAATTGGGCAAAAAACAATGTACATGCATAACCTTAAAATATATGTATTTATTTACCTAGCTCTGTCATAAGCAATACCAACATCAACAATACCATTTTTGCCCACAACCAAATCCCATATGAGCACTCTTAGCACCCCAATTTTACTGTCTAATGTTAGTCTCCATTAAAATGAACCAGGATTCTTATAGGATAGTTGATTCCATAATTTGGGGGCAGGAAAAATTATGTTGCATTTGAAACAATAATTTGTTGCCAGAAATCAAGGATGCAAGGATAGAAGTGTTTAGAAGACAAAACAAACTATACAAAGGAACTTCCCCTGAATAGGTTGTGAACACTTAAGCAACAAATAAATAGTAACAGTGATGATGAACTAAAACAAGTTAAAACTGTAATTGTCTAATTAAGAGTGATAAAAATATAGTTTCCATACAAAATAAGAATAAATATAACATTTTGGTTTACTTTGTTATTAATTTAATAAGTAGAAAGGTATTGATCTATACAGGTTTTCAAAAATTAGATACTACAATGTATATACATGTGTGTATGTATATATGTACATGTATTTTTCTATCTTATTAGCAGGAAGAAGTTTATGAAAACTTGTTGAGTGAATGAAATAATTCCACAAAATATAGAATTTACTCATTTTCTAAATGTGATTATTTTCTCCATTATCCTGTTGCCAAATTGCTCTCCTTATTTATATCTGGAAGAATATTCTTTATGGGTTTTGTTTGGGTCACAAATCCTAGCTATACCTTATGGGAAGTACCTGATCTAATTACAATTTGATTTTATCTATTGGGGAAAAAAACCTTAAGTATACAGTTTTATATTTACATATATAAAACACCACTGACCAGCAGATGGCTCCACAGAGCAATAAAAATCACTTGAAATGATTTAAGATTGATCTATGTGTAAATCCTTAGAGCTGGAAATCTTTTTTACACTGTCTCTAACAGAGAGAAATGTTTTCTAATCATAACAATTTGAATGGTATAAACAAATATTTAACTTGCTAAATTAACTTTGGCAAGTTAAATGTTTTGATAATATTTCAGAAACAAATATTTTAAGAAGTTCATCATGAAGTTGTTATTGTCAATTTCTACTTCAAAATTTACCCATATATGTACACAAAAGCAGTTCAACATAGATATGAAGAAAAAATCATCTAGAAATAATTGCCACTTTAAGTACCATCTTCTAAATAATACAAACTAAGGTCAGGGATATTCATCAATATTATTTATTCAGATCTAAAATAATGTGGTATCTAGAAAAATGAGTCTACTAAAATCTCTTTTACATAAGCCTTATATGATTTTTTATTGAAAAAAAATACAAAGTAAGGGGGAAGATGGCAGAGTAGGAGGACCCTAAGCTCACTTCATCTCACCAACTAGATAACACTCATATAGGTGTAAATAATCCAGAAAATTACCTGAAACTTGGCAGAACAAACTCCACAACTAAATGTAAGAGGCCACACTGAAGTGGGTAAGAAGGGCAGAGATGTGGTGGGTAGCTAATAGACACACAGGCCATCCATGGGAGGGAGCCCCAGGCCTGGACAGGGGAGGGAAACAGATTCTCACACTGGAGAGCTGGCATGGGGAAGACAAATTCCCATACCGTTCAGCTCTGAAAACTACAGGGACTGAAGTTAGTGAGTTCCTACAACCAGAAGGACTTAAAGCCTGGAATTTTACAAATGCTCTGAGAGAGCCTGGAGGGTGATAGGAAACTGAATCCCTGTCCTTAAAGAGACAGCACAACAAATAGTTCATGCAGATACAACATAGAAGCAGCAGTTTGAAAAATGCCTGGTGCATATAGGAGGCAGAGTTATTTACTAATCCCAGAGCATTTCCCAGAGAGACAGATTTCTCTGGGAGATCCCTCCAGGACAAAGAAACTGGCAGGCACCATTTCCCTCCCCTACAGCATAAACACACAGCTACCTTCAGGAACCAGCACTACAACAGCATTCATTACCTAACTTGCTTACACTATGCCCCACTCCTCCAGCCACACCTGTCTCAGTCCTGTTGCTGCAGTTCCCCTCCACCCAGAAGACTGGTGCAAACCTTGCCAACTCCGCTTCTCCCTGCTGCGTGCCCTGCAGGGCCTTGTTACCAGCAGTGGCCAATCACCTCCACAGAGCATGCATCTTGTTAAAACTGCATGCCCTGCCCGGGCATGCTTTGCAGATTAGGCTGGCCAGCCCTGGTCTCCACAGACGCACATACATCTGGCAAAGGATCAGCACCACTTTGTTAAAAGCATGGTGCCCCACCCATTATTTTCAAGAGCAGGAGATGTAGTTGACTTTCCTAACACTGAGAGAGTTAGACAAAATGAAGAGATAGAGGAATATACCCCAAATGAAAGAATAGGATAAAACCACAGCAAGAGATCTAAGCAAAACAGATGTAAGTAATATGCCTGATAGAGAATTTAAAGTAATGGATTTGAGAAAAGAGTGAAGGATATTAGTGAGACACTTAACAAAGAGATAGAACCAATAAACATGAACCAATCAGAGATAAAGAACACAGAAAGTGAAATTTAAAATACACTGGAATAAGTAGCAGGCTAGAGGAAGCAGAGGAATGAATTAACAATGGTGGACCGAGTAAGCTGAGCAGGTATGGGACAACAAAATTATACAAAATGAGAATAGACTTAGGGAACTCAGCAACTCCATTAAGCACAATAACACTCTCATTATAGGGATCCCAGAAAAAGAAGAGCGAGAAAAGGGGGAAGAAAATGTATTTGAAAGAATAGCTAAAAACTTCCCTAATCTGGGAAAGGAAACAGATATCCAGATCCAGGAGGCACAGAGATCCCCAAACAAAATCAACTCAAGGAGGTTCACACCAAGACACACAGTAATTAAAATGGCAAAAAGTAGTGATAGAGAATTTTAAAAGCAGCAAGAGAAGGCAGTTACACACAAGGGAAACCCCATATGGCTATTAGTGGATTCTTCAGCAAAAATTTTGTAGGCCAGAAGGAAGTGGCATGATATATTTAAAGTGCTGGAAGGAAAAGTCTGTAGCCAAGAATACTCTATCCACCAAGGCTATCATTCAGAATAGAAAGAAAGATAAAGAATTTCTCAGAGAAACAAAAGCTAGAGGAGTTCATTACCACTACACCAGCCCTACAAGAAACATTAAAGAGAACTCTTTGAGTGGCAAGGAAAGACCATAAGTAGGAGTAAGAAAAGCAGGAAGCATAAAAACAGTAAAAAAAAAAAAAAAATTATATCTGTAAAACTCAGTTAAGGAACT
This sequence comes from Lynx rufus, assembly GCF_022079265.1. NCBI lineage: Eukaryota > Metazoa > Chordata > Mammalia > Carnivora > Felidae > Lynx > Lynx rufus. Next base: position 81,775,656 of record NW_025814896.1, read on the forward strand.
CACAAAATAAAAGGGTATAGAGGGGGCGCCTGGGTGGCGCAGTCGATTAAGCGTCCGACTTCAGCCAGGTCACGATCTCGCGGTCCGTGAGTTCGAGCCCCGCGTCAGGCTCTGGGCTGATGGCTCAGAGCCTGGAGCCTGTTTCCGATTCTGTGTCTCCCTCTCTCTCTGCCCCTCCCCCGTTCATGCTCTGTCTCGCTCTGTCCCAAAAATAAATAAACATTGAAAAAAAAAATTTTAAAAGGGTATAGAGTATGACACCATATACCTAAAATGTAGGGAGCAGAGGAGTAAAGAATGGGTTCAAACTTAAGTGATCATCAACTTCATATAGACTGCTATATACAGAAGGTGTTATATGCAAACCTAATGGTAGCTGCAAATCAAAAAATAGTAACAATGGGGTGCCTGGGTGGCTCAGTTATTTAAGTGGCTAACTTTTGATCTCAGCTCAGGTCATGATCTCATGGTTAGTGAGTTTGAGCCCCACATCAGGCTCTGTGCTCATGGGGCAGAACATGGTTGGGATTCTGTCTCTCCCTTTCTCTGCCCCTCCCCTGTGCTGTCTCTATCTCTGTCTTGGTCACTCTCTCTTTCGAAATAAATGAATAAACTAAAAAAAAAAAAAAAAAAACAAGTAACAGATATGCAAAATTAAAGAGAAAAGAATCCAAGTACATCCCTAACGAAAGCCAACCCATGGTGAGAGAAGAGAGGAAGGGAAGAAAGGAACAGAATATTTACAAAACAACAACAAAATGGCAATAAATACATACTTATCAATAATTACTTTGAATGTAAATGGACTAAATATCCAATAAAAAGACATAGGGTGTCAGAATGTATAAAAAAACCAGGACCCATCTATAAGCTGCCTATAAGAGACTCATTTCAGACCTAAGACACATGCACATTGAAAGTGAGGGGATGGAAAATATTTATCACGCAAATGGATATGAAAAAGCCAGAGTAGCAATACTTATATCAGGCAAAATAGACTTTAAAACAAAGACTGTAACAAGACACAAAGAAGGACACTATAGAATCGTTAAGGTAAGAGGACAACCCAACAAGAAGACCTAACAATTGTAAAAATTGTGTATCCAACATGGGAGCACACAAAAACAAAATCGTTAATAACAAATATAATAGAACTAATGAAAGTAATACAATAATAGTAGGGGAATTTAACACCCCACTTACATCAGTGGATAGATCATCTAAACAGAAAACCAACAAGAAGAAAATGGCTTTAAATGATACACTGGAACAGATGGATTTAATAGACCTACACAGAACATTCCATCCTAAAACAGCAGAATACACATTCTTTTCAAGTGAACATGGAACATTCTCCAGAGTAGATCATATATTAGGTCACAGAAATAGTCTCAACAAATTAAAAAAGATTGAAGGTATACCAAGCAGCTTTTCCAACCACAACACAATAAAACTAGAAATCAACTGCAAGAAAAAATCTGGAAAGAGCACAAATACATGGAGGTTAAATAACATGAATGGATCAATCAAGAAATCAAAGAGGAAACATAAAAACACAGGAAGACAAAGGAAACCACAATGGTCCCAAATCTTTGGAATGCAGCCAAAATGGCTCTAAAAGGGAAGTTTATAGCAAAACAGGCCTAACTCAAGAAGCTGGAAAAATCTTAAATAAACAACCTAAACTTATACCTAAAGAAGCTAGAAAGAGAAGAAAACAAAACCTCAGACCAGTAGAAGGAAGGAAATGATGAAGATTACAGCAGAAATAAGTGATTCAAAAACTGAAAACCAATAGAACAGATCAACGAACAGCTGGTTGTTAAAGATCAACAAAATTTGTAAACCTTTCCAAAAAAAGGGGGGAGAGAGAGAGGGGAGAGAGAGGACTCAAATAAACAAAATAAGAAACAAAAGTGGAGAAATAACAACTGCCACCACAGAAATACAAAGGATTATGAAAGAATATTAAGAAAACTTTTATGTCAAAAAACTACGCAACTCGGAAGAAATGTATCAATTCCTTAAAACATATACCCTACCAAAAACTGAAGCCAGAAGTAGAAAATTTGAACAGACCTAATAACAGCAATGAAATTGAATCAGTAAAAAGAAAACTCCCAACCAAAAAAAGTCCAGGGCCAGATGGCATCATAGGTGAATTCTACCAAACATTTAAAGAAGAGTTAATACCTATTCTTCTCAAACTATTTCTAAAAATAGAAGAAGAGGGCACCTGGAGAAGAAGAGGATCAGTTGGTTGGGTGTCTGATTCTTGATTTCGGCTCAGGTCATGATCTCACAGTTTGTGGGTATGAGCCCTGCATATGCTTAGGATTCTCTCTCTCCCTCTCTGCCGCTCCCCTGCTCATGCTCTCTCTCTCTCTCAAAATAAATAAGTAAACTTAAAAAAAAGTAAAACAAAAAAATAGAAGAGGAAGGAAAGCTTCCAAACTCATTCTGTAAGGCTTGTATTACCCTGACACCAAAACCAGATACATTACAAAAAAAAGAAACCATAGGTCAGTATCTCTGATGAACATAAATGCAAAAATCCACAACGAAATATTAGCAAACTCATTCTAACAATACATTAAAAAATCATTCACCACAACCAAATGGGGTTTATCCCTGGGATTCAAGGGTGGTTCAATATTCACAAATCAATCAATGTGATACATCATATCAATAAGAGAAAGGATAAAACCCATATGATCATTTGATAAGTTGTAGCAAAAGCATTTGACAAAGTACAACATCCATTCATGATAAAACCTCTCAACAAAGTAGGTTTAGAGGGAATACACCTTAACATAATAATAACCTTATATAGAAAACCCACAGCAAACATCATACTCAATGGGGAAATACAGAGCTTTTCCCCTAAGGTCAGGAAGAAGACTAAGATGTCCACTCTCACCACTTTTATTCAACATAGTACTGGAAGTCCTAGCCACAACAATCAGATGATAAAAAGAAATAAAAAGCACCCAAAATGGTAAGGAGTAAGTAAATCTTTCACTCTTTGCAGATGACATGATACTGTATATAGAAAACCCTAAAGACTCCACCAAAAAACTGCTAGAACTGATAAATGAATTCAACGAGATGACAGGATACAAAAATCAATGTACAAAAATCTGTTGCATTTCTATACACTAATAATGAAGTAGCAGAAAGAGAAATTAAGAAAATAATTCCACTTATAATTACACTAAAAATAATTAAATACCTAGGAATAAACTTAACCAAAGAGGTGAAAGTTCTGTACTATAAAAAGTGTAACACATTGATGAAAGAAATTAAAGACGACAAGAAATGGAAAGACAATCCATGTTCATGGATTGGAAGACCCAATATTTTTTAAATGTCCATACTACAGAGCAATCTACAGATTTAATACATTCCCTATCAAAATACCAATAGCATCTTTCACAGAACTGGAACAAACCTACAGTTTGTATGGAACCAAAACTGACTCCAAATAGCCAAACCAATATTGAAAAAAGAAAAACAAAACTGGAGGTATCATAATTCCAGACTTAAAGTTATATTATGATGCTTTAGTAATCAAAACAGTATGGTTTGGGGACAAAAGTAGACACACACATCAATAGAACACAATAGAAGGCCTAGAAATGTGAAAACTGGACAGATACATGCAAAAAAGAATGAAACTGGATCACTTTATTGCACTATACACAAAAATAAACTCAAAATGGATTAAAGACCTGAATGTGATATCTGCAACCATAACTATCCTAGAAGAGAACATAGGCAGCAATTTCTATGACATTGGCCATAAGAACATCTTTCTAGATATGTCTCCTGAGGCAAAGGAAACAAAAGCAAAAATAAACTATTGGGACCACATCAAAATAAAAAGCCTCTATACGGCAAAGGAAACAAGCAACAAAACTAAAAGACAATCTACTGAATGGGATAAGATATTTGCAAATGACATATCTGACAAAATGTTAGTATCCAAAATATGAAAGAATTTATGTAACACTAAAAAATTACAAATAATACAGTTAAAAATAGGCAGAAGACATGAACAGAAATTTCTCCAAAGACAACATCCAGGTGGCTAACAGACACGTGAAAAGATGCTCAACATCACTCATCATCAAAACTACAATAAGCTATCGCCTTACACCTGTCAGAATGACTGAAATCAACAACACAAGAAACAACAAGTGTTGGCAAGCATGTGGAGAAGAAAGAATCCTTGTGGAGTGTTGGTGGGAATGAAAACTAGTGCAGCCACTGTGGAAAACAGTATGGAGGTTCCTCAAAAAATTAAAACAGAACTACCCTATGATCCAGAAATCACACTTCTCCATATTTACCCAAAGAATACAAAAACACTAATTTGAAGGGATATATGCACCCCTATGTTTATTGCAGAATTATTTACAATAGCTAAACTATGGAGGCAGCCCAAGTGTCCATCAATAGATGAATGGATAAAGAAGATGTGGTACACACACACACACACACACACACACACACACACACACACACACTGGAATATTACCCATAAAAAAAGAATGAAATCTTGCCATTTGCAACAACATGGATGGAGCTACAGAGTATAATGCTAAGAAAAATAAGCCAGTCAGAGAAAGACAAATACCATATAATTTCACTAATATGTAGAATTTAAGAGACAAAACAAATGAACAACGGGGAAAAAAAAAGAGACAAGAAACAGACTCCAAACTGTAGAGAACAGAGCATTACCAGAGGGGAGGTAGGTGACGGGGTGGGTGAAACAGGTAAGGGGATTAAGAGTGCACTTATGATGAGCTCTGAGAAATATATTGAATTGTTTAATCACTATATTGTACACCTGAAACTATTACAACACTGTATGTTAACCACCGTGGAAATTATAAAAAAAAAAAAAAAGGTCAATCATATAGAATACAAACTTCATTCTGAAAACTCTCTCCAGAAATAAATCATCATGGCTTATATCTTAGAGATATACTAATTTCTCTTAACATTGTTATATACTATGTATAATTTTATAATCATAGATTGAGGAATAACAAAAGTAGCCATTGTTTTCTCTAGATTTTCATTATAATCCATTCTGTTTCGTTCATTCATTAGAAAGCTGATATTTATCGAGTACTTGCTATGTGCTACACAAGCTATTTTAGGCACTTTACATGTATAAATTCATTTAATTCTCAAAGCAACTCTATGAAGTAAATATCTTTATTATCCCTATTGTATGGATAAGGAAATTGAAGCACAGAGATTAAATAGTTCAAATTCAGGCAGTTAACAAGGGGCAAATGCAAACTTTGGTAGTTTATCTCCACTCCAAAAGCAGTGGCTTTCCATGCATTTATTCATCAGAAAATATTTACTGAGGGGCCATGAAGTATGACCTGCTCTCCTAGATATCATGTGAAAATGTATGTGCAATCTCCATCTCAGGAAGGCTATAAACGAGTAATGAAGACAATAATATATATACAATGGTATGGTTCTTTATAGTTTACAAAAGTATGTTCATATACTTATGCATATTAAATAACTCTAAGAAAATACTGCAGAAGATGGTATAAGCTAGTATGTAAAAAAATACATTAGTGGTATAGACAATAATTTAATAATATGGCCAGGCAAAAGGAAAGATGGCTGTGAGCTAGAGAAGGCAATTAATTTAATGAGAGTGGTGGGTTTTGAGCTGGACCTGGACAGTGAAAGATGATTTGAGTGGGCAGGGAGGAAGTGAGTAAGGTGGTATTCTGGCAGCCTCCTGGGTATAGAGACACTGATCTAGAAGCTAATAAAGAGACCTGATCGGAAATAATTCAAGGAGTTGTAGGAGATAAGGTTGGAAAAGTAAGTGGGGACAGATTTTGGAGACTTTTGAATGTTATAGAAATGTTAGGGACAAAAAAAGCAAGTAGTTAGTAAGTAAGTGGTAACCCAGCACATTCCTGCAACTTATTTAGGTGCTAAATGTCATTATTGCATTTGCACGGGAACTATTAGAGCTATTAAGGATTCCACAATTGTTTAAGTCATTTATTGATTAATGGGCCTTTTCAGTAATGCTCACAAAGTGTCCTGAAAAGTCCAGAGCTACTTGATTTATGTATCTATGCTAATACTGTTCCATAAAAATTAGTGCTTTTTTTGTGTGCTTATGATACTTTCATACTAATTTGTCTCTGTGTATTTTTAAATTCTCTGCATATAATGGGTTTCATCATTCTGCCCTCCTCCTATCTCCCCCACTCTTTCAGCAAAGGTAATTGATAACAGTAATACTCATTAACACAGGAGTAATATATATATATATATATATATATATATATATATATACACATAGTCTCCATGACAACAGGATAACCAGTTATTTCAATCAATTGTATGAAAAACAGTGAAAAGTGTTGCCTGGCGTCATTTAGAAATGACTGGATCGATGATGAGTGAAGTGGTTCAATCAGAAATACACATTAGTGGGGCGCCTGGGTGGTTCAGTCAGTTGAGCATCTGACTTTGGCTCAGGTCATGATCTCACAGCTTGTGAGTTTGAGCCCCACGTCAGGCTCTGTGCTGACAGCTCAGAGCCTGGAGCCTGCTTTGAATTCTGTGTCTCCTTCTCTCTCTGCCCCTAACCCACTTGCATTCTGTCTCTGTCTCTCTCAAAAATAAATAAACATTAAAAAAAAAAAAGAAATACACATTAGTTGAGGGTGGGGAGGGGGAGAAAAAAAAAAAGAAATACACATTAGTTGACAACATTGCAGAAAACCACTAACTTTTGAAAGAATTGGCCAGCATTTAGAACAACGGTTTCAAAAGTGGGCTGTTGAAACACAATATCATCTGTCCTTGATGTGGATGCAACTTCCATCTTCCCCCTTTCTACCTCCCCTCAAGTATTTTAGGAGATGTAGTTATTGCTTAAATGAAAAGATATTACAATCATTTTTGACTTAAGAATTTTACTCCAAATAAAGTGGTAACACTCTTGGTATTACAGAATCATGACTTGGAAACCTTTGTGGATGCAGAAAATAATTTCATTTTATTGCCACCATTTCTATGTACTGAAAATATATCAAAGCACAAAACCTTTGAGACTTGATTCCATTTACTGACACAGCCTAGTTGTACTAAATAATTTGTGCTGGAATTTCTTCACCCTTAAGAGTGGGAAGTATAGGAAAGAAAGGGGAGATGGAATTCTGAAAACTTGGTTCAAATCTACCAACTGTGTGAGAACCATAGTTGAAATGTACCAGCTACATATTAGTTAACATTTCTGGAGAGAGAAAAGGGAAAAATGACCTTTCTGAGATCAATAACAAATAGATTTTTCAGGTTTAGCCTATGAAACCTAAAGATAAGAAAAGGCAGGAAAAACACTGCTTATATTGGGATGGGTTCAACTTCCAACGGGGCAGAGGTTACAGAGTTCTGAAAAAGAGGAAAATAGAGGGGAAACAGTTCAATAAAAAATAAGAAACAAGAACATAGACAAATCAGGACTGAATGTTCAGAAACACCAACACAGTTGCAAATGCAAACTCAGTAAATGGAAGTGTGAATGATTTTGGCACTACCTTATTTCTCTGGCTTATCTTATTTCTGTTCTCTTCATTGACACGAAAGTGGGAATGAGGACCTGAAAACAGAAGAGGGGTATCAATTGAAGGAGGAATGGAGTAAGTGAAAAACTAGAGCACTTATTTTCTCATTTCTGTCTCCTATAATTTATTTATACATTTCAATATTTCCATCTAAGACTACATACCCTTAATATATACCCTTTTCTCACTTGCTCATTACATCAAAGATAAAACATACTTAGATGATTTAAGATTAGGGTTGCCAGATAAAATACAGGGTGATTAGCTATATTTGAATTTCACATAGGCAATGAATACTTTTTTAGTATAAACATATCTCAAATATTGCATGGGACATACTTGTGCTAAAAAATTATTTGTTGTCTGTCTGAAATTGAAGTTTAGAGGCATCCTGTATTTTTATCTGCTAAATCTGGTAGTCACAGGAAAGAATCACTAGTCCTAAGAGATGAATATTCTATATTTAATCCAGTTTATGGATATCCTCTACTGAAATTTTTTTAAGTTTATTTATTTATTTTGAAAGAGAGAGAGAGAGAATCTCAAGCTGGCTCTGCCCTGTCATTGTGGAGCCGACACCAGGCTCGAACTCATGAACCCTGAGATCACAACCTGAGCCAAAATCAAGAGTTAGATGCTTAGCCAACTGAACTACCCAGGTGTCCCCTGAAATTTTTTTATTGAAATACAACACACACACAAAAAGCACACTTATCTCAAGTGTACAGTTCATTAAATTTGCACAAAATGAACACATCCATGTAATCAGCACCCAGGTCCAAATTATATTATCAGACTATGTTACCAGCCTCCTAGAAGTCTCCCTTGCCCTCTTTCCCCCTACTTTCCTGACCAGATTTCTGACTTCTAAAAGTATAGACTAATTTTACCCATTTTTGCCACTATTTCTATTTAGCGTCAGTGTCCTCATCCTTGTATTCTAAGAAAGTGTCTTCCTACTGGAAGAGACATAGACCTCCGGCTCCAGGTTAAATGTCCAGTTGATTGGAGATGGTTGAGGTTATGGGAGAGCTCTCCTATTTCCATGTATTAAGTGAATTCTCAATGTAGTGTATTTCTCCAGAACCCATGGGAGTAGCAGGTGGGTAGAGCTTTCCAGGGAAGCTAGGAGATAATACCTTCAAGAGAACCCAGGAGATAATAAAGGCAGAAATCAAGAAGTTGTGAGTCTTTTGGAATATGGTATGTTATGAACTTTTAGGAGAAGCTGAGCACCAAGTAGGTGGTTTTGTTGGTGATAACATTTAACAGAGAGATAGTAATAAGCAGGCATTTGACATGTCTCCCTGTGCAGTTTCATGAAGATGATCTTATGAGTCACCGTCCTCTTAGGAGGAGCTGCCTGTTGCCAGTGTTCATTTGCACTGGCATAGCTTTGTTGCATAAGGTTGTTCCATGAAGCCATGTAATACCTCTAAGTCTATAATTCTCTCAACCTATAGAGAGGATACTATTCCTATTTTATCCGAATGCACCATAACCATTCCCATTAGAAAGGGCAGGGGATCAGGATTCAGAAAAAGGCCCCTTCCACTTGTCCCCAGTAGTGTTGGGAGAAAGGCCACAGGAATCAAACTCTAAACGAGAGCAGAAGCATCTCTAACAGGATCTCATGCACCAGCCTAGAAGAGAGGGAGGCTCCAGGGGCTCACTGAGTTCAGTGAGTGTCCTCCAAGGCTTCCTTGGAGCTGAACCCCCAGGGCTGAGAAATTCTATGACAGCTGTTGCATGAGGAACTAAAAGTATATGACATGGCTGGCTAAGGACCCTTCTATCAGAATCTGAGGATATGATTGCTAGTGATTCAATCTGGGAAGGACAATCTGCTATTTGACTGGGTGGAGCCATAAAGTCTGAGCAGTTTCTCAGCAGCAGTCTTCCAGGCAAAAGCGAAATACTGGTGACATCTGTCTCTCCAACCAAGCTCAAAACCAAGAAAGTAAAAGATAGTACTTCCATTTCCCATCACTATCTATACTCCTTCCCTGCTTGATGTATAGTCTGTCCTGTTACAAATGCAGTGGAAGAAAGATGTCTGTTTGCAGTATTGCTCAAAATACCAAAAAGTAGAACACTCTACCCAGCAATGGACCTTGACTAAATACATTATGCTATATCCCCCAAAATGCAATCCTATCCAGTCTTTAAAATGATGTTGTAGCAAAATTGTAGTAGTAGTCATAGTAGTTGTAGCTAGCCTTATAAAGCCCATACTACCTGTCAGGCACTGTTCTAAGTTCTCGGCAAATGCTGACTCACTTAAATATTCACAACAACTCTGTGAAGTAAATATTATTATCCCCATTTACCAACGAGGAATCTGAAGTACATATTTCACTTAAACGACGTGCCCAAGGGTCACACAATTAGTAAGTGACAACAGGGCCAGGATTCAAATTCAGACAGGCTAGCTCCAGAGTCCACACAGTTAACTGTTGCATAATGACAAAGGAAAATGTTAATCATTTATCATTAAAGGATAAGAACAAGCTGAAAAAAAGTTTGCAAAGTGTGATTTCAATTCTATATCAAATATTTTTGAAAAAATCATGACTATATATGCAAGGAAAACTTATAAGGATACATGCCATAGTGTTAACAATGTCACAGTTGAAGCAATTTTTACCTCTTTTTTTTTTTAACATTCTATATTGTCTACATTTTCTATAATAATGACTCTTTCAATGAGTAAAAACATTCTTAAAATGATTTCTTTTGGTGAAATCAGATCGACAATTGTGACTTTTATGTAAGGCCTTCTGGTGTGAAGCCGTTGGAAAGCAATAACATCTTATAGAAAGCTTTCAAGGAACATGCCAACCATTTTGTTTCAGAAAAGTGAGTTTCATACTCATTCATGCAAACCAGCGCAGGGGAAATGAGCTACGTAGAGTACTGAACAGATGTCAGAATGTAGAAGCTGGCGGAAACCTCAAGCTTCTCTAACCAACCCCCTCTGTTGGTCGAGACTGAGGCCAAGAGGTTACCCATGGAAAGCTGGTTAACTGGGAGGCCTTTTAGAAAATGGCACTAGTCTTAGGAAGCAGAACTCAGCAGGAAATTTCACAAGTCATTTTAAATTTAGCCACAGAATGGCACGTCAGTAGCAAGAGGGCATTTGAGCAGATTTTTATCACCTTGTGGCCACAAAAGTTTTCTTAGAGAAAGGCTTGTAATATATTACAACAAAGATGTATTTACATAACTTCAGAGAGTTCAAAATTAGCTGTGATGGAGAAGAATCTGTTGCAGATGATGGTGTGAACATTAGCCCTCTTTCCCAGGCTATACCCTCAGACAGGGCTGGGTTATGTTCAGTGTCTCCCTGTAGGTGCCTATTGAGGTAACAGAGTTCTTGGACTTCCAGTCCAGTCTGGATTTCTGGAGGGAAGGGTAAATTGAAAAACCAAGAGTCCTCCACCTGGCCCCATCTTGGATCCACATCATGGCTCATGTGAGGATAAAGAGTGGAGAGGACTGACAATCTCTAAGCAACATGATTTTTCAGAGCTTGACCTTTCCAAAGGCTACTGCCAGGAATAGGGCCAGTGAGTCCTGCCAGTTGGGCAGCCACTCCTAGCAGCTCTCCATCCCATCTGAGTGTCTTCCAGCATGTGTTTCTGATCCATGGTCTTAGGCCTCTCTCTGGCTCACTGATGATATACTACCTGTAGAGGGCAGTTCAAAACAAGGCTCTTCTTGAGTTCTGGAATGGCAGTACTTCACAGATTTTAAAGAAACTGAATATCCTGGATTGCATTAGTGAAGCAAATTTATGTTCTTTCACAGAATGTCACAATTTTAGCTGCCTTCACAAGCAATTTGCAGGACTCTAGGAGTCCTGTGTACAGACCAAATATGTATCCAAGTATGTAAACTAAAAGGAACCATGTGATAAGAGTTGCTAGAGTTACAAAGAAGGAACTGGGAGGATTCCAAGGGAAGGTTGCTTCCAGCTGAGGTAGTGAACAAAGCACTCTTTGAGCTGCCTTTGAGCTCGGTCTGAAAGATGGGCCCATATAGGAAAGGAGGCCAGGGAGAGGGATACCCTGACAGAGGGAAATCCCTGAACAAAAATTTGGAGCTTAACCAACTGGTTAAGAAGCTTGAGGTTTCTGCCACTCATTTGACAGAATGAGTCATAGCACAGCAAAGTGAGAGGTCCTGTTTTCTAGAACAGAGGTGTCCCATAGCAAGCCAAGAACTGAGAAAATAACTGTATTTCATTGAATCTAAGATGCCAAGATTGCCATTCATTATAAGATGCACTCTGATTTCAGAGATGTTTTAATATATTTTAAGAATAGGTCTTAGAATTGATGAAACACAGATGGGTCATATCATAGAAGGCCTTGAAAATCAGGTAAGAAGGGTAGATGGTAATGAATGGGGAGCCCTGAGTAGGGGTGTGATATTATGTTTTATGTAGATTGCGCTAATTGCTGTGGTGAGGCTAAGGTAGGATATGTTGTGCTTGAACATTAGCATTAGTACAGGACAAGGATATGAGAGGTGTGGGCATGGGAATTGAAGTGATCAGACACAAGAGATTTTTCCAAGGAAAGATCAAGTGAGTCAGTCACACTGACATGGTAAGTGAGAGAGGAGTCAAAGAAAAATTCCAGATGGGTGATGAGGAAGAATGTGGTAGGCCCGTCATATTTTAGTTTCCAACTTATGTTTTCTTGTTGCATATTTTTTCCTTTCATGATTTTTGCTAGGTGGTAGAGTTTTGTTATTCTTTTTCTGCCCTTTCCAGTGTTTTGAAAGTTCTGATTTCCATCTTTATATGGTTAATGATGATCCTTACATATCTAAGCTTACATTTTTATATTAACAAAAATTAACAGGTGCTCATTCTCACACAGAATGGAAGATTTACCTGCCTTTTTCTCTTCCATCTTCATCCTCATTCCCACCCCTTTCAGGCTTTGTTGGTATTATCACATTTGGAATTGCATTTGGAGGCTAGAGTCCTATCTAGTCACGAGAGCTATTTGATTACGCTATGCGTGCTCGCTTCGGCAGCACATATACTAAAATTGATTACGCTATGCAAAATACTCCCCCTAAAATAGGATCAATATCAAGTCATCAAAAATATATTAAAGCTTATGGAAACTTGTACCCCAATGCCTGCTATGAATTTCGGTTTTATGGTCTATTTCGTGTTAATATCTACTAATTCCTAACCACCTCTAAATTGTTCTAATTTCCAATACTGCTATAATTTCTATTTCTCTAAATTTTATTTTAGTTTTACTGTTCTTCAAGTTCTCCTTATTTAGTATATTTCCTATTATTATCTGAGTTTGCATGCTTCTAGAATAAGGTATGAAGCTTTAGCTGCTGCACCTTAAGGAAATCACGAGAGAGATTCAGAAGGACAGAGAAGTAATAAAATATTTGAAGAGAAAGGGCTCCTGCTGAGTAGAGATCAACAAAAATGACCAGGCACCTTAGGTTTTGGATAGCAATGACTTAGGGGGCATATGGTTAAAGCTTTTATTTTTCTATTTTTATTTTATTTATTTATTCTGTTTGTTTGTTTTGGTTAAAGCTTTTAAAATCAAGAGGTAAACATCAGGCGAATCTATTAATAGAACCCTCACACTAATGTTAGAACAGGTCTTACAACTTTTAAGAAATAAACTTAGAGAAAAAAATTAAAGCACTTGAGTTTCACAATAGGTAGTTTTGCTTCTTTTGCCTCTTTAAATCTAATTTTTATCCTTCTCTGCCCTGCTCTGGTGCTGGGAAGCTGACCTTTATGGACCACAGCAACCAACCCCCTTGCCTTCTGGCTAGCGCTGGGTTTGGTGAATGGGGTGGTAGTGATAGGCACCGAGCAGGACTCTGGAAGACAGAGAAGAGTGAGGTTATTTACTCCCCATCTCCCTTGCTCTCTCTCTACCAGGGTGTTCAGGGCTACCACTCTGGTCAGATAGCTCTCTCCATATTCCTTCTGGGTTTTAGGAAACACACTCTTCCTTTCTCACTTCAGATGTATGGGCAGCAACAACCCCCCCATTGTTGTTAACCCCCAGACACTGCGTTAACCCCTGTTGATTTCTGTAAACCCTACTCATACCTTGTGAATAGTGCCTTTACTAACCTCCTTCAATTACCTTCATGTAGTAGCCATCCATTTCCAGACCTATGCTGAACCCTCACTGATGCATTAATGCACGTAGAGATCTCTGTACCTAAGAAATAGTACAAGAGACTACACCTGACTTTGTGATAAAGGCCAATATTATAGTACTTTGTATTATTGGGTCAAGGGGCACCTGTTGGACTCAATGGTTGGGTGGAAGTAGGTTTTTCTTTTTAGAAAATGAATGTGCCCACTATAAATCATCCTGGGAACTGGATAATCCCCATGTAGGAAATAAATTGAAGCCATGGACTGTGGAAGGAAGGACTTCCATGACTCTCTGAATCAGACATCTATTTGGTCCTGGACTTTGAGGTATGGAGAAGCTTCGAGCAGGCTAACGCTGGCAGTGAGCTCTCCCCAAGGCTGCAGCAAAAACAAGTTTCTGTGCTTGTCATGAATGGCAGCAGACAACAGCAGCTCAGAGAGGGAAATAATCAGAGTTTGAGGAACTCCTAGGCTGGAAAGGCATTGTATCTGCTTTTGGCCACACCAAAAAGCAGGAGGCACGATCAAGATGCTCCCTTTGGCCCAAAGAAAAATATTTTCTCTTTCCTGAAGCTGATAGGGGAACAACACTGGGGAGAACTGAGCCCATGACAGCCAAACTTTCCTGAAAGTCAAACCAGTGTATTGAGAAGGCCAGAGGGGATGTATAGGAAAGCTCTATTTTAGAGTTTTATAAATAAGGAGTAAAAATAAGGTTTCAGATATAATTGAAAGCACTTTGAGAGAGGTGACTTCCTAGCAAATGGGCTGGTAGGATAGAAGGCTGTCATAATTTTGGTATAAAATGCAAGGATAATTTCCACTGTAGTCATACACTGGGAAGCTAGGAATACATGAGTTACAGAAATAGCTTCTATGTCTAGTGGCTTGATAGGAGTTTACTAATGGAAGCTGAAATCTCTCTCTCTGACATTTTGAAATCAATACTGAAGAAACCCAACTTCCCTTCCACAAAATTCCTCTGGTAATTCTGCTGGGATCAGAATGTAGGATGAGGTGGCTATGGCAACACTTATGGGTTTTTTGTTTTCATTGGGGTTCTGTAATTCATTTTCTCTGTACTGAAGATAGGAATAGTTCTTGGAGTTTTCACAAGGTTGAAGTGACACCCTGATTCCTATTTTGGTTTAATGGGACTTCAGATCTCACTAAGGGCCAAACCAACTCTCGTTAGTCATATGAGCCTTGCACGTTTACCAAGAACTTGCCCTCCACTCTGGCAGGAAGGGCCCTGTGTGCCAGCTGAAAGGACATCACCTGATGATCTCTAATATAATGTGCAGCCTGGACTCAGTTTACTAAGCAGTGCACCCAGGAATCATCCAAAAATATTGCTGTGAGTTATTACCCAGGATCAAATGCATTTCTTGAGATTGTTTAAAAAAAATATCAAGAGTAGCTTAATATGTTAAGAATTTTAGGGGCGCCTCGGTGGCGCAGTCGGTTAAGCGTCCGACTTCAGCCAGGTCACGATCTCACGGTCCGTGAGTTCGAGCCCCGCGTCAGGCTCTGGGCTGGTGGCTCGGAGCCTGGAGCCTGTTTCCGATTCTGTGTCTCCCTCTCTCTCTGCCCCTCCCCCGTTCATGCTCTGTCTCTCTCTGTCCCAAAAATAAATAAAAAAAAAAAAAAAAAAGAGAAAAAAAAAATAAGAAAAAAAAAAAAAAGAATTTTGTAATAGCTCAAGAAGATAAATTGCGGAGAAATGAATATGGACTCTCATACAAAAAATGATTTCTCTTGTCCTTGGAAAATGTTAATCGATCTTTAGGGATTTAACTAATGTAAAATTTTAACACAAATTCTTCTATGAGCCAAAATCTGAATATTATTGAGGCCTGAAGTGTCAGGCTGTCTCCTGCCTGCTACCACCAGTTATGCATGCCTGGGTTCAACAATTCTACTTTAGGGACAGTTTGCTTCTTCATAGGCATACTCATTACTTTAAGGAAATTGTGAGCCTTCCTGACAGAGGGCTTCTTCTGTGTGAGGAAAGGAGACCCCACAAAGCCTGTTCTCCCTAATATGTTCCTTTGCCATCTGACCAAAGAGTGCATCTGCACAACCCCAAACTGCCCTGCCTCCCTGTCCCCTTCTGACCTTTTTAGTTAGAGTTGACGTAATCTCCAAGAGCATGTGACTCAGGCTGCGTAATGTCAGTGATCAGGCTGAACTATTATAGACATAGTGGATTAGCAGCCAAGGAGCAGCTCTTCTGACTCGGACTGCCCAGGGTTTTCTGAGGATTCATTCTCTGGCAACCATGCCACTCAGACTGTAATAGCTTTGTGATTCCAAGGAGTAATTCTGAATTACAACATGGCAAGATCCACAGTGGATGAGCTCATTTTTTGGGTGCTCATTGTCTCAACTCTAGTAACTTGAACAAAACCTCCAAAAAAGAGTAGTGTTTTTGTTTCTAGTTTATTCCATCTTAATTCTGTCATGGCTGCAATTCCACTGCACACCATGACCAGCTTGATTAAGCATGGGATGGTAAACTGTGTCTATATCGTGAGGTTAGATATCCTAACGCCGCCTTTTATATTGGCACTGTAGGATGGGTGTGGGCTGTTATCATTTTGTGCTCCCCTACATCTTCAATATCAATATCACAAAAGGAATGCCTATGGGACATTCAGAAAACTGAACATAGGGATGGAATTTTAAAAGGCCCGTCTATTTCCACAACAGGCAAACTAGATTAGTCTTTACCCCAATTTTTCCACAACCAAGTAGGTTTTGGGGATGTCTTCCTATGTGATAATTAAATGGTAATTAATATGCTAAAATTAGTCAAATATTCAAAGTGTGGATCTTTATGCTGACAGGAAGGAAGCGGCTAAACCTGGCTCCTGGCAACCTTAGACTATTTTTTCAAATTTTTCTAAGAATAAACCTCCTCAGAATTGGCTTCTTCATTTAAAGCAATTCTCTTAATTGGGTTTGAGGTTTGTTATAGTAGCAATGTGGCCAAGGGGCAATAGGTCTGCAACGATTGAAGCATCTGAAAGAAACAACTGGCAAAAGCTTACCTGGATTTGGGGGCTGATTTAAGATTTCTTTCTCTGATATTTTATGCAGATGGTGCTTCCTGTTGTTCGGTGTGTATTTTGGTGTTGTCTGTCTAGGCACAGAGGTGAGTCAGCTAACACAAACTCCACTGCCAATGACTATGTGCCCTTCAATTCTTCAGAGAATTCTCAGAAGTTCAGAGGGCTGTGCTCTCCCTGCTAAGACAGGTTCATTTCATTAATGCTGTGGGTTTTCTCTTTCAGAGATAAATGTAGGAAAACAGTGTGGCAGCTCCTCAAACAGTTAAACATAGAATTACCATATGACCTAGCAATTCCACTCCTCAGTATACATGCAAAAGAACTGAAAACAGGTACTCAGGCAAATACTTGTATATGAATGTTCATAGTAGAGGTATTCACAACAGCCACAAGGTAGAAACAATCCATCAATGGATGAATTGATAAACAAATTATAGTAAACAATGCAATATTCAGTCATAAAAAAAGGAATGAAGTACTGGATACATGTAACAGTGTGGATGAACCTTGAAAACATTGTGCTAAGTGAGAGAAGCCAGATACAAAAGGTCACATATTGTAAAAGTCCATTTAAATGACGTATCCAGAAAAGGTGAATTTACGGAGTCAGAAAGCAGACTGTGGTTGGCAGAATCTGTAGGTAGTTGGGTATGGGATTTCTTTATGGAGTAATAAAAATATTTTGGATCCTGATATAGATTGCATAATATTGTGAATGTACTAAATGCCAACGAATTGGTCGCTTCAAAATGGCTAATTTTATGTGGGGTGCCTGGGTGGCTCAGTGGGTTAAGCATCTGATTCTTGATTATGGCTCAGGTCATGATCTCACAATTTGTGAGTTTGAGCCCCACATTGGGCTCTGTGCTGACAGTGTGGGAAATGCTTGGGATTCTCTCTCCTTCTCTCTGCCCCTCCCCTGCTCATTCTCTCTCTCTCTCTCTCTCTCAAAATAAGTAAATAAAAATACAGTGGCTAATTTTATGTTATGTGAATTTGATCTTAATAAAAATAATTTTTAAATGTAAAACACAGTGTATTCAGTTCTCTGCATTAAGTACATTGTAACTCAATATCCTTCAGTCCTAGGAAACAGGTTATACACCATAGGTAGAGAAACAACTGTTTGCATCAGTTCCTGACAATGACAAGCTACTTTAGCCACCTATAATGTACCAGATTCATAAAGAGAAGCCTGACAGTTCACCAAGGAGAGAAATGATCCCTGGCAGCCGTTTTGAAATAGAAGAGCCATTCATCTCTCTGACAGCTAGAGAGCACAAGATTAAATTTTTTTCATGCTTTACAAAATGTGTTTCAATAGAAAATTGATACACTGGTTTTCATGAAAAGAAATCTTGCAATTGGTGATGTGCAAAAGAGAAATGACCTATTTTTGCCCATATATTCCATTGCATTTAAATTCTTAGTGCAAAGATAAAGGCAAGAATTATCTACTTCTCAGGGTCAGAGGGTGTCAGAATTGCCATTCATCATAAAATCAAAGAGATAACAATAATTAAGTCTTTGGAAGATAAACCCAGTGAGGGCTAGGAAAAAAAAAAAGTGGTATAGGAATTGAGTACTGAGGGATGTCACATGGGGTGGTGATCATTTGTCCTCCCTTCCCAGAGGAAAGAGGGCAGAAGCCTACCTGTACTGAGGGGCTCCTATTCAGCATTAATATGTTCTTGCTGCAAGAATGAAAAGAGACTAAACTAAGATGCTAAAAGAAGCTACAAAGTTCCTTAAGGAGGCATTTAAGACCCTGGGAAGCTGATGAATGTGATGAGGTATGAAGAGACACTTCACTTCCCTAACTCTGGGATAGCTGTAATGGGTCAGGACCTTTTGTTTTGTTTTGTTTTGTTTTGTTACTTCAGAGAAGATACCTGTCTGGTATCTTAATAGACCTCTCTACTGGTATCTAATGTAATTCCTTCATGATTACTTTCTTGTCTTTTTTCTTTCCTTTTTTTAATTGAAGTATAGTTGATACACAATGTTATATTAATTTCAGGTGTACAATATAGTGATTTGACAAGTCTGTAAGTTATGTTGTGCTCACCACAAGTGTAGCCACCATCTGTCACCATAGAATGCTATCGAAATACCATTGACTATATTCCCTATGCTGTACCTTTCATCCCTGTGACTTACTCATTCCACAACTGGAATCCTGTACCTCCCATTGCCCTTCACATACTTTGCCTATCTCCCATCCCCCACCCCCGCAACCACCAGTCTGTTCTCTGTATTTAGGGGTCTGTTTCTGTTTTTTTTGTTTTTTTAAGATTCAATATATAAATGATATCATACGGTATTTGTCTTCCTCTTATTTCACTTAGCATCATACCCTTCAGGTCCATCCATGTTGTTGCAAATGGCAAGATCTCATTCATTTTTATGGCTGAGTAATACTTTCTTGTTGCCTTAATCTTAGTGGGGATAAGGAACAAAGACATTATCCTCTATAAAATAACTTTCAAACAGTGGAAGCTGACAGCAATAAGCTCATTCCTACCTCAGATAAATTTCCCATTCTCTGAGTCAAAGGATCTTAGTTCTTGTTCATTTTTGTGGCATTCTTATCACTATTTTAAAGCTCTTTATTATCCTCTGAAATCATCTAAATGATTGGGCAACCTAACTTTAGAAAAGAAGCATAAAAGCTATCTGAATAAATGTGCAAAAATAACAGAATATATTTGAGTTATTCACACACTTATTTCCAAAGATAGTCGCCATTGTTCTATGGGCTACAATAGCCCTTGTTTGGGAGAGGTTGGGGTGTGCAGTGTGGGGCTGAGGAGAGACAGGCCAGGCAGTAAAGAGAAGCTATTGATGCTCTGCTCTCTGAGTGCTTGATTAGAAATTAAAAAGTGGCCCTGGAGCCAAGTAATTCCTCAAATTAAATATTAAGGACTCAACTGCCATGACTTAAATCTTTTTCTAATTTTATTTATTTATTTTTTTATATATTTATTTACTTATTTTTGAGAGATAGAGAGAGAGAGAGAGAGAGAGAGAGAGAACGAACACAAGTATGGGAGGGGCAAAGAGAGAGGGAGACACAGAATCTGAAGCAGGCTCCAGGCTCCAAGATGTCAGCACAGAGCCCGATGTGGAGCCCAAAACCATGACCTGAGCCGAAGTTGGACACCTAACCCAGGCACCCTAATTTTTTTCTACTTTTATATTTTACAAGGCCAAAGGCAAAGAAACAACAAATGGTTTACTTACCCCATACAGCCAATCAGCAGCAGAACTGAAGTTCGAATTTAGGAGTACTTTGTTGCCAATCTAGTACTCAGTCTATTGAAATGAGGTAGACTGCCCAAATTTGGAGGCCCAGTTAAAAAAATAAATACAGTTCTGATAATTTTCACAGAATTGTTCTACTTAACATAGGTTATAATCTCATTCTGGTAGTAATTTGATGTTTTGATCAAACTAGCATCTCCACACTTCCTTAGTTATGAGATGTCTTATAAAGACTTACTGTTGACTTATAAAGCAATAACACAAAGCAAGACCATCAACTGAAATATTCAAATAAGTAATTTTCACATGCATTTATTGCTTTTATTTTATTTTTTTTTAAGTTTATTTACTTTGAGAGAGTGAGAGAGGCAGGCGGGGGGAGGGATAAGAGAGAGGGACAGACAGAATCCCAAGCAGGCTCTTGTGCCTGACACAGGGCTTGAATTCACAAACTTTGAGATCATGACCTAAGCCAAGATCAAGAGTCAAATTCTTAACCGACTGAGCCACCCAGGTGCCCCATGTTTACTGCTTTTATGAGTCTTCATGGCACAGAGATTATGGTAGTGGTTGAAATAGGAAGTCTTTGGATACCTTTTGGTGAGGGAAAAGGTCAGTATGTAGATCAGGCAAAATCACACGTAAGCTCAGTTTTTAGGATTCTAGGTAAAAGCCTCAGGCCAAAGGCTAGACTTGCTCCTATACTTTTCACTTTTCACCTTCAAGGAGAATTACAATGCATCATACTTGGGAGCCGCTAACAAAATTCTTAGCAAGATCTGAGTCACTTGGAAAAACAAATGACCTGGAAAACAGGGAATAAAAGTATGATGCAATTTATTTTCAAGTGGAAAATTGTAATTGGTTCATTTTGAAGGGGGAAAAAAAAGAACATCATTGCTGGAAGAGCAAAAGATAAACAAGAAAAATGAAATGCAGAACTTGGACAAGAAAGAAACAAGAGAGGTTTATCTCAAAGCATATGTGAAATCCAAAGTCTTCATTGGATAATATAAATCCCAAGCACTCAGAACAAGTTGTTTTTGGTGAAAAGAACTTCAAGATAAAAGGAAGTCATGGAGGCTCTCGCAAACACCTGCTTTCCATCACCATGGCAGGGGGTGTGCATATTTAGATATTCTCTTGAGTTGTGCTCAACACAACAAGTGCCCTCCTTAATACCCATCACCCATTTAATCCATCTCCCATCCACCAAAAAGGTAGAATTAAAATTCTCTATAATGATAAGGAAGATGGGATGAGGCGTTAAACAAGGAGTTAAAGGATTGAAAGAACAAGAAGGAATGGTGAGGAACAAAGAACCAGCAACAGTGGGAAGCCATGACTCCCCCAAGGACTTGAGGGAACAGTATTACTGGGGCTCAATGGGAGCAAGACTTGTGCTGGAGGCGCTGCCCAAAATGAGTTCCGATCCTTACGCTGGGGCAAGGAGGTATGCCAAACCTAATCAGAAATGAGAGGGAAAGGGAATGGGACAGAAGGCTAAGAATGGATTTTTTTTCTAATTTATTATTTCACACTAGCACATCTTTCTTTATGAGCATCTATAGACCATAGGGCAAATGGAGAATAATTTTGCACAACAATCACAGTGAGAAATTTTCACATAACCCTATCATAAACTGATAGACCAAGTGACCTAGAATTAGTCAGATGTACATTTGTACAATTAACAAGCTTCATTTTACAGATGTGGTATGTGTGGGTGTAAAGAGAGACAGAGAACATTTGCTCCCAACAGGCAGCAAGTATAAATTCTTTCTGAGCATATTTGCAATGCAATATTTATAAAAGTTACCATACTGTATCACAAGAGGGTCAAATGCTAAATAATTGATATTACATAGAACATAATGCAATTCAATTAGAAATCAGCCTTAAAAGATTTATATGTGTGGATACAAAATGATCTGCAAGATGTATTTCCAAGTGAAAATTACAAAGTGTAAAGCATTATCCCTATTCTACCGATATTTGCATAAAATCATGTCTCTACTTATATATGCACAGAAAATACCTAGATACCTAAGAAACTACTAATAGTGGTTGCCTATGGGATGGGAAGGTAATTTCCTTTTTTCCCTTTTTTCTTTTTTTGGTATTCTGAATCTTTTATACTATTTGTACCATTACTTTAAAAAAACCTAGTTAAAAAAATGCTAAATGGATTATGTTATCCTCAATTTCTTTTTAGTCCATTCTCAAGGCTAATTTTGTAGTGTGTAGGATTTTAACCCAAATGAAATAGCTACCACGGCTTACTCTATGGTATGCCAAATTTCCACTTAACTTTCCTCATTTAGTTTTTCCTACATAGAAAACAATATAATGATTCCATTGTGTCTCTTTCCATTGACCCCTAAGTTGAGGTGACTTCTGAAAAAATAAAAGCTGAGCTCTTGAACATAAACAACATTCCTGTGACCTCTAAATGTGCATGTTGTACTGTTCATCGAGAATTTCTGCTAGGGATGGTAGTAATTTACAGAGCAGTTAAACAGAAACCATACAGTGGACAAATAAAATAATCCAAACAAGAAACTAAATATTAACACAACCCACTAAAATGAATGCCAAGAATGGGACATCTAAATTACTGTATACATTTTTAAGCCTAATTCCCCTTAGTCTGAAACAGTTAACTGAGTATGCTGCCATACCTGAAAGTCTGCCATACCTGAAAGTCATTAACATAGAGCCTGAAATGTCAATAACAAAGTAATATCTCATTTGACATTTCAAGTGATAATAAGGACAACTGAACAGAAAGCCCTGAAGCAAACAGTTTTTTTTTTTAAGTTTATTTATTTTGAGAGAGAGAGAGCCTGAGTGGGGGAGGGACAGAAAGAGGGAGAGAAAGAATCCTAAGCAGGCTCTGCCCCATCATCGTGGAGACTGAGGGTGGGGCTGGATCTCACCAATCGTGAGATCATGACCTGAGCCAAGATGAAGGGTCCCATGCTTAACTGAGCCACCCTGATGCAAACAATTCTTTTTTTTTTTTTAAGTTTTTTATTTTGAGAGAGACAGAGACAGCACTAGTCATGAGCTGGGGAGGGGCAGGGAGAGAGGGAGACAGAGAATCCCAAGCAGGTTCCGCACTATCAACGCAGAGCTCAGTTTGGGGCTCCAACTCATGAACCTGTGAGATCATAACCTGAGCTGAAACTAAGAGTGGGATGCTTAGCCGACTGAGCCACCCAGGCATCCCTGAAGCAAACAGTTCTTTAACAGAATTCTTTATATAGGGGGGAATCTACATTGATGATCACGCTTTTATAATTCATATCTTGATTCAGATACATGAATCAAGGAAAACTGGCATGAATGCATACATTGAGCTGCTACTCAATTCCTTGATTTAACTGTTGGCAAATCTGTAAAATGGCAATGAATGTTCACTATTGGCCTACTTCAGAGGCGGTCTTATAAGAGGAGGCATCCTGCACTAAGCAGATGGGGTCAGAGGTGGTCAGCTTACAGGTATCTGACAGCTGGGGCAGACCTCCTCAGCAAACTTCAGCTTTCCTCTCTCACCTGGTGTCCAGTACTTGAAACGCCTGGCTGGGCTTCTGCTCAGGTTTCCATGTGTCCTCCACCACATCAGAGCAACCCTTTCTAATCAAAACTTGGGAGCTCCAAACGGTAACAGCATGGGTTTTGGAGTCAGAAAAGACCCGGATGGAAGTCCCACCATGCTTTGCTATTTTATTTGCTCCCTCTCGATCACACTCTCCACCCTCTACCCTGGTGCACCCAGGTTTCTGCCTTCTGGCTTCCTATTGGGTTTGGCCAGTGGGAGCCTAAACAGAAGACAAGCGGAAGAGAGAGAACTGAGTGAGATTGTCTTCAGCTGTGTCCCTCCACTGACAACCACTACTCCTTTCAAAGCAGCTTGTACGCACACTACTTTCTCCTTGCTGCTCTCTGGAAGCTAGTCTCTCCTCTTGATGCTTTAATCAAGTACTAGTCCCAGTTTATTGTACTATTCCTCATGGTCCCCTACTCTGTATCCTCATTTCGCTGTGCATTGTGAAACAGACAATCCCTCCTTGAATTATCATCTTTCAAGTTTGCCAGCTGTTTCTGGTTAAAACTCAGACTAGGATGCCCCACTTCACTACTTATTAGCTGAAAAGACTTGGGCAGATGATTTAACTCCTGTTAGCTTCAGTTTCCTCATTCACAAACTATGAAAATATACCTTCCTTAGAGGAGTACACATAGCAAAGTATGTGGCACTTTGTAAATATGCTCCTAGCCACATCTCTCTGAGGGGCTAAGGACTTCCTGGTAGCTGCACATAGCACCTAACTGGCTGGACCTCCCTGGAATTAAGAAGATTTCACCTGACAATGAATGTTGCCTGAAACTCTGGCCACTGTTTTCTGCAGAAACCTCTCCTGTGATCTCCACATCTTGATATCTCACTATCTCCACTGAGGTGTCTCAGAGGTACCTTAAAATTCACTGTGGCCCAAACAAAACTCATGTTCTTCCCCACTAAACTTTATCTTCGTGTCCTGTAGTTCAGTAAGTAACATCACCATCTATCTAGTTTTTAAAATTAGCAATTTGGGAGTCATTCTTGACAACCTTCTGTTTCCTCTAACCAACAAGCAGCAGTTCTTGTCAATTCTGCCTCCTGTATTATCTCTCTGGAATTTGTCTATTTCTATTATGCCCCAAGCCTGACACCACAACCATCACCCAGGCCACCATTATTTCTCACCAGGACCACTGTAATAGCCTCCTCCAGGGCAAGCCTCCTCTTGCCCTTTCTAGTTCAGACTCCACAGGGCCACCAGACTGTTCTTTTAAAAGAAAACAAACCCTGACATCTAGTAACACCTTGCTCCTTTGGCTCCAGCTACAATGGCTGCTCAGTTTCTTGATATTGATATGCTTTTTCATGTTTCTGGGCCTCTCTAAAAACCATTCCCTAGAATGTTTCCTTTTCCCCACCCTTCACACTTGGCTGACTCCTGCTTACCCTTCAGAACTGTAAATTATGTATCACTTCCTCACAGCCACCATCCCCCTTACCCTAGTTCTGGTCAGGTTCTGCTAGCATAAACTCTCTCAGAATCTTGTTACATCTTTGTATCTCTTATCATAACACTAATTGAAGAATTCTAGAACAGAAGCTCCGTGCTGGAGTTCATCATTGGTTGCCTAGCTTCTCACACAGTGCTTTCCATGTAGTTGGCATTCTTTAAATAGCTGTTAAATTATGGATGAGTGAATGCATATTAATGCTGGTCTGGACTGTACCCAAGTTTACCATACCCTCCCCCTACCCCAATTTGATCTGCTAGTGAGCCACACTGTGGGCGAGTGTGCCCTCTGGCCCCACCCATTCTGGTCTGATTAACCACAGAGATCTCTTACACCTCCACCAAAGCTGAGGAAACATGGATTGCAAGTCATTATAGAAAACATTCCTATTTTCCCCCTACTCTTTCATTACTATTATAATAAAAGTATTGTACTCACTGAGAAAATTTGGCAAAGTTCAAAAACGTAAAAAAGGGAAAAAAAACCCTCCCATAATCTCAACATCCAGGACAATGTCTGTTTTAAACATTTGTTAAATTTGTGTGGCATTTCAGTAGATTTGCTGCTTAGATTTCAATTTGAAATCCCTTTATCTTTTTTTTTTCAACATTTTTATTTATTTTTGAGAGACAGTGAGACAGGGTGTGAGCCAAGGGAGAGACAGAGAGAGAGGGAGACACAGAATCCGAAGCAGGCTCCAGGCTCCGAGCTGTCAGCACAGAGCCTGATGTGGGGCTGGAACCCACCAACCCTGAGATCATGACCTGAGCTGAAGTCGGACACCTAACCGACTGAGCCACCCAGGCACCCCATGAAATCCCTTTACCTTAACTGACAACCCACACATCTAGCACATGCTTTGTTAGGCTCTGCCCAATTTGGGAAAGTTCTGTGAAAGATAAATAAGAACCCCCAAAGTACATACTGCCGAGTAACAAAGGAAAAACACCTGAATAATGCATTTGGTTTGATGTCATTGTTTATTGCTAAACTGAAATTCTTCATCATTAATATATTTACATTTCACAAAAGGAAAAATAATGGGCTACAAGTACCATATTTCATCTATGTTCTAACTTTCCATTAAACTAATAGACTTAAAAAATGGTCTTACACTTTTTTTTTCTTCTCCTTCTTAACTACTAAAGGGCAAAAATGCACACTTTGAAAGAACCTTGTCAACACTTTCACTGTGGGGCACATTTCCTGGGGAATCTAGTTGCCATTTCTCCTGCCTCTACAGATCTTACTAATCATTGACCCTGACTATATTTTCATACATTAAAAAAAATAATAATTCTTCTGTGACAGATTTCATTTCAAAACATCATTAATGATATTTGGGTATCTGCAAAGATTTAAAAGACAAGTGTATGACATTATGGGGCAAAATTTAAGAGTGGCTTGAGGGAACTCCAGTGGAAAAGTGGACAGTAAGTTTCAAAATTTAAAACTTAAAATTTAAATTGCTAGGAGCAATTTTAGCAAGCTCTCGAACTAACCAGGAACGCTAGCCTCTCTTGTTTAAAGAACTCAAAGAGAGGTTTGTTACTAACCAGTTATTCTGAAAAGTCCACCTCAGCCAGACGCACATGGGCATGTGAACTGCTCTTGAAAAATGTGTGCAGAGAGCAATTCGTTTGTGTGTCTAGGACTCTGGCTCTGAGCCTAGAAGAACTGTTTTCCCACCCATTCACCTCTGGAATTTTTTATGATATTATTTTTTTTTTTTTAATGTTTATTCATTTTTGAGAGACAGAGAGAGACAGAGAGAGACAGAGCATGAGCAGGGAAGGGGCAGAGAGAGAGGGAGGAGACGCAGAATCTGAAGCAGGCTCCAGGCTCTGAGCTGTCAGCACAGAGCCCAACACGGGGCTTGAATTCACGAACTGTGAGATCATGACCTGAGCCGAAGTCGGGCGCTCAACCGACTGAGCCACCCAGGCGCCCCTATGATATTCTTATAATATCTTTATACTTGACAAGCAAATTGCTTCTACCTTGAAAGCAAGCAATTTAAAGAAGCTGAAGTTAAAAGACCCCCCCCCTCCCGCCTCAGGAATATAAATTTCGGAAAACAATAAGGTAGACATAGTATTATTTAGTAATCCATTGTAGTGAAACAAAAGAATTCTAGAAGAACACCTGAAGATAAAATGAATGTATCTTGTAACATCTAACTATGCACAGATATACACATAGCAAATAAGAGAATAGAAAAAAGGAAGAAGAAAGAAAGAGAATTGTTTTATCTAAGCAGCAGCCTTATGGCTTTGGGAAGAAGGAAAGGCTGCTCTTAAACTACCTTAAGTGTATGTAAACAACAGCAAAATAGTCTTTCAGAAACCAGACCCACATGTGGAGCCATATGACTCCTAGTCACAGGAGCTGTGCTTGGCCAAATACCAGTGCCTGGACTAGGGCAGACTGAGGGCTAGGCCTCAACATTCTCAGGAAGGGGCAAGTACAGGGTCATCCCTGAGAGTGAGTGCTGCCTTAGATGTTGAGCCCTGAGCACTTCACTCACCTCATGCTCCATAATAACACTCATTACTTTTTCAAAGTAATGCCTTATACTTTATTTTATATACAACAACCCTAGAAATTAGGTATATAATCACCCTCATTTTGCAGATGAGGAAACTGAAGCTCAGGGTCAAATGATTTACCCAGTTACTCCACTAGTGAGTAGGGTGTCAAGACTTGACTGTAGGCTTTCTCACTTCAGCCCTGGCATTCTTCCACTCAATGACCCACTCATGTGTCACTCAGGACAGTTTATCTCTGAATTCCAAAGGCATGCCTTCCAGCAAGCATCAAGGAAAATTTCAATATACAGTCTCATGACCACAAATGAAAAATACTTTGAAGACACAATAAACTTTCCATTTATTCATCCAATCTCTATTTAGAACCAGGACCACGAATTACATATTTATACAAAAAAAAATCCTTAATCTACATAATATATGAATAAAAAGCCTGGCTTTTGAATGAGACTTAATTATATCCTAAAAATATCCACTCCATATTATCCAAACTCATGATATTCCCTACAAAACAAACAAACAAACATCTAAATAAAATGTTGACATGGAGCTAATATGGCTCAGTGTTTTCTAATCCAACACTTTTACAAAGGGAAATACAGGATTCTGGTTACATATTGGCAGTTTTATTTAAATTATCTTAACATATTTTTATTAAAATACTAATCTAAAAATTTTTTAACCTAAAACCACTTCATAATATACTATACAAAATGATATTTTTTTAATTCTTGGGAAGTGGAATTGTTCTGTGAAAATCAGTTCTTGAGTTAAAAAAAAAGTGAAGAGTAGATTCAGTGCTTGTATTTTCTAGGTGAATAAATCGACCCAGCTAAGAGAAGTGGCCTGTCCAAGGTCACTCAGTTAGTGGCATGGCCAGACCAATTTCCCTGAACCTTGATGCCTCCTGATAATACAGCAAGTTATTTCACTTTCATGCTAAAAACAAATCAGAAATGTTGCACAACTCAAATTTCTATTTTCCTAAACATGTGTAGTAACTTTTATCTACTGTTGAAGGCTTTCCCTCCTATCCCTTACCCCTGATTAAAGGGATACAACATTTATAACAAATTTCTGCACAATATTTAGGTTCCCTATTCCATTATGTGCAATGAAAAAAATGCTATTAAAAAATAATGATAACAAAGAGGAATACATAAATAAGAACTTTAAAAAAAAGAAAAGAAAAGAAAAGACTAGGTCTTACTCTTTCTCTGCTTTTTCCACTTTTTCTTTTTTTTTCTTAGCAATGCTTATCTGTTTCTGGGGTACCAGCCTCTTGAATTGTTTGACAGAGGCCTCCTCCTCCAGGAACACATCTACATTGACATCATCTTCTTTCTTCTTCTTCCCCTCCTCTTCCTAGGATAGACCTGAAATGTTGTAACATTCCTGGCCACTCAGCAACACAGATCTAGAGCCAGCTTGAGAGCCAGCTCAGATCCTATCATGATAACCATGGCTAGGACAGAGGCCTCAAGTAGGGCAATGGTGATGGTCTTCTTCTTCTGGTCCTCTGGGGTTGTTGGGGCAGAATCCCCATGAGGTTCATTTCTTCTTGGGCTTTCTCCCACAAGCAAATCATACTAAGCAACAATTCACAGTCATGTGTCCCCTCTTTCTGGGGTTTGAAGGTCTAAGTCCACTTCTATCGGTTTAGCTCACAGCCCCAGAGCATGGCTGCTACCTCCTGTTTGGCTGTGCTGTTAGTGCTGCTGAGCCCGGATATGGAAGGCAGCAAAAACGAATATGATCTAACTTTTGTCTTCAGACAAGCTTGCAGTCTAATGAAGAATTCAGACATGTAATCCTATGGTATAGGTAAGTGAAAGAAAAGGGAGTAGAGAGAGAAGGGTTAAGATATCAGAAGAAGGTCACAGGAAGACTACTTGCTTGGTTTAAAGCAGAGTCTTATGCATGGACCAGTGGTGATTTTTTTGCTAAGACTATGGAGAGCATTAAAGTGCAGGTAAACTGCAGAAATAGGTGGGGATGTTACATGGGCCTGTGAACAAAATCCCCACTCTCCAGGAAAAAATGAGGAAAGAAGGGAGCTAATTAAGGCTTCATGTTTTTGTTTTTATGGTGTATAGATCCTGTCACAAGAAAGTGCAGGCCAATTCCAAGAAACTTGAGAATATATGAAGAGAAGCTATTGTTATGCAATTTATCGCTATAATGGCATCATTTGGAGGGAAAAACAGAGCATTTAAAATATATAAAAAATGAACAAGATAAAAAGGTATGGAAACCCACAAAATAAAAGTGGGACATAAAGGGGAGTGCAATAACACCGAAAATGTAAAGTATAGAATGGGTACACACTCTGAAAGGGAAGAAAATGCAACAATTGGAGATCGTGCTTCAAATTTCACCCATCTGAGAGGAAAGAGCAAATTCTGCTAAAGAAAGGTGAATTGTAAGTGAAATATCTTTCCAGAAGATATAAGGAAGGATCATCAGTGGAATGTAAGGACTGAGGATCTAAAAAGTATGATAGGAAATTATCAAAGGACTATTAAAGGAGATGTATATTTATAAAAGAATAAATAATGGTATTTATATACCATTTATATATCATTTAATAATGAGTATTAAAATAATCTTTCAAAGCCTACAGGTAATAAAAGAATAAGTATAATAAATACAGTTTATATTAAATATAATATAAAACAGAAATATCTTACAAAACATTTAACAAACAATGGTTCTACAATAAAAATGTTCAGAATAGGGACAGCAACTACCACTGCATGGGCTATAACTAAATATTTTTGGAGTCACTTAGCAAAGATTAGGGGAAAGGAAGAAGTAGATTATAGTTTTAAAGAAAAAATATATGGGTCTTATTCAGAAAAAGGAGATAGATGAAGAAAAAAGTCAGCATCTTAAAAATAAAGACTCAGAAAACAGAACAGAAACATGAAGAACTATGTACATACAAAAAGTCAGAAGAATTGGTCATATTTGGGTAAAAGATATTAGAAAGAGTAGAGTAAAGCAAACAGAGTCAGAGAAATACCAAGAGAAATCCACAGCACTTATAAGAAATGGAATGTTTTTGCTCTCATTATGGATGAACAATTTTAAATAAGTGTAAAACATAAGTACAGTTAGAAATAAAACATGAGGAATAAATGAGCTAATGAGGGTAAATGTGCTTGAGAAATTATAAGCCAATATACAAATAAAAGGTTTTATTTCACTCTAATGTAATAGCTGTGGGCATTCATCTTCAGTCCAGAGGAATAGGGAAGAAGCATTTAGCAGATCTCTTGCTCAGTTACCATAAAACCTATGACCCCTGAGAGCAAGTATGCTGAAGACTGTGCTTCTCAGTGACTACCATCTTTCTCCTCTTGAATGCTGGCTAGACAAAACCTCTGGAAAACCTCCTTGTTGAGCAATCTTCAACTGGTATTTTTTAACACTGAGATACAATTCACATACCATACTAGTCACCCCTTTTAAAAGTGTACAATTTAGTGGTTTTTAGTATATTCACAAAGTTAGGCAACCATCACGACTCTGATTCCAAACATTTTCATCACTTCAAAATATAAACCCCATAGCCATCAGCCGTCACTCTCATTTCCTCTTCCTCCAGCCGCTGGCAGCCAATAAGCTACCTTCTGTCTCCATGGATTTGCCTGTTCTGGAGATTTCATATAAATGGAATCATACAATATGTGGTTTTGGTGCCTGGCTTCTTTCACTAAACATAATGTTTTCAAGGTTCATTCATGTCGTAGCATTTACCAGACCTGTTTATGACTGAATAGTATTCCATTGTATAGGTATGCCACATTTCAACCATTCATCAGTGGATGGGGCATTTCCAATTATTACTACTTTTTCAAGTTTGATGATATTTGGTAATTATTTTCACATGCACATAGGTATATTTCAAGTATGTGGTGTGGAGTTCTGAAGATTAATTTCAAGATACAAAACTGTCTAAAAATTGGCAAACATCATACAAAGAAAGTACAGAAGTGAATAACGTGGTTTATATATGTTACGTTATATATTTTGTAGATATGTATATTTATATAAATATATAGCCACTTTAACATATATGTGTGTCTATACGTATTATGAGCACTGTCTTGTGACTGGTCATCTGACTGTTTCCACTTGGGTGCAGATTTTCCATTGAGTGGCTACTCTTTGCCCCTTTCTCTCCCAAAACCAAGGTCATGACTTTTCTCGATGGCCCACATGTAGCAGTCTTTAAGTAAATTCTTCACCTCACTGGATTAAAACTTGTATGTACCATCCACAGAGTTAGTGTTGATCTTTCTCATAGAGTTGCATCAGCTTTAACAAACATTTGAACATCACAGTACACAAATCATGTGAACCTAAACCACTTTTGGAAGCTGACTGCAGCACAGCTTGAAGGAAGGGAACTGGATATTACTTGCTACATCTGTAGTTTAAGGTATTATACCTTTCTCATTTTTCTTTTTTTCCTATTTTTTCTCACTGAAACCAGACAAGCTGAGAAATTATGAGATGAAGAGAGAGATAACAAATAAGCGGAGAAATTCATAATTTAAAAAATGCCTCATGAGTGGTTTTAACTGGGTTGAAGGAGTTTGGATAAGTTCAAATTTCCATGGTATCTCTGATACTACTTATTCACTGAACAACCCTTTGTGGAAAAACCACTATGTGCCAGGTACCTTGAGGAGTATAAATATGGAACAGATATTCTCTGACTTCATGAAACTGATTATCTAGTGAGAAAGATAAGATATGAACATAAATATCTATAATACAGAGTACAAAGTGATAACCGCTATGAAAGAGATGCAGATAAGTTGCCATAAGAGTTCAGAAAAAAAAGAGGTTGTCTGCAGCTGAAAGAGACCCAGAAAAGCTGGGAGCAGGATCTTGGCCTTAAATGTTAAGAATATGAACAGGTGGAAACGAGAAGCAAGAACCACAGGGACAAAGGCACAGGGCCAGAACATTTGTGGATATGTAAAGAAAGAGGAAGAAGCTTGAAAGTCTGGTAAATGGAGTAATGGGCCACAGGGTTGGGAAGCTAGGTTGAGTCAGATGGTAAAGGAAGGACTTTGGCTACCTTGAGTTTGTTTTATACGGTGGTGAACAGAGACCTATTAAGGTTTTTGAGTAGGAAAGTAATGTGAGAAAAACTGTACTTGGGAATAATCAGTTAACCCACATATAAAATCATGTAAAAAAGGGAAGGGAAGGGAAGGGAAGGGAAGGGAAGGGAAGGGAAGGGAAGGGAAGGGAAGGGAAGGGAAGGGAAGGGAAAGGTAGGAGCCAGAAGGAGGAGCATCAAGGAAAGAAGCATCATGAACGGAATTGAATAAATGTTTCATATTCCTGTTAGCAATTTGTATTCCAGGAAACTAAATTCTGTAAAGTTAATACAGAAACAAGCCTTCGATTGACTGGTAACAATATCGGTCACTTGTACCCAAAGGTACACAGAAAATTACTCCAGCTCTTTATAAAGAAGAAATCTGTAATATCAATAGCCTCTGAGAGTCCTCTCACAGCAAAACTTCCTTTCAGATACTTGATCCATCATTAGGATTCTGCAGGGAGAGTTCTCTTAATCTACAGGTTAAGGAATGCAGAATTCTACCCACAGAACTCTGCGCTGATCATAGAACTCCATCCCATTTGCCTACCTCCAATTTGACCAATAGTTAAACTGAGCCCCATCGTAGAAACTGACTTGTCTGGGGAGACATGGCTGGTTAAGGGTCACATCTCCTGATCTACTGTAGATGTTCTGGGTTGGTTAGAACTGAAGTATCAAGCTAAAGTGACTCTTAGTTTGCTTGGGCTTAACAAGTTGGTTTCAAATAAATAGAAATCAAGGGGGGAAAAAGTATGGCTCTACTAGAAAATTAAAAATCTGCAAGGTATTGCTATCTCGTTGGAATACTGACATACCACATGCCTTGCTCGTTAGGTATCATAAAACACCAAGTTAAACGCAGTGTAGCAACTGCTTGACTCTTTTTGGAAAATTCTGGTTAACTCAGGGGAAATTCCTTAGGTCTTACCAACACTTGTGGTCTCCAAACTCCCAAACGTGTGTGTGTGTGTGTGTGTGTGTGTGTGTGTGTGTGTGTGTGTGTGTGAGAGAGAGAGAGAGAGAGAGAGAGAGATAGAGAGTAGAATAACAAATATGTTTTTAATAAACTTCAGTTTGGGATTTCAGAAAGTAATGGAAAATCTGCAGGCTATAAGAATTACAGAAATGAAAGAAAAGGGCATCAATCTCTCAAAATTCTGGCAGGAAAGGAGTGGCTGCTTCCAAAGTCCTTTTTCCTTTGCAATAAGCTGGCCACTGGTGCCAAAGAATAGCTCATCAGCAATGTTGTTTCATTTTATAGGGATGTTTTGAGACAGGGGAAAAAATTAGGAATGTGTGCTGTGATTTTTTTAAACCTCATGTCCCAAAGCCTATAATAATCTTCCTGCTTTTTATTTTAAAAAAGGAAACCAAATGTTCAAAATCTGATACTTGTGTCTACCATGTTCACTGCAGGCACATTACCTTAACTTTATCACAAGAAGCAACATGTAGTTCTTTAAATGTTGCCAAGACAGAAAAACAAAAAGTCATAGATTCCCTTAAGGATTCCATGTTTTCCTATGTGTAATTTATGTTACACATAGTAACAACCACAGCTACAAAAATCTTATTTCCCTGTCTCTGCTGGGGGGATATCCTCTACCTCCACTAGGTCAAGGTGCTCAGGGATGTGTGCCTGGGTGCTCCAAGAACAGTTCTCTCAGCTGCCAAACTGTGTTCACAATTCTCCTTACCTGATACAAGCAGCTAGCTGCTGCCAGTCCTCCAAGCCATGTCATCACTGCCCACCAAAGGTACCACCGCCATTGTTGCAGCTGCTGACATGTGCAAGGGGTCCAACTTTCAGGGCATCAGAAGTGTTGAGGGTCCTGGTGCCAACACTGCTGCCGTCCTCGTGTCCTAAGAAGATGAGCAGAAAATAGTTCCTTTAGCCTTTACTAGGTCTTATATTACAGCCACCCTGTAGGGACAGATTAGGTCTTATATTACAGCCACATCTGTCAGGGACAGATTAGGTAGATGTTCAACAGCTATTTGTTGAAAGAATGAAGGAGTCCACCAGGCTGGGCTACAAACAATCTAAGTGGAAGACACCATGTTGTACACAGACATGTTCAATCTCATCTGTTTGTCCTTAATGCAACCTCTGTACCTTGGTTCTTTCTTCCACTTGGGATTAGTTCCTGGAGCAACCTGACTTGTCTTATAAATA
Organism: Lynx rufus; assembly: GCF_022079265.1. Lineage (NCBI taxonomy): Eukaryota > Metazoa > Chordata > Mammalia > Carnivora > Felidae > Lynx > Lynx rufus. Next base: position 81,810,717 of record NW_025814896.1, read on the forward strand.
GAATTCCAGAAGGCCTATCACAATCAGACCCTAGGTATGCCTAGATAGGTCTCAGTCCTGGGGAGAATAAAACTTAATTTCAACATACCATCTGTCTTTATCTTAGAAAAGGGAAATACAGAACTGATAGAGTTATACAAACTCATTTGATTCTCATCAGGAGCTATAAATTGGTAGCCTATGGTCAAATCTGGCCAGAAGATTTTTTTTTTTAAGTCCACATATTTTAAAAAAAAAGAGAGAGAAAGAGAATACATCTAGATTGGTGGTTCTCATACAGGAACATGGATCAGAATCAAGCTTGTTAAAACTCAGATTACTGGGCTCCACCCCCACAGTTTCTGACTCAGTAGATCTGGGGTGGGGCCCAATACTAGTTCCTGATGTGTCTGGTCTGAACCTACTCTGGTTCTCGGTTAGGGGTTGCCGTTCTATAGTTTTTCCAGACCTCACCACCAAATACCACTGTATTTCATCTGGCTTGCTTTACTCATTTGCATTACCTGCCTGGCCCTTGGGTTTGAAAGCTCTGTGAATCTTAATATTTCCGACGAAAACCTCTTTACAGCCCGACTCACAGACGTGATTGTATTACCCGCATTGTTTCATTTATAATACTTGGTGTATCTACAATCTCACAACAAAATGTTCAGTAAATGTTTTTGGTTTTGTTTTGTTTTTACTCAGGGTCTATTATTATTACTATTAATTATTATTATTATTACTATGATGGCTACTATTGACAGTTGATTGTTCTTGAGATTACCACCACCTCCTCCCCCATGCATATAGATTTGCTTGAGATCGGCTCAATCCAGAAGTGGAAAATGCTTATGACAAATGACAAAGCAATTTAGTTTTGTCTATTTGTTTTATCATGTCACTTTTAGATATAAATGGCTATTTTTCAAGCATATATGTATTTATATTTTTAACCTGTACCTTTGTTAAAAACCAAATGTTGTCTGAATATCAAATAATGATCATAGTCATTAGTCTGGCATAGTAATAAGTGAGGGCAATTTAAACAAGTCATAAAGAATAAACATATACGTTTTACTTTTTTAACTTACTGAAGTATAACAGATAAACAGAAAGGTACATACATTATAAGTGTGCAGTTCAATGAGTTTTCACAAACTGAACTCATGTATCTAACCAGCACCTAGGGCAATAAATAAAGCATTACCAGCTCCCGGAAACTCTTTCATGCTCCTTTTCATAATTTTAACCCTGAGGGTAACCACTTTCCTAATTTCAGACATCATAGTTTCATTTTGCCTGTTTTTATAATTTATGCAACGGCCTGCGTGTGTCTGGCTGATCCACATTATGTTCATGAGATTTGTGCACATCATTGTATACAGTTGTAATCTGTTTATTCTCATTGCTGTACAGTATTCCATTATACAATACTATAATTTACCCATTTTACCATTGATCAGCATTTGGGTCATTTACATTTTGAGGCTATTACAAAAAAGTGCTGCTACAAACATTCTCATATATGTCTTTTGCTGCACATATCTGTGCATTTTTGTTAAATATATACCTAGGAGTAGAATGGCTGGGTCATAGGGCATGTGCATATTTAGCTTTAAAAGATACTGCCAAACAGATTACTCAAGTGTTTTTACAATTCATAGTTCCACTAGAAACATATGAAAGTTCAAATTTCTCCACATTCTCACCAACACTCTGAATTTCACTTGTCATTTAAAAGAACAATAGGCTTGCCTGGATTTAAGTCATTGGTGTTTTCATTTGATTTGCATACATCTTGAGTTCACTGTACAGCTTCTATCACTTTCAGGGAATTGAGGAATAAATCTTTCTTTAATAAATGATTGTGCTTCAGAACCAATTTGTAAATAGATACCTTAAGTTAGTGAATTTGCTATCTAAGTGGATTTCCCTCTTGTCATGTATTATCTACTGTTTGTTTTTAAGCCACAAAGTATATTCTTTATGGGAAGATCTGGTTATTCTCTATGTTTGCAGCCATAATATAAATGTGTAACCCACAGTACTCCTCATTTGGTGACTGGCAGCTGTTTGTAGTAACCTTTCCAGCAGGTGATGCTTTTCTTCGAACCCAATTTCTAGAAGTTCAAGATCTCAATCTAAGAAGTCAGAGATTTCTGGATATTGTCTTTCCACAGGGAAGGAAGTTAGCATTTTCTGGCCAAAGGTCAACTCTAATGATCAGTAACAGGTTTCTCATATTATGCAACCCCTCTTACTTTGCTATAAGCTGATCCTTCAAAGAGACTGAGACAAAGGGGCATCTGGATAGCTCAGTTGGTTAAAGCACCTGACTCTTGATTTTGGCTCAGGTCATGATCTTGAGGTTCATGGGATCGAGGCCTACTTCAGGCTCTGTGATGACACCATGGAGCCTATTTGGGATTCTCTCTCCCTCTCTCTGCCCCTCCCCAGAGGGTGCACCTTCTCTCTCTCTCTCTCTCTCTCTCTCTCTCTCAAAATAAGTAAATTAAAAAAGAACAATAAACAAACAACCACTGAGAGAAAACACTTAATAGGGACACCTTTTGGGATGCCATCAAGGACTAGAGAAAAGGTCTCAGTCCTGTGGGACCCTCTGTTTCTCCCCACCATGCTCACAGGCTGGTTTTCTTTCCAGAATCTTTGATAGCAAATTTTTTATTTAATTTTTCAATTACACTGGAAATGGCCTTAGCAGAATCAAGGTTTATTTGTATTTCACTGTACTGTTTATTTATTTTGTTTGCCTAATTTGGGTGATTTCTGGCTTTGATACATTGCATCTTTTTTTTAAAGTTTATTTAGTGATAACTTTTTTTAATGTTTATTTATTTTTAAGAGACAGAAAGAGAGAGAGAGAGAGAGAGAGAGAGAGAGCACGTGTGAGCATGAGCGGGGGAGGGGAAGAGAGTGAGGGAGACACAGAACCCCAAGCTGACTCCAGACTGAGCTGTCAGCACAGACCTCAATGTGGGGCCTGAACTGGTGAACTGTGAGATCATGACCTGAGCTGAAGTCAGTCATTTAACTGACTGAGCCACCCAGGTGCCCTTTAAGTGTATTTAATTATTTATTTTGAGAAAGAGAGCTTGCGTGAGCAAGTAGGTTGGGGGCAAGAAAGAGGGAGAGAAAGAATCTTAAGCAGGCTCCATACTCAGTTTGGAGCTCAATGCAGGACTAAATTTCACAACCAGGAGATCACGACCCAAACAGAAATCAAGAATCTGTCACTCAACCCACTGATACATTGCATCTTAAATTTTGTTGGTTCACCTGGGTAATTATAATATTTACACAATTTTTCTCATAATATTTAAGGGCTTACCAGTATAACTTCTCATTTCATATTTGTCACTTTTAACAAGAGCTAGATAAGTGGAAAATCATTATTTTGTATGATTTTATTAAAGAATAACAACTTCAATATTTTTTAAAAAAGATACATACTCATTGGGGCGCCTGGGTGGCGCAGTCGGTTAAGCGTCCGACTTCAGCCAGGTCACGATCTCGCGGTCCGTGAGTTCGAGCCCCACGTCGGGCTCTGGGCTGATGGCTCGGAGCCTGGAGCCTGTTTCCGATTCTGTGTCTCCCTCTCTCTCTGCCCCTCCCCCGTTCATGCTCTGTCTCTCTCTGTCCCAAAAATAAATAATAAAAACGTTGAAAAAAAAATTTAAAAAAAAAAAAAAAAGATACATACTCATTTAAAAAATTCAAGCAATTAAGAAAAGCACAAAAAATAAAGCAAAAAATACTTTTGGGGTGCCTGGGTGGCTGGGTAAGTTGAGCATCCAACACTTGGTTTAAGTTCAGGTCATGATCTCACGGTTTGTGAGTTGGAGCCCCGCTTCGGGCTCTGCACAGACAGTGCAGAGCCTACTTGGGATTCTGTCTTTTCTTCTCTCTCTGCCCCTCCCCAACTTGCTCTCTATCTCTCTCTCTCAAAGTAAATTTTAAAAAAACTTAAAAAAAATACTTCTTACCATTCAGAAAATAACCATTGTTAACCTTAAGTGAATATTATTCCAGACATCTCTCTATGCCTCTATACAGATGAAAGTTTAGATAAACAGAAAGATAAATGATGTATTATAATTGGATCATACATCATCTGGTGATTAATAAAAAATTATAAGAGTTCATTTTAACAAAAGAAAAGCAAGCTAACTAAGGTAGAATAACTATAGATAGAATTTTCATCACATTTCAGGCATATTTTAGAGATTGTATTAATGAGTGCTTGGGCTTGTCTGAGTCCTGATCTCTAACTCTTGGCTACACCTAGAGGAATGTCTTGATTGCATGTGCAGCAGTATTAGTCTCCCCAGTCTCTAATAGCTCATCTTGTAGTAACATGTGTGTAACATATGTGTAATGTGTGTTTTTGTCAGCAGCCTGTATAAAGATAAAATGGAAATAAATAAAAAAGGGAAAGAATAGCAAAGAAGGCAGGAAAGGATGGAAGGAAGGGAGGGAGAAAAAGAGGGATGAAAGTTGCTATTTCAATGTCTTTATTCCAGTTTGTCATTTTAGTGGTCCTCCATTAAAGTGCCATGTAACTTGCACATGATGCCCACTGAGCATTACAGGGAGCACCCAGTATTTGGTTAAACAGGTCTGGCCTTCCTACTCCATTATGGAATAGGTCCAAAGGACCATTATGGTACTGTCACATCAGAGCTTATGGTGACCTGCCTGATCCAAATCCTCTCAATAAAGAAACTTTAGTAGTTTGCACTAAAAGTCTAGTTTTGTTCAGTTTATTTTATGCAGACTCTTATTGTGATGAAGCTTTTATCCACAAAATGCTAATGAGATTATCTTTAGATTATCAACACAAAATTCCAGAGCAGTGGTAACTAACAAAGAAGACCCATACAAAGTGACACAAAAATGCTGATGGATTGTTTATTGTATGCTCTGCACAATGCCACAGACCTTGACCTTGTAGAATGTCTGGATAATTACCAAGTGGCACCAGGGAAACTCTACTCAGTACTTGCATTAACAACACAGAACACAATGTTATCAATTGCATCTCATTGACTAGATTCTAAAGAATCTAAGAATTCTGTAATTGAAAATAAACTGAAAATTTAATAAGAAAGGCCAAGGTGACCCAGGTGAATGGGGGAAGAGAACTAACACTTCTTGAGCTTTTATCTTTATGCTAAGTAGTTTGTTTACATTCTTTTAATGTTCAAATGACCCTACGGAATTGATGTTGTTTGTAGTTTTCCTGTTACAGAGGAGTAGCCAGGCTAAGAGGGGTTGATATTGAGAGGGCCTAGAATTTGCATCTCCATCTGTCCAACTCCAGTACTTTTTCTCCTCAATTGTTCTCCCTGCCTGCAAGTTGTTATCCAACAAAATTTCAAGCTATATGCTAAATGAAGCTTGGTGGGAGATGGTATGTGCAGCCCGTTACATGGCTCCCCTATTTCATCATTTCTCAGAACATCAGACCCAACTACTTCAGTAAGGTCCTCAAAGTTCTTTCAGAGTCACGCCTAACGCTAAATGGATTTGGTTACTGCCTGTCCTTGCCACCTGATGCTGCCAGGGGAAGTGGAAGAACAGCTGTGGGAAAGACTTACTAATTTCTTTGAATAGTTTGTGACATTATCTAAACTTTAGATTCTAAAGCAATTTGTTGATATCACAGGTGCTTTTTTCCTTAATATATCATGATATACCTGGAAACGAGAGAATAGGATTTTAAGAAAATCATTTTGTTAGTATTGTGTAGACTTCTCAAATAATGTATATGAAATGTAATCCCAAGTTATGAATACTTGCATGACAGTTCACAGAATTAAGAGGGAGCTCTATTTGAAAGGTCATGTACACAGTTGAGCAACTTGTTATCATGTGATCTTATCACATCGTAGCCCTTGTGATACCAAAAGCTTTTTCTTTTCTTTTCTTTTCTTTTCTTTCTTTCTTTCTTTCTTTCTTTCTTCCTTCCTTCCTTCCTTCCTTCCTTCCTTCATGAGCTGCTTAAAGGTAAAAACAGTCTATGTAACCTTCCTATATTTCTTACAATTTTACTATCATGGAAAATTAACTTAAAATTCATTCACTGCTTATCACTCTTTGTGATTTAAATATCTCTCTAAAAAAATCCTTGGGTAGAAATCAGATAACTTAATGCAAAAAACAGAGGTAGTCTTGATTAAAGTGTAATAAGCCAGTTGATAGCAGGGACAACTGTATATCATGCTCTGAAAAAAAATCATTGATTTCTCTAATCTATAGTCACAATATGTTCCAGATGGATGAATGGCAGGGATGGTGGGTTTTATTCTATATAGAGGGTTTTATTCTGTAACTGGAGAAATGGAGATAGAGATGTGATATGCTGAAGTCATCGTGCTCTTGGACACATAACGCTTTTATGTGCATTCACTTTGTCTCTAGGCAGAACACCTATACTCTATTGATTAAGATTAAATAGACTTCTTCATCATTTCTAATTTGTGCTCTAATCTGAAAGCTCAGTAGCCATGTGGAACCTCTCCTCCTGCTCCTGGGCTTTCTTTTATGCTGGCCTGTGGTTGGGAATGGTTCTTCATTCTTTTTTTTTGGTTTTAATTTACTAAAATACTCAATTTACTAAAATTACTAAGACTCAGAACTAAACCACCTTAGAATTGCTGCCGTCAAAGCAATTGGATACCATTCTATGAATGATTATATTCATTAATTGTTATACTATTCAGACTTCTTTCCATGTTGAAACAAATTAGTCAGACCGAGGCACACAGGATTCAGACCCACCCTGAAGTCTCTCACATATTGAAGTAAATCATTAAGTTGTAATTGCTTTAGAGAAACAACAACAACAACAAAGAAACTAAAACAAAGCAGCCTGCATCCTAAAGAGAAATTAATTTACAATCACATTTTTCTAAGTATGGTTCTTCCAGTTTTTTTCTCCCTTGAGAAATCTTCTGCATGATTCTCCCCTTTTGGCTCCACAGCCTAAACAACCCAGAGAAAACCCTCTGATTATAGAAACTTTCCATGTGGTGAGATTTTAGGTCCCCCTATCCTCAAACCACCCCCACATCCTGCACAAATAGTTTCACCATCTGTCTATAATACTGCCTGAAATTCCATCATTAAATATATGCCTCCAGTTAAATATACCCGCTTATTTTAAAAATCATAGTCACTTCATTGAACATTCTCATAAACCTAACACAATTATTTAAATTGTTTTAACTATCTCTGATGTTTTCAATGCTTCTGCAGATATTTTTAATCATACAGATAGCATATGAATGCATGTTTAGTTCTCATTGTTCATTTGATGTTATTTAATATATCCATATACCAATACAAGGCATATATTTATCACATTATTTTTATTGCCCATGTACTCTACTTTGGTAATTTACAAAAAAAAAAAAACGTTAATTGTTTCAAGTTTTGTTTTCATAAATATTTCTGCCTTAAAAATTATTGCACATGGGGCATGTGGGTGGCTCTGTAGGTTAAGCGTCTGACACTTGGTTTTGACTCAGGTCACGATCTCACAGTTCATGGGATCCGGCCCCACATCAGGCTCTGTGCTGACAGCACAGAGTCTGCTAGTGATTCTCTCCCATTCTCTCTGCCCTTCCCTGGCTTGCGCTCACATATGCTCACTCTCTCTCTCTCTCTCTCTTGCTGCTTCAAAATAAATAAATAAACAAGCAACAAAAGTTTAAACATTATTGCACACATTGGCTTTGATTCTGACTTTTTATTTTCTTAAATAACCTTAAATTCCCCAGAGTAGAAATTCTGAGTCAAAGAATGACAATACTTTATTTTTTTCTGACCTATTTTTTAAAATTTATTTATTGTTTAATTTACCTCCAAGTTAGTTAGCATATGGTGCAACAATGATTTCAGGAGTAGATTCCTTAATGCCCCTTACCCATTTAGCCAATCCCCCCCTCACAACCCCTCCAGCAACCCTGTTTGTTCTCTATATTTAACAACCTTTTATGTTTTCTCCTCCTCCATGTTTTTTTTTATTATTTTTGCTTCCTTTCCCTTATGTTCATCTGTTTTATATCTTAAATTCCTCATATGAGTGAAGTCATATGATAGTTGTCCTTCTCTGACTGACTCATTTCACTTAGCATCATACCCTCCAGTTCCATCCATGTAGTTGCAAATGGCAAGATTTCATTCTTTTTGATTACTGAGTAATACTCCATATATATATATATATCAATACTCCATATATATATATATATATATATATCTTGATATATATATCAAGAAAATGTGGTATATATAAAGTTCTTTCCATACTTTGGCTGTTGTTGTTAGTGCTGCTATAAACATTGGAGTGCATGTGCTCCTTCAAAACAGCATACCTGTATCGCTTGGATAAATACCTAGTAGTATAACTGCTGGGTCATAGGGTAGTTCTATTTTTAATTTTTTGAGGAACCTCCATACTGTTTTCCAGAATGGCTGCACCAGTTTGCATTCCCACCAGCAGTGCAAAAGAGATCCTGTCTCTCCACATCCCCGCCAATATCTGTTGTTGCCTGAGTTGTTAATGTTAGCCATTCTGACAGGTATGAGGTGGTATCTCATTGTGGTTTTGATTTGTATTTCCCTGATGATGAGGGATATAGAGTATTTTTTCATGTGGCGGTTGGCTGGCCATCTGGATGTCTTCTTCGGAGAAGTGTCCATTCATGTCTTTTGCCCATTTCTTCACTTGATTATTTGTTTTTTGGGTGTTGAGTTTGATAAGTTCTTTCTAGATTTTGGATGCTAACCCTTTATCTGATATTTCATTTGCAAATATCTTCTCCCATTCTGTCAGTTGTCTTACAGTTTTGCTGATTGTTTCCTTCGCTGTGCAGAATGAGGTCCCAATAGTTCATTTTTGCTTTTGTTTCCCTTGCCTCCAAAGACGTATTGAGTAAGAAGTTGCTGCATAAGATCAAAGAGGTTTTTGCCTGCTTTCTCCTTGAGGATTTTGATGGCTTCCTGTCTTACATTTAGGTCTTTCATCCATTTTGAGTTTATTTTTGTGTGTGGTGTAAGAAAGTGGTCCAGGTTCATTTTTCTGCATGTCACTGTTCAGTTTTCCCAGCACCACTTGCTGAAGAGACTATCTTTATTCCGTTGGATATTCTTTCCTGCTTTGTCAAAGATTAGTTGGCCATATGTTTGTGTGTCCATTTCTGGGTTCTCTGTTCTGTTCCATTGATCTGAGTGTCTGTTTTTGTGCCAGTACCATACTGTCTTGATGATTACAGTTTTGTAATATGAAGAATGACAATACTTTAATATATCATTTCACATTTCACATATGGTTAAACCTACTCTCCCAAAAGACTGTCAATTTGCAATGCTACCAGCATATAAGTACCACTCTCTCTGCAAAGTTGGTTGATTACTATAATTTTTTTAAATGTTTACTTTTGAGAGAGAAAGACACACACACACACACACACACACACACACACACACACACACAGAGCATGAGCAGGGGAGGGGCAGAGAAAGAGGGAGTCACAGAATCCAAAGCAGGTTCCAGGCTCTGAGCTGTCAGCACTTGTGAACTGTGAGATCATGACCTGAGCCAAAGTTGGAAGTTTAACCGACTGAGCCACCCAGGCACCCCTATCATTTTTTAATTAAAAAATATAACCATAGTATTTATGTGTATGTTAGAACTCAAAATTGTTGATTTTGTATTTTTTTTTCATTAAACAAGGTAATGTTTTTTCAACTGTTATTTTACTACAGCCCTTTCATCTGGAAAGTCTGGAGACTAGATATTGATCATATAGCTCTAAATCAAGATCATATAGTAAGGAAGGAACAGAATTAAGAATTGAATTTAGGTTTGTCTGACCTCAAATCACTCCACCATAAGGAGGGGAATTGAGCTGGAGGGTTGGGGTGGGGGGCTAACCATAAATATAGGACTGTATTTTGTATATTCTATAAATTAAATTATTTTTAATATTTGAGTTCTGGTTATGAAATACAATGTTGCTAATATCTTAGAGCTCTGGGTGCATCCTGTGCTCTATTGCAGAAGTAATCTATCCTCCCATCTTCTGTGATTTTCTTCCTTTGCTTTTCTTTATAACTTTATTCTTTATGTATGCTTCCCTAAATTACATATTGGTTGGGTTTTATCTGCTTTCATACATAATGCAAACGGAACCTACCATCTGTATTTTTATGACTTCTTTTGTTCAACCTTAGAAGATTCATCTATATTGATACATATAGCTGTAGTTGATTTTCATTTCTGTATAGCTGCAAATTTTTATATGCTGTTAACAAATTATCAAATTACAAATTACCAAATTAACAAATTTTAGTGGCCTAAAACACCACACATTTATTATCTCACAGGTTCCACAGGGTCAACAGTCCAGGTGTGACTTAACTAGGTCCTCTGCTTAGGGTCTCACTAGGCTGTTGTCAAGTTGCCAGCCAGGCTGCATTCTCTGGAGGCTTAACAGGGGGAAGGATCTGCTTCCAAGCTCATTTGGATTATTGGCGGATTCACTCTTGAAGCTTTAAAAATCATGGTAGCTTGCTTCTTGGAGGCCAGCAGGAGAGAAGAGTCTGCTTAAATATATATACATAGACATGTGTGTGTGTGTGTGTGTACATAAATATGCATATGTAAATATGGAGACACATATACACACATACACACACAAAACCATGGGAGTGATATCCCATCACCTTTGCCTATAACATAACCTAATAAAGAGAGTAACGCCCTGTGACTTTTCTCATATTCTATTTGTTAGAAACAAGTCATAGGTACTACCTGCATTCAAGGAGAGATTATACAGGGCATAACAGCAGGGGTAGAGACCATGTTGGAGGGGGAGCAATTTAGAACTGTGCTTACCACAGTAGTAATTTAGTACTTATTATATGTATAAGCCACAATTTATTTATCCAGTCTACTGCTGATGAGACACTTAGATTTTTTTCTTTTCTAGTTTGGGGCTGGGATGGTTATTTTTAACTTGGCTGAACCATGGTGCCTAGAAATTTGGATGTTTCTGTGTGGGTATTTTTGGATGAGATTTAAATTTAAATTGGTGGACTCTGAGTAAAATAGAGTGGCCTCCAGATCTGATTCAATAAAGGAAATAAATAAAGCAAAGGCTGAATAAAGCAAAAGGCTGACCTCCCCTGAACAAGAGGGAATTCTGTCAGCAGACTGTCTTTCCACTTTATTTGAAACATTGGCTCTTTCTGGTTTGCCAATAGAGTGACTTTGGACTTTAACTGTAATTCTTTCCTGAGTCTCCAGCCTGGTGCCTTTTATAAGGAGCCTGGTGCTTCTTTATGAGGTAGCACCAAACTATTTTTCAGTTTTTACATTCATTAATACTCTTACCAGCACAGCTGAGTTCCCATTAATACAAATGCTCATCAACATATGGCACTGTCTATTTTTAAATTTTGTCAGTCTGATGGGCAAAAAATGGTGTCTCATTGCATTTGCATTTTCTTGACAATTGATTAGGTTGGACATGTTTTCATGAGTTTATGGGGCATTCAGGTTTCTTCTTTTGTGAAATGTTTGGTCAAGGCTCTTGCCCATTTAGATGCTGAATATTTTGTTGTTTTCTTACTGATTTGTAGCAGCTCTTATATATGCTAAATAACAGATCTTAAATATCTTCTAGCTTATAGCTTGTCTTTGCATTCTGTTTAAGATGTATTTTGATGATCAGAACTTCTCAATTTTGATGTAGTTTACATTTCCCTCTCTGTTCAATTTTTTGTTCTTTGTGTAAGAAATACTTCTGGGGGCACCTGGGTAGCTCAGTTGGTTGGGCATCCGACTTCGGCTCAGGTCATATCTCATGGCTTGTGGGTTCAAGCCCCGTGTCAGGCTCTGTGCTGACAGCTCAGAGCCTGGAGCCTGCTCCGGATTCTGGGTCTCCCTCTCTCTCTGCCCCTCCTCTACTCGCGCTTGTGTCTCTCTCTCTCAAAAAAAATAAATAAACATAAAAAATTAAAAAAAAAAAGAAATACTTCTGTATTCTGTTGCCACGAAGATATTTTCCTATATTATCTTTCAATGCCTTTAACTTTACCTCTGACTTTTTGGTCTTTATTTCTCCCAGAAATTTATTTTAATTATTGTGTGGGATAGAGAGCCAATGTAATATTTTCCCATATGAATATCTTTATCCAGTATTATTTATTGAAAAATCCATCCTTTCCCACTATCTGCAATACTCTTCTGTCATATATTATTATCTATATATGCCAGTGTTTATTTCTGAGCTTTAATTCTGTTCCATTGACCTATTTCTCTATGCAGCACCAATACTATACTATCTTAATATAGTATAAGAACAAATGCTTTATGTCTTGAAGTCCATAGGGCAAGTCCCCTAAACTTATTCATCTTCTTCAAGAGTTACTTGGATATTTCAGGTCCTTTGTATCTCCATATAAATTTTAGAACATGACTATGAAGTTCCACTTTTAAAAAATCTATTGGAGATTTTATTGAGATTGCATTGATTCTATAGATCAAATTGGAGACAACAGATATCTTTACAATATAGAATCTTCCAGTCTGTTTTTTCTTAAAAGTTTTGATGTTAGGTTAATTCCTAGATATTCATGGTTTTAAAAATATAGATGTGGTATATATGTATATATGTGTGTATATATATATATATAATTATCACATTTCTGTATAGCAGCACCATGTACTAAATGTATCTCTGTGTATATATATGTATATATATGTATGTATATACACAGAGATACATTTAGTACATGGTGCTGCTATACAGAAATGTGATAATTTTTGTATATCGAGTTGGTATCTGGAAACTTTTGTTAAATCCACATTCATTAAAAAGTTATTGGTTACCAGTTATATGTCAGTAAAGCTGGAAAAACTTTATTGGTGGCGTATTTTGAATTTTTTACCTACAACATCATTTGAGAACAATGATAATATTCTCCCTCTTTCCAATCCTTATTCTTCTTATACTTTGTTCTTTTTTTTTTCTTCAATGACTAGTACAATGCTAAATAGAAGTCGGCAGTATAATGTTGAATAGAAGTGGGCATTCTTATCTTGTTCCCAATCTTAGAGAAAATATTTTAATAACTAACCATTAAATGTAATGTTTTCTTAAGTTTTATTTATTTTTAAATTGGGCTGAAAAAGCCTCTTCTGTTTCTAGTTAGCTAGGAATTTTTATTATAAATGAATGTCAGATTTTATCAAACACCTTTTCTGCAATCATTGAGATGATCATATAAATTTTCTCCTTTAACCTGTTAATGTGGTGAATTATATTAACTAATTTACTGGTATTAGGATAAACCTCGCTTGGTCATAATATATTATCTTTTCTACCCATTGCTGGATATGTTTTGGTAATGTTTTATTCCTGGAACACACTGTGAAGTTTATCTTTTACTTCTTTCAGCATTGTAAACATTTTAATTTATAGTTTGTGTCTGAAATATATGTGAACATATTCTTGGCAATATTTGTTTCTGCTGTATATCACTCATGGTATCTTTTTTACTTGTGTGTTTTCTCAGTTTTTTCTTTTTTTCTCCCATGAGCTGTTCATTTTACTTGGGGTTTTACTTCTTGGAACTCTTCAAAGTCTGAGACTGTGGTGGGATGTGCCAGACTGAATTTACATATGATGCTGACCAGTCATATGATGGCACTACAAATCTAGAATACTGTAATTTAAATTCTTAGCTTAAGGTTTGGTAGCACACGGTTCCTATGAATTTGTGCTACAAACCTGTGCAAGAACTGTCTTGTGATTAAAACTCCTGGGTGACATTTTTTTCTTCTCTGCTCAATGCTAAGAGTGAAAACTATTTTCTTTGTAGATCCCAAGGACAGGAAAGGGGTATAAACATGCTGATACCGAGTGTTTAGAACTTTGATGTCTTAGCTTTATTGATTAGGAAGGAGCTTCTATTAAACTACTACCTTTGGAGGGCCCTGGTCTCTGTCCCCTTCTTTGTGGGTTCTGTGAGTCCATGATAAGTTCAAATTCATGCAATTTAGGCAATGCCTTGAGAAAGAAAAATGGCTAAAATGCTACACTTACTTCTCTGGGTTTCTTGCCTCTTTTAGTCCCTGATCTGAGAATTCCTTACTTTCGTATAGTACATTGATATTTTAAATATTTTAAAATATATAATCTAGAATTTTTTTTGTTTTCTTAAAGAAAGACAAACCAGGTGCCTAGCTTGCCATATTACATGAATTGACTATGTTAAATGTTTAATGTATTCCAATCCTATAATCTCTCTGGTATTTTACCTTTGCTATTATTATTATGTTGCTAAACAACATGTTTATAAACACTAGTTTGCTAGGATACACAGAATAGATGAAAGGTATAATTCTTGTTATTTCTTTCTTCTTTATTATTTTTATTTTTCTTGCCTTATTGGAGTAGCTGGCACCGTTATTACAATGTTGAATAGAAGTTGAGAAAGTGGGCTTCTACTCCTTGTCCCAATTATAGGGGGACATCATTCAATGTATGACTGTTGTGTGATATTAGCTGTAAGTTTTTATAGCTGCCTTTTATGAAATTGAGAAAGATCCTTCCTATTCCTAGTTTACTACAAGTGTTTTTATAAATGGGTGATAAATTTTGACAAAATGCATTTTCTGTATTTGAGAAGATGATCTAAGGGTGTTTTTTCTCCATTAATGTGGTTATACCGATTGATTTTTGAGTGTTAAACCAACCTTGCATTCTCAGGCTCTACCTTTCTTGGTCATGGTATATTAGTCCTATTAGGTATTGTTGGGTTCAATTAATACATTTTCAAGGTTAAAAAAAATTTTTTTTAATGTTTATTTATTTTTGAGACAGGGAAAGAGAGACAGTGTGAGTGGGTGAAGAAAGAGAGGGAGATAGAGAATCTGAAGCAGTCTCTAGGCTCTGAGCTGTCAGCACAGAGCCCGACATGGAGCTTGAACTTGTGAACCGTGAGATCGTGACCTGAGCTGAAGTTGGATGCTTAACCAATTGAGCCACCCAGACGCCCCTTCAGGGATTTTTTAGGTCTGTATTCATGTGTGATATTGGTAGATAATTTTCTTTTCTTGTAATATCTTTGCCAGGTTTTAGGATTAGGATTATGATGATCTTATAAAGTAGGAAAGTCTTGCCTCTTCTTTATTTTCTGTAAGAAAGAGCTTTTATAAGATTAGTGTTTTTTTCTTCCATAATTGTTTGGTAGAATTCTCCAATGAAACCATCTGTGTTGAGAGTTTTTTCTGTTTTGGGAAGTTTTTGACAATATATTTAATTTCTTTAATAGGTATAGAACTATTAGCATCTTCTGTTTAATCTGTTGTTGACTTTGTAAATTGCATTTTTCAAGAAATTTACCCATTTTGTCTAAGTTTTCAGAGTTTTGGTATACATTTTTCATAATATTATCTTACTATCCTTTTAATGTCTGTAGGATTTGTAATAATAATCTCTCTTTTATTCTGATATTGGTGATTTATGTTGTATTTTTTTCTTCATCTTAGAACTTTTCAATTTTGTTGATATCTTCAGATTATCAGCTTTGGCTTTTTTAATTTTCTCTATTGTTTTTCTTTTTAAAAGTATTTTTCAAAGTTTTGGACTAAGAATACATCTTCTTTTCTCATGAATCAAATATATCAGTCTTATAAATAACTGAGAAGATCTCACCTTTCCTGTCTAGTTTCATGAAAATAGGTAGTCTTAGATTCTCTAAAAGCAGAATTTGAGATACAGATTTGGGTGCATGTGTCTTATTGAGAAGGCACTCTTTGGAGAAAAATTTGTAAGGGAGAGAGAAGAACATGATAGGGAAGCAAAAGAGCTGCCAAGTAAGGATCTGGTATTACATAAAGTCCAGCCTTAGCCCAATCTACAAAGGGGAGAGTTCTGGATATAAACGACACCATAAACCTATCATTCCTTGTGGCAACAGGGCTGGACTTTTATGACATCATTTTATTTGGCCATAGGTTGTGGATCATCTATAGAGAGGGCATAATTTCCTGAGTTGGCTCCCGTTGGCCTTACGTGTAAGCCGTTACTAGTCACACTCAAAGGAACTGGGGGTGCTTCAAGCATGTAAAGGGGAACTGGGCAGGGTTATCATAGTATTAACTGTAACTATTCAAAGGCTAGGCAAATAAAATAGGATTTGCAGGTGAGAAAAGAACTTTCAATATTTAATCATATGATTTTTAACCAATGAAATGTTTTTGATAGTGTTTAAAGAACTATTCCAAGAGTAATCCTTGCTCAGCAGAATAATATCCTCATATATACAAAACACTTAAAGAAAGAAATAGAACATAAAGTTGATGTATTAGTTAGGACATGCTGAAGTACTGTAAAATTTAGACCCCCAAATTTAATTGCTCTAAATAAGTTTATTTCTGTCTCTACAGTCAAGGTTATTGTGGGGAGTGGAGAAACTAGAGAAGAAGACTGTCCTCTACATGCTGATTCAGGAACCTGAGCTGATTATAGCTCTGAACTCTTCAACATGTGGTTTTCCAAGCTTGTGAGCTTTGCCATTCAGCTGACGGGATGCATCAGTTATCTATTGCTGCAAAACAAACTTAGCACCTTTTAAAACTACAATTTAATATTTATGATCTCATAGTTTCTGTGGGTCACAAATTTGGAAGTGGCTTAGCCAAATAGTTCTAGTTCACTGTCTTTGAGCCACAGTTTGCAGTCAGATGTCTGTTGTAGCTACAGTCATAAGAAGGCTCAACTAGGGCTGAAGTATTTGTCTCTAATGTGGTTCAGTTAAAGCTGGTTGTGGCCAGGTGGCCTCAGTTTCTTGCTACATAGACGTCTCCATAGGGTTGTTTAAATGTCCTCATGACATACTGGCTAGCTTCATTCAGAGAAAGTGGTCCAAGAGGGCACGATGAGGATTGCCTGTCTGGCTCAGTGGGTGGTGCTGCGACTCTTGATCTCAGGGACATGAGTTTGAACCCCATATTGGGCACAGAGATTACTTTAAAAAAAAGAGGGCAAGATGAAAATTACTGTATCTTTTATTATGACCTAGACTTGGAAATCACATTTTGTTATTCTGCAATAACCTATTAGTTATATAGGTCAGCTATATTCGGTGAAGGAGGAGATTACACAGGGACATAAATACCGGGAGTCAGAAATCACTGGAAGTCATCTTGGAGGCAGGATACCATTCTGGAGAAGCATGTGGGGGGGGGGGGGGAGGTTTTTACAGGCCAAGACTACTCAAATTTCACTCAAGGAACTTAATCACATGACTGTATCTAATAGCAGAAGGAGCAAGAACATGTTGTATAGCTGGCCAGACATGTATCTTTTTTTATAGTGGAAGAAGTGGGTGGAACAGTACTTAGATGCACATCTGGGAGTTTCTGCTACAATTGGGAAAATGAAGCAGGAGGAGAAAATATTCAAGAGATAAGTAACTAAAATAAAAACAACCAAAGTTGATCTTATCAAGTTTCCAACTATGTGTGTCCATGCCAACATAATGTTTAAATCTTTTTTTTCTGATTTCATGAAATTGTTCTTGCCAACACCATCTCACAGGCAAAGCCTCTGAAATTCTGATAGGTTGTTTGAAAAGGCAACCTTCTAATATTGGCTTTAACAAATGTTTTCAATTTATTTTAAGTAGCTGACATTTTAAAAATAGTCCAAAAATTTACTAATGTCCATTAGTGAAACCCAAGATACATATGCAATAGAGAAAATAGAATTTGTCTGCATACTCATTACCTAGAAAAAGAACTTAAGATCAAATATCCTACTTCTTTGTGAATCTCCCTTGGAGAAAGGTTTTCTATGCACTGATTTAGGTCATGGACTAGATAATTCTTTTAAAAAATCTTTTTAAAGTTTATTTATTTTGAGAGAAAGAAAGAGAGAGAGAGAGAACAGCAGTGGAGGGGCAGAGAGAGAAGGAGAGAGAGAATCCTAAGCAGGCTCCATGCTGTCAGTGCAGAGCCTGACATGGGGCTCAAACCCACAAACCATGAGATCATGACTGAGCCAAAGTTGGATGCTCAACCAACAGAGCCACCCAGGTGCCCCATGAGCAATAACACTAACCTTTCAAAACATAAATGCATCTAGGGGTGCCTGGGTGGCTCTGTTGGTTGAGCGTCTGACTTTGGCTCAAGTCATGATCTCGCAGTTTGTGGGTTTGAGCCCCATGTGGAGCTCTGTGCTGACAGTGTGGAGCCTGGAGCCTACTTCAGATTCTGTGTCTCCCTCTCTCTCTGCCCCTCCCCTGTTCATGCTGTGTCTCTCTCTGTCTCTCAAAAACTAAATAAACATTAAAAAAATACATGCATCTAACAAATAGGAATATTAGTACAAGTCTTAGCCTAGGTTCTTCAGGACCATTGCAAGACTGCCACCTCTATGTGGCCAAGGTTCAGGGCAGGATTGAGATGCTGAAAGTTGCCTTGAGTGGGGACACTGTGGACCAAATCAAGGCAATCAGCCCCAAACCAGGCCAGTAAGTCCAAGTGTCTGGGCAGAGAGTAAAGGCTTGTGTAAAAGTCAGAATCTTTGGAGACCACAAGGGAATTGTGACTAAGGGGGGATAAGGAGGCTGCAGAGGAGGATGGATGATGTGATTATTAGACCACAAATTTTTTAGTAGGGGATACCTTATTCATCTCGGTATTCTTAGCACCTAATAACCTGACTGACACATAAAAGATACTCAAAAAGTATTTGCTGACTGAATACATGACTTCATTTTTGTACTGACAATACCATAACTCGTGAAATTCATCTAAAATACATTTATTATTAATTTAACATGACAAAAACTTCATGAAACCAAAATCCACCTCATATATTCTGAGATGTAACAGCAAAAAAGTATTTTAATTAATGAAGTTGTGTAGAAAAATATCCTTATAAAGAAAAATATCTGAATATAAAGGATATATTCAGAAATTAGGAGTTATTTTGTTGTCCTCTAGCTACTCCTCTGTGCCAACAATTTGCTGCTAGAAGTTGTTTTTTAAAATGGAATCTTTAAGTAGTAGATTAAATCCAGCTGGCTTCAAATGATACGGGGTTAGGGGAAGAAGGACAGATGGCCACATGTCCAAAAATTTTATGACTGCAGTGATGACCAACTGAAATTCCTAGACTATTATGCGAAAAATTCTATGTTCCCTGAGAATTACTGTTAATTTTTTAACTGAACTAAAATTCACATTACATAAAATTAACCATTTTAAAGTATACAATTCAATGACATTGTGTACATTTTGTACACTCACAATGCTGTGCAACCGTCACTTCTATCCAGTTCTAAAAATTTTCATCATTCCAAAAGGAAATCCCATACCCATTAAGCGGTCAACCTGAGAATTATTTAATCTTTGGCTCATTGTACTAAGTACTAATCCTATCTATTCTGTCATAGATAGAATTATTTTTCTCCAAAAAGTATAAAAATAGTAATTTAATAATAGGGTTTGTTGGACCAGGCTGGGGCTAGTATGTGATCCCAAGACTAATGCCCTCCTGATCTCTGATTCTGAATATGTGGTATGGTCTGCCCTCCAGAGGGGCAGCAGTTATATCTCCATGCAGACCTTACAGCTTCTGAGAAAACTCCCTGGGTGACTCTAGAAGACCAAAATGTCAACTGAGTTTTGAAGAATATCTAAGGTTTTCAGATTTAAACCATTCGAATTATAAATAACCAGGCAATCAGGAGATGTGGTAAGTGGTTAGAAAAGGTCAAATGTGAATTCAAAGTTTATAAATGGGTTGGAAAGTGAAAAAAGCCATAAATACTACAATAACAGCCTCCAAGAATTGCCTCTTCACAGCACTGGCTCTATTAATGTGTGCTGGGAAGGGGTTCATGTGTTTAGAGCAAAGACCAAGAGTCTTCTTAGAAAATCCATCCTAAATGAAGAAACTGGAGGAAGAGTTTGGGCCAGAAGCAAAGGTTGAATCATCAAAAGGGCATGGTTTTTCTGATTCCAGTGTTATATGTGTAATTCAGATTCTTCTCCTAGCCCAGAGTCTCTTGGGGCTCATATGGGGGTGGAGTAGGGTGGAGGACATGGTGAGTAAAAAATTGGAAATGGAAAGAACTGCTTAGCTAAAAAGGAGGAGTCCTGGACTAGACTAGGGCAGCTCATCCATTCAACAAATTATGTTGAATTATGATAAGCAAGATAGATAACAGTGCTTGTCCCCAAGAAGTTTATAATCTAGAGGTAAATATTTAATAGGAATACATAAATATTAATTATTATAACCATTTTTAAAGTTTATTTATTTATTTTGAAAGAGAGCAAGAGCAAGTGCGTGTGTGAGCGGGGGAGGGTCCAAGAGAGAAGGAGACACCAGAATCCCAAACAGGTTCCACATGCTGTCAGCAGAGAGCCCAACACCAGGCTCAGACTCACCAACTGTGAGATCATGACCTAAGCCAAAATCAAGAGTACGACGTGTAAACTACTGAGCCACCCAGGCTCAACACTGATTATTATGAAGGCTAACAAGGAATAGTTCAGTAGGCAATGGCAGTGTGTTACCGAAAAATCTGGAAGGCTTCCCTGAGGAAACATTTTAGCTGAAACCTGGAGTTGGGAAGGGTGTGTAAACATTTTTTTGAGGTGGGAGGAGCTTCAGTGAGTACTAGCACAGGGGCAGGAGAAAGAAGCAGGAGAATGCAGCTTACTTGGCTACTTCTCCACCTTTGCCAAGCGAGTGTCCTGCTAGCAAGCACAGCCATCACCAGGTAGGGCAGACAGTCTCTCCCGGTTGTAAGGCTGTGGGATGTGAGCTAAACCAGGGCCTTGAAGGGTTTGGGGAAAGGACTGGGCAGATTTCCTTTTTTATCCTCCAGTTAAATGCACTAGGCCATTAATTCACCCATGTCACATGTCTCAGGCTCCCATGTAACATTATCCCAAAGATGTGGATTCAATCCCTTCAGGAAATTCCAGATTATTCTAGAATCTAGATCAAGTCTCCTACCAGGAGCCAAAAAGTAAGGCATGTGATGCCGGCAGGATCAATGTACTACTACCTGGTTAACACTTTCAGCTCAATTCAGGGGCACATGTATTTATACATCTGCATTAAAAACAAACAAACAAAACAAAAACCCTTACAACAGTAATTCCTGTGTACTTGGAAGGATGTGGCCAAGTTTGTGCTTTCCCTAAAAGAAAACCTTCAACAGGAATGAGCGACCTGCAGAGTCATGAAGCTGTCAATTATATCAGGGCCAGGTTTCCTAGCAGATATTTGGGTGGAGCTACTACAGGTGGGGACAGCACCTCCAGCCGTTCTTTGCTCCAGGAGGCCAGGAAAGTCATCCTTGTTTAGAACAGTATCTCAGCACCTGGCACAGTGCCTACTGTGTGGTAGGGAATCAGTAAATACCTTTGTAATGAATGAGTGGAGGCTGAGCACAGGGCAGGCAGTTCTGCCAAAGTGGAACCCAGCCAACCCGAAAGATTAGCATCCTCTGTTCACAAAGACATGAGGAACCAGAAGCAAAAGCAGTGATTCTCATCCCTACACATCAGGGGGATTAAAAGAAAAACACAGATACAGTTTTATTTCAGATATGTTTTTAAAAGTTATTTATAAAGGATATAGGCTGGAAGTAAATATGCCCAAATATTAACTTTTCGACAGTGAGATTAAGTACAGTTGTTATTTTACTCTGTTGCACTTCTGTATTCCAAGGTAGGAATGTTACTTTAAAAAAGAAAAAAAGGGGGTGCCTGGGTGGCTCGGTCAGTTAAGCGTCTGACTTCGGCTCAGGTCATGATCTCAAGGTCCGTGGGTTCGAGCCCCGCGTCGGGCTCTGTGCTGACAGCTCAGAGCCTGGGGCCTGTTTTGGATTCTGTGTCTCCCTCTCTCTGTGACCCTCCCCCGTTCATGCTCTGTCTCCCTCTGTCTCAAAAATAAATTAACGTTAAAAAAAAATTAAAAAAAAAAGAAAAAAAGCTTTAACTGAGTTCTAATTGGCATACAATAAGCTGCATATGTTTAAAGTGTCAATATGATAAGTTTTAACGTATTTAACAAGTTATTACACCTATAAAATCATCACCACAATCAATATAATGGACATATGGATTACCTTTAAAAGTTTTCTCATGTCCCTTTGTTCTACCTCTATCCCATCTCCAAGCAAGCACTGATCTTTTTCCTATCACTATAGATCAGTTCGTGTTCTCTAGAATTTTATACAAATGGAATTACAAAGTATATATTCCTCTGTCTGGCTTTTTCCATTCAACTTAGTTATTTCAAATTCATTCATGTTGTGTGTATCAGTGGTTCATTCTATTTTACTGGTAAGTAAGCTGCATTGTATACACACACACACAGACACAGACACACACACACACACACACACACACACATATGTATATAACCATTCACCTGTTGATGGGCATTTGGGTTGTTTCTGATTTTTAGTTATTACAAACAAAGCTGCTATGAACATTTGTGTTCAAG
Source organism: Lynx rufus (assembly GCF_022079265.1). Lineage (NCBI taxonomy): Eukaryota > Metazoa > Chordata > Mammalia > Carnivora > Felidae > Lynx > Lynx rufus. The sequence continues at coordinate 81,833,270 of NW_025814896.1, forward strand.
CCTTTGTGTGGATGTATGTTTGCATTTATCATGGGTTAATACCTAGGAAATGAGCATAAATACCTAGGAAGGTATATGACTTAATATTTTAAGAAGCTGCCAAACTATTTTCAAAAATTGCTGTAACATTTTACATTCTCAGCAGCAATGTATGAAAGTTCCAATTGTTCCATATCCTCTCCAACATTTGGTATGGTTAATCTTTTGTATTTTAAACATTGTAGTGGGTATATGGTTTTAATTAGCATTTCCTTTATGATTAGTGATGTTGAGCATCTTTTCATGTGCTCATTTGCCAATTGAATTATCTGCTTTAGTAAAATGTCTTTTCATATCTTTTGTCCATATTTTTATGTGAGTGTGTATGTGTGTGTGGGTGTATGTGTATTACTGACTTTCAGCAGTTCTTTATTAATTCTGGATACAAGTCTTTTATCTGATATGTGATGTGCAAATATTTTCCTTTAGTCTGTGGCTTGTCTTTTCATTCTCTCCATAGTGTCTTTCAAAGAGCAAACGTCATTAATTTTGATGAAATCCAATTTAATAATTTTTCTTAATGGATAATCCTTTTGGTGTGGCATCTAAAGAATCCCAGGGGTGCGTGGGTGACTCAGTCGGTTAAGTGTCCAACTTCGGCTCAGGTCATGATCTCGTTGTCCAAGAGTTCAAGCCCTGCGTCTGGCTTTGTGCTGACAGCTCAGAGCCTGGAGCCTGCTTCAGATTCTGTGTCTTCCTCTCTCTTGGCCCCTCCCTTGCTCACACTCTGTCTCTCTGTCTCTCTCTCTCTCTCTCAAAAATAAATGAACATAAAAAAAATAAAAAATATTTTAAAGAATCCTTGCCTGCCCCAAAGTCATCATATTATTTTTTCTTATAGATGTTTTATAGTTTTTAAGTTTTATATTTAGTTCCATGATCCATCATTTTAATTTTTTTTTTTTCAATTTTTTTTTTCCACATTTTTATTTTATTTTTGGGACAGAGAGAGACAGAGCATGAACGGGGGAGGGGCAGAGAGAGAGGGAGACACAGAATCGGAAGCAGGCTCCAGGCTCTGAGCCATCAGCCCAGAGCCTGACGCGGGGTTCGAACTCACGGACCGCGAGATCGTGACCTGGCTGAAGTCGGACGCTTAACCGACTGCGCCACCCAGGCGCCCCTTAATTTTTTTATATGGTGAGAGATACGAAGTTTTTTGTTTTTCATATAAATGTTACATTGTTTCAGAACGATTTGTTCAAAAAAACAAACAAAAAAACCCACTATACTTTCTTCACTGAATTGCCTTGTTTTGTACCTTTGTTGAGCTGTATATGTGTAGACCTATTTCTGGTCTAGACCTATTCTGTTCCATTGAACTATTTGATTATTTCGACACCAATATCTTTCAGTCTTGGAATCATGTAGTATTAATCCTCCAACTTAATTTTTTTCCTTAATTGTTTTAATTATTCCAGATTCTCTTCATTTCCACAGGAATTTTAGAATCAACTTGTCAATTTCTACAAAAAGTGTGCTGAGATCTTGATGGAGGTTGCACTGAATCTATAGATCAACGTGGCAAGAAATAACATCTTAAAAAATCAAGTTTTCAATCACTTGGGTGTTTTTTTCTTTTTTTTTCTTTTTTTTAAATTTTTTTTAACGTTTATTTATTTTTGAGACAGAGAGAGACAGAGCATGAACAGGGGAGGGGCAGAGAGAGAGGGAGACACAGAATCTGAAACAGGCTCCAGGCTCTGAGCTGTCAGCATAGAGCCCGACACAGGGCTCAAACTCACGGACCGTGAGATCATGACCTGAGCTGAAGTCGGACGCTTAACCGACCAAGCCACCCAGGCGCCCCCACTTGGGTGTTTTTTAAAAAATACTTATGCCTGGCTACTTCTGACTAACTGAATCATAACCTGTGGGGATGGGACATGGATACTGTTATTTTTTAAGAAATTCCCTGGGTGATTTTATGTGCAGCCAGGGTGCTGGACACTGAGACCTGGAACCTCTCTTGGTGGGGTTCTGCCTGCCTAATCCTCCCAAAGGGAATGAACCATATTGAATAACACAAGGAATGAAAGAACCAATGATGCTGAGCTTAAAGGAAAACTTTCAAGGAGACATGGGTTTGAAGTACTATCATACAGAGGAGAAATTAGATTCTTTCTGATCTAACAGACAGAAACTTCAGGGGGTCAGACATCATTTCAGCCCATGGAGGTGCTTTCTAAGAGCCAATAATGTCCTCAGAAACAATGGGCTTCCTAAGAGAGGAGATCCTTATAGTCCTATAGACTGGATAACTATTTGGTGGGATCCATTCATTCAGCATTCACTAGGCACCTACTATGTACTAACAGAAAAGATGCAGAGGCTTTTCAGCATTAGCAGAATTCTTGGAAAAATGGCTTAGCTAACTACTCTGAGTTTCCAATTTTACGAAGTACTTCGTTGATAATTTTAATGAAATTTTCATGAATGGTTGCATTACATAGTTGGGCCACAGGTGCAGACTCTGTTATAACTCATATTCAGAGTTGGGGAAAAAAATGAATACACTGCAGATAGGTAACTAGTTCTGTGTGAGGGATAAGAACACACAGGAGCATATAGCATTATGTGGGAGGGGCAATAGAAATGTCACTGGGACAAGGAAGCTTAGAACCATGAATCTTCTGTGGAATGAGTCTACTGTGGTGATAACATGAGCAGGATAATAATACAGTGCTGTAAAGTTTATATGGAGGTAAAGTAGCAGCTAAAGTGATTGACAGATTTAAAAATATTAAAAAGTATTGTTTTTAAGGTCACATGGAATGTTAACCATGATTGACCATATTTTGAGCCATGGTCTAAAATATTTTCAAATGATTAAAGCCCTATACATATTCTCTGATTACAGTGGAATTAAGCTAGAGATCAATAATAAAAAGATAATTAGAAAATTGCTAAGTGGAAATTAAGTAATACATTTCTTTTTTTTAAATTTTTTTTTTTTCAACGCTTTTTATTTATTTTGGGACAGAGAGACAGAGCATGAACGGGGAGGGGCAGAGAGAGAGGGAGACACAGAATCGGAAACAGGCTCCAGGCTCCGAGCCATCGGCCCAGAGCCTGACGCGGGGCTCGAACTCACGGACCGCGAGATCGTGACCTGGCTGAAGTCGGACGCTTAACCGACTGCGCCACCCAGGCGCCCCAAAGTAATACATTTCTAAATAACCTATGAGTCCAAGAAGTAACCACACACCCAAAAAATGGGAAACTATTTTGAACTGAAATATTTTGTTTCATATTATGGAAATACGGTATATTGAAACTGAGATTCAACTTTTGTGGTACTCAGAGAAAAGAAAGTTAAAAATCATTTGAGAAGGTGGAAAATGAATATTAACTTAAATCTAAAGGAAGTGTTAGAGTGAATCATATGAAATTAGCTGTATTCAATTACTTTTTACCCGTAAAAACAGCAATATCATTTTGCTAAACCTGATAGAAGGAAGGAAATAATAAAAAGCAGAACTTTACAAGTTGTAATAAAACTGGAAACAAAGTTATAATGGTGAGAATCACAACCAAAGTTAGTTGTTTATGAATATTAATACAGAGGTTCTTAAAATGTAGTCTGAGGATCTTTGGATGCCCCTGAGTTCAAACTGTCCATGAGGCCAAAATTATTTTAATAATGATAATAATAATAATAATAGTGTGTTATTTTTCTTTTTTATCCTCATTCTCCCACAATTATACAGTAAATTTTTCCAGTGACAACATGACACAAAATATTGGAACCAATTGAAAGCAAAGGTGGATAAGAGAATCCAGCTGTCTCCTATTCAGTATGATATTAAAAAAGATTTGAAGTGTAAAACAATGTTATTCTTATCACTTAACTTTTTGTTTTGAAAAATATTGCTATTTTCATTAAAATAGAGGTATTTTTATAAAACTATGTTATTTTGTTAAAATGTAATAGGTTTTAAATTAATTAATTAATAATTTTAAATGATCATAATTTCAATGCCTAATATGGTAGTGTTGATACATACAGCTAACACAAACAAAAGTTCTTTAAGGCCCTCAATGATTTTTTTAAAGTTTATTTACTTATTTTGAGAGAGAGAGAGAGAGAGGAAGAGAGAGAGCGAGCACACGAGTGGGGAAGGGGCTGAGAAAGGGAGAGAGAGAGAATCCCAAGCAGGCTCTGTGCTGTCAGCATGGAGCCCAATGTGGGGTTTGATGAGGGGCTCCATCTCACGAACTGTGAGATCATGACCTGAGAGGAAATCAAGAGTCAGACGCTTAACCGACTGAGCCACCCAGGTGCCCCAAGTCCTCAATGATTTTTAAGACTCGAAAGGATCCTGAAAGCCACTGGACTAAAAAAATTGATTTACCACTGGTGAGATTGATCAAGGGAAAAATAAAAAAGAAGTCATGAACCTCTAATATCCAAAATAAAAAGGAGGTATAGATATTAAAAAGTAAAAAGATATTATAAACACATTTACGCTAATTCATTTGAAATTTTAATGAATTGACAAATTCCTAGAAAAACAAACTGAAACTGACAAAAGGAAGTAGATAATTTAAATAATTGTATATTTATTTAAACATTTAATTTAAAACCTTCTAATTTAAAACCTTCCTCTGGTATACTCAAAACCTCTAGGCCCAGGGGCGCCTGGGTGGCTCATTCGGTTAAGCATCTGACTTCAGCTCAGGTCATGATCATGCGGTTTGTGAGTTCGAGCCCTGCGTTGGGCTCGGTACTGACAGCTCGGGAGCCTGGAGCCTGCTTCAGATTCTGTGTCTCCCTCTCTCTGCCCCTCCCCTGCTCATGCTCAGTCTCTCTCGGTCTTTCAATAATAAATAAACGTTCAAAAAAAAAAAACAAAAAACAAAACTCTAGGCCCAGATAATTTTGCCAGTGAATTTTACCAAACAATTAAGGAAGAAATAACACCACTCTTAATTAACTCTTTGAGAGAATAGACCAAAAAGGAAAACTTGCCAACTTGCTTAATGAGACCAACATAACCTGGTACCAAAACCTCACAGGGACAACACAAGAAAGGAACATCACAGGCCAATCTCTTTCATGACAGATGCAAAAATCTTCAACAAAATATTAGTATATTTAATCCAGCCATGCATAATAGGTTAATAAATCACAATCAAGTTGATTTTATTCCAGGAATGCAATGTTGGCTTAATATTTGAAAATCAATAAATGTAATTCATTTATGACATTAATGGAATTAAGGATATCTTAAATATGCTGAGTTCAATAATGCAGAAAAACCATCAAAAATTTTAAAAATTCAATTATTAATGATACAAAAATAATACAACAATGCACTCTCAACAAATTAGGTATAGAAAGGAACTTCATTAACCTGACAAAAAGTTTACAAAATACCTACAGAAAACATCAAACTTAATTCGAGATATTTAAAGCTTTTCTCCTGAGATTAGAAATGAGATAAGAATGTCCACTGTCACCATTTATTCATGATTTTTCCGTAAGGCTTCACCAGTACAATGTTAAGGAAAACATGTAATAGGTATATATAAGCATTGGAATGAAAGGAAAATGATAAAACTACCATTGTTCACGGATAATACAATTGTATATACGTAAGATCCAAAAGATTCTTCAGAGAAAACATTAGCATTGTACTTATATAATTTCACTCTTGCATATGTATCCAATAAAAAGTGTAAATATGTGCAATATACCCACAAATGTTTATAGGAGAATTCTTTACAAGTCAGAAACTGGAAGCAGTCCATATGCCCATCAACAATATAATGGAAAAGTAAGTTGAGATATATTCATACAATGGAATACTAAACAACAACAAAGAGAAACAAACCAATGATAAATGCAACGGCATGGCCAACCTCAAAAGCATTATGTTGAATGAAAGAAGTCAGACACAAGAAGTATGTGTTGTACAATAATGTCTGTATGACCCTCAGAAACAGGCAAAACTAATTTATTGGGTTAGAAGTCAGAAGAATAATTACGATTTAGAAAGCAGAAAATATGACTAGGGTTTAAGGAGATTTCTGAGGTCTAGTAGTGCTTTATTTCTTGGTATAAATGGAGACGACATGGATATGTTCATTGTGTAAAAATTCATCAAGCTGAGTACCTATAAATTTTGTACTTTTCTGAACATATATATTGTATTCTGTATATATATTATACTTCAATAAAATAATTTATAAAGATGTTTGTACAAGACGTTGATGAAAAGATTTATTTTTTACCTGCACAGTCAAAAGATGTACTATTGAATAAGGAGGCTTAGAAAAACTTCAGGGCCAATGCAAAAATATTTTTAAGATAAATCAAACTGCTAAAAGAGTAATCATAATATAATTATATGATTTAGCTCAACATTATTACATAAGAAAAAAAATTTTGTTTTAGCATTGGAAACTTTGATTAAAATGTGAGCATATTTGGAAAATAATTCTATAGAAAATTATAAATGTAATAAGTCACTGTATATTCTAGGAACTATATAAAACATCATATTAGAAGCCTGGAAAAAAAACTGAATCTCAAATTAAAAAGACCTCCTACTGTCATGAAAGTAAGTTGTGGCTAAGTACAAAACAAACTAGACATAATTTTAGATGAGATCAGTAAAGTCCAAGAGATGGTAGGTCAGAAGTTACATAGGGCAAAAATATTATAGAAATAACTTTCAAGGGCCACAAAATCCAATAACAAACATTTTTATGACACAAAACTGTTCAAAATCAATCTGAGAATCAATGGAGCCAGGTCATCATCACGGAGCAAGTGTAAAATGAAGGAATAGCCACACAGAAAACCTTTTTTTCTTTCATCTTGATTACAGAATATTTTAGAAAATGTCTTACCTCTAAATTCCCTATTCTCAGTATTCTAACCTCTTCTCTTCCCCCACTACAAAATCTCCCCAGGTAATTTCTTTTCCCCAAATTTCAACCACCACCTCCTTGTGTTGATGTCCTCAAATCTCTATCTCCAGCCACCCCTCTTCTGAGCTCCAGATTTTTAACATTCTACTGTTATTTCTACTCAGATAATTCAAACACACAGCTCCCAAATGTCAAAAGCCAAACTCATGATCTTTTCCAGCAAACCCATTCTTCCTCCTCTGTTCTCATTTGCAGTTAGTGGTACCTTCCTTTTCCTAGTTAGCCAGTCTAGAATCTGCGACTCATCTTCATTTCCTTCTTCTCTCTCAACCCCCATAGCAAACCATCCCTCCATCTGTTGCTTCTACTTCCGAAATCATTTTCTCCTTTGAGAGATCCCCATCTCTCAGTTTTCACTACCATTGTCTCAGAGCAGGTCCCTGTTTATTATGTGTATAGACTATTCCAATAATCTCCTCCCTCCTAGGTTCTCTGCCTATTTCAAGGCCCATTTTCCATACTGTTACTGATATCATCTTTCTAAAATACAAGTCACATCAGTCCCATGCATTAAAACCTCCAATGGATTCTAGGCCCTGCTTTTGAGTCTCTAGATATGACAGACATGAGATAGCTCTCTTAAGTAACAACCTTTACAAAGAGATGCTAATCCCCACTCAACTGGCTCCCTTCCCATATACGTCTGTATTCAACAAGCAGCACAGAGAAGCAGGGAGTATAATCTTGAGCTCATCTTCTGAGCCCTCAAACAATATTTATCAAAAACTTTTCTAAGAGAAACCATGGATCAGTGCCTGAAAGAAATAAAAATAATTCACCCTTTTTTATAGTCCAAGTAGTCTAAAGCATAGTCTTGCATAGGATTTAGATCATCAGAGAGCTGGATACCTATTCTTTGTTGTAACGGTCCCCTGAAAGATAGGCTTTTACTGAATGCCACCTAATTGTAATGTGATCAACCTATACTGAACTACTATAACAAATTGCCCCTTGAAACTTGCCATTGTCAAGGAAACTGTTCCTTCCTCTTTATAAGGTTCCATGGGAGAAATTCATGTCTAGTCTTTTTAATATGTACTAATATATCTCTTAAGCAATTGGTTTGTTTGATCTTATACACACTGAATTGCAGGAAAAGTTAGAGGCAATGTGCAGATCATTATAGCATGCATTTTCACTGTCATTAGTGGCTCCAGTTTATGTCCCACCTTATTTTTCTTTTTTTCTATCAACTTTTAAGTTATATTATCTTGGATCCTTGTAAACTATCTTAAAGTCTTTCTGCAACAAGATGAAATAGAAGGAAATAACTAAATAACTAAAGTAAATAATGAAATAACTAAAGTAAATAACTACATAAACATTCAAATAAACAAATACCACATCCTGCTACCTCTCTTGTTTTATGCAGAATTGTCACAGCTGCACACCAAAATCATCTTTGAAGTTTCATAAATACTCAGATTCCCAAGCCTCTTTCCAGAATTACTGCACGAGGATCTTGAGGAAAGAGGCCCACAAATCAGTATTAAAATATGAACACAAAACTATACAGGTTGCTCCATAAAAGAAATAATTAATCAATTGGACTTCATCAAATTAAGAACTTTTTGAAAACTTCTGATAAGAGAATGAAAAGGTAAGTCACAGAGAGAAAATATTTGCAAATCACACATCAGATAAGATACTTGTAACCAGAATACAAAAAGAACTCTCAAAACTCAGCAGTAAGAATATAACCCAACACAAATGTGAACAGATCTGAATAACCATTTCATCAAAGCAAATATACAGATAGTAAATAAGCACATGAAAAGATACTGAACACCATTAGTCATTAGATAAATGCAAATTATAGCCACAATGCAAGTTAAAACCATATCTATTAGGCTAAAATGTAAAAACTGATCATACCAAGTATTACGATGTGAAGCAACCAGAACTCTCATACACTGATGATGGGAGTGTAAAATGCTATAGCCATGTTGGAAAACAGTTTGGAAGTTTCTTAAAAAGTTAAACATATATCTACCATAATGAAGGCATATATCCATACAAAGAGTTGTAGCTGAATGTGCATAGAAGTTTTATTTGTAAAATCCAAAACTGGAAATAACCTAACTGTCCATCAACAGGTGAATGAATAGACAGATTAGGGTATATCCATACTATGGAATATCACTCAGTAATAAAAGGAATAAACTACTGATACACACACAACATAAATCAATCTCAAAATGATTATGCTGAGTGAAAGAAGCCAGACAAAAAAAAGAGCATGTATACAAATGATTCCATTTACATAAAAATCCAGTGAATACAAACTAATCTATAGTGATAGAAAGCAGGTCAGTGGTGCCTAGAGATTGGGGGAAAAGAATGGGAAAAAGGAGGAATTACTTAAGAAACTTCTAGGGTGAAAAAGATGTTCATTATCTTGACTGTGAAGATGATTTCATGGGTGTATACATTTGTCAAAATTTATCAAATTATACACCCCAATAGGTACAATTACATTATATGCAATTATACCTCAATAAAATTGTTTTAAAACTATACAAATGATTTTGATGAGGAGCTAAGATGCAGAGCCACTGGTTTTCAGAATAAAAAGTGAACTCCTAGTATGCCATTCGATGATTTTGCAAACTTTCTACGCTTTTTCCTTCAACTCTGCCCACATCTTCCTTCTCCATCTGTTGAGTTTCTGCCCATTCTTCAAGAGCCAGCTAAAATGTCCCCACCTCTGTGATATCCTCCTTATTGCCCCCACCCAGCCTTAGTCCCTGTGTTCCTTGGTGCTCCGGTTACTCTTTGTATAAATAAACACACCGCATTTACAGTGCAGAGATTCTGTATTTTCTTTACATATTAGGTTCTGTGACTATCCTGAGCAGCATTTCTCAGCTCTTAAAAAGATCTACATTTTCTTTTGATAAATATTAGGATCTTAACCCTCAAAGCAATCCTTAACCCTGAGATTCCTTGCATCTTCTGCATATTACTACCAGTCCCAAATTATTATTCAAGCCTTACTTTCTGTCATTCATGTTATGAAATAATATATTTTTGTTATGATATGACATTGTAATATTGAATATGTTTTTTTCAGCTCATACATATTTCTCCCTCCCTCTGGTTACCCAGGAAGTTCTGACACATCCCTCTTTCTTCCAGTTGAGACACATCACACCAAGGAAGGGGAATGTGTCTTTTCCTTCTTTGAACCCTGATGTTGGACATACAGTAAATCTCAGTGAAGGTTTGCAAAAGATCTAACTGAACTGAACCTATATTTTGAGGAATAGAGAGAGACTATTAGGATACATAACAATAATTCATAAGCAGGTTCAGGACTAAGTGACAAAATACATTCAAATTAATCACTAGGATCAAGCAGGCATCCTCTCAAATATTTGGAAGACCTATAGACACTATGAAAATACTATGACGGTTTTCCAAAATGTGTAACCCATTGTGTAAATGTCCACTTTATGGTAGGATGAATTGTTATAGCGTCCAGCCATAAAATATACTTTTGAAAACAAACCAACAAACCAACTAACCAACAAACAGACAACATACAGGTTTTTGGATGAGAGTCAGGGAATAATAGGTATTAGAATAGATGTTTATTCCCATTCCCACAGAAAAAGGTAGGATTTAAGAGGGTTAGGTAATTATATTCTTCAAATTGGGAAGGAGCCAAGATAAAATTTCTGAGACGTAAAGCATATGGTTGTCCTGGCATATTCTGATTTTGCTGGAGCCTCAGAGGCAGCATGTTGTTGTTGTGGTGGACCTCCCACCTGAGAATAAACCATGATCAATTTTCTAAGTGTGTATTTCCTTAGAGCAGACACTAGGGCTTGATGTTGATTAAGTACCTGTGAGGAATAAATGGTAAATGCTTTCCATTCTTGAGTGGAAAAATGGGAGGCAGCTTTATAAGAGTCTTTCAAATCACGTTCTCAGATGGACAGAAAACACTGTTGAAAAAAACCATCCAGCTTCAACTTCTAATCCATGTGTGAGCATGGGACTTTAAAGCTTAGTCCAACTTCATGATAAATAAAATCTATATGTCCTAATTACCCTTTCGTTTCTTTTTCCAAAAATATTCCAAGAACTAGTTCTTAGAATCAAGATGTTGTCCTAATCTTTGACGTATTTTGTAAATAACTCACAATTTTCTTAAGGTTCTAGGTTTACAAAGAAAAATAACACAGAGTTCCTGCCCTCAAGTTGCTCACAATCTTTCCCCTAACTACCTCCAATAGCTGTTTTCTAGGCACCAAACAATCTAGGGGATATTTTCTTTTATTCTTACTTCCAGCTTCATGCCCATGTACTCAGGTTTTCAGCTATGCATAGCTGTTTGCTTCTGTCTTGCATAAGTCACAACTGTGTTGTGTCAAAGAGTGACTGGCAGTCAATGACCTTTCCAATCTTGGGTATAGCAGCTGGTTCATAGGAAGCCTGGCTCGACACACTTCTGTTTAATAAAAGAATGCTGTGTCTCTTACTCTACCCTGGGAGAATCTTCCAATTGCCACAGAAATGCTAGTGGAAAGGATTCTCTTGTGGGTCATGGGAGACTAGGGCTGCCAGAATACAATCTGGAAAGAAGAGATAGAAGGATTATTCTGCTCTTTAACAGAAGGATACCCTGCTGGTGAGCCAGGCTGAACATTATTATCCTCAATTATAGAGAAGATATTTTTCCTGTTACATGTTTTTCCTTCTAAGCACAGAACTCCCAAGGACATACTTGGCCTAATCAGAAGTAGGGGCTCAAATATAACAAATCGAAGGCAACTTCAGGAGGAGAATCATAGTGTTTTAATCAGCCCACAAGGTCTAATTCAAAACACCTGCTGCTTGACAATAACAGCCTTCTCGAGACAACACATCTTTACTTATTTCCTAGCTCTGATGGATCATATATGTCCAGCTTGTAAAACAACATTTATTATTCTAACTGACTTCAGGCAGAATGGAAGTGATAAAGAAAATAAATACATATGTAGGTGTAATGGAGCCTTTTTAGGCTCTAAAAAAAGAGAGAGAGAAAAATAAAACAAAACAAAAACCAAACAACATGTGGGATCTGAAAACCTGGCCAAATAGTCATATTCGTCTCTCCACAAAGAAAACCACTTCAAAAATGGATGGGATCTCTACACACAGTTGGAATAAAGCCAACATTGAAAAATTGGAGAATCAGGTCTGTTATAGAATTAGTTTGAGAAAAGTGTATTGCTTGCTCTTTGAGCCATTCAGCTTAATTAGTGCTATTTCCCCCTGTATTATTTCTTCAGGCTACCTCCCTGAAGAGCACTATATGAGCCTTCTGTTTTTTTCCTACAGCACTTCCATACTCAACCCCACTCTAAATGCCAGGACTTGGGCTGGCCCTAAAGTGCCATGTAGGTATTTGCTGAGCATAGGCTTTCCATGACCAGCACATATTCATCACCACACATGCCTTTCTATGCAGCATACATTGCATATACTAAATATATGTATCCAGAAATATTGGGATGAGATAGATGTGGGGTGACTTGTGAAGAGGTAGAGAAGGAAGGGATAGGGAGTTACATGTAAATGTCTATTATATGCCGGGCACTCTGCAAGATACTTTATAAACATTAGCCAAAGGCTTGCCTATCTCTTCTCCCATCTTACCCAAGATGTTCCATTTAGTAGGACGTTACTACTGATAGTATCATGCCCAGGTATAGCCACGCCAATTAGTCCCAGGCATGTCCAAGGGGTGAAAGGTAAGGAGAAGATAAGCACAAGGTCCAAGGAAAGGGTACATTTAACTTTCCCTGGTAGAAGTAAAAACTGTCTTTTCCGTTTTTTTTCTTTTTTCTTTTTAGAGAGAGAGAGAGAGAGAGAGAGAGAGAGTGCGCATGAGTAGGGGCAAGGGGCAGAGGGAGAGAAAGAGGAAGAGAGAAAGAATTCCAAGCAGGCTCTATCGTCAGTGCAGAGCCCAATGCAGAACTTGATCCCACGATGCTGGGATCATGACCTGCACCAAAATCAGGAGTCAGATGCTCAAATGACTGAGTCACTCAGGCACCTCAAAACTGTCTTATTCTTTATATCATTCACTTTTGAGAGGTATTCCAGTGGTACTACCTTTCATTCCTTTAGCATTATTAAAATGAGTGCTCACTCTAAGCACTGTAGTCTAGGAAAAAGTAAGTAAGACATAGTCTCTATCTTCAAGAAACACAGCCTTCTTGGGAGGCAGACAGACATGTAAACAATAGGAACAAAATAATCTGTGGGGTAAGTGTAATAGCAGAAGCAGTTACAAGATACAAGCAGGGAACAGAGGCTGGAGCAATCACTCTGCTTGGAGGAACTAGGTAAGCTTCTTGGAGGCAGTAGCATGTCCCTGACGTGAACTGTTAGTTCATTTATAACTGGAACCATAGTTCCAGTAAGTGACATTGCCACTTCCCCATATCCTGCTGAGATACTCCAGGTAGACCCCAGGATTCTGCTGTCTGTACCCCAGCTATAGCTCTCTGGAACAAATGCTCTCTGGGTACTGCAGGGAAGGAGAAAACTCTTTCTCTACCTTCTCATGCCCATTGACTGTGAATCTGCAATTTAAAGTGACAATAGATTAACAGTAGGAAAAAACAACTTATTTATTTGTATAATGTGCATACAGATAGGAAAACTCTGTGATGAGGAACTCAAAGAGTAGGATAAAATTTAGGGCTTACATACCATCTTATAGGTGAAGGGGAAGGGGAGAAAGACAGGTAGGGAAAAGCAAATTACTTGTTTTGAAAGATAAATGAGTTTTCATGAGAAAATAAAACAGGAGGTAAAGAGTTGGTGACAATGTTTGTCATTATAGGTATGGATGGTCTTTCCAGCTTCTACAAGGTCATAAAACTCCCTTGGAGAAAATATTTGAGATAGGTTTTATTCACATTCTTCCTTTTGAGAACAGATCCACTCTGAAGAGGAATTTACAGTAGCCTTATTTCCCAGAAATTGCTGCTTGTAGTCAGATAAGGGAAGTTCTGAGGCTTTTCTTCTACATCTGTTGAGTCTAATATGTCTTCAGCTTAAAATAATCTTTATACAAAAGTGACATACTTTGTGGCAGCATAGTTTGATCCCCATTAGCACCTACCCCAAAGCAGTCAATCTACCGGCATGTGTGTGTGTGTGCACATGTGTACATGCAGAGAGAATTGAGTAGTTAACCCAGAAAGCTCTTCCTTTACCTCTTCCTCATGTTCATTCATCCTTCAAACTACAGCTGAGTGTCACTTCCTTATACAAAGTCTGGCCTGACTTCCCTGACTGGGCCAAATCCTAGCACTAAATCCCCAGCACCATTTCACATTTGTAGTGTTGCTTTTATTTGTGCAGCTTCTGTTTGTTGGATTAGCACCTCACTCCCTTCTTCTCTATCTCCAGGGGGGCAATCACTATGTCTTTTGCTTCATAATTGTATATCTAGCATCTGGCACTGAACTGGAGACAAAGTCTATGGTCAATAAATATTTGGTGAGTGAATGAACTAAAGTGAAGACCAATCAAGGCAGAGTAGATCATCCCCCAAGCGGCCAGGGGTCAATAAGAAGATCCTAGAAAGGATCTGTGAAACAGTTAGAAGGGGCATTCAAAGCAAGACAGAGAAATCCCAAAGAAAAACTTTGGCCCGAGACTAAACAACATTGTCTTAGATTGGCTGGCATAGGAAATTCCTTTTGAAAATAATGAAATGTGCCTGCATTTGATAACAGAATTTGGGCATAAGAAAATATGGGTTCAAAAAAGTTCTGATCCTTTCTATAATACTAATCATATAAACTGGAAACTGTAAGTGGCAAATACATGAAAGACAACTCTTCAAAGATGATTTTTTAAAATCTGAACTTTTGAAAAAAAAAAATCTATTGAAAAAAAAAAATATGCAGCTTCTGGAGGAAAGCCCTGACAAACATCTTGCTGCAATAAGGAAAGACAGTGAAGTAACAGCTCAAAATTTAGGCCCAATTATACAAAACAAATGTCAGCAAACTGAAATGTTTTCAGATAATTGTATTCTTATAAACTGAAAATCATAAACTATATATGCAATTGTATTATAGTGCTCAAATTCAAGTCTCAGCATTGAAATCATACAAGGAACCAATGTTGTATTCAGGACACAGTCTTTAAAATACGCAAACCATCATGAAGACTGATGTTTCGAGTGGATTTCTTAATTTCTGAAAGTTTCATTTTCTTCATATAAACCATGAACATAGTTATGCTGCCTCTCAAAGTTGTAAAGATTAAATGAGACAATGTAGATAAAGAATCTGGCTGAGCTTATTAGGTTATAAGGGTTCCATAGGTGGTAATTACTGTTAAATAAATGAAATTCTCTCCTTCAAGCATTTAAAAATATTTCTTAAAAATCTATTTTCCACCAGATTTGCTCTTCAACTTCATTGAATTGATTTTTTTCCCATCTGTGAAAAGAATATTTAAATACATTCTTATTCCTCCCAGTCAACACTGGTGAAAATGTGTTCCTTAGGTACAGAGGAAAAAATATCTCCTTTTTCCTTCCTAGGTTCTTTCTCATACTAGAGGAGTTATTTCCTTCTTCCTCCCTTTTTCCCCTCTGCTTCTTTTGTGCACACCTAAGCTGGCTACTAAGCATGAGTTCACGCTCATTGATTCTCCCTCTCTTGGGTGTACAGAGCTGAGCTCATTCATTATTGAAGTAGGGCAGAATGTCATTTTTTTTTTTAGTCAGTATTTTGAAAGGATACTAAACTGGCGCTTACAAATTAAAAATCCATAAATATTACATTATATACATTTACTATTCTGTTTTAATATTTATAAAGTTCTTAATGCAACTCTCCTGCAAATAATTTATTTTCCTAGAGTGCTATGTTTTAGAAAAGGTTTAGCATATTCCTCCATTGTCCTTTTTTTTTTTTTTTTTGGCTTAAAATTAGGCATCTTCTGGATGCATACACTCTTCCACTTAAATGAAGCAAAGGAACCACTAGAATCTTAGATTCATTTTCTGTCCCCTAATTTGAACCTTACAAGTTTTGATTTAGGCCATCTGGAGAAACTTGAATTGTTTAACACTAGGATTTATATGATTCTGTAGCAAGACATTTTTTTAAAAAAGAATACATCAAGATAGAATAATCATGGTAACATATATACATTTTTTATTAGTAAAATCAGAGTACACATTGGTAGCACAGCTTCATGTTTTGAAAACAAGTTTAATTACATTGACCGCTTAGCTTCAGATAAACTTTAATTTTTTTTCATATTTATTTATTTTAAGAGAGCAAATATGTGCACGCATGTATGAGCACAATGTGGGGGAGAGGCAGAGAGAGAGGGAGACTGAGAATCCCAAGCAGGCTCTGTGCTGTCAGCACAGAGTCCAACCTGGGCCTCCATCTCACAGTGAAATCATGATCTGGGCTGAAATCAAGAGTTGGAAGCTTAACGGACTGAGTCACCCAGGCACCCCCCCCACCAAAACTTCTTAAAAAGGGGTATGTGTTTACCACGAATTCCTTAGTCTAAATTTTCATGTCCCTATATCATTTTGTTTCTCTATGCAATAGTCAATTAAGCAGAAAGTAAATATTTGAATAAAAAAAGTCAGTCCCATTATGGAATGTCTTAAGGAGGGTGCCTCTATGAAGTTTTGAAGAGACCTAAATAATCATTTGCATTTTAATGCAAACCTTCAGGAATCTTGGAGAATTTTTAATGCCTAGAATTTGCTTATGATACTGCTGGTGCCTAATGTGTATGTTGATTACAGCCTCAATAGATCCTGACTTGCATCCTCACCTCCACGAAAATGCTGAATCTTAACTTATCATCCTCTCATTTTGTTTTTAATATGGTGAGAAGCAAGTCACTGACTGGTTACTTAAATAACCACAGCTAAGGCACAAGATTGTGTTTCATCAAGTAATACAGACATGACATAAAGCATGATCAGAGGGAAAGGTCTCAAAAGAAATTTAAATTGTATGCACTGATGTAATGACTTACAATATGAAAAAGAATGATTCATACTCTCAAGAGATACTAAAATTGTACAAATGTGAGCACCTGAAGCACATGGAATTTTATCTTTTGGTACGTGATATATTTCAAGTGCCTAGAACAGTTTCTGGCATATGCTAGGTGCTCGGTAAATATATACCAAGAGAATGAACAATCAAGACAATATAGATGAGGAAGTGGTATCATTTCTAGTAGATCCCTGATCCAAGATTATCTTAGTGCTCTCCTATGAGTACATCTGCCTTGACTTCTTCTTTTTTTTTTTTTTTTTAATTTCATGAACTAGTGTATCCTGGGATCCTAAGGAAAATAAACACAGCACAAGTAAGTTTATTTTTATTTATTTTTTCCTTTTTAATTTGAGAGAGAGAAAGAGACAGAGAGCACATGAGCAGGGAAGAGGAGCAGAGGAAGAGAGAGAGAATCTTAAGCGCTGAGTGTGGAGATGGATGTAGGGCTCGATCCCATGACCCTGGGATCATGACCTGAGTCAAAATCAAGAGTTAGACACTCAACTGACTTAACCATCCAGTTGCCCCATAACAGGTAAGTTTAAATTAGCGAAAGAAATTATGGTACCCATGACCTTACAGAATGTGGTGCTAGGAACCCAAAGGAAAAATTTAGGATAGAGTACGTGAGATGGGGCCCTAAGGACACGGGTGACTTCAGGAAAGAAAAAGCAGGCATCTAAGACAAACATTATCTTCTAGGTAATTTTGCCCAGGGTTACCTGGATTCCTACACCACAAGAAAAATGTGTTTAAGCAAGTAGAATACAAAAACATACTGAGGAGGTCTTCTACCTATACCTATTGGTAAAACTACTGGATGAAAAAAGACGAAATAGGCATTCATTGGAGAGAGTTTGTTTTGATCTTAGGCCAAAGTAATTTTGACTTACTTAAAAATAACACCTTGGGGCGCCTGGGTGGCGCAGTCGGTTAAGCGTCCGACTTCAGCCAGGTCACGATCTCACGGTCCGTGGGTTCGAGCCCCGCGTCGGGCTCTGGGCTGATGGCTCAGAGCCTGGAGCCTGTTTCCGATTCTGTGTCTCCCTCTCTCTCTGCCCCTCCCCCGTTCATGCTCTGTCTCGCTCTGTCCCAAAAATAAATAAAAAACGTTTAAAAAAAAAAATAACACCTCATCTATTCATTAAGGGCACTGAAGTTTTGAAGAATCAAATATGTGACTTCTTTTCTTTTCTTTTTTTTAACGTTTATTTATTCTTGAGACAGAGAGAGACAGAGCATGAATGGGGGAGGGGCAGAGAGAGAGGGAGACACAGAATCCGAAGCAGGCTCCAGGCTCTGAGCCATCAGCCCAGAGCCCAACGTGGGGCTCGAACTCACAGACGGCGAGATCGTGACCTGAGCTGAAGTAGAACACTTAACCGACTAAGCCACCCAGGCGCCCCTATGTGACTTATTTTCATTGGCTGTTCCAGAACAGATTTTTATTTTATTTTATTTTATTTTATTTTATTTTATTTTATTTTATTTTATTTTATTTTATTTTATTTTATTTCTTTAATGTGTATTTATTCTTGAGAAAGAGAGAGACAGAGTGCAAGTGGGGTAGGGGCAGAGAGAGAGAGGGGGAGACACAGAATCCAAAGCAGGCTCCAGGCTCTGAGCTGTCAGCACAGAGCCGGATGTGTGGCTCAAACCCATGAACTGTGAGATCATGAGCTGAGCCAAATTCAGATTCTTTACCGACTCAGCCACCCAGACACCCCAGAACAGACTATTATAAAAGAAATATTTATAACAAGCATACATCAGAGCAGCATTACCTAAAAGTAGGAGCTAAAGTTGAGGACTGGTCATAATCCAATCTCTATCAATTAAGATGATACCAAATATAAGTAACTGCTAACCTATGGAACCAAGATACTAAGTCAATGTGATTAGTAAAATCAGGGTCCAATATCAAATTATCTCTTTCTCTTTTAACTTTAGATAGAACTCATGATATCTAGCAGTTTGTAGATGTATGCTGCCAACATTTTATAACCAGAATAATTACACAGTCCTTCAACACACAGTGCAAACAAGCGGTATAATTTTCCAGACCATGATGTTCCAGTAAAATCAAGTATTATAAAAAACAAAAATGAGTGCTATGTCATTGATGGGTATGACTCTCAGGACATTAGCCAATGCACTTTCCAGTAAGGAGTCTGATCAACAGATGTAATGGGAAACAGGAGAATTCGTCTTAGTAAGTTGTCCAACTTCATATTTTTACACTTGAGAGAAACATATGGTTCAATACTTAGCAGACTGAGCAGTAGTGGGAGGCCTGTGAAAATTGTTTGCAGCCACAACTTGGAGTACATCTCTAAGGCTTCTCTTAGAACTCTCTTAAGGACTTCCTTTCTTCCTAATGCTAAATACAGATACAGTCTTATTTTATTCACGTGTACCATTATTCCTTATAATCATCATATTATTTAAAGGACATTTCTATTTTTACAAACAAAACAAAATAGAAACTACCATAGCTCAGTTGTTCAGTTATGCAACTGATTAAAAAAAAAATCTTGCTTTCTCTTTGTTATCACTTTTTGTTATACCAATTCTGCAAATGGGTTTCAAAAATGATGACTAGATGCATACAGATGCATACAAGTTCTATCTGCCTTGGTTACCTTCACATTTTCCAATCTCCTTTCTTTCTGTGCAATCATATTGCCTTTGGCTCCTGGCACTGCAAACTTCAGTATCACACACATCTAAGGAGTGTGCCTGTAATTCTGACCACTCAGAACTTAAAAATAGATTCTCATATAATAACCACCACAACAAATAGGGAAATAAAGACAAAGACAAAACAACAACAACCAACAAAATAAAAACAAACAGCATGGGGCAAAGGTAGGGGAGAGGGGGTGTGGTGGGAAGGGAATGCCAATCTGGGTGTATGATACAGGATTCCAGCAATTGGCATGGAGATACTGTGTCTAATACTAGGACGGATGCAAGAATAAATCACAGAATATGGAAACCTAATTCCTTGTCTATATTATCTCTTGCATCTCATTCCCCCAGAACGGGGGCCAGGCCTGGGGCAGAGACTGGGTCTGTTTTAGTTTCTTCTTTATTGACAGAAGTAAATCCTGTGAAGCTAATGAAGTTTAAGCTTTAGGACCCCTCATTTTTATGAGCCTAGGAGGGACCTAGCAATGTGTTCCCATGTCAAATGCTACTGTAATATTTGCAAAAGTAATATATTCTAACTGTAATCACAATCAAAGTGAGAATATTCCCACTAGAGCTTCTCACACTTTCAGTCATGGTGTAGTATTGGAGTAACTGCAAATAGAGATGGCTAAGGGAAAGTTGAGTTGGAGATACACCTAATTTGGGTTTAGTGGGAATGTTCATGTGGTTTGTGGTAGTTAAGTTTTTGCTGATCATCTGAATGTAGAAATGGCTCCCAGGAATACCCCTAACTCAACCATGACATCAAGTGTGTCAAGACCCTAATGCAAAGTAGCCAGAGGTTGAAACATGATGTGAACATGTGCTATAGTAGCCAGCACGGAAGTATATGAGCAGTGAAGGAGAAACTAAGTTTGAAATGTATGGAACCAGGAGTTAGCCTGGGGAAAATTCTCCTAGTCATTAGATGTACATAATTCCAAGTGGAAGATTTAATTCTCATCAATATTTAGTGAAGTTCTCTTCCATATAGAATGCACTTAACAATGTCACTTGTATAATTATAAATGCACTATACACTTTTTCCCATTTTAATGAGAATCAGGTGAAACAGAATTTCTCATTATCCCTGTGTTCACGGGGAACAAACCTGTAGCAGTATTACAAACAGTAAGTGCACACTTACTGTAATACTGTAATACTACAGTATTACAAACAGTAAGTGCACACTTAAACACTACATAGTGTTTCATGCATCTCAAAGTATTATCACATGAACACCAATAAAAATTTAAATTGCCTGCTGATTTGATATAAAATACTGAATCAATAAAGATAACATAAAACTCAAAGATACCACTACAATGGGCACATCAATGACAATTCAGAATATTAAGATTAGCCTCTGTACAAGAAGATTTGAAATGCCTCAAATCTTACTGCTTACATATGAATGAATCTTGATAGAAGTTCCCCCAAATCCTAAAAATTTATGTGACATTGCTAACAATTTAAAATTTTATTTTTGATTAACCATGCTAGAGGACTCTCCATCATTTCTATAGAAAAAAATTTACAAAATTATTATTGTATGAAGAAACTACCAAAGAGTATGCAAATGAAAAAACAGGAGAGAAGTATTACAGAGGTTTGTCAGGCAATAAATTAATAAAGATTCTACAGTATATTATTTTTCTAGATTTTTGTAATCCTAGTGGTATTTATCAGCTTTTAGAAGCTTAAATTTGTCATGATTTCTTTTCTCTATTTTCATACCTGTTTTTGATATGTAATTTAGTATTTTTTCTTTTCTTTTTTTTTTTAACATTTATTAATTTGTGAGAGAAAGAGAGAGAGAGTGCAAGAGGGAGAGGGGCAGAGAAAGAGAGGGAGACACAGAATCCAAAGCAGGCTCCAGGCTCTGAGCTGTTACTACAGAGCCTGACGTGGGACTCAAACTTACGAACCGCGAGATCATGACTTGAGCTGAAGTTGAACACTTAACCAGCTGAGCCACCCAGGCACACTTAGTATTCTTTTTCTTAAAGGGGGCCCTCAAATTATATAAGCTTAGGTCACATAAAACATGGATCTGCTTCTACCCAGTGCCTGGCTCAGAACTGCCACATTAGATGTTTTTTGAAAGAATATATAGGAATTGCTATCACCCTGAAGGTAGTGACATGATACACAGCTTGTGAAGGATGGACCAGGCAATGCTAAGGTTGTTTAGCAATCCAGCTTCCAAGCTTGACCAAGTTTGGGAACTGTGGTGGTACCACACCTGACAGTAGAGATCCTGAACCTGCTGAGTGAGAAGCCAAAATGTAAGAGGCAAAGAAAATTAGGCTGGAGCCTGTCATATTGTTTCATGGTCAAGAAACAATATTTTTCCTTGTGCTTTCATTCTTGAAGGGTGTTGAAATTAATTAAAATAAATTCTTCCTACCTCCAAGGAATATGCAAATTAAGTTTCATGTGTTTGGAAATTTATTCCTTTGAATTATGTTTCCCATTTGGAGAAAATGGTTACTCTTCCTTCCCTTTAAATGGAATAATGTGAACCATATGTAAGTGGAATTACATCAGGTCCCAAGATATCAATGTTTGGAAACGACTGAAGTCTTTCACACAGTCTCAAGTTAAAATACCTTTCTTGAGTAAAATGCATACTGTGACCCGATATTGATATTCATGTTCCTACTTGACAATATTCCCATTCTAAAACAATGTTTAACCTCAAAATTTCTGGAGTGCTTCATTTGCATCAAATGCCAGAAGTCTAGGAAGCTCTATTAACCAAAGACAAAGCAAAATCTAGATACATGGTTAGGCTAAATTCTTCCTGATGGAGCTGCTTCTGAGGTGCCAGCACCTAGGATTAGACCCCCCCCCACCAGACCAGGTGCAGCTTGGTGGGAGAGGTGGGGGTAGGCAGTCCTCTCTTGAGGTGCTGAGGGAAAGTTGTTCTGAATTTTGACACTCAGAGTACCAAAAGGGAGGAAATAGAGAACCCAGAGGAAAGCAGTTTGAATGCCCAAGAAGGCAGAAAGTCAGCATCAGAGAGGCCCATCAGCAGTAACAGAACTTCAGTCACCTGCCTGGTGTTCAGGGACAGACCCTGAGGAGTGACAGTAGAAACTGATAATAACAAAACAGGATTCTGGTTGTTGAAAATACAAAGTCAGATACCAGCCACAGGGAAGCAAGCCAGAAACTCAGTTAACCAAACTGATGCACAAGTGGGTCTTGGAGGGTAAGACAGAGACTTGTAATCAGAACTTGGGCAAGTAATCAGAGCTGGGCTAGCAAGAAAGATAACTTGATGCTGAATCTCACAGCATTAGGAGACAGCCTCATAAATGTCTGTCCTCAAGGTCTAGATTAGACAGCAAGGTAAGCTGAGCTCATGGTTAAGACCAAGAAGCCTTTGCTGAGGGAAGAAGAGGAGTGCAAAGACTTGGAATCCAGCACGACCTGACTGATGATAATGTAAATGAAGGCCCTACCTATGTACAAAGCTTTTGAAATAAGCCATCAAAAGAGAGCATATATATAAAACTTAACAACAAAAGGAAGATAACATGAATCTTTTAGACTACTTTTAATAAAAAGAAGCCCTCTTAGTAAGGAGAAATATTTTTTTAGTGGAAATAAGAAATAATTAGTTTTTGGGAGTTTTTTTGTTTTGTTTTGTTTTGTTTTGTTTTGTTTTGTTTTGTTTTGTTTTAGTATACATTCTTTACTTTTCATGTACACATACTACAGGATAAAAGAAGGTGTCAATACAAACTGTAATTAGGACGTTTTCTTTTTTCTTTTCTTTTTTCTTTTTTTTTTTTTTTTAAGTTCAGGAAGCATTCAGTTAGGACAAAGAAAGCAGCTTTCTCTTCCTGAACACTGATTTAGCAATTGCTTGATGTGAATGCCTCACCTAGGAAGCTGCTTGGCACAGTTTTTTCTCTTGACTCATTGCCTGATACCAGGGAGATGGCTGTGCCAATCCTGAATGTCACTGGGATTCATCATTTACTCCCACATATCATGGCTCAATTCCTGCCTTAGTATTGCAGTTCCTTTATAGGAGGGAGCCTTATATTGGACCCCAGTCCTCTTGGCTGGGCAGCAGATCTCTCTCTTGATTTGAGTCCTAAAGTATTGAATCCTACTTCCTTCAGCTTCTGACTGGGATTCTTCTCTGAAGATAAGGATAACCCTAAACCATGGAAATGGTACCTGCTTATCTTAGAGCATTACTTACTGCCTGAACATTTGCCTGGAATAACACTGAAACTGGCACCTTCCCACTTCAGGTATTAGGGAGAATCTCCATGGTGTGTTGTGTGGAATTAAAAAAACACAAAGATTTGGAACCTGACAGATATGGGGTTGATCTCAGCTTGTTATTTAATTTTAGGTAAGTCACTGAGCTTCTCTAAGCCTATTTCCTCATCTATAAAAATGAGGATAGTGATTCCTACCCACATGACAAATGTGAAATTTAAATAAGATAAATAATGTAAACCATTTACTATAATGTGTGCATGTAAAAGCTGCTTAATAAATGATAGCTATTGTGATTACTAGGAAATATAAGAAAAAAATGAAATCAATTCATCCAACAAATGTTTATTAAGTGACTAGTTGCCAAGTATTTTACTAAGCTCTGGAGGGAAGTACCAGGGAGAAGACGACATGGCCTTCTAAGTTCCAGGTATTTGCACCATCAGCATCTCCACCATACACATATTTGCTGCAAGTATTTTCACCACAAACATGTTGGCTGTATAAATAATGGGCTGTAAAAGCAATTTTGCCTTAAAAGATAAAAAAGTAACTGGTTGACAGTTCAGTTTGACTGTTTGTTGGTTACATCAACTGGTTGACACTCTGATTTCATTTCTCCATTGAGGCAGTACTCCCAATTTTATATTATATATATACCTTAGCTCTCATAATGGTCTATACAGTGACAAAGTTTTGAAATCACATTTTTCCTATAGAACTTTGGAACTTTTGTCAATGGACAGGTGACAATATATCAAGAACAAACAAACAGTGTAGAAAGTTTTCATAAAGCAATACAAGGTTACAAATATGCATCCCAGTATTTGGAAACTGACACCTGTCTTAATGAATGAAGAAATGTGAGCCACACACACACACACACACACACACACACACACACACACACACAAGTGCAGTTGCAAGCAAAGAGACAAAGCAACAAGCCCCCCACCTCCAAAAAAAAAAAAAAAAAAGAAAGAAAGAAAAACAAAAAAAGGTATAATATTGTGAATCTGAAGATTTTGCTTAGGTACAATCTACAAAATAAACTCAGTTACTTTTGCAGTATTGTCATGAATCTACACTAGACATTTGGAACATATTTCAATATTTTGTATTTTGCAATAAGGTCATTAATTTTGTTACTCGCTTTTATTTTTTCAATGCTCATTTATTTACTCTGTGAGAGAGAGAGTGCATGCTTGTGAGTAAGTGGAGAACTAGGAGAGTGAGGGAAAGAGAGAATCCCAAGCAGGCTCCACACTGTCAGCACAGAACCCATTGCAGGGCTTAATCTCTCAAACCATGAAATCATGAGCTGAGCTGAAATCAAGAGCCAGACACTTAACCCACTGAGCCACCCAGGCACCCCATAATTTTGTCACTCATTTTAAAAGTTTCATTATGTTCTTTTTAACAAATGTCTCTCTTATTTTTTGTGATTTATCTTTTATGGCAAAACTGCCTTACAGTCAATTATTTATGCAACGAAATGTGGCAAAAAAACCAGATACAGGTCCCTCTAGTGGGGACAAAGCACAAGTAAATAGAAATCTTCAACACAATTTGTTGTGGATAGTACAATGACAGATGTCAGCTCAGGGTGATATGATATTCGTAGGACAGACATCTAAAATGGAAGAGATGATTCTGGAAGAGCATCCTAAAGACGAGTTGATTAAGAGGAAAAGGGGATGGAAGGTGCCCCTGGCAGAAGCCTGAAAAAGTTTGGTGGATTTGGGAAACTGTAAATAGATCATCAGTGTGGTTGGAATACAAATGGGGAGTAGGGTGACGATGCAGTGAGGGAAATGAAAAGGTGAGTAGGGGTCTCTCCTGATGGTCTTTGTGGCTTGGCTAAGGAGTTTAGGATCAGACCTAAGAGCTGTGAGTGGCTGCTGATGGGTTTAAAGCAGAGGAGCAAGGTGATCAGATTTACATTTTAGAAAAAGCACTCCAAAGATCTGAATAACACTGAAAACAAAAGTAGAACCACTACTGGAAAAGCCTACGTGCTACTCAAGAAGGATGTCCCTCTCTTCTTAATTTTGTAACATAAATGTCATGCCAAAATGTTTCTGAAGGTCTTAGGACAATAGAAAAATTTATTTATTTATTTGTTTGTTTATTTAAAAACCTTTTTTTTGAGTTTATTTATTTTGAGAGAGAGAATGGGGGAGGGACAGAGAGAGAGAGGGAGAGAGAGAATCCTAAGCAGGCTCTGTACTGTATGTGCAGAGCCTGATGAGAGGCTTGAACTCACAAACTGTGAGATCACAACCTGAGCCAAATTGACTGCTTAACCAACTGAGCCATCCAGGTGCCCCAGGACAATAAAAAATTTTTTAAGTAAAATGTCTTTTACTGTGAGCATCTTGAGTTTTTTAAAAACAAAATTACACATCTTCAAAGATGATTAAAATGAAATTCTAGGATCCCTATACATGCTCCCAAATCTATGGTTTTAACACCCTGGGGCCCTAATAGTCATAGGTCTGACTGAAAATGACTTTATAAATGGAGATTCTATTTAATGTGAAATACTTAGTTTTCCAAGGATTAGCGTAGCGCTATATCTACACCAAACTCTATAAATGTTATTGACAATTTAAAATTTTAAATTCTTAAAATTCTCAAATTTGTAAAATACTCAGTACTTTCATAGTTATATGAATGTGTGACATTTCCATTTTCAGGATGCTGGCAGGAAATTTAATTTTTGAGAAATGATTGTAAAATAACTTAAGGCAACAGAAGTATAATTAAGGGCATCTGCTGAATCATACATATAAAAGGAATATTAAGTAAAAAATGTGAGATATTGGTTGTTGAAGCTTCTATTTCACATGGGGCCATGCTGGCCAGATCATACCAAAAAGGCACACTCCAGTAAAAGTCTGGCTCTGAATTGTCCTGTTTCATGTTTGCATTTCAACATTTATCTTTTATCCCTAATGTTGGTTTCCACTGTGCAGTAGACACTGAGGTCATCTCTTCAACATCCCACCTCCTGATATTATGCATCAGTCATATGGTTTAAGGAACTGACTTGGGCAACTGAGGCAGGACCTGATAAATCTGACTCAATCAATAAAATCTGATCCCTCTTGCCTATAATTAATTAGTGTAGGAACCAATGCTTAAACCAGTCAGCATATGGTATTCCTTTAAAAACAGGCTGGTTTAGGAATAGGCACATAACTGTGTATCTAGGCCAATGAGACATGCCAATAAGATTCCTTGGAGACTTCTGGGAAATGTTTTCTCACTCTTAAGTGAGAGTCATTAGGGGAAAAAAGGCATTTCTTATTTTTAAACAAAAAAGCCCATAGCTCCAATTGTTACTACCATCCCATGACCACAAGGAAACCACCTTAGGATAGATCTGATATTATCCTGGGTCCTTGATAAAATTGTTGAAATGAGTTTCAACCAAACCCGAAGCTCAGTCTACCTCTGAACTTCAAATTGTGTGAACCAATAAAGTTCCTTACTGTTTAAGTCACCACTTTGAGTTGGGTTTCTGTTACTTGTAGCTGAAAGCATTCTAAGTGATGCAATTTCCTACCACTTTTGCCTATCACCTTTGTTTTAATCAGATGCACCAACTGGCTTATCTTTCTTAGATTTAGCCATCAGCACTCTTCTATCTAGTCATTTATAGTGAACATTTTGGTTGTCTACCCAGTATCTGTTCCTGGCTTCTTCCATTAGACATTATGATGCAGGATAGGTTGTACAAACCTAGTGCATCCATAAGAGCTAGCCTGAGGTCACAGACAATATGCTGAAAAAGACAAAACAGAAAAATGAGGGAAAAAATGAATCCTTGAAAATGTTATCTAATTGCTGGAATACACTATTTTCAGCCTCCGTTTTATGTGACTAACAAATGTTCTTATTGTTTAAGACAATATGAGTTGGGGCATTCTGTTGTTTGAATTTGAAAACAACTGAACTGACAAAGAATTTGCTACCAGAATGTGGGATGCTACAAATAACAAACCCCAAATTGTGAAACTGGATGAATGGAAGTGGTGAGAATAGTGAGAATCCCACCATTCTAGACTGAGAAAACTGTCACTCTTGTTCTAGGGTAGAATTAGTATGTGTTGGCTACTTATTATGGTTTTCACTAAAGATCTTAACAAAGAGGGAAGCTTAGGCTGCAAGCAGAGAAGGAAGGCTGTAGTAGGTAATGATCTTAGTTGTCGAAGTTCCTCCTAATGATCTTCTGCTAAATAATCTACATTGGACAAAGGCAGCTAATTTTATGTCAAATATAGGATAACAGATGGGACTTCTTTACCTAAATACATTGTTTTCAATTTCACTGGGGGCAGAGGTTATCAAAATGTGGACCAGGGGAATGGGCAGATCTTAGAGACATATCTGTGGCTAGAAGACTCTTCTCAGACCCAAAGACTATGTTTAGACGAGCTCTCTAACTATATTTACTGGTTTGTGGAATTGGCCAAAAGAAAAGAAATCAGGAGTCACTAAGGTTTTTTGTTTGTTTTGTTTGTTTGTTTTTGGAGAGAGAGAGGGGGTGCAAGTGAGTGAGGGGCAGAGAGAGAGAGAGAGAGAGAGAGAGAGAGAGAGAGAAGTGGGGCTCATCTGATATGGGGCACAAGGAGTCACTAAGTTTTTAAGAGAATTGGCTGACAAAGAAATTCTAAGCCTGGCCAGTCCACAACAATGAACAATCCTGTGATAGTTCAATCCCTAAGACATTCCCAGTCTCCCAAACTCACACCAATAACAAGTGCTAAACTCTCCACTATCTGTCTCAAAAGTGGCCATAGAAGATAATGAACAAGGAAGATGTTCCCAAAGGACAGAATTAAGGGCATGGAGGACAATGGATTCTCCTAGAAAACAAGAATCAGAGGCTACCAGATTGTCTGACTAAGGAACTCATCACTACCAGGGAAGGCAGGACTCTCTCTTCTTTCTAACAGGACATGATATAGGCTATAGACCAATGTCCACTGAGTGCTGTTTCCCATTCTCTCCTTCTCAAATGAAAGTTTTAATTGTACTTATCCAATTCTTTTTCCATTGTTGTATATTGAAAATGTTTGGAATGGAAAATGTATGTTTAAGCAATGAATCCCTGGTTCCCAAGGAGCCATGTAGACCTGGCAGAGAGCTCTTGGCCTTGGAGCTGGATATGGTTACTGAGTGAGACTCTGGGTTGTCTCCCATTGGGGAGATAATGAATGTGTCTCATGTAGGTTTGGACATTTTTAAAACTGTATGTGTGGGAAGAGGGAGGTATGAAACTTGACTTATTGTATGTAATACTGTTGGTTGTTTATGGCACATCAGTTTCCTCTTCTTACTGTAAGAGCCCTACTTTTGTTTAGGTACCCTCTCCCTTCTATGTGTTCATGTACATCAGGAGAGACTGGTCTCATGTCCATTCCTAAGACTAGTCTAGGCCAATCATGATTGTCTTATTCCCCTGCTGGTAACTCTTTTAGACAAAGGTGTGCTGAGAAATGCAACATTGAGAAGTTTGCTAGAACACTTCTGGCAAAGATTTCTCTACTTTTTACAAGAGACACAAGAAAATCATACCTTCTCTCTGAACCTTATCATGTCAGGTTATGATGCATGGACCTGCTGCAGCCAGGTCCATGTGGGATGGCTCTCAGAGGAGAGCTTTATACTAAGTATGAAACTGACATACTTAGCAGAGGAAAACAATGGAAAGAAACAGGGTGTTCAGACACTGAATTAAACAGTTTCATTGTCTCTTACCTCAAAATTTCTTGTTATTTGTAATAATAAATATCTTTGTTGCCTAAGTCTATCTGAATTGAATATGTCTTTTACTTGCTGTTCAAAGCATCCTCACTATCTCTGTTTCACCCTTTGAGTGCTATTTTCAACTGATTAATATTTCATAATGCAAACTTCCCTAGAGGCAGTTCATTGAAGGTAGAGCCTGGACACTAACCTAGACACTATATTCAAGTGTACTTTTTGGAGCATGAATACATTTATTCAGTTGTACCATGCAGATATTAATTCAGACTTTAGTCTTTGATTTGTGTCCCCCTTCCTAAATTCATATGCTGAAGTTCTAACCCCCTACTCTCTTAGAATGTGACCTGATTTAGAGATAGGATCTTTACAGAGGTCATCAAGTTAAAATGAAGTCATTAGGGTAAATCCTACTCCAATATGACAGGTGTACTTATAAGAAGAGGAAATTTGGACGCGGATATGCACAGGAGGTAAATAATGTGAAGAGACATGAAGAAGATAGACATCTAGAAGCCAAAGAGAGAGGCCT
Source organism: Lynx rufus (assembly GCF_022079265.1). Taxonomy (NCBI): domain Eukaryota; kingdom Metazoa; phylum Chordata; class Mammalia; order Carnivora; family Felidae; genus Lynx; species Lynx rufus. The sequence continues at coordinate 81,863,552 of NW_025814896.1, forward strand.
GGAGCATATTATTCCCTCACAGGCTTCAGAAGGAAGCAGTTCTGTCAACACTTTGGTCCCCAGACTTTTAGCCTCCAGAACCGTGAGACAATACACATCTGCTATTTAAGCCATTCAGTTTATAGTACTTTGTTACAGCAGCCCTAGCAAACTAATACAGTCAGTGTCTGTGCCATTTCTTCGAGGAACTAGAAGATGTTTTTCTTTCTTAACAGATTAAGCAAAAAAATAAATAATAATAATAAAAGAAAATAGCCTATCCAACATTATAATGCAATTTATTAATTTATCATTTTATTTGAAAAGCATTTATTTAACAACTACTCTGTCTCAAGACTTGTTAAATGTTAGATTCACAGAGATGAATAAAGTACTTACTTTCTTGAACTTATGATGAGCACCGAGTGTTTGTATGGAAGTGTTTAATCACTAAATTGTACAACTGAAACTAATATTACACTGTATGTTAACTAACTAGAATTTAAATAAAAACTTAAAAAAAGTATATATGTATACATATATATGTACTTATATGTGTGTGTGTGTGTATATATATATATATATATATATACACACACATATATATATATATGTACTTACTCCCTGTTCTCAAAGAGCTCAATAAAATAGCTGTGTAGTTACATTTAAACTAAGATAAGTTATTCTCAAATACTTTAGAAGAAACTATAATTCAGTAAGTCATATACCAATTGTAGGTCATTCTATGTGTACACTAAAGCAGATTTCTGTTATAAATGTTCATGATAAGTAAATGTTATGCTTATGAGAGGACTGAAGTTGCATTAATCTTAAAATATTTGACAATTCAGATTGGCTTCTATAATTAATCTTAACTGGTGAAGTTTTATTTAAAAGATTTACAATGAACAAATTTTAAGAGTTGCTCAAGACTATCAGTAAAGTTCCCAGGATGTGGAGATTATAAAGGAAGAAGGGTGGTTAAAATATGAAGGGGCACCTGGCTGAGTCAGTCAGAAGAGCCTTGCAACACTTGATCTTGGGGTCATGAGTTTGAACGCCTTGTTGGGTCTAGAGATTACTTTAAAAAAAAACCTTAAAGTAATATGAAAAATATGGCCTTTATCTTCACTTAGATAGTCTAACAGAATACTTAGATAACAAAAAAGATATAATTATGCCTACAAAGTAAGGTGTAGGGAAAGAAAATATAAGTGATGAAAGAAAGCTAGCATTAGGAAGGGATAGCCTTGGAAGGCTTTCTCTGTAGAAAGTGATAAGTTTGGGGTGCCTGGTGGCTCAGTCGGTTGGGCGGCCGACTTCAGCTCGGGTCATGATCTTGCAGTCCGTGAGTTCGAGCCCCACGTCAGGCTCTGTGGTGACAGCTCAGAGACTGGAGCCTGTTTCAGATTCTGTGTCTCCCTCTCTCTGACCCTCCCCTGTTCATGCTCTGTCTCTCCCTGTCTCAAAAATAAATAAAACATTAAGAAAAAATTAAAAAAAAGAAAAAAAAGAAAGTGATAACTTTTGTACTGGGTTTTAAAGGAAAGGAGCAAATTTCATAGAGCTATTACTGGTCACTATTCTATTTCTCTCCCCTGCTCGGAGTCAGAAATTAGATTTACATTTACTTTGCCAAGGAAACACCAGACTCCTCTTTCTACTGAAACTTAACAGCCAGTCCCCTCTCCCTGCCAACATGCCTTGGGCCAAACCATGGTGAGCTATAAAATTCTTATAGTCCAACCGATTTCATAAGCTTTTCCAGAAAAAACAAAAAAAATGTGCAACTGTTACCCAAGAAATAAGTGGTCATAGCACATTAAGGTTTTAAATTTTATTTGAAAGCTATTTATCTTGAATTCTTCTAAGTTTGTCTCAATATTATAATTTTCAGGGAGCCATAGGATATTTTTCAGGGAGCCATAGGATAATTCTTACAAAAAACTGAGTTTTTTTTAAGAAATAGAATTAAAAGTAACATATTTGATGTTAGGTGAGTACACCATTTTTGAGCCATTCATATAAAATTAAGCTTCTTTATAAAAAAGAGAGATAAATGTTAAAAATGCCACTTTAATGACCAAATATTTCCTTTTTTCCAGAAGAAATCTCTTGTTAGGGGAATTAAGCAAGAACAAATATCTTTATTTTGGCTTCTGATTAGATTGCATCTTTAATTATTAGTTATTGAACTGAAATCTAAGGTATCTGTCTTCTAAGTAAGGTAATAATACTACATTTAACATCCCTAGAATGTTACATTTCTCAGTTGAAATGACATCAACCTTAGAATGATTTATTTTGAATTCTGGTAGGTCATCAGTGTTCCCACATCCATCCATGATGTGAAATGTTTTAGAGTGAGCAAATATGTGCTTCTTACCTTTGCTTAATTAACATCCATACTAAGAATCTTTCATACTTTAGAGGCTGCCAACATAAATAACAATTTTCTTTTTCTGGAATTTTTTTCTTATTTATGTAAATCAATTTCATTTCTGAAGAGCAACGTTGGTGAAAGTGAACTGAAATGGCCAGGAAATCTAGCCTATGAGTAAATTAATTAGGAAAGCTCAACAATATCTCAACAATAGCTCAACAATATTGTTGTTGACTTCAAGAACAGAAACTGAATATGAAGGCAAGTCAAACATAGAGGTTTGGTAGTATCTTAGAAACACCAGACCCTTAGATTTGGAAGTAACCTCAAATATTATCAAGTTACAAATGAGATAGCTGGGGCTTGCTGAGATTCAGTGACTTACTTTAAGCACAGAGCATTCTACCTAAACTAACCACTGAAACACTAGGTTTCATGCTTGCACCTGTCCAGGAAGTGAACCCTTTTCACATGGTCATAACACAAAAAGCTCAAGGTTCTCTTTTTGTAGTTAGATCTTTTATAACATTTCCAGAGACCCTGACATTTCAAAGGCCCACGCCTTGAAATCTATATATGGAGCAACATAGACACTTCAAAAAAGGGGTCAGAAGAGGCTGTGCCTGCCAAGCAGCATTTGTTTTTCAAACTGGTGATGTTTATCATTAATCACCAATAAAAATTTATCATTAAGCTACTAAATGGAACTATGTCTCATGAGATTCTAACATTTTCACTCTGACATTTATTCCTTGGCAGAGACACCAACCCAGACAGGAGACAATGCTGTGAATGTGGCCTATCAATTTCAAACACATAAGGAAAAAGAGTTTCTGATTTAAAACCGAAAAAAGTAATAAATTTGGTCATCAGATTTATTGCCTGCAATAAATCTGCACATTTATTGCAAGCAATAAACATATGGAATATATGCTAAAAATAGAATGATATTTCTTTTTGGCAGAATTGGTATAGTGTAAACCAGAAAAGTATCATCTTTTCATACTATATTGTTGAGTAATATAAAACTAACATACCAAAAGTTGAAAAATTTGGCTCTTTGCTTAAGTAACTCTGAATAGTGAGTTATATAACTTGCCAATACTTACCATCTGCTATAGCCCCTACCTCTTTATTTTTCTGGGTATTTAAAATTATTTTTCTGGGTACTTTTTAAAAGCTCTTAATATGGAAATTACTATTCAAACATACAGTATTTTATTATGTTTCATTATGTTTATAAAAAAGATAGTATCTTAATCCATTATGGCTATCATAATAAAATACCATAGATTGAGCTTATAAACAAGAGAAATTTATTTCTCACAGTTTTGGAGTCTGAGAAGTTCCTGATCAAGGCACTAGCAGATCTAGTGTCTGGTGAGATTCTGCTTCTTGGTTCATAGACAGCCATCTTTTCCCTGTGTCTACGCATGATGCAAGTAGTGAGGAAGCTCTCTGATGTCTCTTTTACAAGGGTACTAATCTCATTTATGAGAGCTCCACCTTCATAACATAATCATCCCTCAAAGAAATACCATCACATTGGGGATTAGGTTTCAACATCTGAATTTTGGTGGGGCGGAAACATTCAGTCTTAGCAGACAATAAGAAAAAAAAGTTACTTCCTATTAGCTCACCTTTTAATATTAGTGAGGAGGTTACAGCTCAGGCTTGACCTCTCCCTTGACTTCATTCACCACATACTAAATCCAGTGTCAAGTACAGGTAAGGCATTTTCAGACATCCTTTGGGACTTTAAATTATTGCATACAAATACACATCATTTCAGTGATTAGTTTTAGATGTGTACTTTAACAACACTAACAATTAAATGCCATGCTTTTATATTTGATTTCACATTGTTCTTTCAATCATCTATCCTCACATCTCTTATCACCAGAAAATTACATGTGACAGAGTGAGAAAAATCAGCATTGAATTGAAATAGCTGCCTTTGAGGGGAGTTTTCATTCAAAAACAGGTTTATCCTAGATGATACTGCACTTGGTATTTGATTGTGACTAACTATAAAATTTTATCTGGCTCAATTCTCCCTTTCATACCCAGTGCAAGGCTGGTACCATATTTTTCTAAGCACATTAAGGAGAAGCATCCTACTCAGTTCCTATTCCAGGCTTTTGATGGCATAGAAATGTTCTGGAGAACAAGTCAGATCCTCTTGCCCCAACTCCATGTATGTGCCCTTATCCTTCTAACCACAAGGTAGCCAGACCCTGCCTTTGCAAAAACGATGTTGGTAAGCAGCTAAAATGACTCAGAAGAATTCTTCAGAGTCATGGTGGAACAGGTCTCATCCTCTAACCCATTTTACTGCCTTGTCATATATGACAAGAGCACATGTAGAGTCCAACCCAGAGTGTCTCTAGATGGAAATAGGAGCAAAAGGAAAGCTAACCATGTCATATCAAATTTATGCAGTTTTATTCTCTCTTATAGAAAGGAAAGTGTCAGGACCAACAATTCCAATCAACAATTAAATGTACTTTCGACAAAATTGCTTTCTGCTGGGAACCGATATATTCAGTGAGTACACCCACATAATCCCATTTAGGATCACGGAATTTCAGAACTGGAAAGCATTTTAGTGATTCCAATCCTTACTTGGAGTAAGGCAGTTAAAGATCAAAATACCATCTTTATTACTGAGAGGGCTGTTTGGGGTATGAGGGTTAAGGCTGAAAGCCAAATGAACTTGCTAATATTCCCTGACATACTCTACCCCACCCCAAAAACCCACTCAGTTATAATCTGTGGATTCATGGCTATCAGCCACTAATCAGGTGGGGTATGAAGCCAGAGCGTTAATCTGGGGGAAATCCTTCTGAAATAAGAGTAGGGGGAAAGCACATCACTTCCCAGCATTATGAGGGGCAGAGCCATAGAAAGTCTGGTGAATAAAATTCTCCATTTCATTTCAAAATGATTTGAGAATAGTCTAATAAGAGTGTACTGTACATTATTAATACAGAACTCTAGCCTACTCTTTTTTTTTTTTTTTTAAAGTAGGCTTCATGCCCAGTGTGGAGCCCCAGTGCAGGGCTTAAACCCTGAGGTCAAGACCTGAGCTGAGATCAAGAGTCAGACACTTAATCAACTGAGCCACCCAGCCACCCCTAGTCTACTCTTAATAATGTTTAAAAGAGTTTTTCTAACCTCTCCCAAATATATTAGCAAAAAAAAATTAATAAATTTTAAACCACCATAGGGATTTTTCCTCTCAAAGTTTTATCATAACAATTTATCTTACATGTTATATTATGAATAATTTTAACAGCAAACCTATTTTGAAGTATGAAATACTGGCAATAGAACCACTTTATATGAAAGAACTTTAAGATTAAAACTAGGATGAGTTTTGCTTGCAATTTTAATTCTAAATGATAGGACTTTTAGTTTTTATTTATTTATTTTTAAGATAGAGAGAGACAGAGCATGAGTGGGTATGGGGCAGAGAGAGGGAGACACAGAATCCGAAGCAGGCTCCAGGCTCTGAGCTGTCAGCACAGAGCCCGATGCGGAGCTCAAACTCACGAACTGTGAGATCATGACCTGAGCCAAAGTCGGACACTCAACTGACTGAGCCACCCAGGTGCCCCTAAATGATAGGACTTTTAAAATAAAAACTGAAACCTCAGAAAATGATATTACACTGGATCGATGAAGTTCACAAATATATAGAAAGCATCTGTCAAAAGAAATCAAGCCAACAAAGACAGCAAATAACAGATTCATATAATAGGTGTTCAATGTATTTGTCAAATTATTAAAAAGGGTTATTATATAAAATCTGAAGAAATTGGGCTTTTATCTCTCAACCTTAATACCTGATGTCACAAGGCTGTGAACTTACATGTTATGGTCTTTAACAGAAATGCTATTTAGGGGCACCTGGGTGGCTTAGTTGGTTGAGCGTCTGACTTCGGCTCAGGTCATGATCTCACGGCTCATGAGTTCCAGCCCTGTGTCAGGCTCGGTGCTGACAGCTCAGAGCCTGGAGCCTGCTTTGGATTCTATGTCTCCCTCTCAGCTCCTCCCCCACTCACACTCTGTCTTTCTCTCTTGCAAAAATAAATAAACATTTAAAAAAATTTAAAAAAAAATGCTATTTAGAACAGGAATTTACAGAAATGAAACTGGCAGGATACTGAGAAATCATTCGAGTTGCTCAAATTATTAAAAATAGGATATTTTATCTCAGGTTTTAAAAACTTTAATTCCTTCATAAGAAATATATATATATTTAAGTTTATTTATTTATTTTGAGAGAGAACATGAGCAGGGGAAGGGCAGAGAGACAGGGAAAGAGAGAGAAAGAGAGAGAGAGAATCCCAAGCAACTCAATGTAGGCTCAAACTCATGAACAGTGAGATCATGATCTGAGATGAAATCAAAAGTCAGACACTCAAATGACCGAGCCACCCAGGCACCCTGAAATATTTTTTCTTTAACTGAAAATTTTCATCTATAGTATACTTTATTTAGACTTTGGTGAGACTTCAAACCATTCTACAATATTTGGCTAATCAATCTAGTAAAGAGAAAAACTAATTAAAAAAGAAAGCAATATATAAAATAGCACCAAAAGACCAGGAGAAACTGAAAATATAAGATTAGCTTCACAATTCATTAAGCATCCTAATTAGAGGTTCTCCACTGCCTTGATCTGTCCTCTTCTATTCTCTTCTGGATAATCTGATTCACTTTCATGATTTCAAATTCTATCTTATATGTTAATTACCTTCAAACATGTACTCCAGCCATCATCTCTCCCCTCCTGTGTTGATCTGTATTTCTCTTTCCATAAAACAAACTCTTCAAGAAGTTAACAGTTTTGTTAAAAAATAAATACAGGCATGTAAAAAAATTATGGGAGTGTTAAACATTAAAAATATCAGTTCGTACCAGGTACTAGGAGTACAAAAGAAAGAGAGTTAGAAAAAACTTCAAAGAGGAAATAACAATGGAATAGATATTTAGGGGAAGGAATTGGACAGAAGGGGAACAAATAGGCTGACATTGCAAGGAGAAAGAACAGTGTGAATCAAGTTCCTGAATCATGAATGAGCCTGCAAAATAGTTCCCTAAAATATTGGCCCCAGAGTGCAAAGTGGGGAATGGCCAGAAACCACGCAAGAGCCAGATCAGGGAGGGTCTGATTTGTCATACTTGGATATTCCAAAGTATTCCATATTTCTTATGCCTATTGTGCAGCAAGAGAAAAACATTAAAGGAATTTTTAAGCAAAGGAAGAACAGGATCAGATCTGGATGTAACAGGAAACAACAACAACAAAAAAGTTTTTCTATTTTAATCCCTCGTGGCTTCCAAAGAGCATGGATTAAATTTGTTCTGCTGAGCCCCTGAAGAGATTTGGTTGTACACATTAATGAGTGGAAAGCTAGAGAAGCTGAACTTCTAGAGGGAGAAGGAATTCCTTAAAACAGCCTTAGGGAAATGGAACAGAAGCAAGAGAAGCCAGAAAAATATCCAAAGGCAGTGGTCCTATTTGTTCCACAAAGTACTAACTCACAAATACTTTGAGTGGTTGGCTTTTTGTTTGTTTGTTTGTTTTGATAGTAACTAAACTTCACTTCCAAAATCATTCCTTTAAATAGTACTGACTGAGCAGATCCTGAGGATAGAGAAGACTATGAAAGTGTGTTGACAGATAGACTCTAAGGTGGCTCCCCGTGATCTTTGCTTCTTGGTGTTTGCATCTCTGGTGTTCACATCCCTTTGAGTGTGGGTAGAACCTGTAACTTGCTTATAATAAATGGAATATAGCAAAGGTGATGGACTGTCACTCCCATGATCACATTGCTCTGTCTTGCTAGCTGACTCTGCTGGTTTAATAAAGTCAGCAGACATGTTGGGAAAGTCCACCTGGTGAGGGACTATGTCTCTAGAAGCTGAGTGCAGCCTCCAGTGCCAATAGCAGAAAGAAGTGGAGTTCTGAGTCGAATGACTACAAACAAATGAATTCTGCCAACAACCTGAGTGAGCTTCGAAGCAGACTCTTTCCCAGTCAAGCCTCCAGATGAGAATATAGTCCCGTCAACACTTTGTAGTCTTGTGAGACCCTAAGCAGAGGACCCAGCTAACCTGTGCCAGGCTTCTGACTGTGAAATAATAAATGTGTGTCTTAAGTCCCCTAAAATTTGTGGTGATTTCTTACACAACAATAGAAAACTAATACAAATGTAACAATCCCCTTACCCTGTCTCCCCCTTCACCAAATTTAAGATATTGTACAGTCTATGGCCTTCATCTGACCTCTGGGTTATAAAAGTTTTAGGGATATCACTTTCTAGAGCTGCCAAAATAATGAATTAAAGGAGACTACTACAGGTAGAACATAAGAGCAACAGCCCAGATGAGAAATGGTGACAGCCAAAACAAATTTAGGAAAATAGGAGTACATTTCAAGAGAAATGTAATGAGTCCATTTGGGACATGATAAATCCAAGGTGTCTATAGAACCTCCAAGTGACAATATCTACTAGTTTTGGTACTAACTTTGAGAGATATTAGTTTTTATCTGGCAAAAACTCACATTTTCCTGGATATAACTCTTCAAAACTTGACAATAACCTGCCTTTTCAGTCCTCACCATGTATATTCTACAATATACATGTCCTCCCCAAACAGGACAGGCATTTTAACATTTCCACATCTTTGTTCATGTTGTTCTTTTTGAATGAAATGCATTTACCAATTATGTTTATTTATGAAAATCCAACTCACCTCTCAAAATCCAATTAAAATGTCAATATGCTTTGTTAGAATGTAGGTTTTATCAAGGGTATGGCCCCCCCCTTTTTTTTAGATATATCTCATAACTCCAGAATAGTGTGTGGCACATACTAAGCACTCAATAAATATCTCTTGAGTAAATGGATGAATGCTTAGAATTAGTCATTGCTAATTATCTTTCCATCATAGAGCAAAGCAAATACTGGTGTATTCCACATATTTTACAAATGTTTGCTGGGAAGTAGTACACTTAAAACCCTCTTCTAATGTTCTAAAAATGAGGAAAATAAAATGTAAATTTAATAGAAAAAATAATAAAAGGGTAGGCATATACCTGAACTCTAGCTCTGTTGAATATTGTGATCACTTGTTAATTCATCAGAAAATGGTTACTGCACACACAGTTTATACAAGATGTCATTGGTTACCCTAAAGTTATTCTCAATCACATCTCCCTTGCCTCCCTCTAATTATGGAGGTGGAAGTAGACACTCATCCTCCCAGCATCCTTTACAGCTAGGGATAGTCCTATGATACCACTAGTCATTAAAATGCAAGGGGAAAACTAGTGAATAGATGATTTGAGAAAAATACATCTTTCCTGATAAAAAAGAGTTGAGTAGAAAGCTCTGTTCAGTATTGTCCCTTGTATTTTTCCTTTGAAAATGGTTATGATGCTTGGAGCTCTTGCATCCATCTTGTGACTACAAGAGACAAAGCAGAGGGAATAACAAAGATACCAATCTAAACCCTTATATTAAGCTGCTAAACCAATGTCAGCAAGCATCTAACTCTGGATCAATTCTTATGTTAGATAAATAAATCCCTCTTGCTTAATATCTATTAGTCTGTCTTGAAGAGGTCCCAATAGTTCATTTTTGCTTTTAATTCCCTTGCCTTTGGAGATGTGTTGAGCAAGAAATTGCTGCAGCTGAGGTCAAAGAGGTTGTTGCCTGCTTTCTCCTCTAGGGTTTTGATGATTTCCTATCTCACATTTAGATCTTTCATCCATTTTGAGTTCATTTTTGTGTATGGTGTAAGAAAGTGGTCTAGTTTCATTCTTCTGCATGTTGCTGTCCAGTTCTCCCAACACCATTTGCTAAAGAGACTGTCTTCTTTCCATTGGATACTCTTTCCTGCTTTGTCAAGGATTAGTTGGCCATGCATTTATGGATCCAATTCTGGGTTCTCTATTCTATTCCATTGGTTTATGTGTCTGTTTCTGTGCCAATACCGTACTGTCTTGATGATTACAGCTTTGTAGTAGATAAAAAGCTTCTGCACTGCAAAGGAAACAATTAACAAAACTAAAAGGCAACTGACAGAATGGGAAAAGATATTTGCAAATGACATATTGGATAAAGGGTTAGTATCCAAAATCTATAAAGAACTTAGAATCTCAACAGCCAAAAAATAAGTAATCCAGCGAAGAAATGGACAGAAGACATGAACAGACACTTTTCCAAAGAAGACATCCAGATGGCCAACAGACACATGAAAAGATGCACAACATCACTCATCATCAGGAAATACAAATCAAAACCACACTGAGATACCACCTCACACCGGTCAGAGTGGTTAAAATGAACAACTCAGGAAATTACAGATGTTGGCGAGGATGTGGAGAAACAGGAACCCTCTTGCACTGTTGGTGGGAATGCAAACTGGTGCAGCTACTCTGGAAAACAGTGTGGAGGTTCCTCAAAAAATTAAAAATAGAACTACCCTACAACCTGGCAATATCACTGTTAGGAATTTATCCAAAGGATACAGGAGTGCTGACTCATAGGGGCATATGTACCCCAATGTTTATAGCAGTGTTCTCAACAATAGCCAAGTTATGGAAAGGCTCCCGTATCATGTCCATCAACTGATGAATGGATAAAGAAGATGTGGTTTATATATACAATGGAATACTACTTGGCAATGAAAAACAATGAAATCATGCCATTTGCAGAAATGTGGATGGAACTGGAAGGTATTATGCTGAGTGAAATAAGTCAGCCAGAGAAGGACAGATATCATATGTTTTCACTCATATGTGGATCTTGAGAAACTTAACAGAAGTCCATGGGGGAAGGGAAGGGGAAAAAAACAGTTACAAACAGAGAGGGAGGGAGGCAAACCATAAGAGACTCTTAAATACAGAGAACAAACTGAGGATGGATGCGGGGGGAGGGGAGGGGGAGAGGGAAAAATGGGTGATGGGCATTGAGGAGGGCACTTGTTGGGATGAGCACTGGGTGTTGTGTGTAAGTGATGAACCAAGGGAATCTACCCCAAAAACCAAGAGCACAGTTTATACCCTGTATGTTAGCCAATGTGACAATAAATTATATTAAAAAAAAAAAAGATGCATGGATCCATTGGTCAAAACTCAATGAGCTGCACCCTTAAGATCTGTATATTTCATTGTAAGTTTTACCTCAATTTAAAAAAAAATACACAGAGTCACCAAATGAAAAAAAAAAAGATTAATCTGTTATTCTGTTATTTATACTGAAAATACTCCCAGCCTAATAAAGGAGGTTAAAAAAGTCTGGATAATAATATAATCTGGCAAATAATGCTACATATGAAATAGCTTTAAAATGCCTAATTGATTTTGAAATTGTCATTTTGAAAGTAGCACTTGTGTTTCTTTTAAAAGTGTGTATCATAAGTCACACTATCTAGCATTTACTGTGTTGTCATAGTCTTCACTGTCTCTCAGGATGTTAAACCTTATCATGGGGATAACTGTGTCAAAAAATGAAGAAGTTATGATTTCAACAGAGTAGTTTGTCAACTATGATTGCAGAGATAGGCCTATTGAAACTAAAATTAAAGAGACAGGGCACAATAAAAAATGGAAAATTAGTATTAGTGAAAATTTCAAATTTATCCCCCCAAATGTTTCCAAAACTTATATTCCAAAATAATGAGGCTGTATCTGCACTTTTCAAAAACAGTTAAGTAAGATTTTTGATTTACAGACATTGCAAAAGACTGAGGTGGAAATAAAAGAACACATTACACAATTATGTTCCTATTATAGAAACTTCAAGCCATTTTATAGGATTGTTTTTTAAAATGTCTTTTTAAAAAGTAAAATCAAAACTCTATGCTTTTCCCTGCTACCCTCACCAAGTGTCGTCAGAGCCTAAGTAGTGTTTTAAATTCCTTTTATAAATGAATAGTGTGACCAATCACCAGTTCCTAGAATTGCTGAATAAATGGAGCAAATATTCAATAAAAAACTACCAGTGTAATTAATAATAATCCTAGAGACTTTCCAATAGATTAAAAAAGAAAAGGAATCATTTATTAAAACTATTTCCAAGAAGTTTCATTAACAGGAACTGCTCTGCATTAGTGGAATTATTCTACTATGAAGAGTAGAGCTATCAGCATCTTCCTTCTATTTTTTATTCACAGGCACTATCTACTCAGGAAACACTTATAAGGTTAAGAAAGCATTGAGCTGGGCCTGGAGTTGGATGATACACAGATGAATGAGAGAGAGTCCCTCCCCTCCAAGAAGCTTTTGCTGTAGAGTGGCAACCAGCCACACAGGCAGAAAGCCTCTCAACCACGTCCCAGTAGTTCTATTAAGGTTGGGCCTATTAGAATCTAAGGGTGGGAGAGCAGCCCAGATGAATGGCTTTATTCGTTTGTTTATTAAGGAGCTGCATTTAAATCCCATACCAGTGGAATGGTGCATATTAACCATGCCCATAATGAGATAAATGTATCAAGTTTAGCTTAGGTGACAGCTGTAAGCACCTATGCAAAGTATCATGACAAAACAAAAGAACTGACAGAATGGAGTCAAGCTATCTTTGTTTTTGTTTTTTACTATAATCACATATTGGGGCTATTTTAAGAGTTCAAGTCAATGTTTCCTGATATGAAACTTGCTTGTTTCTTGATAGTGTTTTGAGAAACAAAAATGAAGTTACTTATTAGAATTCCATGTCTTGTCTCTTGGCAGTATTATGCTTTTATTTATACAACATTTCAAAGTCAAATATATATAGGTTGTCCAATCTTACAGAAATTCCTGACAGAACTAATGTTATTATGGGTAATTATCATTAAAAAGAAAATCAATCACCTCTTATGGTAAGATTATTAGAACTGGAATTCAAAATCAGTGAAGCTAAAAACAAAAAGCCTTATATAAGAATATTCATAGCAGCTTTATTCATAATAGCCACAAAACCCCATAACAACAACAACAACAACAACAGCAGCAGAAAAGAAAGAAAGAAAGAAAAAAGAATTCAAATGTCTATTATTAGTTCACTGGATAAATAAAAGTGTGATATACTGTGGTGGGTTGAATAGTGGCTCCCAGAAAAATATGTCCACTTGGAACCTATAACGTGACCTTATTTGGAAAAAAAGGATCTGTGCAGATACAATTAAGGATCTTAAGATGAGATTATCCTCAATTAGGGTGGACACTAAATCCAGTGACACAGTCCATAAAGAGACAGAAAAGAAGAAAGGCATGGAAACACAGAAGAAAAGGCCATGAGAAGACAGAGGCAGAGATAAGATGCAGCCACAAGCCAAGGAACACCAGAAGCCACCAGAGCAGGAAGAAGCAACGAAGGATTATCCCCCAGGATTTTCAGATGGAACATGGCCCTACCAACACCTCGATTTGGGGCTTGTGACCTCCAGAGCTGAAAGAATACATTTCTATTGTTCTAAGCTATGAAATTTGTGGCAATTTCTTAAGACAGTCCTAGGAAACGAATTAACATGTGTGTTCATACAATGGAACAGTGCTCAGCAATAAAAAAGAACCACTGATACCCTCAACAACGTGGATGAACCTCACCAAACAATTGGATGAAAGAAGCCTTCTAGTCAGACATAAAGACACTGTATAATTTTATTCACATGAGGTTCAAGAATGGGCAAAATTGGGGCGCCTGGGTGGCGCAGTCGGTTAAGCGTCCGACTTCAGCCAGGTCACGATCTCACGGTCCGTGAGTTCGAGCCCCGCGTCGGGCTCTGGGCTGATGGCTCAGAGCCTGGAGCCTGTTTCCGATTCTGTGTCTCTCTCTCTCTCTCTGCCCCTCCCCCGTTCATGCTCTGTCTCTGTCCCAAAAATAAATAAACGTTGAAAAAAAAAAAAAAAAAAAAAGAATGGGCAAAATTAATCCATGGGAATAGAAATCAGAGGAATGGTGAACCTTGGGGATGGAGGTGGGGACTGACTGGAAAGAGGCACTTTCTGGGGGAACTGAAATGTTCTATATCTTGATTAGGATAGTGATTACATAGGTGAATATATTTGTCAAAAACTCATCAAGTACACTTAACAACTGCTAAATTTTATTCAATGTAAATTAGATCTTAATAAAACATACTAAGAAGGAAAAAAAACCCAACAAATAACAATGAGGACTGAAATTACACACTAAGGCAGGGGTTAGCAAATGATAGCCTATGGGTCAAATTTGAGCTGCTGTCAATACAATTTTATTGGAACACGGCCAGGCCCAATCATTTACATATTGTCTAGGGCTGCTTTCATCCTACAAAGTCAGAGTTGAGTAGTGGTGACAGAGACCGTATGGCCTGCAAAGCTGAACATATTCACTGTCTAGCCCTTTACAGAAAAAGTTTGCCAACCCTTGTACTAAAATTATAGTCTATAACTATGCCTGTAGCTACGGAAGCCCTTTTTTGTCTTACATTCTGTAATTCTCATTGTAATGCATGGTATAAATTAGCAGTGTTTGTGAAGACACTTGAAATGTCTTCACCCTAGGCACCTTGGTGAGACTGTGAGCTAAAATCTTAGGGTTCTTACTTAGCACATGAGTTCATTTTTCTTTCGCTTGTCATTTTTTGCCATGATGTTTCAGTACTACACTCTCCAGAGTCATGGTGTATTATCCATATATGTGTTAACTTATATGGCCTCACCTGTGAGGCATACTAGGAAGTGAAGGAGTTATGCCACTCTGGCATATTAACATTTTGAATTAAAGGCACCTGAACAACAGAAAATAAAATAAAAACATTGACTTTCCTTCTTTTTCTTGAAAGCAGGAAATAAAATTCCTATATGAAAGATATTCTCCCTACACCAGAGGAAACATAACATTATCATCAAGGACAAGAAGTTAAGAGCAAGAGAATGCTATACAAACAAACCTTATGAAAACCATTCTTCTCTTCCTTTAGCCTCCCCATATAGTTTAGTCATTTTTCATAATTGCCTCTCTTCATTCAACCAAATATAAAAGTGAGTAGGTTTTGCCACTTGTTTGGGTCTTCTTTCCTGAAGAAGTCTCCCATGTCATGTAAAACTTGTATTAAATAAGTTGGTATGCTTTTCTCCTGCTGATCTGTCTTGTGTCAATTTAATTCTCAGGCCCAGCTAAACAGAACCCTAAGAAGGTGAAGATAAAATTTTGTCTCCTTTATAGAACTTAACAGTTGATTACAGAGAAATGAAAGAGAGAATTGGAAGTGGATGGGGCCAGGGCTGAGAGAACTTAGATGAAGTGATTCCAAGGGTCTATTGTGCAGTGCTTAAGAAAAGTCTACAAGGGACTTCTGGGTGGTTCAGTTGGTTGAGCATTCAAATCTTGATTTCTAGTCCAAAGCAGACAAGCTGGCAAATTGGGACCCCATCACTGAAACGGAGAGGAGAGAGCTTCTTTGCCTCTGGCTCTCCAAGTATAGAGAGAGAAACACTCTACTCTTAGGCACTTAGAAGAAGAGTGACTATGTACGCATGCAGGTCCCTTTTTCTTGAAGGGAGTTGGCCCTCCCAAATTATAGACCTCATAGAACCTACCCTCTCCTACAGGCAGCCTCAGAGACACAGATAATCAATAAGGGCCTCTGTAAAAAAGCATAGTGTCTGAGACATTAAGTATATGTGCTGCCGAAGCAAGCACTGTCTGAGACATTAAGAATGCTCAATAAACATTAGCTGTTATTGTTATGACTTCAACTTTTTTGAGGTAGGTGTTTGCAAAGATGGCTGAATCAGAACAGAGTACGTGGGAAGAGCAATTTTATCAAGAAGGTGATTAGCTTAGGAACATCTTAATATCAGCATTTTCATATTTATAAATTTTAATGTCATGACTCTAAGGTTAAAGCTGAGGAATTTTATTAAACAGAGCTAAAGAGTTATATGAGAGACAGAGGACATAGCAGAAAGTTTCCAAAACTTCCTTTGGGAAATGGAGATATGATCCAGTTTGAGGCTTAACTAGCTAGAGGGTAACCCAAATGCTAGCAGTCCGTCGGCTCATGGAGACTAATTTTTGAGAGCAGGCAGTAAACACATGTTAAGCTTGTGATGCACTTTGGCAGAAAGTCTTGACAAACCTCTCTCATTCTTTAAACACATGGTTCCAAAGTTTCTAAACACAGCACAGTCTGAACTTTGACTTTGCCTCCCCTGGTGGAAGAGGGAGGGGCAGATTTTGCAATGATTTATTAAATATGTGAGGGTTTTGCTCACTGCAAAAAACATGTATTCTTTTCAGGCAAGAGTTTCTTTTTGGCACATTCCTATACTTTAATATTTATATCTCAGCTACCTATTCCAATATTATTTCTACGCTTACACACTGTCAAATTACCCTGAGACATTTACATGAGTTCTATGAATTATATAGACCTCGCTTAAAGTAGAAAACGACGAAAACACCTGTATGTTTAACTAAAATTTATTAAAAATTATAAGAATATATTTATTTGTAAAACTTTAGCAACTATTTTGTGGTTTGTTTTTTTAAGATCAAATTATGAACCTAAAACTTCAGAAAAATCTACATAGTTAATGCAATTATTAGACTCATTCCATATGATTCACTTAAATGCAATTCAACATTGATTTATTGTGACTGGTAGGTTCAGGGGACACACAGGTGAATAAATGATGCAGTCCTTGTCCTTAAGGAGTTAATAATCTTTTGACCATGTGTTTATTTGTTTCCTTGTCACTCTCCCGCACTGGATTGTCAAAGGGATTGTCTAGGGATTGTCAAATCCCTAGAGGAAGAAATGACTACCAGAAGTCTGAACTTATTGTCACTGAAGAAATGAACTTTGAGTTGGCTTTTGAAAGATAAGAAGAATTGGGGTGGCGAGCTGGGGAGAGAAGGGCAGGACATTCTAAAGGGAAATAACAAAACAAGTACAAGACCACTGACATAAAAAAAAAAATTGTTGAGACTGACAAGCAGATCTGTGTGGCTATAGCTCCTGTGTTCATTTTAAGAGGGATGAAAATGAGGGTAGAAAAGTTAAGTGGGGCTAGATGGTGAAAGGTTCTTCCTCTGTTCTAAGGAGTTTTGATTTTACCTGTAGGTGGCTGGAAGCCATGGAAGTTTTGTAAGCAGCAGAGTTACAAGATTTGATTTGTGTTTTGGCAACAACTTTAGGGTCAACAGTACAGAGAGTGGACATAATGAACTACCTTAACAAAAAGTCATATTAGGATTTGGTCACAACAGCCCTCAGGAGGCAGAACTCTGTTTATTGTGTTTCCAAATGTTTAAGTTGATAGTAGCCTTAAATTATTTTTAAGTTATTGTATTATACAAGTGCAACAGTTGCTGAAAATGACCTACAACCAAGGCCCTATCCAAAGACCTACACCATAAAAATGAGTGCAAAATTGAAAACATAAGGATTTCAGAAAAAACCACACATACTCTTCCCCCCACTGCCACACAACTCCCACTTCCCACATTAAGTTTGAAGTTAAGGAGTAAGGATTTCCTTGGTGGTCAGTAAAATCTCTTCCAGCAGCTTAACTAACATAAGATAAAAATCTAAGCCATCTTTGTGTGAGGGCAGAGAAAGTATGATTGCTGGGATATACTGTGGAACAATTAAATATTTTATTAAAGGAAGTAGAAAAGAGACTTTGGGTTCATTAATCAATCAATTTGATCTCTAAAAGGAAAACTACGAGGGATAATTTTAATAGTTATATATAAATGATGTTAATCCACATAGGATGCAAAAGTGATTAGGATTGGGGCTCCTGGGTGGCTCAGTTGGTTAAGCGTCTGACTCTTGGCTTCCGCTCAGGTCATGATCTCACAGTTTGTGGGTTCAAACTCTGCATTTGGCTTTGCACTGCCAGTGCAGTGCTTGGGATTCTATCTATCTCTCTCTCTGCCCCTCCCATGCTCTCTCTCTCTCTCTCAAAATAAATAAAATTTTAAAACTTTTAAAAAAATTGATTAGGATAATAATTTTATATTATAAACAGTAATAAAAAAAGCTAACAAAACACTTATGTATTATTACATACCTCAAATAAATTTGAGTTTATAAAGTCCTCATACTAAAATTCAGCTTTGGAAATTTATTTTAAAACATACAGAGTTTCAGTGTGCATACACTAAATCTTATTTCAGTTAACTATTGAAAACATAAACCTTGGGGCACCTGGGTTGGCTCAATCGGTTAAGCGTTGGACTTTACCTCAGGTCATGATCTTGTGGTTTTTGAGTTCAAGCCACATGTCCAACTCTGTGCTGACAGCTCAGAGCCTGGAGCCTGCATCAGATTCTGTGTCTCCCTCTTCCTCTGCCCCTCCCCTGCTCACATTTTCTCTCTCTCTCTCAAAAATAAATATTTTAAAAAATAAAAAAAAGAAAACATAAAACTCATGGATTGAAGAAATCAAATATAAATTTATTACTTTTTTCAAGTTGTTATTTAAATTCTAGTTAATTAACATACAGTGTAATATTACTTTCAGGTCTAGAATTTAGTGATTCGTCACTTACATACAACACCTAGTGCTCATAAAACAAGTACACTCCTTAATATCCACCACATTTAATCCTTCCCCCTCAAGTAATCCTTAATTTGTTCTCTATTGTTGAGAGTCTGTTTCCTGGGTTGCCTCTCTGGTTTTTCTCCCCCCATGTTCATCTGTTTTGTTTCTTAAATTCCACATAGGAGCGAAATCATATGGTATTTTTTTATCTTGGACTGACGTATTTCGCTTAGCATAATACTGTCTAGCTCCATGTACATCATTGCAAATGGCAAGATTTCATTCTTTTTGATGGCTGAGTAATATTCCATTGTGTGTGTGTGTGTGTGTGTGTGTGTGTGTGTGTGTGTGTATCACCTCTTCTTTTTCCATTCATCAGTCAATGGGCATTTGGGCTCTTTCCATAATTTGGATATTGATAATGATATATTGCTATAAATATAAGGGTGTGTGTATCACTTTGAATCAGTATTTTTGTATCCTTTCAGTAAATACCTAGTAGTGCAATTGCTGGATCATAGGGTAGTTCTATTTTTAATTTTTTGAGGAACCTCCATGCTGTTTTCCAGAATGGCTGCATCAGTTTGCATTGCCGCCAAAAGTGCAGGAGGGTTCCCGTCCTGCACATCCTCAACAACACCTGTTGTTTCCTTTGTTATTAATTTTAGCCACTATTCTGACTAGATGATGAGGGATATTGAACATCTTTTCATGTGTCTTTTAGCCACCTGTATGTCTTCTTTGTAATAATGTCAATTCATGTCTTCTGCCCATTTTTTAACTGGGTTATTTGTTTTTTGGGTGTCTTTAATGAGTTCTTAAGATATTTTGGATACTAATCCTTTATCATATATGTCATTTGCAAATATCTTCTCCCATGCCAAAGGTTGCCTTTTAGCTTTATTTATTGTTTCCTTCACTGTGCAGGAGATTTTTATCTTGATGATGTCCCAATAGTTTATTTTTGTTTGTTTTTTTTTTTTTCCTTTGCTTCAGGAGACAATTCCAGTAAGAAGTTGCTAAGACCAAGGTTAAAGAGGTTACTGCCTGTGTTCTCCCCCAGGATTTTGATGGTTTCCTGTCTCATATTTAGGTCTTTCATCCACTTTGAATTTATTTTTGTGTATGATATAAGAAAGTGGCCCAGTTTTATTCTTTCGGATGTTATTGTCCAGTTTCCCCAACACCATTTGTTGAAGAGACTGTCTTTTTTCCATTGGCTATTCTTTCCTGTTTGTCGAAGATTAGTTGACCATATGGTTGTGGGTTCATTTCTGGGTTTTCTACTCTGTTCTATTGATCTATGTGTCTGTTTTGTGCTGGTAACATACCGTCTTGATCATGACAGCTTTGTAATATAACTTGAAGTTTGGAATTGTGATGCCTCCAGCTTTGCTTTTCTTTTTCCAGATTGCTTTGGCTATTTGGGGTCTTTTGTGGTTCCATACAAATTTTAGGATTGTTTGTTCTAGCTCTGTGAAAAATGTTGGTGGTATTTTGTTAGGGATTGCATTAAATGTGTAGATTGCTTTGAACAGTATAGACATTTAATGATAGTCATTTTTCCAATCCATGAGCATGGAATGTTTTTCCATTTCTTTGTGCCATCTTTAATTCCTTTCATCAGTGTTGCAGTTTTCAGAGTACAAGTATTTACCTCTTTGGTTAGTTTTATTCATATGTATGTTATGGTTTTTGTTGCAATTGTAAGTGGGACCAATTCCTTGAAGAGATCATTAATTTAAAATAGCTTTTATTTCATACAGGTTCTCAAAATGAGTTATAGAGGAAAGTACTCAGTCATATCAGCTTTTGTTATCATTAACTTATGGAGTGTATTAAAAACCCCCCACTAAATTTAATAAATCTTTTAAAAGATTTGAAAGATAGCATAAAAATATTCATCAGAAAAACTTGGACACTGCTTTTTTTGTCTTAAACATGGAACCAAATCACAAACAAACCTCATTTAAAATGTATTGCTTTTATTTTCCCCTTTTTCTTCTTTTCTTTTAAGTAAAATTGGTATTTGTTTTAGGTATACAACATTATAATTGTTATTTGCATACACTACAAAGTGATTACCATCATGAGTCCAGTTACCATGCATCACCATACTATAGAGTTCTTTCACCCATCTTCCCTGCCCCACAACCCCCCTTCCTGCCTTGTATCTATGAATTTGTGTGTGTGTGTGTGTGTGTGTGTGTGTGTGAGAGAGAGAGAGAGAGAGAGAGCGCGCGCAAGTGAGTGAGGGGCAGAGAGAGAGACAGAATCCCAGGACGGGCAGGGAGAGACAGACAGGGAGAGAGAAAGAAGTGGGGCTCACCTGAAGCGGAGCTTGAGTTCACTTGAAGCTGGGCTTGTGCTCACCTGAAGCAGGGCTCAAGCTCACCTAAAGTGGGGCTCGAGCTCACTCAGTACAGGGTTTGAACTCATGAACCCCAAGATCATGACTTGAGCCGAAGTCAGATGCTTAATTGAATGAGCCACCCAAGCATTCCTGTTTTTTTTTTAAAGTAAACTCTGTACCCAATGTGGGGCTTAAACTCATGACTTAGATCAAGAATCACATGCTCTACCAACTGAGCCAACCAGGCACTGTCTTGTTTTTTAGACATAAATGTAATTATACAGTAGTCTCTTTAATGAAATTAACAAAATTCAGGTATAATTTACATACAGTAAAATAGATTTGAAACTTTACAAAATAAAAGTGGGGAAAAATAGAGGGATATTCAAGATGGCACCATAGAAGTATCCTGAACTCACCTCCTTCCACAAATAAATAAATCTATAGCTCCATATGGAACAATTTCCCATAAGGACCTGGATTCCTGCTGAAGAGCACCTCCACAACAAAGGATAAAAAGGCCACATCAATACAGGTAGGAGAGGCAGAGATGTAGTCTTGCAAGAAATCCCAGTTATAGAGACCCATAGTTGGGAGGGATATCTTAATACAGAGCTTGTCCCTGAGGAGTAAAAGGTTTGTTCCCAACAGTCCCAACTTTTAGGAACTTCACCAGAAAGAAGGTACCCAAAGCATCTGGCCTTGAAAACCAAGAGGGCTCACTTCCTGAAGAACCATAGGGCTACAGGAAATGGAAAACCTACTCTTAAAATGTATGCACACAGACCCATTTACCCTGGGACCCAGCACAAGAGTAACAGTTTGCAAAGTGCCTAGACATATGAAAAGGGACTCATTTGTTAATCTTAAAGCATTTGCCAGAGAGGCAGGAACCTGTTGGGATTTTCTCCAGAGACTGAAGTGCTGGCAGGTGCCATTTTTGCATTCTCCCTATCTGGGTGCTAGTGCTGGTGGGCACCATTTTCAAACCCCCTCTCTGGCCTGCTAGCTCTGATGGAAGATCCTGCCCCATAGCCACAGCTGCGGGCTGCTATGCCATACCCTGGCCTGGTGGTTCAAGCATCCCACTTGTGCTATAGCCATGGCCTGCCCTGCTATACTTGGCAGGCACATCAAGGGATGCCCCTCGAGTACCTAACTCTGGTGGCCTGGAGATCAAATTTCTAGGCTCCACAGTTGTGAAAAATTAAAGAGACCACCCTTGGCAGAGCAGGCTATTATCCCCAGAGCACTGCACAAGAAGACTGAAATATACCTTCAGTCTTCAGGTGAAAAAGGCCTATTTTCTTCTCCTGGATCTTCAGCCTGAGGGGAAAGCTTCAGGTTTGTCATATATCCAGAGGCTACAGAGATTCATCCTGGGAACATGGGCAGGAAGACATCATATTATTGCCATCCTTTGGCTTTGCCACGAAGCCACTGATACCTCCCACAAAGGATCTTATATACACATTGAAAACCATGATTTTTACAACTGTCACCCAGGGGACTCCTTTATATCTAGTCTGGAAGTTAGCAGGGTTTACAATTGTGGAACTACAAGACTTACATACCTTACATACCTTAAAAGCTATTGTGCGAGGATCTAGCTTACAGTTAGCCTGAAACGAGGCATTTTCTAAGACCCCTCCCTTTGGAACACTGATGGGTCTTGGCAAACCCTCAGCAACTGGGACCTATAATGATAAAATCAGGCTATTTAGACAATTACAAGATCAACCAAAAGCTACAGCCATGTTGAGCAATAAAGTTCACTGGTACACAAGGCCACTCCTTCAAGACATAGACTCCTTCTATTAGCTATTTCATCTAATAGAGAGAAACACAGAGAGTGAAGCAAAATGAGGAGAGGAATATGTCCCAAACAAGAAAGCACGACAAAACCTGAGAAAAAGACCTTAATGAAACAGGTAAGTAATCTACCTGATAAAGAGATCAAAGTAATGGTTATAAAGATGCTTACTGAACTTGGGAGAAGAATGGATGAACATAGTGAGAATTTCATCAAAAAGATAGAATTCATAATAAAGTACCAAACAGGAGTCAAAGAGCTGAAGAATACAATACCTAAACTGAAAAATATACTAAATGGTTTCAAAGCAGACTAGACAAAGTAAAAAACAGATCAGTGACCTGGAAGACAGGGTAATGGAAATCACCTAATCAGAACAGCTAAAAAATTTTTTTTAATTAAAAAAAAAATTTTTAAGTTTATTTATTTTGAGAGAGAGAGAGAAAGAACAGGGGTGGGGCAGAGACAGAGAGACAGGGAGAGAGAGAGAGAGAGAGAGAGAGAGAGAGAGAGAGAGAGAATCATAGCACAGAGTCCTATACGGGGCTCAAACCCACAGACCATGAGATCATGACCTCAGCTGAAACCAAGAGTCAGACATTTAACTGACTGAACCACTCAGATACCCCAAGAAAAGAAGTTTTTAAAGTGAATCTAGCTTAAGGTACCTGTGGGACAACATCAAGCAGAATAACGTTTGCATTACAAGGGTTAAGAAGGAGAAGAGTGAGAGAGGGGAGAGAAGAAAAGTTATTTGAAAAAATAATAGCTGAATACCTCCCTAAATGGAAGAAAACAGATATCCAGCTTCAGAAAACACAGAATTCCAAATAACATGAACTCAAACAGATCTACACCAAGACACATTATAATTAAAATGTCAAAAGTTAGAGAGAGAATATTAAAAGTATCAAGAGAAAAACAACTTGTTACATACAAGGGAAACCCCATAAGACTACAAGCTGATTTTCAGCAGAAACTTTGCAGGTCTGAAGGGAGTGACATTATATGTTCAAAGTGCTGAAAGGAAAAAATTTCCAACCAAGGATACTTTTCTTAGCAAGGTTATCATTTAAAATTGAAGAAGACATAAAGAGTTTTGAGACAGACAAAAACAAAAGTTGTTCATCACTGTTAAACTGGCCTTATGGGAAATATTAAAGGGTCTTCTTTAAGCTGGGGAAAAAAAGACACTAACAAGTAATAAGAAAACTATGAAAATACAAATCTTGCTGGTACAAACTAATATACAATGAAGGTAGTAGATTAACCATTAATAATGCTAGTATGGAGGTTAAAAGACAAAAGTAGTAAAATTAGTTATAATAATTAGTTAAGGGATACAAAAAGTAAAAAGATGTAAATAAAAATATGACGTCAAAAACAACACATTTGGTGGGGAAGTAAAAATGTAGAGTTTTAAAAATATGCTCAAACTTAAGATGCTACCAATTAAAAATACTATTATACACATAGGCTGTTATATATGACTCTCATGGTAATCAGAAAGCAAATATCTACAGTGCACACACAAATGACAATGAGAAAGCAAACTAAATGTAACATTAAAGAAAATCAATTAACTCCATGGGACAAGAACAAGAGAAAAGGACAGAGAGGAACTACAAAAGCAGCCAGAAAACAATCAACAAAATGTCAATCAGATACATACCTGTTAATAATTATTTTAAATGTAAATAGACTAATTTCTCCAATTGAAAGACACAGAGGGCCTCAATGGGTCAAAAAACAAGAGACTCATGTCAAATCTAAGGACATACCAGACTGAAAGTGAAGGGATGGAAAAAGATAGTCCACGCAAATGGGAGCAAAAAGAAAGCTGCTATAGTGATACTTAGACAAAATAGACTTTAAAACAAAACAAAGAGTGTAATAAAAGATAAAGAAGGGCATTTTATAGTGATAAAGCGGTCAATCCAAATAGGGGATATAACATTTGTAAATATTTATGTGCCCAACAAAGAAGCACAAATATAAAGTAAATATTAACAGATCTAAATGGATAAATTGGAGCCAATTATATACAATGGGGAAAGGACAATCTCTTCAATAAGTGGTTTGGGGAAAATTGGACAACCACATGCAAAATACTGAAACTAGATCACTTATGTCATACACAAAAATTAACTCAAAATAGACTAAAGACTCAGATGTAAGACCTGAAACTATATAATTCTCAGAAGAAAACATAGGCAGTAATCTCCTTGATATTGGTGTTAGCAATGTTTTTTATGTTTAAAAATGTTTATGTTAAAAATGTTTTATGTTAGCAATGTTTAAAATCTGACTCCAAATGCAAGGGAAACAAAAATAAATAAATAAATGGCACTATATCAAACTAAAAAGTTTCTGCACAGCAGAGGAAACAATAAAAAAATGCACAAGCTACAAATGGAAGAAAACATTTGCAAACCATATATCCAATAAGGGGTTAATATCTAAAATATATAAAGAACTCACAAGACAACTCAACAACAAAAAACAAACAACCTGATTACAAAATGGGCAGAGGATCTGAATAGACATTTTTCCAAAGAAGACATGTAGATGGCCAACAGACATATGAAAAGATGTTTAACATCACTAATCATCAGGAAAATGCAAATCGAAATCAGAATGAGTTATCACTTCACACCTGTCAGAATGGCTATCATCAAAAAGACAAGAAATAAGTGTTGGAGAGGAATGGAGGAAGAGAACCTTTGTACACTGTTGGGAGGGAATGTAAATCGGTGCAGCCACTATAGAAAAATGATATAGAGATTCCTCAAAATATTAAAAATAGAACTACCACATCAGAAGGGGAGGGGGAAGAGAAGAAAGGAAAACAAACTATAAGAGACTTTTAACAATAGAAAACAAACTGAGGGTTGATGGAGACAGGTGGGTGGCAGATGGGGTAGATGGGTGACGAGTATTAAGCAGTGCACTTATTGTGATGAGCTTGGGTGTTGTATGTAAGTGATGAATCACTGAATTCTACTTCTGAAACCAATATTTCACTGTATAGTAACTAAAATACAAATATTAATAATTTAAAATATAGAACTATAATATAAATCCACTTCTGGGTATTTATCCAAAAAGTACAAAAACACTAATTCAAAAAGATACATGTACCCCATGTTCACTGAAGCATTATTTACAACAGTCTATATATGGAAACAACATAAGTGTTCATTGATGCCATCTTGAATATCCCTCTATTCCCCCCATTTTTATTCTGTAAAGTTTCAAATCTATTTTACTGTAGGTAAATTACACCTCAATTTTTAAAATTTCACTAAAGAAAAATGTCAAGAAAGTTTCACCCTAACAAGACCTTTTCACTTATATAAAAGTTAATAAGACTGTTTAAATGACCACTAGATTCACCAGATTAACATTTTGCTGTGTTTACTTTGTCTCTCTCTTTCCAGAACCAAACAGAATTAAGTGGTAGACTCCACAGACATCATGACATTTTTCCCCCTAAGCACATCAGCAAAAATTAAGAGGGATTTTGATAACCAAATGTTTTTACACTCAATTGACTCTTTCAAAAGGCACCCTGGAACAAAGAAACAGATAAACGTGAAATGTAGGGTGGATAAGTTGAAATTCAAACTTCATTATATTTGATCAAAAATGAAGTTAAAGGAGCACAATAAATTAGTGGGGGAGAAAAGGATTATTCAATAAAATGCCAAGATAATTGGTTAGCCATTTTGGAAAATAAATCAATTAAATCTTAATTTTATGCTATTCAGCAGGATAAAATCTAAACAGATTAATAACTATAGGTTAAAAAATCTTATTAAAAGAGAAAATAATCATTTGTTCATTTAATAATTTACTTTTGTATTTATAGTTTGCTTCAATTGATGAGTTTTGCACAATGTGAATGAGAATCATATAGGTGAGAAAAAGAGACTAAAGGGAAAAATGAGGAATGAATATTTAATAACCTCTGATTGGGTAAAAACTTTTAATCCTAATAAAATTATGGACTTAGTAAAGAAAAATGTTTTACTACCTAACAGTTAAAAATTGACATAAAATACCAAGATAATAAAAATCTGAAAGCTGAAACCAGACTGGGAAAATATTTGTGGTAAATATTACAATACAAAAAGTTCACATACATCCATAAAAAAAACTTTGTAACTTAAGAAAAATAAAATGCCCATACCTTTTGATTCAACATATACATTAGGGTAACACCTTGCTAAGCGGAAATACACATTTTATTTAGTTTTTTTGTTATTGTTATTTAAGTATCAGGAGTCCTATTTAATTTTTTTTTTTTCAACGTTTTTATTTATTTTTTTTGGGACAGAGAGAGACAGAGCATGAACGGGGGAGGGGCAGAGAGAGAGGGAGACACAGAATCGGAAACAGGCTCCAGGCTCCGAGCCATCAGCCCAGAGCCTGACGCGGGGCTCGAACTCACGGACCGCGAGATCGTGACCTGGCTGAAGTCGGACGCTTAACCGACTGCGCCACCCAGGCGCCCCAGGAGTCCTATTTAAACTCCAGAGGATAATGTGTAGTGTTAGAAACCCACAGGACCTGGAAAGCACCTGAAACCAAAGATTCTAAGGATCAGCTGCTCCCTCTTATTTTTCTCTCATGGCAGCTCACATTCTTTCTGCAGGTCTGTCCTACTCTCTTCTTTCTGCTAATTGGCTTCCTCAGCTTATCCATAGTGTTTGATTTTACACATGTCCAGTGCAGGTTAGCAAGGGGTTCTGTTCATCATCACTTAGGAATTCAAGTTGATGGAGACCCCATCTCAGTAGTGTGCTTCTTTGAACACTGTGGCAGGGGAAAGGAAACATGAAGAATTGTGCAGTGGCACTTGCTCTTAATACATCTGCCCAGAAATGATACATGATACTATTGCTCACATGTCACTAGGCAAAGCAAGGCACATGGCCATAACTAACATCAAGGTGGTCAGGGAAGAGTAGTCCTATCAATATCCAGGAAAATAACTGGAATTTTTGTGAACAGTCCTTGTGACTTCTTCATCAATATGTTTGTGTGCTCACTTAAACTTCTTACAGATGTGGATTAAATGTAAAGTTACAGTCCTCCATTCTTTCTCTTTTTAAAAATCAAGACATGTCAGCACATTTACTGACATAAAATTATACAAATGAACACAAATCCACAACACACATGCATCATGCTTAATGAAAAGCCGGTTAAAAATTCAAATGCATGAGTTTGGCAAATTCTCTGTTGAGGCAAAATAGCCAATTATGCAACAAAACAACACACTAACAAGTAACCAGGGCATCATAATACTGTATCCTAGTATAAATATTTTAAGTAATACATTTGTAACTTTTAATTTCTTCTTCTCTAAACCTCCATATTTGTGATAATTAATTCTACTAATAGACATGTTTAGTGGCTTCACCTTGAAATAAAAAAATTTAAATCTACTATTCCTTTCTCAGCCTTCTGTGTTTAATTGAGAAGTATCCTGTAATTACTATTTGCAAATATTTTATCTAACTCCTGCATAACTAAAATGAATAGAGAAATAAATCAAATGCTAATAATTATGAGTGGAACTGTTATCTATGACTCTTGATTTTAAAATTTTAGTGTGCTCATCACACTAGCATCCTTCCTCTCTTCTTTAAGAAGCAAATGTTACACAATTCAACTTAAAAAAGTAAATCTACACTAATAAATACATTGTCTAAATTACATATTATAATTTTCTGTAAGATTTCATGTAGAAAAAGGTTCCAATGCTAACATTAATTTTGAGAACTACTTCTGTAGACCATTTTCTTGTCATAAATCGATTTGGTATTTATTTGAGTTTTAGGTCTCATTTTGAAAGATTTTCTAAACCACAAGTTTAATCTCTTACCCTTTATGACTTTTCAGATTTTCTTAAATCTCTCTTCTTTGTAAGCCATCCTAGCAAGACTCCCAGTGAACAAAATACCAGAATTTTAAAAGCAGTTTATGCTGCACATTTGTAAAAATTGCTTCCATAAACCTAGATGATAAGGCAAGAGTCTATTTTCTACAATCCCTTGCCCCTTTATTACTTGGTTAACAAAATAAGCTCTCCTTCTGACCTTACATCATGGTCTCCTTCTCAACCCTTCAGCTTTGGTTTCATTGAACAAAACACGGTGACTCTTTTGTTTTTCTTGGGATTTTCAAATGATGTAAATATTACTATGGCTCAAATGTTTCAATCAAACCAGTGTACTGCTTTTGATGTTTCATCTATGGTGCACATTGGTTTTATTAGTTATATCTGTCTTTATAGCCATCAACATTTTAAAAAATTCAATGTCTGAACATGGTTTCTATCATGAGCTCTTGCAGAAAGTGAGTGGAGTTTACCATTTCCAGTGAGATCATTTGGGTTCCATAAGACAGAAAATTCAACTGTAAATGGCTAAAACAAATAAAAAAGGAATTTATTGGCTTACATATTTGAAAAGTCCATGGGTAGATAGCAGAAGGTAGG
Source organism: Lynx rufus (assembly GCF_022079265.1). Classification (NCBI taxonomy): domain Eukaryota; kingdom Metazoa; phylum Chordata; class Mammalia; order Carnivora; family Felidae; genus Lynx; species Lynx rufus. Next base: position 81,893,131 of record NW_025814896.1, read on the forward strand.
TCTCAGTTAAAGTGTTAACTATCATCCACATTCAATATCTCTTAATCCTCTATTCTGCCTTCACTCTCAGGTGCCATGTGGTACTCTCCAGAAACCACAGGCACACATTCATTCAGATTCAAGTTTAGTAAAAGAGTCATAGTTTCTTCCCTGTTGTTCCTTCACAAGTCCCAGGATCCACTCTGATTAGATCATTTTAATCACATGTCTTTGGCCAAGAATGCTAGTAACTATATCAGTTATGAATTCTTTGAGCTGCAACTAACAGAAAAACCTAAGAGTAAACAATGTAGATATTTATTATCTCATTTATCAAGAAAACTGAAGATAGGCAGCTCAAAGGCTACTGCCATTTATTGAAGTTTATCCTTTTCCAGTGACCTATAATACTCATCTGGCATATGTGGTGGCTGGGTGGCTCAATAGGTTGAGTGGGAGTTTGAGCCCCATGTCAGGCTTTGTGCTGACAGCTTGGAGCTTGGAGCCTGCTTCAGATTCTGTTGTCTCCCTCTCTCTCTGCACCTCCCTGCTCTCTCTCTCTCTCTCTCTCAAAAATAAATAAAAACATTAACAATTTAAAAAAATTTAAAAAAATACCCATCTGGCATAGATAAAGTTGATATATATCTAGATATGGATCTATAGAAACTGATATTTATATACTAGAACTAGAAACACATCTAGATATATCTAGATATAAATATCAGTTTCTATACTCTAGTTCCACTAATCAAGTTTTTGTTGCTGGGCCACTGTCAAAATGTTTTACTTAGTATAAATTTATAAGAAGTCTTGTATGTAATAGAACAAATCTTCCCCTCTTCTTCTTGAGGAATGTCTTGCCTATTCATAAGCCTTTGATTTTCTACATAAAATTCTATCAAACTTGTCATTTAAAAAATTGAGCTAAGATTTCAACTGAAATTAATTTGAAGAGTAGACTAATTTTGGGAAACTTGTCTTATTTATAATATTGAGTCTTTCTATCCAACAACATGTTTATATTTCTCAATGTATTTTTCATTAAAATTTTTTAATTTTCTCTATAAGGTCTTGCCTAATATCCAAAGGATGTTCCATTTTTTAGTGTGTGCTATTGCAAAAAAAATCTCTTAAAATGTTTTTTCCTGGTTGTATATAAAATGCATTTAAATTTTGTATATTAATCTTGTATCAGACACTTTGGCAGATTATCTGATTAAGTCTAATGATTTGTTGGTAGAATCTTTTGGATTTTTCTATGTAGACAATCATATTATCTGCAAATAATGGTAGTTTTATTTATTTCCTTCCAACCCTTCAACTTTTTTTTCTGTTGACCTACTGTAGAAGTTCTTTTACCTACCTAAATATTTCTGTGTCCTCACGTTAGGTGTGTTTCCTGTAAATTCCATTCAGGTGCATTTTATGTGTTTATTTTAATCTAATAATCTAATCTAATAATTTATTTTTCAACTTGTGTGCTTAGTCCAATTGGTGTTTATTATGCTTACTAATACATTTGGATTTATTTCTACTATCTTATTTCATGCTTATTTTCTCTTTTAAAGTTAAAACAATTGTCTTTTAGTTTTACATTTTAAAATCTTTTTTTTTAATTAAAAATAGAACTACCCTATGAACCAGCAATTGCACTGCTAGGTATTTATTCAAGGGATACAGGTGTGCCGTTTTGAAGGCGCACATGCACTCTAATGTTTATAACAGCACTATCAATAATAGCCAAAGTATGGAAAGAGCTTATATAAAATGGAGTATTACTCAGCTTTCAAAAAGAATGAAATCTTGCCATTTGCAACTACGTGGATGGAACTAGAAGGCATTATGCTAAGTGAAATTAGTCAGAGAAAGACAAGTATCATATGACTTCACTCATATGAGGACTTTAAGATACAAAACAGCTGAACATAAGGAAAGGGAAGCAAAAATAATATAAAAACAGGGAGGGGGACAAAACATAAGAGACTCTTAAATGTAGAGAACAAACAGAAGGTTGCTGGAGGGGTTGTTGGAGGGGGGAAGGGCTAAATGGGTAAGGAGCATTAAGGTATCTACTCCTGAAATCACTGTGGCACTATATGCTAACTTGGATGTAAATTTAAAAAATAATTAATTAATTAATTAATTAAAAACTAAAAAAAAAATCTATTTTGTTTTTGCTTATGTCCACTGCATTAAATAAATTTTCTTTGTCTTTACCTCTGTGGATTGTATTTGGAGTAATACATCCTACATATATTCTTAGTGATATCCTTAATATAAACACTAAAGTCTAAAGTTGATAAGTATACCTACCTTGCTTGATCTTGAATAAAACAAAGACCAGCATAGAGCATAATTTTCTTATGATTACCTTACTCCTTTGTTTGTGTTATTACCATTGTATTTAAGCTGCATCTTGTTTTTGTATTCCCTCTTGAGTCATTATTATCATTGTTTTATGTAATTAATACTTAAGATTTTCCCATGCATTACCTGCTCCCATTGCTATTCTTTTTCTCTTTTTTTGTATCTCATTTGTTCTTTGTGGTACAATTTTTAAATTATTCATTATATCCTTTAGTTCTTAATATCTGAAAACTAATAACTAAACAAATTATAGTTTAGCTTGGTATAAAATTTTAGGCTGCCAAATGTTTGCTCTTAGTACTTGGAATATATTATTACATTGTCTTTTGATTCATATTGTTGCAATTGAGAAGTGACTTTCAATCTAATTTTGCTTATTGGTGTGGTAAACTCAAGGATTTCAGGACATATCAAGGAAAAGACAAGAACGTGAGATGGTAATCCTGCACAATAAAGTTTATAGGGTGGCACTTGGACAGGACTGCAGGACAGGGAAGTCACTCACAGCAAGAGACTATCCAGAGATAGCTGCATGGGGCTACCACTCAGAAAGGTAAAAAGACAATGGAACTCCCAAGAAGAGGGGAATCAGAGAAGGGGCTTATGTGTCTAGGATTTGTCACTCAGTAGCAAGGTGGGGAATCTCTGGGTCAGAGAGCTCTGAAGAGCAATACAGTTTGAGTTCTTTTATAGCAACAGAGTTTGTGTTATCTGTGGCTAGAAGATGATGTGTTCAGTTTCATAGGGTATGCCTAGCAGGCAGGATCTAAGTGACTAGAGATCTGCTTATTTAGGCTACACTTAAAGTCCATGTCTAAGAATTTGGGTTGGCACTGGCAGGCTTTGATCTAATGGTCCTAGCCTGCTATGAATAAGTAAACAACATATAGGGGCCAATATACAGACACCATCTTGAACCCATCTATATAATAGGTAATCTATCTTTTCTCTCTGGAAGTTTTTAAGATCTCCTCTTTATCTAGGTGCAGATTTGTTTATTCTTTCTTCTTGCCACTGTGTCTCTTAAGTTTCCTAAGAATGTTCCCAACTCAAAGTTTTTGCATGTTCTAGAACTGCAGCTTGGAAAGCAATTCCTCCAGATATATTTTTGGCTTGCTTCCCCAATTGGTCCAAGTCTGCTCAAATTATTTCCTGATTCCAACTTCAAACTTTCTATCTCTTGATATCCTTCATTTTTCTCTTTCTTTTCTTTTCTTTTCTTTTCTTTTCTTTTCTTTTCTTTTCTTTTCTTTTCAATGTTTATATTTATTTTTGAGAGAGAGACAGCAGAGGAGGGGAAGAGAGAGGTGGACAGAGGATCCAAAGTGGGCTCCATGCTGACAGCAGATAGCCTGATGTGGGGCTCAAACTCACGAAATGCAAGACCATGACCTCAGCTGAAGTCTGATGCTTAACAGACTGAGCCACCCAGACACACCCCTCCTTCATTTTTCTTCATAGAATTTATTACTACTTCACGTTTTATTAAATATATATTAAATATTTATTTTTAAATATTTTCTTCCCCCAAGAACATATACTAGCAAGGGCAGAGACTCAGTTTTATTCCCTGCTATATCCCTAGTATCTAGAACAGTACCTGGAACAGTAGATACTTAGTATTTGTTTATTTAATAAATTAGTAGCCTCTCTTCCATGCTTTAGTCTTTCCTTTTTAGGCAGACAAGTTCTTTTCTGTGTATCTATTCAGATGGGCCAAATATGGCTGCCCCAGAATGATATTCTTATTCCCCCAAGTAACCAACACAAAATGATCAGCATTTCTGAGTTCTAATTCCAAATTCCTAGGAGATAAAATCTGACTAGTACAGGTTGGGTCAGTAGTCTCTCTTTGGTCCAACTAAGTATACGCAGCTAGGTAGCAGGTCACATGGTGCCCAAGGCCACAGAATAGAATTTCTATTCCCAATGGAATAGAAGCTTTTAGAAAAGGAAGGGTCTGGGTAAGCAGGTACTCAAAAACTGTCTCATATTTGCTTTAAGGGCAAACTGAGGAAAATTGAAAGCCACCATAGAAATGCAAGCAATTACAGTGTTCACTGTCAGATAAAACACTATTATATAGAACCAATAAAATAATTAGTTGAGGGGCGCCTGGGTGGCGCAGTCGGTTAGGCGTCTGACTTCAGCCAGGTCACGATCTCGCGGTCTGTGGGTTCGAGCCCCGCATCGGGCTCTGGGCTGATGGCTCAGAGCCTGGAGCCCGTTTCCGATTCTGTGTCTCCCTCTCTCTCTGCCCCTCCCCCGTTCATGCTCTGTCTCTCTCTGTCCCAAAAATAAATAAACGTTGAAAAAAAAAATTTTTTTTTTAAAAAATAATTAGTTGATTTAAGATCATCTTTAGCATTGGCTTATGTTGTGACAATATTTTAGGGGCACCTGGGCGGCTCAGTCAGTTAAGTTTCCAACTTCGGCTCAGGTCATGATTTCACAGTTCATGGGTTTGAGCCTCATGTTGGGCTCTACACGGACAGCTCAGAGCCTGGAGCCTCCTTCAGATTCTGTGTCTCCCTCTCTCTCTGCCCCTCCCCATCTATGCTCTGTCTCCATCTCTCAAAAATAAAATAAACATTAACTTTTTAAAAATTTTGATTTCTCTTGCTTTGTCTTACTTAATCCATTGCCTAGACTCCTAACACCTTAAACTCTTGCCCCTGCCCCAGACTTCTCTCCCTTGAGCCGTAAGCAATCTTCAAAATGTATTGTTAACTTTTCCTTTCTTAAGTAATGGAAGATTGCCTATCATTTTGCTTCTCAAAAAATTGCCTAATATTTTCTTTTGTTAGGAAATAAACCACGTTGTCTTATGGAAAACTATGAGCTTCTATTTTTTATGTATAACAAAGAAAAAAAACCCAAAATCCAAGATACATATTTTAAATTATTATGAAAAAAATAATACACGCATGAGTTAAAAAAATTCAAACAAATGAGTGGAAAAATGAAAGATAAAAATGCAGCCATTGTCCACAGAGCAGTTCTACTTCCTAGAGTACTTTGTTGACCAGGACCCAAGTAGCAAATACATTTTACACAAAGGCACATACACACACAATGCTGAGAAAAGTTTCATCAATTTTACTAACCTTACTAGTGTAATGCAACTTATTATTTCCTTTTTTCTTCTTCTTTTTCTAATGTAGGTTGTAACTCACTAAAGTGATTTCACTCCCACAATTTGAAAAGCAGTGCCCTGGGGCGCCTGGGTGGCGCAGTCGGTTAAGCGTCCGACTTCAGCCAGGTCACGATCTCACAGTCCGTGAGTTCGAGCCCCGCGTCAGGCTCTGGGCTGATGGCTCGGAGCCTGGAGCCTGTTTCCAATTCTGTGTCTCCCTCTCTCTCTGCCCCTCCCCTGTTCATGCTCTGTCTCTCTCTGTCCCAAAAATAAATAAACGTTGAAAAAAAAAAATTTGAAAAGCAGTGCCCTAAAGGTAGCTATATCAAACTGTTGTTAGTATTTGATAGTTGTCTCCATAATTGAAAACAATAATACATACTGCCACTTTTTGGTTTAGCTCCTGACATTTTTTTCATTGATTCCACACTGATAATTAACAATAAGAATTTAGCTCCATTATATTACTCCTCATTTTTATTCCTTTGTCTCCTCTTTGGAATTTTTATTAAGTTCTACTTGTTACTTTATTGCTTTAAAGAATATACTCAAACCTCTATTTCTTGATCCACCCATTTGAGAAAGTGTCTCTTGACACTCTTCTATTATGTAACATTAATATATATTACAACCTTTCACTTCCCTCCACTTACTAACTTCCATTACTTCTATCACTACTTTTACATTGTCAGTATTTATATTTACTTTGTTAGAATAATCAAGTATTTCACATTTTATCTTAAAGTTAATTTGAAAAATGAAGAGTTTCTTTTTTAGCATTACAATTTTAAAAACCTTATTCACTGCTGAATCAAGTAGTATGAATAAAAAGGGAATCAGAAACCATGTTACTAAATCTACACTAATTGAAGGAGAATGTTCTAAAGCTAATGTCGAATGGATTCTCTTTTTTAATGTGTCCACTGATTGCTCGTAATAATGTCATATTTTGGGGACCATGGCTTACACAATTTTTTGCCTTTACTAAAGATTCCAGTTGTCTTTCTTTGGTGTTGATGACAGGAGAAGCAAATGTCACCCTATCATTAAGATTATTAATGTTTTTAATCATACTATTTCATAAAATTAATCTACTTTTTTTTCTTAAAGACATTCTTCTGAGAGAACTTTCTGTTCTATTATTGATTGCACTGAAGCCCAAAAATTTGTGCTCCTGAAATATCCTATTACTAAGTTCCTGTGTTTCTGTCTTGAGTCCTCTTTTCATTTTGCTGGGACATTTCCTTAAGCATTTCTTTTTTCCCTGAAAAGATGCGTAGGGGCCCCTCCCCCCCCATCCCCTCCCAAAAAGTGAAAGGTCTCTAATTTGTCCTTCTTCTTGAATGTTTGTTTTGTTTATAGAATTCTAAGTTCAGAATAATTTTCTCTCAAAAGTTTGAAGGTATTGTCTACTGTCTTTTAAAAAGCAGTGTTGCTAGGGCCACCTGGGTGGCTTAAGTGGGTTAAGGGTCCAACACTTGATTCTGGCTCAGGTCATGATCCCAGGGATGTGAGATTGACCCCTTCACACTGAGCATGAAGTCTGCTTAGGATTCTCTCTCTCTCTCTCTCTCTCTCTCTCTCTCTCTCTCCCTCTGCTCCCTCCCCTGCTTGTGCTCTCTCTCTAAACAACTGTTGCTGAAAAGATAAATGGCAAAACTTCAGTCTACTTCAATCTATCACTCTACTACTCTTGTAAAGGTAATTGACAATCTCTACTCAGCTGACTCTCTTTTCTGTCCTCAGTTTAACAGAGCTCTTATTATGGACCTTTTCTGATACTCTCATCTCTGGACTTGACACCACACACTATCCTGGTTTTCTTGAATAACTGACTCCTCTTGCACATTCTCTTCACATGTTTTTCCTTTTTCTATATGACCTCTAAGTGCCAGAGTTCCTGTATCCTCTGTTTTATTCTCTATGCCTTCTCCCTACATATTATCCATTCTCATGGCTTTAAAAACTATCTGCTGACAATTCCTAAATTTATATCAGTAGGCTAGTCTTCCTTTCTGAGCTCCAGATTCACATCTTTAAATATCTACTTAAAATGTCTCTTGTATGTCTCCCAGGCATTTCAAACTTAACATGACCAAAATGGCTCTCTCTCTAAATCTAGATCTCCCTCAGCCTTTACCACCTCAATAAATGGTCCTGTGTAAACTGTGCTCCTTGACCCTTCCTGTTCATTTACTCCTTATGACTCCTCCCTCCTCAATGAATCCGTCACAAATTCCTGTTACTTCCACCTTCAAAATATATCTCCAAACTCTTTTAAAAATGTAAATTAGACCGTGTCAATTCCCTGCTTTAAATGAGTGAATTGCTTTTCATTGCATTTAGGATAAATCCAAAACCTATACAGCCAGCTCTACACATCTGATTCCTTCCTACTTCTCCAAACTCATTTCCTGTCTCTTGCCATTTTCTACTCCCTATTTCCTCACTCCAGCCTCCTGTTATCTCCTAGAATACACAATGTTCCTTCTATCTCAGAGTTGCCATACTTGCTGTACTATCTGGCATACATTCTTCACAGGTCTTTATGTGGTTGATTTTTTTATCCTTCAGATTTTAGCTTAAATGCTCAGGGCTTCCATGTTAACTCACACATGGATTCTATGTGAACTAGGAAAAGGCATAGTGTAGTTTGGAATTCAGCCTCCAGAGTCAGTAGTCTTACTGCTCTCTCTCAGAGAGGTTTTTCTTGACCACCTTACCATATTGATGCTGTTATTCTCAATTTCATTCATAGCTTTTCATTCAGTCTGCAATTATTTATTATTTTATTCATTTGTTTCCAGTCTATCACTCCCACTTAGTAAATTTCCCTGTTAAGTTCACTATTAGAAACCTATGGCCCACCAGTGTCTGGTTTTTGGTAGTGTTCAATGAACGTTTGTTGAATGAGTAAGTGAATGAAACCATGCTCTGAAAATTCTTAAGAAGGTGAAAAAGAAAATGGTGTAGGTCATCCAGTTTAGTTTTTCATGAACACATTTCATCTAAAAACTTGTTTCTCTTCACATTTTCTTTTACTATTTATTTATTTCTACCCTTTCAATTTTTCTGTTCTCTGTTCCCTGGAACCTCTTTTTGACACACCATAGGATTTGAGTGGGATTTATTCCATTGCCCTAGAGTTGCTGATATGTCAAACTGAGTACCAAGAGGTGTTAAGTATCTCTCATTTTAAAGAGAAAGGCTCAGCAGTTAGAGCTTTGCTACTTCCAACCAGTACCCTAATCACCCTTCCCCATCTATCCCATGTCTATGACTAGATGATTGAGGAGGGATAGTGAAAAAAGAAACTGTCAGCCTTGTTGTAGGCAAGAGGGCAGCATCTTTTTCAAGGGGAGCAGGGGAGTGTGTTTCCTACTTTCTAAACCAAGTGAGGTATGAAGACTGGAAATTACTTCTCGAAAGAAGGGGACACCAACACCAACCTCAACTGTTGGGTGTTTTTTAAGGAGAGGGAAGAGTGAAAATGCAGACATACTTCCCTCTCCACCACAGGTTCCTGGAGCAACAGGTAAAGCCTGAGACAAAATGATTGGGGAATGGGGAGATGAGATTTAAATGGGATATGAAATTGGAACTGAAATACTAGAGACCTGAAAGCTGAAAGTAAGCAGTGTTGTCAAGAGGCAGGAAAGGGCAATTTGACAGGTCATGACTGAAGAAAGTGTTTAAGAAAAAAGAAAAGTTTTATGTTTGTGACACTAATTTCAACAGTTTAATAGAATGAACATGGGTGGATGCTGAAATTTCCAGATTGATACACGACATATCATAATTTTTCTCTCATATTTCCTTTTTGTCTCTTTGCCCTATGATCCAAGAATTCCTTGAACTTTACCTTTCATTCCTTCTGTCAAATCATTTAATCACAGTAATCACATTTTTAATTCCCAAGCATTATCTCTTGTACTCTGATTGTTGTTTTTCTATAGCTTATTTTATTATAGTTTTTTTAATTCTCTGAATCAATCTTCATGTCTTTCATATTTAGGTTTGTTTTATCATTGTCCCTATCTTTGGTGCAGTTGGTTTTCTTCAAATATTTAGTAATTCTTGATTTTCCATATTCATGAATGAGGGACTAGGTTGATGAATATTGGTGCTGGAATATGGGTTTTCTTTGTTGTTAGGTTGATCTATGCTTTAAACATGACTTTTATTTTTATTGTACAAATACCTATTCATAGTAGAATAGTACATAACATAATTTTAAAAAGAAAGAAAAGAAAATTCACCCATGGTCTTACCACCCAGATGTAACCATTAACATTTTGGTGTATTTTTATCTAGTCTTAGATAACAAGCAAACTTTTTTTTTTTCTACAAAAGTTTGTAAAAACTGGCCTAATATATATATTTTTTAGCCTGGTTGTTTTTCCTCACTTAGAATATAAAGAATATCTTCCCATGTCAATATATATACTACCAAATGTAGTTATCATAATTTAACTATTCCCCTGTTAGTGGCATGAGTTGTATCTTCATTTTTATCATTAAAGCAATGCAAGAAATATCCTTGGAAACTTGAAAGTATCTAATGTATCTTTAAAACAATATGTTTTAGGGGCGCCTGGGTGGCGCAGTCGGTTAAGCATCCGGCCTGGGTGGCGCAGTCGGTTAAGCATCCGACTTCAGCCAGGTCACGATCTCGCGGTCCGTGAGTTCGAGCCCCGCGTCGGGCTCTGGGCTGATGCTGAGCCTGGAGCCTGTTTCTGATTCTGTGTCTCCCTCTCTCTCTGCCCCTGCCCTGTTCATGCTCTGTCTCTCTCTGTCCCAAAAATAAATAAAAAATAAACGTTGAAAAAAAAAATTTAAAAACAAATAAAACAATATGTTTTAAATTATGTTTAAAATATATTTTAAACTCAAAACCTATCTTATTCCACTTAAAGAATCTCAGGGGATGATCCCAAGGTCATGGGACTGAGCTCCACACTGGGGCTCGTGCTAAGCATGGAGCCTGCTTAAGATTTTCTCTCTCTCTCCTTCTACCCGTCTCTCCCACTTGTGCTTTCTTTCTCCCTAAAATAAATTTTAAAAATGAAAGAAAAAAATTTAAGGAATCTCAAAAGCTCTATCTGAAAAGCAGATCTATAACTTTAGGGATATTGATTAAACCAGGAAAGTGATTAGAAGAAATCTCTTCTGGGGCACCTGGGTGGCTCAGTCAGTTAAGCATCTGACTTCAGCTCAGGTCATGATCTCACAGTTCGTAGATTGAAGCCCTAAATCAAGCTCTGTGCTGACTGCTCAGAGCCTGGAGCCTGCTTCAGATTCCGTGTCTTCCTCTCTTTCTGCCCCTCCCCGACTAATGTTCTGTCTCTCTGTCTCTCAAAAATAAATAAACATTAAAAAAAATTTTTTTTTTAAAAAGAAATCTCTTCTTCAGAAGGGTTTGGAGAATACAGTTTAGAGGTGAGAAATGAGTGGGCTGAAAAATAAAATCCCAGTGTGCGTATATTAAAGGCAGTTGTGGGGTAAACAAAGAGTAAATGAGTGTGGTTTGATTTTTCTTTGACTCTACATTAATGGGTCTATCAGTCATCTGTACCGCGTAACAATATACAGTATTGCATTTGCTCAGCTGGGCTACTGATTCTTCTATGGTCCTATCTCAGTCACTTATGTGACCAGTTTGCCTCATTACCAATTTCACCAGTTGCTGCTGGTTGGTCTAGGGGGGCTAAACTGGCAAAATTCTACTACAACTGGAAAAATTCTACTACATGTGACCTGCCACTTTCCAGTAGGTTAGAACTGGCTTCTTCATACAGTGGTCTCAGGGCAGTATTCCAAAGGGGAGACTAAAAGTTGAAAAGCTTCTTGGGGCTAAGGCTTGGATGTCACACAATATTACTTCAGCTTCATTCTATTGGTCAAAACAAATCACTGGGCCAACCCAGACTCAAGGCGTGTTGGGAGGAAAAGACTCCAAATGGGAGTCTTAATGGGAGGAGTGACAAAGTCATATTGCAAAGGAGTGGGACACAGGATGGCCATATTTGCCAACACTCTATCATAACAAAATTTGTTTTATGTTTATTTTTTATTTATTTTGAAAGAAACTGAGGGAGGGGCAGAGAGAGAGAGAGAGAGAGCGAGAGAGAGAGAGAGCGAGAGAGGATCCCAAGCAGGCTCCACACTGTTAGTGCGGAGCCCAATGCAGAGCTAGATCTCATGAACCATGCACGATCACGACCTGAGCTGAAATCAAGAGTTGGACGCTGAACTGAGTCATGCAGGTGCTCCAAAACAGAATTTGTTTGAAGTGCTCCCTTTAGTGTTCTAAAAGTAAATTTATAAGTTGACCGTTTGCCATCCAAAACATGATTCCTAAGGAAATAATGGGAGTTCATTCATAAATATTTCACTTGATAATTCATTCAACAAATTTCTTTTGAGTACCAAGCACTGTGATATGCTCTGGAGATACAAGACAGATAAGCTTCTTGCTCACAAAGAGCTTACGATCTATGGAGGGAATATAGATATTTAACATGTAATAACAATCAAGTAATAATAACTTGAGATTAATGTTATGGCAAGGCAAGACAGGAAATCATTAATTGAAATCATTACCATCACTCATACTCTGTGCCAACACTGAATGAAATGATCTTTATAAGTCTGTAAGAGGCAAGACAGGTTATTAGTTGTTATTCTCATTTTTAAATGATAAAACTAAGCATCATAGAGCTAACCAAGTAATTTATCCAAGTTTTTCAGGTTCTAAGTGGCAGTACTCAAGATAAAAACAGACTATTTTCCAAAATCTGGTTTTTTTCCAATATACACTTCTGCCTCCCTAGAAACCAGTATGTTATGGTACTGACATATGAGTACCTGAAATGGAAAAAATACCAATAAATTAAAATAAACAAACAAAAACTTTAAATGATGGTACATATTTTGTATGGACTCTTCTGCGGGTACTTCAGTGTGTACAGTTTTAGGGTTGATCATGTAATGTGTAAGACACTTAATCTAGTACACCTACCTAAACAACAAGCAATTCTGCTTATTTCCTAAATCTCTCTGGACCCCAGGCTGTTATCATTTGGCTGTAACAGGTTGAGAAAAAGCCTTTTTAAAAATAATACCTGAAGGGGTTCTTTAATATGACTATCTAAAAACAACAAAAAGGATTAGATGAGAATGACTAAACTGAATTACCACTATAGAATGAACTATACTATATCCAGCTTACTAAGCAATGAACTTAATCAGGAACATATACATCTTGGCCTCAAATTATTTTTTTACAAATAAATATACAGACATATGTAATATATACAAATGCACACACACACATGTATATGTGCATATATATATATATATATATATATATATATATACACATACACACAAACACACTTTCAGCTAATTTTAGCATTGTTTTATTCCTCATTAGGAAACTGGTAAAATTCTCAAGCTAACATGGCTTTAAAAAAGTTTTGGTCTATCTGGATCCTCATTTATTTACTTATTTTAATGTTTTACTCATTTTTGAGAGAGAGACAGAGACAGAACATGAGCAGAGGAGGGGCAGAGAGAGAGGGAGACACAGAATCCAAAGCAGGCTCCAGACTCTGAGCTGTCAGCACAGAGCCAGACACAGGGCTCAGACTCAGGAACCGTGAGATCATGACCTGAGCTGAAGCCAGGTGCTTAACTGACTGAGCCACCCAGGTGCCCTGGGATCCTTATTTTCTTTCATTATCCTGGTACTCCATTTGTGGCTTTATCTGGTCTCCATCCCATGCTGATCTGTGTTAGAAAGGTATCAAACAGCTTACAGTTTCTGAATCTATCTGTGATGCTCCAAATCCAGACAGTAGTCTCCAATAAATTTATTTATATTATTCCAATAATCTCAGTTTTGTTACTGTACAAATCCACACAAAGCCAGGACTTCAGTGGGTTTACAAACCTCTAATGTTTTCTATGTAAAACTCTGGTTGAAAGTCACTGATATTTGAGAATGGCCTGTCTCCCCCAGCACTGGTCTGTGCTCCAAATTCTCATTTTCTTGGTGTGCTGCCCAGAAGTGGTGGGAGAGATAATATAGACCAGAATTTTCTAATTCAATGCTTTGAATGCCTTACAGCTGTGAAGCATGACATTGAGTCTTTAAGGCCTGGGGTAGGCAGTTGGGACCCCCAGGGATGGTTGCCTCCAGCTGCTAGCAGCCTTTATCAGTGGGTGGCTCAAGAGGAACAGAGTCTCTACAGGTGGAGTAGATGATGAAAAACATTCAGTAGTTCCACTGGCCACTTAAAGGGAATAGCAGCTCAACAGCTGGCTGCTGAAGTAGATGTCCAGATGGCAGAATACCTCCTTGGCTGTGTTCAGCACATAGCAGCCAGCACTGAGCTCCTGGATGGTGCAACTTTGGTGGCTCTGAAACTCTGACTTCACAGACATCAGGTGCTTCTGGCTGTTTGCAGCTGATATACCCTTTTAATGGCATCCAAACTAGTTTTTGTCTTACTGATCCAACAACGTGTGTTTTACAAATTAAATCTTCATCATTCTCCATAAATATTTACTAGAAAAAAGTCTAGTTGAATTAAAAATCCATTTGCCTTATCACATTAAATTTCATCATTGTGTTTATCAATAAAAAGAGTTGTTAGATTCCTTGAATATGATTTCAACCATTACACATTTTTTAATGGCTTCTAAAGAATGGTTTATAAGTTTTTTAAATCTGTGCAACATTCCTCATGAATGGTGACTGTATTCATTTCCTATGGCTGCTGAAACAAGTGAGCATAAACTGGATGCTTTATAACATATATATACTTATTCTCTTATAGTTCTGGAAGTCTGGAATCTGAAATGGGTTTCTCTGGGCTAACATCAAGATGTCAGCAAGGCCAAACTACTTCTGGAGGCTCTAGGGGGAAATCATTTCCTTGCTTTTCCCAGCTTCTGCAGGCTGTCTTCATTGCTAAGTTCATGGCCTTGAATCACGTTGCCTTTTCTCCCCTGCCTCTATCATCATCACATCACTTTTTTCTTCCCTGTCTTCAAATCTCCCTCTGCCTACATCTTATTATTTTTTTATTATACTTATTTTATTTTTTTATGTGATCTCTACCCCCAATGTGGGGCTCAAATTCATGAGCTTGATCCTGAGATCAAGTCACATGCTCTACAGCCAGGCACCCCCTTCTGCTTACATCTTATAAGGACACTAGTGATTACATTTAGGGCCCAACCAAATAATCCAGGATAATCTCTCGATCTGAAAATCCTGAATGCAGTCACACTATTGAAATCCCTGTTACCATACAGGGTTACATTCACAGGTCCCAGGAATTAAAAACTGGTTATCTTTGAGGGCCATTATTCAGTCTACTATAGTAACTGTCAAGAATGTGAAGAGATTATAATTTGAAAGTCTTGATCAGAAACTATGTGTAGCTTTTTCAAGAATAAAACCTGATTCAAAAGGTTATGTTCACGCAGACAAGTTCAATTATCTCATTCAAAAATTTGAAAAGATTTTTGCTCAGAGTTTTATACAAGTTCAGTATCTAATAATGCCCCTATTACTTTGCATTTATTTTTATTCTCATGTTTTTATTATTTAAAAAGCAATTAACTTATCACCAAGTCCAATATAGATGCCCACACACTCTAGGTTATCCCAGGATGCCACACAAATATTATCATTTTCTTTCTGTGCTGTGATGCAGAAAAGGTTGGGAAATATAGCTCTACAAAGTTCAGGAAACTAACACAATGGAGAAAACAAGGCCAGGGTTTTAAGTGAACAAAGTCTGTATCTGTAATAATAGGAAGTCAAACACATAATGCCTAAAATCTAGAAAATAAAAACAACAACAACAAAAGCAATATAAACACTTAGAAATAACTATCAGGTATATAGAATTGTCAGAACAATTATAGTACTGTCAGAAAAAAAAATGGTTGCCTCTGGGGTGCAATGTTGGAGTAAGGAGAGATAGCTAGCTATCTGTTGCTACTCATTATGGACATTTTGGTACTAGATTTTTTTTTAAAGATGTGCATCATTATTGGATTTTTTTTAAGTTCAATTAAAAATGGTACCAGAACTTAACATTAATATACCATATTTTTTCTGTGGTCTTTTCTCTAACTATGACATTCCTCCTTTCCACTATAGAGAGGGAAAAACACTGTTACTTTTTATTCCCTAATTATATTACCCATTTGATGACATATAATTACCCAATTATTTAGGCCTCATCCAAAGAACAGTCCTGAGGATCTTCTCTTTAATACTTAGAGTGGTGGGTTTGAAATGCTTAAAATAAATTCCTAGAGACTAAGTTAGGGAACAGAAGTTCTTTATCCGTTCCTTCCCAGTGGTGGCACTGGCAGGAAATTTAATAAGCTAGCCCAGAGGCAGAGATGTTTGGAAAACCATCAAAAGACATTTGATGGGATGCACAACAGGGAATCTTTCATATGGTTGAAAGAAATATGGAAGAAAAAATAGGATTAAACTGAATAGTTTTCTATTTCACAGCTCTTCTCCATGAGGATTTCAAAGTCAGTAAGTAGTCTCATCATCTATACATATATCACTACAGAAAAGCAAGAATGTTTATCTTATGAGTTTAGAAGAGATGTGTTATTTCTTAGGGAGTCTTTTTATATTTTCAAATCATCATTACATAATGATCTATGTTTATTAAAAACCCTGAGAGAACACAGGATGTTTTTTTAATGGTTATTCCTAGGCTACTCATTAAAGGAAATGACTCCTCTGCTTCTATCATCAAGGTGGAATCTGGAGATACAGTTTGGCACATGAGTGAAATACAAAAACTTCATGGGCATCACCATTTCTCAGCAACACTCTCCTTTGGGCAACACGCAGAAAAGGAGAAACAGGAAACACATACTAAGGACTTGCCCTCTATGCAACTTTCAAAGGTGAATCTAGAGGGGAATTATTGATAAATGTGAACAAGATAATGCATGTTGCAGTTCAACTGCATTCTTCTGAGCCTAATGACTTTTAAAACTACTTAGAAGATTTATCAACTCTTATCAATCTTAGATAATTATCTGTAATGTGAGACAACTCTTTTTTTTTTTAAAGGATCTTAGTTATTTGAAATCATTGCTACTTTTGGGATGTAAAAGTTAAATAACCTTCAAATTTAATTTAAAAATCATACTATGAACAAATGGAAGGATATGTCATAATTTAAATTCACCACTTGTTTCAGCAAACTTCCTGATTCATTAACAACAGGGTGTTGGCAACAGGAAAGAATGAAGTCTTTCTCTTCCTCAATTGGAAACACTATTCATTTTTTAGACAACTCATTCATTAGTTTGTCTCACAGATATTATTTGATATCTTTTTCTAGTTAACCCTGTTTGCTTACCTTTCAACTCAAGTGAAATGCCCTATTGTTAGATCTAGTCAGTAACTGGCAATTTCTGGCTAACAGTAGCCCCCTTTTTCCTTTTTTTATGTGGGTGGCCAAGAATTTAGATAGGTACAGATGGGAGCCAATATTGAATGTGGGCAACAGTCTAGTGTATAATTGCTGCCTGGTTTCTTGGCTAAACACTTTGGGCATGACACAGAAATTTTTATGTCTCTGACATGTTCTCCAAAACTGCTCTGCTTTATTGCATTGTGTTTAGGGGATAGATGTAGGATAGACAAGAAAAAAATAAAAGACCACACACATTGCTGATCTGTACACTTATTTCATACTTTAGCAATTTCTAAACCACCTCTTATTGGATAATGCTCATGTTGGGAGTTAGCAAAGCTTACTGTAAAGTCATCAAGACATTGCATTTGCTGCTATTTTTCTTATATTCTGGCCCAAGTTCACATTCTAGGTAGACAAACTAAAAATTAAAAATTCCTTACCTCTAAGTACAAATTAAATTTTAAAATCTTATTTACTTGTGGCACTAAACTGGTCATTCAGTATATGCTCACTGAGTACTTGCTATGTACCAGACATTTGCCAAGAACTAAATCTAAAAAGGCATCTAATTCTAACTTACCCCTGAATACACACTCTTCATCCTCCTTTAGGTCCCCCAAAGTTTCTGCAAAGGTTTAATCTGTAAATCTATCTGTCCATGTTACAGATATCTAACGATAGATGTACCAACATCATGTACCTTGAAGGGACGTTCACAGTAGTGTATTATGAGAAAAAGGATTAAATACATACATACACACACACACATAAACACACACACACACACACACACACACACACACACACACACCAGAGAAAGTGATTTTTCAGGTACTAAAATGTATAAATATACAGAGAGATAGGCAATTGCCCTCTAAGAAGACTTGAAACTGCTCGGTGGCCGTGATCTTTCTCCCCATCCCCATGTGATCTGCCAAGTGAGGTTGTTTCTAGTGGCTCTGAAGAAGTGGGAGGCTCTTTTACAAAATGTTTGGGGGCTCAAAACTTAAATTTAAATGACTCTCTAAAGAAATTCCATTTTACAGGGCACTATTTGTAAATAATATATGGGAATATAGCTACTAGAGTACTACTTCTCTAAGAGTCAGACTTTGGGTGGTTGTAAACTTAACTGTTGAAGACAGGTAGTTACTTTTTGGAGATCTCTTGAGGCAGCAAATGTACATCCTTTGGTATGATGTCTGAATATTTAATTATTCATAAATCAAGATGTCACTCTTAGGTATTACCAAATGCTCTTGCTGCAATTAAAACTCATTTTCTCTTCCTTAACCTTCTGTAAAGGTAGAAAATAACTGATCATCTTTCTTACAATATATCTTGTATAATTAAAGACTCTTCATTGCCCTTTATCTTTTGCAGGCTAAGCAAACCTATGGGGCCCAAATGTTTTGGTGGCATCTTATTTTGGTGTTAACACTGATTAATACTCTTATTTACTGCTGCTATAATTTCTCTACCTCACACAAAGAATGTGGAGATTCTGATTAAGATCCTGTCTCCAAATGCCATTATTAAAATGTAGATACCTGGGTTTTAGACACTTCTTTGGTTTTTATTTGGGGAAATTACTTTTATAGCTGAGAGGTCAATCTTTTTGGATTTCACATAATAAATATATCACCAAGGATTGTTGCTGTCTAGCATGACAAATTAATCACTGGCCTTTTCTCTGTTACCTGTCTAATAACATTTCCATACGAATATGTGGCACTAAAAAAATTTGTTTACAGGTGAATCATTAAAAAATTCTCACTTTACCTTGGTTGATTAGGGTTGTCCAAAGCCTCAAACTCTTCTAGAATTACTTGGTTTATTGCAGGCCTCTAAGAGAGTGCTGACAACTCATCTGTCCTGACATAGTTTGACTGAGTCACGAAGTGAAGTCTGAGATACACCCACTGAGTTTTACAGGTGTTGGCAATATCAGGTGTGATTTAGCGGGCGCTGGGCTGGCCCTCTCGCAGTTCACACGCCACTGCCAACGTTCTTGCAACATCCTCTTTCCTTGTGGACTTCAAGAATAGTAAAGGTAAGCATCTCGAGGGGTAACAAGCCATTGCCACTTTGGTCATTAAAGTAAATGTCTATCACAGCATAACTCTCTACAGGAATAGGGACTGGCCGTGCTGGTTCTGGTGGCAGAGCCTTCACCTGGCACTTTTTTCCCACACCCTAAATCCCTCCTTCTGTTGGTGGACTCCACACTTCCCACTGCTTACTCCTGAACGCACCTTCACCCTCCCCAGACCAGATGTAGGGAGGAGAGTTTGTATCTACTGAGAAAGGCTCTCTCAGGTAGTAGCCGTGGAGCGTTCTGGCTCTATCCGCTGTTTAGCTATCTTCAATCCCTCGTAAACCGGAACATTTTTATGGACTGCAAAAATAACCACTCGTGCTTCAGGTTCTCGCCCTTGCTAAAGTATCCGTAGAAGCCGGAGAGTTTTACTGGTGAAACACCCCTTGCCCTGCCGCAGCAGGTGCTGCTTTTACAAGCGGATCCCAGGGTCCTGTTTGCGCCCACCTCCCGGCGGGGGGGGGAGGGGGGTGTCCCCTCAGCCTCAGACGCCCCGCCCCCTGCCACCTCCGCGCGTCTCATTGGCTAGGCCCTGCATCCGCCTCGGCTCCTGACTGGCGGTTGTTCCTGTCTGTCTGCGCGGCGGGGACATTTCCGCATTGAGGGGGGCTGCTCCAAATGGAGGGGGAGGGGAGGTGTTTGGGAGAAAGTGGGGGTTTGGGGTGTCAGAAGCCCGCAGCCTGGTGGGCGCAGGGGGTCAGCAGCTGGGCTGCAACCGCTGGCGAGGAGTTCAAGTTGTGCATGTGTGAGGGAAGAGGGGGAGAGAGAAGGGTGTCTCAGAGGTGACATTCTCTCAGCCTGCGGGCCTTCTTCCCGGGGCGCCATAAACGCCCCCAATTTCCCAGCTGCTAAAGGAAGAGGAGGAAGGTGGGTCTCGGTGGTGGTTTGGAGAGAGGCGGGGACGGGCTTCCCACGACCCTTTGGGCGGGTGTGCGTCCCTCAGGGAGATGTGTAGAGCTCCTCTGCCCCACCCGCTGTGTTGCCCCGGAGGCCGAATTTGGGGTTCGGGGCCCTCCCGCGTTCCAGTCCCTTGGGCTCGCGGCTGCCTGCGGGTTCTCTCCTCGCGGAAGGCCCCTCAGTGTTTGCTGTGGGGGAGGGGCGATGTGGTCTTCGGCCCCTCCCGAGAAAAAGCCACGACATGGTTTCGCCTCGCTGCTGGAAGGGGGCGAGCTGGAGGCCCCAGCCCGCCGGCGGGCGCGCGGAATTCTTACCGTCTCCTAGTCCCAGGGTGTTTATGGGCTGGTAAAAACGGTTACGTTGCCCCTCTTTGCCGGCCTTGCCCGCCTCCCCGACCCCCCTGGGGCGCGGGCCACTGTTGACCGGGGTTTCCTGGGGAACCGGCCGGAGGCTGGACGGCAGCGAGGGGGAGGGGATCGGGGGGTGCGGCCGGCCAGTGTCTGCTGTCGTCCAACCCGGGAGGGCGTGGGGACCCGGGGGGCGGTGAAATAGCCGTTGTAGATCCTCCTCTTTCATTGATGAAATTTAAGTTCGTGTGATTTTACCTTTTCCGGGAGTCTCCAGCTGGCCCTGGTTTGTGTCAGGAGCGCAGTGTAGACAGGAGTTCTAAGTAGACTCAGTCTCACTAAGTTTCTTCTCTTTGGAAGTGGGGGAGGTTTTCCTGTTTTTTTTTTTTTTTTTTTTTTAAGGCAGTTTTAATAGCTTTGAATACTCTACTCTCTTAAGTGGCTAAACATAGGAAGGGGAGAAAGAACACGTCGGTTGTTAAAGCAGGGGAGGAAGAGATACCTGCCCTATAGCGTAACTCCTCTAGATATTAATATATACACATCACAGTATTTTAATAAATCCCTAAAATGTCGAGATATGTACAAGGTAAGACACTCTTCTTTTTGTCTCCCGGGTTGCTTCAGCCGAATTTGGGTCCTGGCAGTCGGGAGGTTGGTGGGTGGTTTGGAAGTGTAAATGTTCATTTGAGATACTGTTTGCAAAAGCCTTTTCCTTAAATTGACATTTGAGCTGCATTGAGCTGCTGGCTTGGCATTTCGGATACGTATAATTTATACCCCTGTGCTCTGCTGGGTTTAGTTCTGCCTCCCTGAAATCAGGTTAGTAGCACTCTGGCTCTCCAGGTTAGTGGCTGTTAACTGATGATAAAACAGGATTTTGGTTGCTGATTAACCCTGTTCTCTTTTCCTGGTGGAAGTCAAGGTAAAGATGTGTGCGCGGAAGGGAAGGGGAACCGTGAGGACCGAGGGAACGGAGGTGGATTTTGCCAGGACTGTTGGGGAAGCTTTAGTGTTCTCTGCTTCTACTCCGTTTTGTGTGTACGTGGTTGGAGTCTCAGATTCAGTTATTGCGAAACCGGGAGTAGCTCATAGAAGCTGGAGGTCATTTCAGCAGGAGAAATGACTTTGCTGCATTGCTGTTTATTTTTTCCTTCTTTGAAATTTGGAAAGATTATTAAGGTTTCCTTGAAATTTGAAAATTGCCCTTTAAATTCTCCATGCGTATTTTAAAAGGGTTAGTGAATGCCTCTGAACTAAGTGTTAACATTGCTTGTATGTTTGAATGTGTGTGTGTGTTTGTGTGTAGTTTGTACACATTGAAATTGGTGATACCTTAAACCTGTCGCTAGTTTTTAGCATAGGATTTGCATTCTGGTATGCAAGTAAATTCTTTTCTTGCATACCCCAGAGTTTAAAAGCTTCAGCTGTCTTGCTGAACACACAGGTAGTGAAAGTTCACAACCACTTAATGTGACTCCCAGTGGATGAGCTTTAAAAAGCAAATTGTCAGTTACGGCCATTATTTGACCCTGGGAATAAAAATGCCCTAGTAACTTTTATATCATTTTATTAACTCTTCTTTGAGTTTTGTATAATAGATTAAGAGTATTTGACTGTCTGCCTTATTTATGGAAGCAGATGAGACAGTTATGCTTGCCTTTAGCACTAAGCTCAGAAATGTCACTTGTTATTAGACTTTCAAATTTATGTATGTGGTGAGAGAGGCTGTTATATTCTGATTGAATAAATGTCTTAGTCAAGAATGCAAAAACAGAGGTAACTTAATTTGCTGGTTTTGTAACAGCAACAGAAAAATTACCAGAAAGCTGCTTTTTGCAAGAGTATGCTAGGAAAAAGTGGACAAGTCACTTTTCTTTAAACGTTAAGAATATTACACTTCAGGTATTCCTAGTAGTTATGCTTAGAGTAGCTTGCTGGGATGGTGTGTGTTGACTGATTTCAAAGCCTTTGCTATTCATGGCTAACTGTCTTCAGGAAACCCAAAATCAAGTGGCAATACCTAATTGTTGCTATGTATATTCCTTTCCCTTGTCATCTGCTTTTTATCTTGGGATACTTTTAGATTTATGGAAAGTAACACATTTGTCAAAACTAAGGAATTACCATTGGTACATCAGTGTTGACTGAAGAGTCAGGCTACTGTTCCATGATTCAACCCAACATTGCATTTAGTTGCCATCCACTTTTGGTTTAAATGGTAGTTTTCCTTTTAAATTAGTTTGGCACCAGAAAATGATACCTCTCCCCCCCCCCCAATTTAACATGATTGTGTTCCGTTCATTATTGTTTAAATTTTGTACTTTAAGTATAAACACTCTATGTGTTTAATTAACTTTGCTGCTGTTACAAATGATAAACCTAATTGGCTATTAACTCAGCTGTCTCCACAGATAAGTTTTCAAGTGTAAGGACTGGGATTTTTGTCTTTGAATTTTTTTGTACCAGATTAAATTGATCTTTGCTATATCACTTATTGATATTTCCACTCATTGACACTTAGCTCGTGACATAGGAGAGAGATAGAACAATTATTGGGCTCCTAACTGTTTTCACCTGTTGTCTCATTTAAGCTTCACAAGAGCTCCTAAGAGGTAGATTTTAATTATGACCTTACAGCTGAGGAAATTTAAGGAGCCTGTCCAAAGTTCACAACTAGTAAGCATTTAAATTACTATATAAATGTTTCTAAAACCCTTGTCATTTCCAGTACTTTTTGTTGCCTCTTACATTAAAAACCTACCTAGATGGCTTTTTTCTCTAACTAGACTGTCAGTTCCCTGTGGGCAAAGATAATATTATATCCCTATGGGAAATAGTGTCTTGAAGTGATGGTTGCTCTAAAAGAATTTGTCATGGATGACAAATGAGAAACTCAGCATTTTCCATGTACTTTTTAGTAGGATTGTATACATTTTTTATTTTCAGTTACAGTTTTTTTTTAATAACACCACTTAGATTACATAAATGTTGTGAAAGATAGAAGCGTTTAGATTTAGGTTTGAATTCTCCTGACAGGTGATCTTAGATACATAACTTTTCTGAGGCTCAGTTTCTACTTATATAAACATTGGGTATTAATACTTTGCCACAGGGTTATTGAGAACCCGAAATGAGATGAATTATATGAAGGTCCTAGTCATAAAATAGATGCCCAGTGAGTTTTGCTTTTCTTTCTTGAAATGATGGTGGCCATTCAGATAGCATCGCCACCATAAATACAACCTTATGTCATCAACAGCAATAAATAGAGACAAAGCAGGTATCACTGTTCTTTATTTTCCTATTCTAAGTTTGGTGTTTAGGTCCCCAAGACTTGGGAGTTGATCTATTTAAAAAAAAAAAAAAGTGCAGGAGTGGGAGAGGAGAAGTTCGAATTGTGATATGAATACATAGTTGATGACAGTTTTTGTTTCAGTAGAGTCAACAAAAATATTTTGAGCGTTTACATGTGTATCCCTTATAGTGGGCACTTGAAATTCAGAACATCTAGGTATTATAACTGCGTGTTGTGTACACGGGTTTTTGAATGCCTGGTCAGGACTTAGGGTTTCTATACTTGGCTTGAATTTCTTCTCCCAGATCGAGGCAATGTGCTTTGCAGGAAGGCTGGGCATCTCCATTCTCAAGCACTTTGACCTGTCATTAGGTAGAAATGTTCAGTTAATGAAAATGCTTAGGCAAGAGTATTTTCAGTATACACTCCTTGGCTGAAAGAAGGTTCAACTTTATTTGGCCATCTCTCAAGTCTGTGTTCCTCTGGCACTTAAGTATCTTTCTTATAGGAAGACTCTCCTTTCCTGAAGATAAGCCCTAATTCCCTAGCTGTTGTGTTCTGCCCTCAGGTCACCTTCTGCCTGCCTGAAAATTACTTACCATTTGCTGGTTTTCTCCACCCCAGGGGTTGTTGCAGGGCCCCCAGTTACTCTAAATAAATGTGAGTACTAGCGGTGTTGAGAAGGGACTCTGCATAATAGTTGGAGGTGCTAGGGGTCCTCAGCAGCTGTGACTTTTTGCCAGGTTTGTCAGTAAGTGTCATTTGGGATTTAGCTTTTTTAAAAGTTCTGAGAGTTATAGGATAATCTCTCTACATGATTTGGAATTTATAAATGGTTCAGGAACTATTGTTATCTAGCCTGCTAAGGACATGTTATGTGCTTATACTGTAATATTAAAGGAACTTTTTTGAACTGTTTTTAATAGGCCATTATCTAAATTATATAAAAATGTCCTTTAATATTCATAAATTGAGGTGCTTTCTTATATTTCAGGGGAAGCCATTTGAGTATCTGTGTGTCACTTAAAAAACATTTGAGGCCTATCGACTTTCCCATTTGTTGGAATTCTCTCTTTATGACTTTATTTTTATGATTCCTGCTTGGTAGATGGCAGCTAGCCAGGGAGGATTAGCTGAGCTAATTTTAACTGGAGGGGTCTCAGATGAATATACGGATGAGATGCAGTGTGGGGCCTGGTTGTGGAGGTTGGGCCTTGGCCTGTTTCTTCTCAAATCCTCAAACTAAATTTAGCTTATTGCTGATTATTTAGAGGACTAGGATGTTTTTAGCCCAAGGGGATTGTGACATGGATTTGAGGCAGTAGTAGAGGGGACAAAGTCGTGACTAAAGACCACTCCTCATTTTTTAAAGATACGGCTTAGGATTCATTATGTTGCTAGAGAGAGGGGGGACTTAGTTACATTCAGAATCACAGTTCTAAGTGGAAAATTAAAAGAAACTCAGAATAAAGAGTTGAGCTGACGAAAACTTTGTTTTCCACCACGGACTTTGTAATCTCTGTGGTTAAATTCCCTTTGTTCTTGATAACTGGGTCTTTCTTCCAGTAAGATGGATGGTTTTAATTTGTGAAAGCCTACTGAAAAAAGAAATTGATAGGGAACGTTAGAGAAATAAGAAATATTAACTGGTACACTTCTCAGAAGTGCCATCTTAATATTCTGAAGATAAATTGAAAAATAACTTTAAAAGGAAATTACTCTAAAATGTTAATTTTGGATAGTAGGTGTTTTCTTGTAATATTGTTTCATAGAGACCCTTCTCTGTGTGTGTGATTTTTTTTTTCGTAGAAAGGTGTAATTTTATGAATTGTAGTAACTTTAAAATAATGGGAGACTTAATAATAGGATACTTAATAACATTAGTTGGCCCAATAATGAAAATGTTCCCGATAAAAGAAATAATATACTGTAGTTTTTATTTTCCACCAAATTGTATTTGGAACTTTTATGCCTAAGTGCAGGTATTAGGAGTTCTCAGAAAGTCAGATATATCCATTTTTAAAAAGTTAATATAAACAAATATTTCAAAGTTACACTGTGGATTATCTATAAAAAACAAGTAATTAAGAGTTGACTGTACTAACTTTCCATAATGTGATTTTTCTTGATATCCAGAATTTATGCCAATGGAGAAAATCCCAGAATTATTAGAATCAAATTTGGGGGCGGAGAGCCTCTGAGGGTTTGGGATTTAGTGAATGAGGAAGTATTATGATTCACTTACCACCATTTTGATTGCTTGGAATCTCTTTAGAAGCTTGACTTTTTCTAAAGACTGGTGTCCTTTTGACACAGCCTATATTTTATAAACTATCAAATTTTGAACTTGGTGTAAATAGTGTTTGAATTGTGGACATCTTCATCTTGGGTGATTTGATGGATTGTTACAGGCACAATGACAATTAATTAAAACCATGTGTCTTAGATCTCCAAAATTCTTCTACCAGGCATGTATCTTTCTATGAATAACTTACTGAATTCTTTGAAAGTTGGCTTGCTGAGCTATCAAAAGAAAATTAAGCTATGTGTTTAATTGGGCTTTAAGTGGGGGAAAGGGGATAATACTCCATTTGAAAGCTGTTTCCCAGTTTTCTGTTGGTGATGCAGGCATCCCCTTTAGTTTGTTGCAAAATAATTGTTTAAGGCTCAGGTTTTTTCTCTGCCAACAGTCCCATTGTTTATTTCTCTCAGTCATTGCCAAATGAAATTGATTGTGCCCCAAACCATTTTGACAATTAAGGGTTGTTTTTGAGAACCGTGGAGAAATTGGCTATGTTGTCTTAGTTAACTTACATGAACAAAAAAATATTTCGTTTTCCAAAATATTTCTAGATATTTGTTAATTTTTCCTGTGTAAATCAAGAGAGTTCCCTGTTTTTCTGTGATTTCACTTGTATCTTTTAAAAAATATTCATTGTATTCTTGTACATAAAATAGTCACATTATGCTTAGTCCACTTTGAAATTATTAGTCACCAAAGTAAAAAATACTATTCTAGGGGATATTTCCTTTAATAGTAGCTCCATTGCTCCTTGGCCACAAAAGCCTGCAGACAAGGTGTTTTGAGTTTGCTTTCCTCTAGTTGCTGTCCTGGCAAAGGATGATGTGATGTTTCATTTATGTTTAAACCCTTCCTAGAATTTTAAAACTTCCAAAGAGTGCAGGAAAATGGAATAACACAGTCCTATGTTAGATTCACTTATGCCAATGATAAAATGCTTGGCCTCATAATAAAATATTTAGAGAGTGCATAAAAAACTTCGATTTTTCATTGCCCAGAAAACAAACAGTATAGAGGGAAAAGGTGAAGAGCATAAAAGGATGCTTATTCTGTTATATAATTTTAACCCCCCCAATAACCTCACGTTATAGACATAGTTGGATTTTTGCATGTTTTAATTCAGGCTTCCACCTGGAGATGACAAACCAAGTAAATGCACTGTAACCAAGAAAGGGAAGACCTTCCTCCAGGAAGGAGAAGCAGGGCTCCAGGGTTTGAATTCCAGCTTGGCAGTGCTACTGTGTCCTTAGGCAACTCAGCATCTCTGAGGGCCTGTTTCATCTCAAAGATAAGGGAATAGGACTCACTGACCTTAAAGCTTTAACAAGCTTAGAAGTTTTAACTAAATACACATCTATCAAATTACAGGACCGGCCTGCCAAACCTTTTTTTGTGCTTGATGATGAGGATTGATGATGAGGATTTGATGTTGTATTTCTTTTTCCTCCACTCAGCAAATTAGTGTTCTAGGCCCCTTGACATGGCCTTCTTATATCTGTTCAACTTAATGCAAGGTGATATTATTTAACTAGTTGACACATCTCTTCTGAAAGTTCTGTTTTTTGGAAATGCTATTTTATTTTTTTCCCTTAAGATTTTAAGAGCTACTCTTGTATGAGGGCAGAGTTAATGTCAATTATTAATGAGAAATCTGGTTTATGTGTAAATTCTAATAGTTACAAATAATTTTTTAAGTAGGCAGTGCATGATTAGCAAAAATCTTGATTAGCAAGTAGATCTGCATACTCAGTGCTAGAACAGTTCTCAGAAGACTGGTACCTTTTATTTTTTATCAAAAAGCATTTATTAAGCATCATATGTATATAGAACTGGGTCATTTAAAAATCTATGTAAATATAAATAGTCCTATAGTTTGCAATCTGAAATAATCAACATTGACTTTAATACTAAAAGATCATGCAAAGTCAACTAATTGAGTTTTCTTATGATTGAATGACATGGGTTATATTTTTCCTACATTAAGCTAAATCTAAATATATATATTGCCCAATTTTATTTAATCTCTAAAGTTAGTGAAGGGGAGCCTAGGTGGCTCAGTCACTTAAGTGTTGGACTCTTGATTTCGCCCCAGGTCATGACCTCATGATTTGTGGGATCGAGCCCTGCCTTGGGCTCTGAACTAACAGCATGGAATACAGCCTGAACAAAATAGACATGGTACATTCTTACAGAGATTATAACCTGTTGGGTAAGGTAGACATTGAATAAATTTTAAAAAGCACGATGGTATAAAGGAGAGGTAGAAGAATCTACCATGTGAACATGTAGTGGGTAACCATGCTTAGTTTAGAAAGATTTCTAGGAGGAGATTACATTTAAACTGAACTCTGACAAATGATATATATTAGTGGTTGCTCAGGTTCACTAATATGAGAATGTAAGTTTTGATCTCTATTTACACATTGTCAGGTGCCTGCGCTGTGTCAGGTGCTGAGTCAGGTGGTGGGAAAAAAATGTTTTTAATAACCTAATATGGCTAGTGCCCTTAAAGTGTTGCAGACAGGCATCTACGCAAAGAATCAAAATTTAAGAAGTGTTTGATATAATACAGAGGTAGGAGTGATTAAAACCTCCACATTAAAGGAGTTATTGAAAGAAAGGCCTTTTTGAATATTCAGAAGCTACCACCAAGAACACAGAATGCCACCCCCAAAATAGCAGAAGCTACTCAATTGCAGAGTTTAAACCTTTGGGGGGTGGGGTTAAGTATCCGGGAGGTTTCCTGGAGGTTATGATGATTTTTATGATTTGGGAATTCATGCTGAGCCACTAATTTCTAATTTTTTCTTCCTCATTTTTGCCTACCTTCCTCTAAATATGTTGAATGACACTTGAGATGTATGTTTTGGAACAATCTTATAATAATTAGTTTCCTGTTAATTTCATGGAGCAGAAAATACCAACTTTTGTCTTAAAAAAATGAGGGACTTCTATCACATGAATTCTGAAGTAGCATGTTCCAGAGTTGGCTAATTGAGTATAGAGACTGCATCAATCTTTCCTTCCTTCTCTGCTTGCTTGCTTTTTTTTAATATTTTAAGTTTTTTATTTTATTTTCTTTGAGAGAGACAGGGACAGGGGTAGAGAGAGGGAGAGGGAGAGAGAGAATCCCAATCAGGCTTTGTGCCACGAGCGCAGATCCTGATACAAGCTGAAATCCGTGAAACTGTGAGATCATGACCTGATCTGAAACTGAGAGTCGGACAGTTAGCCGACTCAGCCACCCAGTCTCCCCTCTCCTCTGCTTTCTTAAGCCTTTCTTTCTCATTCTTGGGTCAGCTTCGCTTAAGGTCACTAAATGGCAGAAGAAACAGGAGGTAAATGGTGGACACATATGTACACGGGAGGAAAAGTTTCTATTTCTTTCCAGGTGTCTCTTTTTTCAGTGAAGAGCACCTTTCTCTTAAGTCTTTTGGCAAACTATACCCTATGGCTCACTGGTCAGAATCATATTATGTTTCATGCTTAAACCAATCTCTGGGAAGGCTTTAGACCAGTCTGGGCCCCGTGCTGTCTCTGAAGCACCTGGCCTTGGGGCAGACAATAGGTGACAGAACAGCATGGGTGTGGAGAGAAGAATGATGTGTATGGCTGCTACAAATGTATTAAGAAAAATGGAGTATAATCTATATCAGAGCTACTCAAAGCAATACAGGTAGCATTCACTTATTAGAAATGCATATTCTTCCTACACCATACCTACTCCCAGAGTCAGGATCCCAGGAGCTTGCCCAGGAATCTGTTTTAACAAGCCCTTCAGGTAATTTGTGTACACATTAAAGTTTTAGAAGCTCTATTGAGATATCACAAATGAATTAAGGAATTGCAACCTTTAGATGTTCTGCTCTAGCACTTTCATTAGCTTTGTCTACTCAAAAAGTTACTTCAGCTTGGCTATTAAAACATGTCTGGCTAAGGAATTTGTATTTATTTCCCATCAAATGCAAATCTCATCAATGAAGAAGAGAAGTGATATGATTGGGGTTGCAGCTTAGGGAGACCAATCCATTCTGCCTGGTACCACCAGATTAAAGTGACAAATGGGCAGACTGGTTTGAAAACTGTTGTTGTCATGACCAGGAGATTGAAAATGAGAGGAAAATTAAGGTAGCAGCAGTGGGAATGGAAAGCGATGAAGGAGAATTGTGGCAACTGAAGTGTATAGTATTGGATTGGACGTAATGTGAGGGGAAAGGAGGGAAGAGCCTTCTGTGAGTGAGGTTTCTAGGTCATCTAGGACTGAGTGGGACAACGTTCATATATTGGGGGGCAGGGAGGTGAGTTTAGTTTAGACAATTTGGACATGTTCAATGTGAGGTATCCAGCCCTGGTATCCAGGTGGGAAAGGTCTAGAAGGCTGTAGGGAAGGTGAGTCTGGAGCTCAGGAAAAAAGATGAGGATACGAGGCACATATTTGGGAGTTATCAATAAGGATACTGGGATACTGGTAAGGGTACTATTGAAGGGAAAAGTGGTCTGGGGACAGAATCTTAAGGAAACCCAGGGAGTAGGAGAAGAAAGAGCCAGTTAGGGAAACTGAGGCCTGGTCACAGAGGTGGAAAAGATATAGAGTAATATTGAGTAATGGAATTCAAACAAGAAAAGATTTTCTAGGAGGAATACTCACAAATAACTGAGTTTAAGGACTGCAATGAGAGCCCAAAAGAGGATGATTAGCTTTAATTGGTCATAAATCTAGTCAATATATGTCTTTAGTTTCATCCATGGTTATATTTACAGTTGCCAATACATTCTTGGGAGTTCTATACTGACAGTAGCCCCCATTGTCCACCGTTTCACTCACGTGCAGTCAACCGAGGTCTAGAAGCAGATGTTCCTCCTCCTGACATATTGTCAGAAGGTCAATACTGCCATATCCCAGGGATATTTCAGGTTTGGTTCTAGACCACAGTATTAAGCAAATATTGCAATAAAGGGAGTCAAATGAGGTTTTTTTGTTTGTTTCCTAGCACATTTAAAAGTTATATTTATACTATAAGCTATTAAGCATG
Organism: Lynx rufus; assembly: GCF_022079265.1. Lineage (NCBI taxonomy): Eukaryota > Metazoa > Chordata > Mammalia > Carnivora > Felidae > Lynx > Lynx rufus. The sequence continues at coordinate 81,924,068 of NW_025814896.1, forward strand.
TAATAGCATTATATCTAAGTGTATGTACCTTAATTAAAAATTTTTTATTGCTAAAAAATGCTAATCATCATCTAAGCTTTCAGCGAGTCATAATCACTGGTCACGGATCACCATAACAAATATAACAATAATGAAAAAATTTGAAATATTGCAAGATTACCAAAATGTGACACAGAGACACAAAGTGAGTAAATGCTGCTGTAAAAATGGTGCTGATATACTTGCTCAATTCAGGGTTACCACAGACCTTCAGCTTTGGGGGAAAAGAAGAACAAAAACGAATGCAATATCTGCAAAGTGCAAGAAAAGCAAAGTGCAATAAAACGAGACATGCCTGCCATAGCCTAATGCTATATCACAGTGCCTACATCGTTCACCTCGCTTCATCTCATCATTTAGGCATTTTATTTTCTCACAGCATCACAAGAAGGCTGAGTACATTACAATATTTTGAGACCGCATTCTCATAACTATTATACTATAGTTATCTTTTTATTGTTAATCTCCTATTGTGCCTAATTTGTAAATTAAACTTTATCATAGCTATGTATGTATAAGAAAAAACATAGTAAATATAGAGTTTGGTATTATCTGTGGTTTTAGGTCATCCACTGGGAGTCTTGGAACACAGCCCCCATAGATGAGGGGGAACTACTATACTTGGATTGCAAGCCATTTCCAGGTTAAAGATGAAGTGAGCTCTCTAATTCTCTGACTTTGGGTTCCTCTCAATATGAGTTTCCAAGGAAGGTTGGGACTGATAGAGCTAATGAGTAGTGGGTGGGAGGTGGCCTGGGGAGAGCTCCTAACCTCTTTGTTGCTCTTGGTATTCTTTCTATACCCTTTCTATGGCCTGTGCATTGTGAAGCTAGCTTTCTCCTTTAGAACGTGAAGTTGTTTTGTTTGTGCCAGTATCAGGATGTCAGGGAAGGGTATTATGTATACCTCTTAGTTGATGAAATGGATGAAATGAAATACCTGAATTAAATGAAAACAAATGTTAGATTGAATGTCTCTTACCTCTTGATTCTATTGCTTTCCTCTTCCCCCACTCTTTTTTTTTTTTTTTTTTTTTTTTTTTTTTTTGCTCCAGTTGGATAGGGGAAAGTCCATGATGTTGAAATTTTAATTCTTGTGAACAAGGAAGAATTAGGAAATTGAGGTGGCAGGAAAACTTCTTAAAAAAAATAGTTACTGCCTGTTATATCCCAAATTGACTAAATTATAATTAAATCAACCAGGACCATTCTAGTAAGCCCATGTGGAGATGAGTTTCCTGTCAGTTCCACTGGGTATAAGAAGACATTCTGATAGAAATGCTTTTGGAGGAGAGTACTTATGAATTTTGTGCCAGGGATTAAAGAGAGTCAGAGTAGGAGGAAAAAATGAGCAGGATGCTCTGCCTCATTGTGGTGGGATGGGGCTTTGCTTCTGACCTCCACCATTAGCTGGTTCTGTAACCTTGGATAACTCATTTAACTATTTCAGCCACAGTTTCCTCATCTGTAAAATGTTGAGGTAGATTAAATTCTCCCTCTCCTCTCTAAAAATGTTTTGAGTTATCACCAACGTAATGAAATGTTTGATTCCTAATCCACTCTCTAACGTTGAGGATGATCCATTTTCTATTGCTAGAAAGTAAGGAGGGATAAAACATTTGGGAGGTTAGAAATCTTGCATTATTCAGGGGATTCTTTAATTGACTTTCAATTAGAAATACAACTATCATTGCTGGAAGTGTAACCTTGAGAATGTTAAGTCCAAGAAAGCTTTTAAGGTCTGTACTTCTTTTCCTACCCCAAATTCCAGACCTTTCTTAAAAAATTCAGGATAGATAAGGAAGTCACTGCAAAGAGAAATGGTTTCTAGCTATGTGTCTCCCGATCTGTGTCATGTCTTTAAGGTAAATACCCTTCTTGATTAAGCATGCGTCCTTATTCTTGCATATTCTTTAATCCTTAAAAGTCCTTCTTTATTCTTTTTCTATTTTTTAAAATTTATTTATTTATTTATTTATTTATTTATTTATTTATTTATTTTAATGTTTATTTTTGAGAGAGAGAGACAGAGTGCAAGAAGGGGAGGGGCAGAGAGAGAGGGAGACACAGAATCTGAAGCAGCTCCAGTTCTGAGCTGTCAGCCCAGAGCCTGACACGGGGCTCGAACCCCTGAACCATGAGATCACGACCTGAGCCGAAGTCAGACGCTTACCTGACTGAGCCACCCAGGCGCCCCTATTATTATTTTTTAATTTACATCCAAATTAGCATATAGTGCAACAGTGATTTCAGGAGTAGATTCCTTAGTGCCCCTTACCATTTAGCCCTTCCCCCCTCCCACAACCCTCAGTAACCTCCAGTAACCCTCAGTTTGTTCTCCCTATTTATGAGTCTCTTCTGTTTTGTCCCCATCCCTGTTTTTATATTATTTTTGTTTCCCTTCCCTTATGTTCATCTGTTTTGTCTCTTGAAGTCCTCATATGAGTGAAGTCATATGATTTTTGTCTTTCTCTGACTAATTTCACTTAGTATCGTACCCTCCAGTTCTATCCACGTAGTTGCAAATGGCAAGATTTCATTCTTTTTGATTGCCGAGTAATACTCCATTGTATATATACCACATCTTCTTTATCCATACATCCATTGATGGACATTTGGGCTCTTTCCATACTTTGGCTATTGTTGATAGCGCTGCTATAAACATGGGGGTGCATGTGTCCCTTTGAAATAGCACACCTGTATCCCGTGGGTAAATGCCTAGTAGTGCAATTAGTGGGTCGTAGGGTAGTTCTATTTTTAGTTTTTTGAGGAACCTCCATACTGTTTTCCAGAGTGGCTGCACCAGCTTGCATTCCCAAGTCCTTCTTTATTCTTTAGTCACTAAAAAACAAAACTTCAGTAGTAGCACTGCCCAGAGGATGGTGTTGGAAACAGCAGTGAAACAGGGTGGAAGAGGTGATAGGCTCCTTAGAATATTCTTTTGTTGTGTAAGCTGTTCATATCTGTAGAGTGACTGGAGGGAATACAAATTGTTCTTTGTGTTTGGTGCTATATCAAAGAAATGGAAGAATAGGGAGGAATAACTCTTACAGACGTTTGTTACAATTTGAGTTTGAATCTGGGTTTTTTTTTTTTTTTGAATCCTATCTTAAGTTTGGACCTGCTGCACCTGGCAAAGATCACATGTACTATTAAATGTCTTTCAGCCAACCTTTCTTACCTTGGCTTCATAGGGAGGATAGTGACATGGGTTCTGTGTGTTTTGGCCTTAAATCATGTAGGTCTCCAAAGTTTGGTGGGGTTTTTTGTTTGGTGTTTTGTTTGGTTTTCCTGTTCTCATGTAGACAAATCTCAAACAGCTATTAATAATTATTTTTGAACTTTACGGTTACACTTATAATTATCTCATTTTGGCATTTGCCTAGAATATAGGTTAAATGTTTCCATCACTAATTTTTTAGGAATGTGACTGAATACTGGCTTTCAGGATATAACTTCAGCAACAAAGCAGCAAGGCTGTTGTTAGCTGTCTTTGAGTCCAACAAAAAACCTTATTTTAAAAATCCTTATAAATTTCTTGATCTATTTTAATCCATCAGTGACACAGAATCAAAGAATTCATGTGTTCCTTAATTTAGAGGTTTTATGCTTATGTTTAGTAGAATTTTCTTGCAAATTATTTCTTACACATTAACATGGGAGTTGGCTTAAAGATTGTGGGAGAGATACCCCAGGTATACTGCTTCTGAGCTCCAGCAATTAGCTGGTTCTGTAACCTTGGATAACTCATTTAACTGCTGGGGCAGCAGGGTTGGGGGATACTTAACCTGTGATAAATTTTAAATTGCAATTAAGTCAACCAAGAGGTGAATGTGTATAGTTGATGTCACACTAACTCTAGTTTAAAATGTTCTACAAGAGTTTTTTAGTTACCTATCATAGTTATGTAAACCTACTCATCCATTGTTAGGAGTTGTGAACAGATGATAATCAAGTTGCTACTTACTAGTGGAAACATACATTTAGGTTGTTTATGAAACACATGTGTGTTTCTTAGCTCACAAAGAAGTTATTTATGAACCACTGTTTGGGTCACTTTAAAGTTTTACTGGAGTCCATAAACTTAGTTGTGTTGTGGTTTATGCCTAGGAAAAGAGCAGTTAGGAGTGCCGGGGTGGCTCGTTTGGTTAAGCGTCTAACTTCTTGATTTTGACTCAGGTCATGATCTTGCAGTTCATGGGCGTCGGGGGCTCTGCACTGACAGCAGGGAGCCTGCTTGGGATTCTCTGTCTCCCTCTCTCACTGCCCCTCCCCTGCTCATTCTCTGTCTCTCTCTCTCTCTCTCTCTCTCTCTCAAAAAAAAAAAAAGGCACAGTTAGAAAACAGCTATTTTAGGATTAGATTGTGTGTTCTCACCTAATTTCCTTGTTTTTCCCCTCCCTTGGATTTTAATATTACAGGAAATGTATTTTAAAAGGTTTTTGAAGAGCAATGTTAAATATCTCATTTGTTAACATTTGTAGGTATTTAGGAGGAGAAGCTGTCTACATTAAATAAATTGCTTCAGGAGTTACATAATTTACTAATTTCTGCTCTCACAAGTATCTTTTTGGTTATGTTGGCTTTAATTCTGTATGAATAAATGTTTTCTTCTGCCCAGATAACAAATAAAAGAATTTATGGTGTGTGTGAGTATTTTTAGTTTCACTGAAATGATTCTGGTAAATTAATCACCATTTGTAGAACTAGTTATCAAACAAAATGTTTGAACATAAGCTTCAAAACTACATTTATAAAATAAGTTTGAGTTGCATATTGAAGAGAAAAGGTGATGTGAACAGTAGTCTGACTGTTCCTTATTTCATAAGTAAAAGACAAGATAATTAGATAGCTGAGCATGTAAAACAACTTGTGTTGGCATATTTCTCCCAAGGTGCTTAGGCTTGGGATGTTTTCTTGTTGCATATTTTTCTGTTTTTACTTGTTTACGTCCATCAGGCATTTCTGTTACCTTTAGTGAGTCACCTGTAGTGAGATCCGTCTGTGGCCAGAGATGACCATCTATGCCAAAAGCCCTGATAGTATTGTCTGACACAGATAAGCACTGAAGAGTCTAGGCTAAAACTGAGGGCAATAAGTGGGCAGGGAGCCCTGTGTTCTCCTTTTAAGTGAAAATTTTGATGCCAGACACATACAGGCACCTGGGAATTGCCAGTATCTCTCAACGGGTTTTTCTTTAATAAGGAATGTGAAACTGGAGGGCTTCACTTCTAAAATGGAAAGAATTCCTTAATTTTTTTTCATCTGGCCTGGAAGGGAACGGTTTTTGTTTTTTTTTTTTGTTTGTTTGTTTGTTTGTTTCTGTGAAATTGCTAAGCCCTTTCCATTCTTTTATCTGGCAGCAGTTCCATAAGAGCATGTACCATAAAACATACCTTTATTAACATTATTCCACCTCTCATTTTTCTCCAGCTTTGATGGCTAAGAGGGAAACATTAGTAGAGATAGAACTAAATGCCCAAATGAAGATTAATCCTTTTATTCCCACCTGCCCCATCTTCCCAAAAGCATTTATTAGTGTCTCAGATACACTAGTAATGCAGGTAGATGTAACAAATTTGAGGCCATGTGATTATATAGCTCTAATTAGTTGACACTACTGATATCCTTCGAGAGGATAATGGGACTAAAGGAGTGAACCTTTTCATGTTCTGATAAACTAGAAATAAATCAGTTATAGCTTACCAGCTATTTGAATGGCTGTCTGATTTTTTTTCTGTTGGCGATTTTATATTTTTAAGATCTTAGCAAAGCCATGTCTCAGGATGGTGCTTCTCAGTTCCAAGAAGTCATTCGACAAGAGCTAGAATTATCTGTGAAGAAGGAACTGGAAAAAATACTTACCACAGCGCCATCACATGAGTTTGAGGTAAGGACTCTGCAGTGTTTCTTGCTTCCATCCATCTACAATGCTGAGTTGTTATTGCTGCTGTTGATCATCCAGCCTGAAATAAGCACAAAATATAATAGCATTAAAAAAAGTAGGATTGCTTAACAATTAAGGATTTTCAACATTTTCCCATTGTTAAACCATTGTCTTTTTTTTTAATTCTAGGAAGTTTCTAAAGTCTAAAGAATCAGAACAAAAAATTATTTTTTTTGTGTTCTAGTATCGTTGGGTAAAAAAATGGGTAACAGTACTCAGTTAGAATTATCAACCATACAACCTGCATGCCTTTTTCCAGAGAGCCGGTTCTAATAGAACCATGCTACTTTGTCAGCTGTGTAGAGATTTCCCAGTGTAGACAGGTATTTTTACTTTTCTGTTTATAAATCAATAGATCATCCTTTTCATTTTCAAATTTCAGTTCGTACTTAATGTTTTGAGGTTAACTGTGTTTTGTTACTTTTTCTTTCAGTGAAAGTGAATTTTCACTTAAAAGAAGTAGAAAAAAAGTACTGGCAAATAAATGTAGAACACCAATTGAAATTCCCATGGACCAAACGGTGTTGTTTACATGATAACTGCTGGAAGATTTGGGGATTATTTGCTTGTATTCCTTTAAGTGTGGTTCCTATTAGCTTTTCTTCCCCTTCACTTTTAAGTTGGGGGCATAAAAAAGTCTCTGCTGTACTCCATGTTCTAATAGTGTAATAATTTAATTGAAAGGTGTTTTAAATGTATAATACATATCTATATTAAAATTAAGCATTCTGCTCATTGTAACAAGAACTTCTATTTTCATAGCACACTAAAAAAGACCTTGATGGATTTCGGAAGCTATTCCATCGATTTTTGCAAGAAAAGGGACCTTCTGTGGATTGGGGGAAAATCCAGAGACCTCCAGAAGATTCGGTAAGTTTTAGATAAAATGTAGGAAAATTTAAGGTAATTCAAGACCTGGGTTTAAATTTGGGGGTGAGGTACTGTGGGGGACCTGTAAGAACCATCACTTTACATTCTCTGTTCCTCATGCCAAAACTACAGAGGTAGCCTACTGCTTTCCCCTCTGTTAGTCCCATCTTTTCAGTCCTGCAGAGGATTTAGGAAAGTCTCATCTCCCTATAACACTACCTCATAACTTAAAAATCCCTGCATATGAGGCAATTCTTTTGCAAAGTACCAAACACATAGTAAGAGCTTCATTTATGTTCTTTTCTTCCTTCTCTCTCCCAAACCATCCGATTTCTGATAGCCTATAGTGTCTTGTACAGATGCTAAATCACGTACTTAAAGCTCTCCTCATGCTTTCAACCCGTCTTTAGCCATATTTCCCTTGCCTGTTTTTCACATGTTGTATTTCCCTGCTTCTAGACTTCTGTGTATATCATTTCTTTGGAATACTTTGGTCTCTTCACCTGTCAAAATCCTGCTCATTCTTTGAGGCTCAGTCCAAATGCCTCCACCTCTGTCATCGACCCCTAGCATAAAGCTGCTCTGAAGAAGTGTAGTGCAGTAGTGTCAGAGGTACAAATCCTAGTTTTACTACTTAGGAGGTTTATGTAAAATGAGAATAATACCAAGTGACTTATATACTTTACAGGGCTATGAGGCTTCATTAAGAAGCATATATGGAAACATGTTAAACCATGAAGCATTTTTCAGATACTAGTAGTTACTTCTACCATCATGTAGCACTTAGCTGGCATGAGTAGTAGTTGTTTGTATGCATGTGTTGTCTTCCTGAGAGACCTTGAAGGCCAGGGAACCATGTGTCCTAAACAAATGTTTGTCGAATGAATGATCTAAATGCAGTTGATTGTCTAGGAAATAGGTTTTGTTAACATATTGACCTTTCTTCCCTTTCCTGTCAGCAGTTTTGACATCTCACCGTTTGTAGCACTTTTCATGGCAGGTAGAAGAAACTTGATAGAGCGGAGCAATTGTATGTAGATAGTTTAGCTCTAGAAGGGTTTCTTGGAATATGGATTGCAGGGTGGGGAAGGAAGGGAGGGAGGAATCAGAACCATCTAAGGATTTTTCCAGTTCAGAACTACCATCCCCAACAAGGTTCTGACAAATACTTTTAAGAGGCTGTGTGCCCATAGTAAGCCATAGTTACTGATAGGAATGCAGAGTTGATACAGAAAAAGAATACAAAAAATGGAATTCTGGATAGAATTTTATTTTGTGAAGTCTTTTCTGTTTATAAAAGTGTAAGTCTTCATTAAAAATGTTGAAGCCTAGGTTTTGAGCATCTTTTAAAATATATGGTTATAATCCCATCTGCCCTTAATGTTGAAGGTTTCAGAGTACAGAGGCAAAAGATAAGTTTGTTCTTTTATGTCCTGAGCTTCTTGAGGCCACAAATGTTACACTCTGAATGTTAACAACTTTTGCAAATAATTATGAGAATACAGATTATGGGACAATATTGTTTACCTTGCTTCTCTACATTCTTCCAGCTCCCTTCCTCCCTCCCCCCTTTCCTGTAGATTTTCTGTCTCTTGTCATAGAGATTATACAGAGATGAGTTTTTCTCTCAAATCATAACTTTTTTTTTAGCACACATAGGTTTTTGTTTCTTAGATTTTTTTTTAAGTTTATTTATTGGAGGGGGGAAGGAGCGGGGGAGGGGCAGAGAATGGGGGGGGGAGAGAATCCCAAGAAGGCTCCGTTCTGTTGGCCTGGAGCCTGATGTGGGGCTCGATCCCACAAACTGAGATCATGGCCTGAGCTGAAATCAAGAGTGGAACACTTAACCAACTGAGCACGCAGGCACCTCTGGTTTCTATTTTTTAAATGCAGGTGATACTTTAGCCTCCTAACCAAAAAGAAATTATTGTGGGAGAATAGTCATTTAGAGTAACATGTCTCACATCAGCCTTGCATCAAAGCTGTGCACATAAACATTGTCATGATAGAATATCTGTTTTTGTATAGGAGTTGGCAGACTACCAGTTGGCCACCTTGTTTTATAAATAAAGTTTTATTGGAACACAGCCTGTAGCTACTGTCATGAGACAATGGCAGAGTTGAATAGTTAGAACTGCGACCATGTAGCCTACCCAACCTAACATATTTCCTTCTTGGCCCTTTATGGAAAATTTTGCTGACCCCATTTTAGTATACTTTTTTCTTCTTTGGCCCTCAGAAAACTGAATTTAAATGCCTTTTTCATTCAGATAATTACTTTTTAAATAAAAATATTTGTATAAATACTAGATTGAAGGATATACTTATAGGCATTGAAATTTTATGTTTTACTCTTGTGTTGAATACTTCATCTTAACTCTGTCCTCTCAGTAAGCATATACATTTGTAAAAAAACTTGTTGTTGTCTAAGTGTAGTTGACACATAATGTTACATTAGTTTCAGGTGTATAATATAATGATTCTTGATAATTTTATACATTATGCTTTGCTCACTACAAGTGTTACCATCTGTCCCCATACAGCACTATTACAATAGCATTGCATATATTCCCTGTGCTGTACATACCTTTTATTCCTGTAACTTACTCTATATCTGGAAGACTGTATTTCCCATTCCCTTTCCCCCAATTTGCCAATCCCCCCTCCCCTCTGGTAACCATGAGTTTGTTCTGCATATACATGTTGTTCGAAAAGCCTATTGAGTCCATATTTTATTGAATTCTGGCTAAAACAAAAAAACTCAATTTATGGAGTTATGGTATGGATAATGCTATGTTCCAATTTTGTGAAAGTTAACTACATAAATGTTGTAATCGAGGTATGTCTTGATATTTAGCTACGTTAATAAATTTTAAAAAACTGTATTAAAGTACATGTTTTGGATTAGAGCAAGGAAGGACCAGCCAGCATGTACAACTTCATTTGACCATTTCATTCTTTTCTAGAGAGGCTGTTAGTGACTTGTTCCTGAACAAACTTAATGTTTAAGTTTATATTTTGGATGTAGAGGGATAGGAATTAGATAAAAGAAACAAGGAGATACAGAGTCTGCTCAAGAAGGTAGTACTGTAGCTGACAGATTGTTTTGAGCTCTAACTTAAAACCTGTTTAAGGTGCATTCTCATTTATGTGAAAATGTTCTCTAAAAAAGGCTTTTTCATTTAGAGGAACCAAGGTCTTGATTTGATTGTCCTTGTTCTTGTCTCTATGTTCCCCAAAGGGTGAGTATGTATTTGTGAATGGGGAAGATTTATATAGGGTCAACTCTTTTTTTTTTTTTTTTAATGCAGAGAATTGGCATGAAGAATATCATATAATGTGATATTTTTGCTTCAGATTTTTTGTTTTGCCCCATAAAATAATGGAGAGTTTTTCTTAGTCTGTCAGTACAAAACATTAAAATGTGTGTGTTTATTTTTTTTTAATTTTTTTTTTTTAACGTTTATTTATTTTTGAGACAGAGCATGAACGGGGGAGGGGCAGAGAGAGAGGGAGACACAGAATCGGAAGCAGGCTCCAGGCTCTAGGCCATCAGCCCAGAGCCCGATGCGGGGCTCGAACTCACGGACCGTGAGATCGTGACCTGAGCCAACGGCGGATGCTTAACCGACTGAGCCACCCAGGCGCCCCTAAAATGTGTGTGTTTAAATGGTAAGGCATTCTGAGAAAGTTAGTGTATGTGTGCAGAGTAAAAATACAGTTGTTTTTTTTTTTTAAGATGAATCATAGTCTATTGTGCAACTAATGTTTGCACATATTTTTTTTTGAAAGACTCACTAGAGGCAGTTTGGTCAAGGATTTGACATGATGTGACACAGGATGGTTTGCTTTGAGCATCCCCTGTTGGGTGAAAATTTTCCAACTTCAGTCAGCTAATGGTATAGCCATTAGAGATTTGTTTTGGGTGTGTACATAGATAAAAAAGATCTTGAATGTAAACGTGCTACACAAAAGCCAGAACGCCTGGGTGGTTCAGTTGGTTAAGCATCTAACTCTTGATTTTGGCTCAGATCGTGATTTCATGGTGTTCCTGAGAGTGATCCCTTCATGGGGCTCCCTGCATGGGGCTCGTGCTGACAGCACAAAGCCTGCTTGGGATTCTTTCTCTTCTCTCTCCCTCCCTCCACTCATGCTCACTCATGCTTGAATCTCATAAAGAAACTCTTATTGGCTTCCTCTCTCTCTCTCTCTCTCTCTCTCTCTCTCTCTCTCTCTCTCTCTCAAAATAAGTAAATAAAAAAGCATTCCACACAAAAGGAAATAGTGACATTTAAGAAACTGGCTGTGAGGATATAGCTGGCTGGCTACCAAAGAGTCTCATCTTTTCCTTGATGTAAAGTTTTAAAATGATAATATATAGAACTACTAATCTAAGCAAATATATTTATACTAATTTAACAAATATTGCCAAAGCTCTAATTCTCTACCTTTTGATTCCACGATGAAATTAACAGTCTTTAATTTTTTCCCAGAACTGTCTTCCTTCACATGCCTTTATATACAGGGCCCTTTATTTCCGGAAGGGGATGGGACTAAGGAGGCTGATCTTGGGCCTGTGATCCTTAATTCCATTTTGGTTACTTAATTTGTTTCTCTACAGAAATAGTAATGGTAAATATGTGGCCACTTTAATGTCAGTTCCATGATTGGCTTTGAGAGACTTGAGGTAATAGTGTTGGACCAGGGTCTCTAACTACTACCCTTGTGTCTAGAGCAGAGGGCAATCCACTCCCACAGACCTGAGTTCCTTGGGAAAATCATAACATAGGTATAGATGGTAGTAGCACTCCTTGAACATGCCGTTGCCCCCTGCCCAATCCCTATCCACAGAGATTCTTTTTGGACCGTGGCTCATGCTTTTCAAGACCTAATATGGATAATTTTATTTATTACAATCTCCAAATTTATCTTTTGTGTAGACATTTTATGTCTTATAATCAGATAAGAAAAATAGATCTGCGAGGTTCTCCTATCTTACATCTTCAACTGTGGTGTAACTATAAGGGAATTTACGCTTATTTACTATTTGATAGCCCTGAACCTACAAGATTGGTTCTGGGAGAATTTTTATATAAAACAAGATGGATGGCTCAAACATACCTATGATCCTTTCTGCCCTGTAATTCCTTGGGGATATTGTACTACAGTTGACCCTTGAACAACATGAGTTTGAACTGTGTGGATCCAGATATACATGAGGTTTTTTTATAATACTGTAAATATATTTTCTCTTCCTTATGGTTTTCTTTTCTCTAACTTTCTTGATAGAATACAGTATATATTACATATACAAAATATATGTTAATCTACTGTTTACATTACTGGTAAGGCTTCCACTTAAGACTAGGCTATTAGTAGTTAAGTTTTGGGAGAGTCAGAAGTTAATATGTAGATTTTGACTGTGTGGGGGGTTGTTGCTCCAACCTCTCACATTGTTTAAGGGTCAACTCTAATTCCTTTTCCTTATTTTAGATGAGATGTGAACAGCAGACTCTGTGCTTCTCCCATTGTGTAGTCAAGATGAGACTGGAAGGTCTATACCAGGCATCTCAACCTGGGAGGTCTTTTTAGGGATTGTAGGCCCTTCATAGATTTCTTGAAACTACAAGTAAAACTGTGTATAAATATACATTTTTCAGGTTAGATTTCCTTTCATCAGATTCTCAAAGAGGTTCATTACCTGTAAAGGTTAATGAAAGGTTCTCTTTCTCTTTCTCTCTCTCCCTTTTTAATGCGGAAGTACTCTCTTGAATCTCATTCAAGAAACTCTTATTGGCCTCCTCTCTGCCAGTCACTGGTTGGGGCTACAAAAATAAGTATTCTTCCTCCGGCATTTTGGCCTCAAGTTTGTGGAGGAGATGGACCCAGAAATGGCTAACTACGGAAGACTGCAATAAGCAGTCCATAGGATGCTGTGGAAGCATCTAACTCCCATGGGGGCTTAGGAAAGACATCGTGGTGTTAAGGTGATCTCCTGGAGTGAATTTGAGACAAGACTTCTCTGAATATGGGAGGAAAAATAAAGAGGAAAAAAAGGCTTTGAGAATAGTGGTAGTATAAAAATAATAGGCTTATAGCATGTAGCTTGTTTGCTGGTTGTGGAGCATATGGTGGATAAGGCTACTTTTCCAAGTCTAGAGCTGAGTCTCTTTACCTGCCATTTTGGCACCTGCTCACTGGCCGAGATGTCAGAAACTGCAGTTTCCATTTAAGAGAGACCTTAATGGTGGGAAATTGGAACAGATTTTAAAAACCATGCTTCACCAAGTACCTCAAACAATTTGTTTAGAGTTTTCAACATTGTAAAACATAACCCAAATAGATTAAAATTTGGTGCTTATTGTTTTGTTTATTTTTTTTGTAATTTTGATTAACAAACCTTATAAGATTAATCAGCATTTTAGCTGTTAATGGCTTTTATCTTTGAATGTCAGGTTTATTGAGGTAATTAACATATAATAAATGATACCCTTGTTCCGTGTTATGAGTTTTGGCAAATGCATCCAGTCATGTAACTACCACCAAAATCAAGAATTAGAACTTTTCCATCATCCCCAGAAGGTCCATTGTGCCACTTTAAAATATGTTTCTTCTTAAACCCTTGCAGGGCTCTGGTTCCCACTTTACCTTTTCCCTTAAAATACACAGGCTGAACAAATACGTATCTTTCTAAAATATTATTTTTTCCTTCATCCAGACTTCTCTCAAGGAAGAGGTGGGCCTCGCTCCACCCTCAGCTAGCCTTTCTCTTAGCCTTTATCCACCCACTCACACCTGCGGTCTAATCTTCTATAAAGATTTCTTTTTATAGCCTCTGGCCTTTTCCCCCTTCCCCACCTTCATTCTTCCAGGGCTACTTCAACGATGTGAATTACATAATGAAGTGTACTCTATACTTCTTTAATCACTGGCTATTTAGTACTGCAGAGTTTAAAGCTAATACACAGCATAAACAGAATGACGTCAAGAGGCTTCAGTTTCATTTTTTAGGGAATTTGGGATTATCACGGTTATTTTGAAAGAGTTTTTGTCCACATACTATAGGAGGGTTGGCTTATAGGGAATATACAAGTTTGATTTTAGTAATGAGCAGTTCGGTCACATAAGCAGGTCAGGTTGGATTTTGGACCTCTTAGCTCTTCTGTTAGAACTTTTTTCCAACTCCAGCTTTTTCCCAACTCCTTTTCAACAAAGGTCATCTACCTTTCTCTCTTCTAATCCATGCTAAAGTGGAAAGTTCTTTGAAAGCTACCACTTTAGCTGATAAGGATATGGGCCAAATGACCCACAAGGTTAACTACTACTTTTATTACTGCAGCCAACTTCTATAAACGAGTGATGAATACATACCTGTTGGTAGTGTTTGAATTTTTCTTTTACTGTCTGTATATATTACTTTTGTTCCCCAAGTTTTTATTTAAACTCCAGTTAGTTAACCTGTAGTGTACTGTTAGTTTCAGGTTTAGAATTTAGTGATTCATCACATACATGCAACACCCAGTGCTCATCAGAAGTGCCCTCTTTAATACCCATGACCCATTTAACCCATCCCACCGCCTATCTCTCCTCCAGTAACCCTCAGTTTTCTGGTTTGCCTCTTTGGGGTTTTTTTTATCCATGTTCATCTGTTTTGTTTCTTAAATTCCATATATGAGTGAAATCATATTGTATTTGTCTTTCTCTGACTTATTTTGCTTAGCACAATACTCTGTAGCTCCACGCACATTGTTGCAAATGGTAAGATTTCATTCTTTTTGATGGCTGAGAATATTCCATTGTAAGTATATACACCACCTCGTTTATTCATCAACGGGCATTTGGACTCTTTCCATAATTTGGCAATTGTTGATAATGCCATAATCATTGGGGTGCATATATCCATTTAAATCAGTATTTTTGTATCCTTTGGGTAAATATCCAGTATGCAATTGCTGGGTTGTAAGGTAGTTCTATTTTTAACCTTTTGAGGAACCTCCATAATATTTTCCAGAGTGGCTGCACTAGGTTGCATTCCCACCAACAGTGCAAAAGGGTTCCCCTTTCTCCACATCCTCCACAACACCTGTTGTTTCCTTTGTTGTTAATTTTAGCCATTCTGACTTGTGTGAGGTGATACTTCATTGTAATTTTGATGATGAGTGGTGTTGAGCATCTCTTCATGTGTGTTAGCCATCTTTATGTCTTCTTTGGAATAATGTCCATTCATGTCTTCTGCTCATTTTTTAACTGAATTATTTGGTTTTTTGGGTGTTGAGTATGATAAGTTCTTAATATATTTTGGATGCTCATGCTTTATCACATGTCATTTACAAGTATCTTCTCTCATTCCAAAGATTGCCTTTTATTTTTGTTGATCACTTCTTTGTGCAGATTTTTATCTTAATGATATCCTGATAGTTTATTTTTGTTTTTGTTTTCCTTGCCTCAGGGAAGGGAATTTGCTAAGACTGAGGAAAGGTGCTACTGCCTGTGTTTTCCTGTATGATTTTGATGGTTTCCTGTCTCACATTTAGGTCTTTCATCCATTTTGAATTTATTTTTGTGTATGATATAAGAAAGTGGCCCAGTTTCATTCTTTTGGATGTTATTGTCCAGTTTCCCCAACACCATTTGTTGAAGAAGACTGTCTTTTTTCCATTGGCTCTTCTTTCCTGCTTTGCTGAAGACTAGTTGACCATATAGTTGTGGGTTCATTTCTGGGTTTTCTACTCTGTTCTATTGATCTATATGTCTGTTTTTGTGCTGGTAACATATTGTCTTGATCCTGACAGCTTTATAATATAACTTGAAGTTTGGAATTGTGATGCCTCCAGCTTTGCCTTTGTTTTTCCAGATTGCTTTGGCTATTTGGGGTCTTTTGTAGTTCCATACAAATTTTAGGATTGTTTGTTCTAGCTGTGTGAAAAATGTTGGTGGTATTTTGATAGGAATTGCATTAAATGTATAGATTGCTTTGGGTAGTATGGACATTTTAACAATATTTGTTTTTTCAATCCATAAATATGGACTGTTTTTCCATTTCTTTGTGCCCTCTTCAATTTCTTTCATCAGTGTTTTATAGTTTTCATAGTGCAGGTTTTTTACCTCTTTTGTTAGGTTTATTCATAGGTATCTTGTGATTTTTGGTGCAATTGTATCTTGATTTCTCTTTCTGCTGCTTCATTTTGGGTGTATAGAAATGCAACAGATTCTATACATTGATTTTTGCATCCTGAAACTTTACTGAATTCCTGTATTGGTTCTGGCAAGTTTTTGGTGAAGTCTTTGGGTTTTCTGCCTAGAGTATCATGTCATCTGCAAATAATGAAAGTTTGGCTTCCTCCTTGCTGATTTGGTTGCTTTTAATTTCTTCTTGTTGTCTGATTGCTGAAGCTAGGATTCCTGGTACTTTGTTAAATAACAGTGGTGATAGTGGACATCCCTGCCTTGTTCCTGACCATAGAGGAAAAGCTCTCAGTTTTTCCTTATTGACAATGGTATGAGCTGTGGGTTTTTTTATATGATCTTTATTATGTTGAGGTATGTTCCCTCTAAAACTACTTCACTGAGGGTTTTTATCATGAATGGATGTTGTACTTTGTCAAATGCTTTATCTGGATCCATTGAGAGGATCATAGGGTTTTTAACCTTTCTTTTATTAATGTGATGTATCATGTTGATTGATTTATGATATTGATACCCTTGCAGCCCAGGAATAAATCACACTTGATTGTGGTGAATGATTCTTCAACATACTGTTGGATTTGATTTGCTAATATTTGGTTCAGAATTTTTGCATCCATGTTCATCAGGGACACTGGCTTATAGTTCTCTTTTATAGAGGAGTCTTTGGTTTTAGAATCAGGGTAATGCTAGCCTCATAGAATAAGCTTGGAAGTTTTGTTTCCTTTTCTATTTTTTGGAATAGTTTGAGAAGAACAGGTATTAACTCTTCTTTAAATGTTTGATAGAATTCCTCTGTGAAGCCCTCTGGCCCTGGACTTTTATTTGTTGGAAGATTTTGATTACTGATTGCATTTCTTTGCTGGTCATCAGTCTGTTCAAGTTTTCTATTTCTTTCTACTTCATATGTTTCTAGGAATTTATTGATTCTTTCCAGATTGTCCGATTTGTTGATGTATAATTTTTCATAATATTCTCTTATAAATCTTTGTATTTCTGGTGTTGTTTATTATTTCTCCTCTCTCACTTGTGATTTTATTTATATGTGTCCTTTCTATTTTCTTTTTTGTACGTCTGGCTAAGGGATTTATCAATTTTATTCTTTAAAAGAACCAGCTCTTAGTTTCATTGATTTATTCTGTTTTGTAGTTGTTTTTAGTTTCTATATCATTTATTTCTACTCTGTTCTTTAGTCCCTTCTCCTGCTGGCTTTAGGTTTTCCTTTTTCTAGCTCAGTTAGGCCTAGTTGAGGTTGTTAATTTTTTTTTTTAATGTTTATTCATTTTTGAGAGAGAGAGACACAGAGTGTGAGTAGGGAGGGGCAGGGAAAGAGGGAGACACAGAACTCAAAGCAGGCTCTAGGCTCTGTGCCATCAGTGCAAAGTCCGACACAGGGCTCAAATCATGACCTGAGCCGAAGTCGTATGCTAAACCAACTGAGCCACCCAGGCACCCCAGGTTAGGTTGTTTATTTGAGACTTTGTTGCTTCTTGAGGTAGGCCTGTATTGCTGTATTTTTCTCTCTTTTGCCATATCTCAAAGGTTTTGGACCTTTGTTTTCATTGTCATTTGTTTCCATGTATTTTTTTTTAATTTTTTTTTTTTTGTTTATTTTTGACAGAGACAGAGCATGAGCGGGGGAGGGGCAGAGAGAGAGGCAGACACAGAATCTGAAGCAGGCTCCAGGCTCTGAGCTGTCAGCACAAAATCCGACATGGGGCTCGAACTCACAGACGGTGAGATCATGACCTGAGCCGAAGTCAGACGCTCAGCCAACTGAGCCACCCAGGCGCCCCTCCATGTATTTTTTTAAATTTCTTCCATTTCCTAGTTAACCCATTCATTGTTTAGTAGGATGTTCTTTAACCTCCATGTATTTGTGGTCTTTCCAAAAGTTGTTGACTTCAAGCTTCATAGTGTTGTAGTCAGAAAAGATACATGGTATGGTCTCAGTCTTTTCATACTTGTGGAGACCTGATTTGTGACCTAGTATATGATGTGTTCTGGAGAATGCCCCATGTGTACTTGAAAAGAATGTGTATTCTGCTTTAGGATAAAATGTTCTGAATATATCTGTTAAGTCCATCTGGTACAGTGTGTCATTCAAAGCCATTGGTTCCGGTGTGCCCAGGTGGCCCAGTCAGTTAAGTGTCTGACATCAGCTCAGGCCGTGATCTCGCAGTTTGTGGGTTTGAGCCCCGCATCGGGCTCTGTGCTGACAGCTCAGAGCCTGGAGTCTGCTTCAGATTCTCTCTCTCTCTCTCTCTCTCTCTCTCTCTCTCTCTGTGCCCCTTGCCCACTCATGCACATGCTCACTCTCTCTCTCTCTCTGTCTCTGTGCCCCTTGCCCACTCATGCGCGTGCGCGCTCTCTCTCTCTCTCTCTCTCTCAAAAATAAACATTGTGGGGGCAGGGAAGCCATTGGTTCCTTGTTGTTTTTCTTTTTAGCTTATCTGTGCATTGATGTATATGGGATGTTAAAGTCCCCTACTATTATTGTATTATCAATGAGTTCCTTTATGTTTGTTATTAATTGTGTTATATATTTGGGTGCTGTTAACTTGGGGGCATAAATATTTACAATTGCTAAATCTTCTTGCAGGATAGGTCTCTTTATTATGATATAGTGCCCTTCTTCATCTTTTGTTACAGTCTTTGTTTTAAAATCTAGTTTGTCTGATATAAGTATGGCTACTCTGGCTTTCTTTCAACCTTCATTTGCATGATAAATGTTTCTCCATCCCCTTATTTATTTATTTTATTTTTTATTTTAGTGAGAGAGTGCACATGAGCAGGGGAGAGGGTCAGAGGGAGAGAGAGAATCTTAAACAGGCTCCATGCTCAGCGTGGAGCCCAATGCAGGGCTTGATTCCACAACCCTGGGATCACGACCTGAGCTGAAATCAAGAGTTGGACACTCAACCAACTCAAACAACTGAGCCACCCAGATGCCCCTCCATCCCCTCATTTTCAATCTGTAGGTGTCTTTAGGTCTACAATGAATTTCTTATAGGCAACATATTAATGGGTTTTGTTTTGTTTTTCTTATCCATTCTGACATTCTGTGTCTTTTGATTGTGAGGATTTAGCTCATTTACATTCAGGGTAATTATTGATATATACGTATTTATTGCCATTTTATTACTTATTTTACATTATTTCTGGATATTTTTTCTGTTTGTTTTTAATCTTTGTCACTTTTGGTCTTTCCTTCCCACTCAAAGAGTCTCCTTTAATATTTTATGCAAGGCTGGATTAGTGGTCACAAACTCCTTTAGTTTTTGTTTGTCTGGGAAACTCTTTATCTCCTATTCTGAATGACAGCCTTGCTGGATAGAGTATTCTTGGCTACAGATTTTTCCCATTCAGCACATTGAATATATCATGCCACTCCCTTCTAGCTTGCCAAGTGTCTGTGGAAAGATCTGCTGCTAACTTTATGCTGCTAACTTTCTTGTATCGTAAGTTAGGGACTCCCTTTGTCTTGCTGTTTTTAGCATTTTTTCTTTATCACTGTGTTTTGCAAATTTAACTACAATAAATCTTGGTGTTGTTTGATGGGAGTTCTCTGTGCCTCCTGAATTTGGAGATCTGTTTCCTTTCCCAGAAAAGGGAAGTGTTTGCCTATTACTTCCTCAAATAAACCTTCTGCCCCCTTTTCTCTCTCTTCTTCTTCTGGGAATCCTATGATACGAATATTATTGCATTTGATGGAGTCACTGAGTTTCCTAAGTTAACTCTCATGATCATTTTTCTTTCTCTCTTTTGTTCAGCTTCATTATTTCCTATAATTTTGTCTTCTGTATTACTTATCCATTCTTCTGCTTCTTCCATCCTGTGGTCATTACATCCAGTTTCAAATCTCAGTTATTGCATTTTTCATTTCTCCCTGATTTTTTTTTTGGCTCTTTATCTCTGAAGTAAGGGTCTCCCTGATTTCTTCCATGCTCTTCTCAAGCCCAGCAAGTATCCTTATGATTGTTGCTTTAAATTCTCCATTGGGCATGTTACTTATCTGTTTCAATTAGATCTCTGGCTGTGACCTTATCTTGTTTTTTATTTGGGATGAATTTCTCCATCTTAGCATTTTGTCTAGGTGTCTGTCTTCTTCTGTATGTTAGAAAGTCTTATGTTTCCTGCTTCTGTGAGTATTGGCTTTATGAAGAAGAGGTCATATAATGTCCAGGGTCTGGTGCCTCAGGAAGTGTCTTTGGTGTGTGTTGCATGCACTCTGCTGCTGTGTTTTGGCTGCTCTATCCCTCAGGTCAGTTGTCTACAGAGGCTTTTCTTGTCTGCAGTGGACAGCATTTGAACCTTGGCCAGAGCGTGGCAAGTTTTAACTAGGTATGCTCTGGTCTGCTTGTTAAATGAGACCTGATGCTATTTCCACTAGAACTGAAGCTTTGTGGAGCTCTGGTCAATAGATGTGGTGTGGGTGGGGGGTTTGTGCTGGTCGTCTGGGGAAGGGGCCTGCTTCACTGGTCCTTAGGCATACCTGCCTGAGAAAATCAGTACTGGCAGAGCTCAGGGGGTAGGAACCTAGTGTAAGCAGGTTAGGCAGCCAGTGTTGACACTGTGCTATTAACTGAAGCTGGTGTAAGGGCAGGGAAGGGAGATGGTGCTAGCTTGCTCCTTTGTCTGTGGAGAGGGGAGTCCATGCTTGCTTTCAGGGAAGCCCTCCAAGAAGAGCAAATAATTGAATAATTCCTCCTCATGGATCCTAGGCATTTTGCAGATTGCTGTTTTCACAGTGTCTGTCTCTGGGTTGCTTGCCTGCCTAGAGCATCACTCTGCACTTTGGGATCTACTGTGGCCAAGCCTGTTGACTTTAAAACTCCACACTTTAGGGACCTGGTGTGGCCAGGACCTGTGTTAGTCCTCTGGGAAAGGATCTCGCCGAGCTGGGACTAATGCAGGTGCGACCCAGACAGGCAACCATGCCAGAGTGCAGGAGCGTGGGATTTGGAGCAAAGCAGCCTAAACAGCCAGTGTCTGGGTTAGCCACCCTTGCCAGATGTCTCTGTGCCTATGCTGAAGGGCAGGGGAGGGAAATGGCACTGGCCGTTTCCTTTGTGCCCAGAGAGGCAGTGCTACTTCTCACAGATGCGTTCCAAGAACAGTCAACAGTCTCCCCCCCTGTGAGCTAGGTGATCCTCAGATCATGCAGTCTGCCTGAGTTGCTTGCCTGCCTTTTCTGAAGGAGTAGAGCAGTTCCCTCAGGTCCCTCTATTCCAGCCAAGCCCATAGACCTCCAAAACTCCAGTCTTTGAGTCCTGCTGGTTGCAAAACTCACACAAATCAGCCCCTCTTATTTTCCCAGCCAGTGGCTTTGGGGTAGTGTTCTCCTTGTGCATTTCCCTGTGTGTTGTACTCTCTCTCTCCTTTCTCTGCCACCAGGGCTCCATCATCTCTGCAGCACCCACAGTCTGTTTCCCCCCGCAAACCATGTCTCCATGCTTACTACATTCCTTGATGTGGTCTTTTCTTTCCCTCTAGTTGTGCAGTTTGTTCTATCAGTCCTCAAGTTGATTTCTTGGGTGTTTGGAATGATTGGATAGTTATCTAGCTGTGTTCGAGGGATGAGGCAAGCCTAGGGTCCTCCTGCTATGCCACCATCTTAGCTCCCTCTGCCTATATGTATTCGTTTTGCCTTTTGCAGTTAAAAAATACACAAAAGTCTTGGAACTTCCTAGACTTTTTATAAAAAATTGTAGATTACGGTAACTTTTAGTTGCCTCTTTCTCTTCATAGTTACCTCCTACTTCATGGGATCACTTGCTTTCTGAAACTACCCTGTTTTTGGTTGTTTCTTGTTACTGTCATTTCTTCTTTAGTTTACTGGGTTAAAAGTACACAGTTGTAATGAGAGTATTACAACTTTACATCTCTTACAGCATTTTGGAAGTTGCTGCAGTTTTTAATGGGCGGTCATTAGGTATGAGACTACCTAAGAGGCAAAAGTATCATAAGTAACAAACAATACTATAAGTAGATAAATACATACAAATTGAATTAGTGAGAAGTAATTTATAATACGTGTTTTTAAATAACTTAATTTTAAAAGTTTGATTTATAGAAAAGTTGGAAAGAAACAGTTTTTAACTAGAAACATTATATAGCTATCCAGGCTTGTTTTGTTACCTATATCCTATTTTTAAATTTCCTGCTGAGTCAAAAGAAGCACAAAATAATTGCTGAAAGTGCTGATGGAATTTTTATCCCAAGCTTAAAACGGAAAATAAATAAAAGATAGCTGAGAAGAAACATGGAAATGCCAGAGATCTAGTCTATGACTAGACTAAATATGGAAAATGGTGGAAGTAAACCATTAAACAAAAATATCTATTTATAGGTGGGCTTGTTTAAGATAAGTGTCTTCATTGTACATAGTCCTAAAACCTTCAGGAGATTAGAAAGTTTTCTGCTATTTCAAAAGAGCATGAAACAAACACCAACCCAATAGTTTTTGTTTTTTAATGAGTCAAAGCTTTAAGCATTTTTCATTTTTAAAAAATTCATAAAAACCGGGGCGCCTGGGTGGCACAGTCGGTTAAGCGTCCGACTTCAGCCAGGTCACGATCTCACGGTCGGTGAGTTCGAGCCCCACGTCAGGCTCTGGGCTGATGGCTCAGAACCTAGAGCCTGTTTCCGATTCTGTGTCTCCCTCTCTCTCTGCCCCTCGCCCGTTCATGCTCTGTCTCTCTCTGTCCCAAAAATAAATAAACGTTGCAAAAAAAAAATTAAAAAAAAATTCATAAAAACCTATATATGCAAAGCTCTATATAGTTAATATTTGTTGTCAATGTTGGGGGGGCTTATAAGTAACATGTACTGAATCCTTTGTTTGTAATCTCCTTTAATATTCACAATGGACCTGGAAGACAGGCCACTATTATTTTCATTTTACAAAAGAGGAAACAGAACTTCAGAGTTAGTAACTTGCTTAAGAGGAGGAACCCTGATATGAACCAGGTAGCCAACGACCTGGTTCTTTAGTATACTTTAGTAACAGTGACCTGGTTCTTTAGTATACTTTAGTAACAGTAATGTAGCTCTTCAAGAAATACATAATCTCTAGAGCACAGAAGTCTTTATCTTTAGAGCACAGAATGTGCCGTACTTTATGTGCTTATCAACAAGAGAGATAATAGCAACAATGCAAACATTTATTTGGCACTAATGTGCCAAACATTGTTCTCAGCTCTTTACTTGATTCTCAGATAACTCTGGGAGCCCATTATCTTTGTCTCACAATGGAAGGCTCTGAGAATAAGAAGGATTGAGTTGTCCACACAACTTTATTTAGTTAATGAATAAGTTGACAGAACCAGAATTTAGGTCCAGGTCTGTCTGAGCCCAGACTCTTAACCACTGTGATATGTTACAGAGCAATCACCATTCCTTGAGTAGAACTGTTGAGTAGGCTCCACTCCTTTCCTTGGAGTTAAAATACCTTCATTTCTTTCTGAGGTTCTCCCAGCTACACAGTTAACAAATACTTTTTGAAGAGCTACTGTGTGGTGGGCATTTATCTAGGCACTGGGATATAAGTGAACAAGATAGACAAGGGCCTAACACTCATTGAACTTCATTCTAATGGGAGAGAGAAAACATGAATATCTACATGTAAAGACTAATTTCCCATTGCTCCTTTTCCTGGCCCGGGCTTACCCTTAGCAGTCACATCTCCCTGGCTGAAGTCTTTGTCTGGTTTACCTATAGTCCCTATGTGAGGCTGTGAATGTCTCCTTTACTCATTACTTTTATTATACAAATTTATCAAACGTGTACTATTTTAACTTTTAGGAATGAAAAAATAAAGACAGTCACTTCTTTTAAAGAGCTGACAACTTTGTACAGCTCTTTAACTCCCTTTAGCTGGGAGGGGGGCACTTTTGCTGCCTTGGGCTCTGCCCAACTGCCTTCAGGGCTAAGGGAGTCAACAACACAGGCATGCGTTAACAAACTAGTTTTGAATTTTTGGTTTAGTGGGGAGATGTTTGCACAAAGATGTTTGTAGTACAATGGGATAATGGCTTTGAGGATAGTTCTGAAGACACTTCACTAACCAGTTTCTACCTAATCAACTAGAGAGATTAACTGAGGTTCTCCATTTTCTTTGAATACTTGGGTCTATCCTTTATTTTAAGTTCTTTTCTCACTAGCAGAATAGCTTATTCACTAAAAGTTAATTGTGTTTATTCCCAAACCTGTTCATACCAATTAAATTTGTTGTAAAGGCATAATGTAATTAAATTTTGTGTAAACCAATGAAATGGGTTTAAAGTAGTTACTTAAAATTGAATTGAATGTTTTGGGGAAAAAAGCAATTGTTAAATTGGGTGTGGGTGAGACAAGTATGAAAGATTAAGAAAATTGCATAAATGTAGAACGATCCCTCTGCATGCAGATTGTTTCACGATGACGAAGTTCTTGGTCCACTTTGAAGAACTGAAATTGGAAATCATAGATGATATATTTTTGGTGTGGTTTACATAAGATGAATAACTCTGGTCAACAGATCCATACCATACCTAAGGAAAATATCTTTATGAATGAATGTACATTTTTTGTAAAAAGTTGATAATAGTTTATGTATTTAAAATTTTTTCATAATTCTATGTTTAAACTTATTTTTTAAATTAAAAAAAAGTTTTAAACCTCTCCAGAATGTTTTAAATAAATGGATTTCAGGTATTTGTACCAAGTATAGCAGGAAAAGGAGCTGGGGAGCAGTTGGGAAATCCTAAGCAAGGTAACGGATGAAAAGGTGACATTAGAACTGAGACTTGAAGTGTGAGTAAGTAAGAGTTTGCCCAAAAAGTCAGGTAGATATTTCAGGTTTAAGACAACTAAGTGTGTAAAGGCACAAGAGAGGGGAAAGTGCTCTAAGAACCGCAGTTTTTTTAGCACTGCTGGAGAGTAAGAATGGAAATGAGTGGGAGATGAAGGTAGACAATGCAAATAGGGACCATGTCCTCAATGAATTGTCAGGAGGGATCATTTTGGCTGTGCTAAGAAGATGATGGAAAATACAGGAGATAGGAGGTCCTTAGCCTTACGGCAGTCTAGTTGGAATCTATTTTTAGGAGGGAAGTGAAGGGTAGCTGTCCTTTAACTTCGTATATCCTAAACTCCAAGTTACATAGGAAATTCAGACTACTTAAAGTTCTTGGTCACCATCACTGTAATGGTTACTTTTAAGTTTTGCTATTTTTTGTTTTTACCTACTTTTATTAGGGCTTACTGACCTTCTTGCAGTTTAGTTTCTATACATTGATGATGTGTAATTGAGCAAACTTATAGTTAGAATATCTAATCTCATGATCTTGGGCTATAATGTTCTCATTCATATGGTAAGTCAACAAGTAGCTGAGCAGTTACCTCATGCTCAGTGTTAATCACTAATATATTCCACCATTACAAATCCACCTATATGTGTATACTGACTTTATTCTCTCAATGTATTTAACTTTTTTTCCCCCCAGTTTAGCAGTAATGGCAGTGAAGTCAAGAACACACACTCCGGAGTTTTAAATCCCAGTCTCTAGATATCAGGTGTTATCCTGGATACAGTAGAAACAACAGAATTGTATTAAGATTACAGATAGTACTCCTTTTTAAAATTCTATAACTTTCTTCTTTAATCTTGAGGATTGGAGGAGGTGTGTAGTCTGTCAAGCCAGTGAGAATAAACAACATAATGCCCTCCATAATGAAGATAATTAGCTGTACCATTCTACTTGATGAGTTTTATTGAAGATCTACATAGTGAAAGCCCTAGGGTATATGTGGAATTGTGTGTAACCAGCAACTCCATCCATGTTTATAGACTTTTTATCTACTAAACTCAAGATATATGTGAGGGGTCAGCCTTATCTCAGAGAACTATCAGAGCTATTAAAAGAATCATATGCCCATTTTCATACTGTGTGAAACTGTAGGTACCTAAAAGGGTGTGTGTGTTCATTGTGGGATGTAAAATTTAGTGAGCTGGGGAGGTTTTGCAGAATGTTACTGGCATTGGATTGTCAAAGCTTAGGTGAAATACTAGGAAGGATGGCTGATGACCATTGTAGGATTAGTTCTTTAACCATCTATCCACTTGAGCGTGGCTTTTTCCACTTTGGAAATCAAATGTATTTTCTTCTTATTTT
Organism: Lynx rufus; assembly: GCF_022079265.1. Lineage (NCBI taxonomy): Eukaryota > Metazoa > Chordata > Mammalia > Carnivora > Felidae > Lynx > Lynx rufus. The sequence continues at coordinate 81,950,263 of NW_025814896.1, forward strand.
TTTTTATGGAAATAATGACTCCAACTCATCACTTAAAGGAAATATATTAGTGGGAACAGTTGACAGGAGTGTGAGGGTTGGGACTTTGTACAATTGTATCAGTTTGTGTTATTTCTGGAGATTTTCGTATAGTTGGACATGTAGGTTGATGCTAACTTTCTCTAGTATAAAAATCTTGTGATGAATATATTTATACCTAAATCTTTGCATCTCTGAATTATTTCTAAGAATAATGAGAAATGGTGCTTTTTTTCCCCCAGAGGATATGAACTTTTTAAAGTTTCTTACTATAAAAAGTTAAAGTTTCATGTTACATATTTCAAATTGCTTTCCAGAAAGAGTATACCAGTTTGCTCCCATTCATATTAATTTATTGGTGCAACAGCAATTTTTGGAACATAAACTGTTTATAAAATGACCATACTGACAGAGCCCTATCCTCATTTAGTTTCTAGTTTACAGTCTAGTGGAGGAATAGACAATAAAAGATATATAATGTAATTTCCAGTAGTGATAAGTGATATGAAGAAAAATAAAGGGAAAGGGCACAAAGAATGAGCACTAGAAGTAATATTTTAGGTATGGTAGGCAGAGATAGGAAAGGCCTCTTTGAATTAACATTAAGTAAAGATCACCTATTGTCAGTTTCACTAGTTATTAAAACATTGAGTATTATTGATGTAAAATATATTTCCTGGTTAAGATGAAAAATATCTTAAAATTTTTATTTATTAGGTTTAAGTTTTCCATTGGCTATTTGTAATGTTGCTTGGAATATTTAATATAGAACTATCCTTTTATTTATAGTAATTGGTTATTAGACTTTGGACTGCTATGATTCTCACCTTTATATAACAAAGGGTCATGGTATTTAAGTTTGGGCAACATGAGACTTAAAGGTGAAGATAAGTGATTTTTATGATTCTTGCTTCTGATAATAGTTCTTGCTGAGATTTTTACTAAGGCTGACATTAGTAACTGAGGTAGCAGATTGTAGTGAAGGATACTGAGCATGAGTTATTGGGTCAGTGCTGATGAGAGTAATTGTTTAGAAAACAGTGCCAGTGCTAAGATTTCTGACTTGATCTTTGAAAAGACCTGTTTGCATACCTCCTCTTAAAATTTTTTGCCTCTGGACATGAGGATTCAGTGTATGAATAGGAGAGCTGATTCCCTCTACCACTGGAAAAATTGCCTGTGTGTTTTCTTTTCCACAGTTTTAGTTAATATTTACTTTAGAATAAATAAAAATAATTTTTTAAAACCCCAAAGATGTAGGAGTTAATATTCCCAATAGCCAGCAAAATTAAATTGTGTCCTTGATTTGTTTTCCTTGTTATAATTTATAAGCAGAAGAAGACAAAAGAACTTTCTTAGAGAATGTACTTCCCCAGAATGTTTATTATGTGATTGTTCATCCTGTTTGCTTAATCACAGGGATTGTTTTGTACTTTAATATGGGCTATAAGCATTTTTTATACAAAGTCTTAGATTTAGGTTTTCTTTTCTTTTTTTTTAATTTTTTTTAACGTTTATTTATTTTTGAGACAGAGAGAGACAGAGCATGAACAGGGGAGGAGCAGAGAGAGAGGGAGACACAGAATCTGAAACAGGCTCCAGGCTCTGAGCTGTCAGCACAGAGCCCGATGCGGGGCTTGAACTCACGGACCGTGAGATCATGACCTGAGCCGAAGTTGGACGCTTAACCGACCAAGCCACCCAGGCGCCCCTAGATTTAGGTTTTCTTTATCAAACTTCTACGTAACGTGTGCTGATCCCAGTACTTTTTTCTTGAATTAAAGTGATGGGTGTTTGTAATCTGGTTTCTAATTAATGATGAAACCAGTTTTGTTTTAAACTTAGAGTTTAAGAAGACAAAAAAATTCTAGAGAACAGATTTCATTTATTAATAGATTTGATTTATTAATAAGTTAACTTCATTTAATTTATTAATATTAATCTCTATTTGCTCCACTCATTTACTCATTTATTCAACAAATATGTGAATGCCACCAGTGAGCCTGACAGTTAAAGGTGACAGATACGGTAGAGGGAGAACCACATGGCAGTTCCTATCCTCATGGAGTTTACAGTCACGGAACACGTATGGAACACTGAATAGACAGTTTGGAGACAGTGTAATAATTGCTATGACAGAAGTTGGTAGTAGCTGAAGCCAGAAGTGGGGGTTGCACCAGATTCACTCCTAGGAATGTGAGGGTCATAAAAGGCTTTTAAAGGAAGTGATATTTTTGCTATGTGGTCCTTACACACCTTGATGGGGCATACATGTGTGCCTGCCCATATACACCCATACAAAACACTTAAATTGTTTTAATGCTTTTAATTATGAAGTACACATAAAATGTACCATTTATCTTGATTATTTCTAAGTGTTCGCTTCAGTAGTGTTAAATATATTCACATTGTTGTGCAACCAATCTCCATGGCTTTTTCATCTTGTAAAACTGAAACTCTACCAATTAAACAATATCCCCATTCTCTCCTTCCCCCAATCCGTGGCAACCATTATTTTGTTTTCTGTCTCTACTACGTCATGTAAGTGGTAAAAGACTTTTTTAATCTTGGATTTTCTTTCTGTTATTTTGAAAATTGCCTGCATTCTCCTACCAATGATGTATTTTTGCTTTTGCTTTCCAGGACAAATAGATACAAAAGCCGGGGGGATTGTTACATGGTGATGTTCTTGCCAGTGGAAGCACAGAGCCAACATAGCCTAAAGGAGATCCTGCTCTAACCATCCTGAGAAGTTGTCAGGCAGTATGGAACCATTTTAGGGAAAGCAAAGTTTAACAAGGCAGAAATATTATCAAAAACTGTATTTTTTCCACCTTAGAAGACTTGTCTTAAACCAGGTTTTGGCAGATCCTTTCTGTAAAGGGCCAGATTATAAGTATTTTAGGCTTTGTAGGCTTTGCATTCTCTGTCATGATTACTCAGCTCAGCTGTGGTTGAATGAAAGCAGCCATAGATATGGAAACTAATGAGAGTGGCTGTGTTCTGGTAACAATTTATGAAAACAAGTGGGAGACCTGATTGTCTCAAGGGCTGTAGTTTTTGACCCCTGTCTTCAACTATTCTTAAATTACGCATCACTGGACAGAGACTTTGGGTGAAACCTATATCTGGGAGATCATTAAGCTGGTTTGTGACTTGGAGCAGAAAGAGAAATTCAATACCATATTTTATCAAATTTGTGCCATTGGCTGTAAGTTGCACCTATTGTGTACCACTAAGAAAGAAAAATAGTGCAACCAATTGATTGTAAGATCCCATCGATTATATGCTGCATCCTTGTCTCAGAAATGTTAAAATGTGGAGTGGGAGTGCAGCGTGTGTCTGGGTCCATGTGCAGTGATTATACCAGCCAACAACATTTGTGCTTATACTGTGGGCCATACACTCTGCTTGGCACTTGACATGCATTATCTCATTTATCCTCATAACAGATCAATGAAGTAGATGAAAAAAGTTTAGAGGCGCTAAACTACTTGCCATAATAGGCGCCTGGGTGGCACAGTCGGTTAAGCGTCCGACTTCAGCCAGGTCACGATCTCGCGGTCCGGGAGTTCGAGCCCCGCGTCGAGCTCTGGGCTGATGGCTCAGAGCCTGGAGCCTGTTTCCGATTCTGTGTCTCCCTCTCTCTCTGCCCCTCCCCCGTTCATGCTCTGTCTCTCTCTGTCCCAAAAATAAATAAACGTTGAAAAAAAAGTTAAAAAAAAATAAACTACTTGCCATAATAAACAGTGGAGTCTAAGATTCAGACCCCAGCATTCTGACATTAAAGCCTGTGCCCTCAGCTACTGTACTATACTGCCTCATTTAGTTCTGCAGCAGTTTTTTTGTCAGATGCTACCATTCGTGCTGGAATTGTTATAGTTTATTAGAAGGATTTGATTCAGTCATGGAGGAAACAGCAGCTACATCATGTCCTTGCAATTTCACACATTTCTCAGGGCAACTATCTACTGGTTTTCATACATTATGTGTCTTCTGGTGCCCTCACACGAGAATTAGTATGAATCCTAAAACCTTTTTAAAATGATCAGGTTTCCAAGAAGCTAAGCAAAACTTGTGCTGGAAGAGAAGTCCTAGTGCTCTGTGCACAGGTAATATCTGTGATGCCAAAGAGCACTTCTCGTCCTGCTGCTACAGAGGAGAGTGAGCACTACATGTCGCTGTCACTCATTCTCTTCTACATCTCTGAGATTTGTATCGAAGATGGCGTGATCCTGCATGGATGATGCAGTCTTCACCAAGATGAACTTACTGACTTTCGAAGACAAAGGAAATATATGAGCCATTGAGCTTTCTGCCTTGGAGAATTCAGGTGTTCCTATCACAAGCCTATATTCAACTGACAGCAGGTTGTGAGAACTTTCCTTGGAGAGAGTTGAGGTTTTCAGTACTTGGGATCATAAAAAAGAAAAGTCAGAATGGCAGTTAAAGAGGGATGCATGTAACCTTCTCAAACTATCACAGTATCAAACTTCTTATTCAAGCCAAACAGAAGCCTTCTCATTGAAATTCAGTTTGGGGAGAGGGTTTATTTTTTGCTTTATATGCATAATAACTTTCATAGGAAATAGCATCTCCTATAAAGATTATTTTTATATTCAGTGAATGAAATTTCCACAGTAACTTAGTAAATTAATATGCAAAAAGTTTTGTTTTTGCAGAGGCTAGTATTTGCGTTTTTCTGAAAGAGACCCCATGCCTGATAGCTCATAAAGTCTGAGAGTTGCTGGTCTGAACTGAGATGTGGAAGATGAAGAAAAGGCAATTAATGAAGTTGCATGAGGGGGAAAGTGCAAGGGCCTACAAGCAAGAGATAGGGCACATTAGAGAGCCCCCTCCTCCATGTTCCTGGAGTACAGTGTGCCAGGAAGAATAGGAGAGGAGAAAGTGCAAGGATAAAAGGGCCAAATCATCAAACACCTTTGCCAACCATGTCTTCCAGTTAGGATTAGATTCAGCTACATTTAATAGTGAAACTCAGAATAACAAATCTAGAGAGAGGCAATCCAAAGCTAGTATGGCAGCATGGTGGTCATCAGGAACCTGGGCTTCTCTGTCTGCTACTCTGCCATCCTTGGCCTGTCTCCTCAGCGACCCAGATGGCTGCTTGAATCAACTTCAGTCATCATGTCTCCATTCCAAACAGCAGGAAGGAGGAAGAAGGGCAAGGCCCCTTCCCTTTTACAGAGACTTCCTGGAAATCTTCCCCTTCCACTTAATCACAACCTTGGCACAATAATTGCAAGGGAAGCCGGGAAATGTAATCTTTCTTGGGATGGTGGTATGCCCAGCTGAAAGTCAGAGTTTTAAAGTGGAAGGGAAAAAATGGTGTTGAGATAGGCAGCTAATAACCTCTTCCATGCATGTCAGTGCTTTATTTTGCGAATGATGTAATGAGAAAAACATGTTCAAATGTTCTTTTCTAAAAGATTGCCACCTGTGAGGTGAGGTGGCTTGGAGGCAGGTAGGAGACCATAGGGACCATTGTAGTAAAACAGGTGAGAGGTGAGCAAAATGCCGACTGGAAGCAGAGACAATTCCATGAGACTGAAGTCTTGGTCATTGATCAAATGGGAACAGTCTTCTGGCTGAGCAGCTGTGTTTGTCTTGGTACCGTAGAGACAAGAGTGAATGAATGAAGCCATGGATTGGAGCAGATTGCCTGGGAAGAGGAGGTCTACCTAAAATGGGCTTAAAAAGGAACAGGCAGAAAGAGGAGGAAAATAGAATGTGGGGCTTCAGAAGCCAAGGAGAATAGAGCATTTCAAGATAGAATGAATGTTAAGTTATATCGAATGTAGCTGAGCGTGCAAGAGAAAAATCGATGTCACTGATAGGATTTCACAGTTAGGAGGATATGGATGATGTTAAGAGCAGTTGGCTGAACCGTAGAGAAGACCGAATTGCAGTGAATGAGTGAATGAACGGGAGGTGAGGAAGCAGGGGTGAGCATAGCAACTTTTTCCAGAAGCCCTGCCTCTTAGGAAGAGGGATGTAGGTGTAGAAAAGGAAAGTGAGTGTATGCACTCCTATTTTCTTTCTTGGTTTTTAGATGGCAAATGTTGAATGTGTTCATGTTGATGGAAAGGAATCAAGAGGGGGAGGCTGCCAATGAGACTGGGTGATTGATGAAATGGATTTTTGAGATGGGCACTGGTGGAGAGATTGCCTTAGGGTGGAGGACAGCTCCTCCTGTGACCAGAAGGATGGGGGAAAGAAACAAGGATGGAGATGCAGGAAGGTTCTGAGCATCTGGTGGTGGAAAGTTGAGAGTGTTCCCATAAATGATGATTTTTTTTTTTTTTTTTTTTTTTTTTTGGCCTGTGAAATAGGCGTTGAGCTCATCTCGGTGGCTGAGGGGCTTAGTGGAAAAAAAAAAATCTCTGATCTAGGTATGTCATTAATGTGTAGGAGCTTTCAAATGACCCTGAACTTAGTCATTACCTTTAGAAATGTGAAATGGAGAGACAGTATGTGAAAGTGCCTGGCACTGAACTTGGCACACAGACCATGCAGTAAGGGTTTTGTGAATAAGCTTATGTTCTTGGAATACTTCCTGCACATATGGAGCGTCATTTCAAACTTGTTTTACTGTTTACATAGTTCATTTTCTTTCAGGCAAACTTGCTTTTGTTGAAAAAAAGATCTTTCAGATTGCAATAATCAGACCCTTGTGAACCATAACAGGGCAGGTACTGTTAGCTTGTTTTGGGTATTTGGCACTGTCTCCAGGAATAGCACAAATATGCTACCAAGAACTGGGTTATACTATTGCTAATGGGAACAGTGTGTCCATGACTGTGTGATGAATTCAGCTTTTCTTCTAACTGGAAACTAAGTTGTGAACAGACTTGGCAAGGTACAGATCATGGTAGATAGTTTTTAAAGGATCTTCTTAAAAATCTTTAAGTTTCTGCAGAGAAACTAGATTGACACTCTAGAGGGCAGAATCTTGTTTAAATCATGTTCTTTAGTACATTGCCAACTACTTTGTTTTGTTCACTGCCAGAGGAAGTTGGGTATTCGAACAGTTCTTTTCTCCCAGGAGGAGGGAACATGAGTGGCCTAGCCTTCTGTGTGCATCTTGCAGGGAGCCTCATGGGGTTTGCCCCACTTCACATGTAGTGGTTGCCCTATTGTGTATTTATTTGTGGTGGAGGTCTTCTTACAGCACTGAATTCTCTTCATGTTTTGGAGAAAGAGAAACAGGATGATCAGGATTGAGGACATAAAGATCGCACTAGTGGTTGACTAAAGTGATTGAGTCAGAGTAATATCGAGGCCGTGTCCGGCAGTGCGTGGTACCCCCTGTTGTCTCCAAATCCCATCCTTCTTTGCATGAGTAGATGTCTTTGTGCATTCTCCTGAGGCAGCTGAGAAAAGGAAAGTGAAGGGCAAGTCTAAAAATGTCTCTGTGACTTAGGTGTGTCTGGTGTCACTTCAGCTGTTGCCAAGCAACTCTCTAACACAGATCCCCTTAGTTTGTGGAACTAAACTGAGCTCTGTGGGATTGCTTGGTGAGGTCCCTGGTGAGGGTGTGGACAGCATCAGCAACAGAGAGAACTTGTGTTCTCACATAAGGTGGCTTATGTGATGGAAAGCTTACTGCCTAATTTAACCTGTAATAAACTTTAGACAGAAAGTGTCCTGGCTTCTTGGAATCAAATGATTGGTACCTTTCTTTGCATATGTGTGTGTCTGTGTCTGTTTCTGTTGGGAGGTGGGGTGGGTTATAAGTTATGAAACGCAAGTGAAAAATGTCCAGGGAAGGCTTCCAGCAGCACCAACCTGCCCATTTTGGACATCTCTCTCCTGGTCACAACTGTTAGTTCGCACCTTGTGGCTCTTCCTCCCTTCCCCACCATAGTTCTGGTCAGTCCTTTTCGTGTTAACAGTCAAGTTCCTCAGTGAAGCCTTTTTTTTTAATTAGCTGCTTTAAAGATTAGGTATAGCAAGATGAGTGGGTATTACTGAAAGCACCATATAAAGAACCCTGGTTCCTTGACATTTGTACAGATAAGGTGACTCCTTGTCCACTCAGCTTAGGGTAGAGGGTTTTAAATATGGCATTTCACAGAGTTCTGTCCACTCAACTGGTAGTTGCCTGGGCTTGTACCCAAAAGTCTTTATTAACTCAGTTTTGGAACTCAATGTTATGCTTGAATCAGATCATTTTATTTCATCCCAAATATTTGAAAAATAATTCAGAATTACATTTAAAAGTTAAACTCAAGTTCTTGGGACACCTTGGTGGCTCAGTCGGTTAGGCATACAACTCTTAATTTTGACTCAGGTCATGATCTCATGGTTCATGAAATTGAGTCCCACGTTAGGCTCTGTGCTGACAGGGCAGACTCTCTTTCCCCTCCTCTTTCTGCCCCTTCCCTCCTCTCTCTCTCTCACAATAAATAAATCCTAAAAAAATTTTAGGGGTGCTTGGGTGGCTCAGTCGGTTGAGCATTCAATTTCAGCTCAGGTTATGATCTCATGGTTCATGGGTTCAAGCGCCGCGTCGGGCTCTGTGCTGACAGTTCAGAGCCTGGAGCGGCTTCAGATTCTATGTCTTCCTCTCTCTTTCTGCCCCTCCCCTGCTTGCGTTCTCTCTCTCAAAAATAAACATTAAAAAAATTAAAAATTAAACTCAAGTTCTTAAGATACCAATCTTGGGGAGATTTGAATTAAAACTACAGGTATACCTGATATATCTTTTGGCTGAGAGCCAAATGTCCTAACTCCATGTTTCAAAGTTTCATTGGTGTGAACAGAATGTACTTTTTCTCTAAATACTTCTCATGGACTTTGTATTTTTTATGGTGTGTGGGTCAAAGATGATTTATCTTGAATATGTATGATTTTGGACGTTTGTTTCTTCTCTTGATGAAACTTTAGGCATAAGGTTGACATTTTGGTTTTTAATTCATCTTCACAGGAAGTGAAAAATTCCTTAGTGTTTTTTCCTAAAGATTCATGACCTAAAGGAAATTAAATAGCTAAAAATTAAACATGGTTCCTAAAGCTCACTTTAATGCTATTCATGTTAGTATACCAAGCATTTCTTTAAAGGTTAAAATTAAGATATTCAATTTACCTTATTCACTTGGTATTACTGTGTATATCTGTACAAACATTTGTCAGTTCATAATGGAAATTATATTCTTCCTAAAGATACCCTACATACTCAATTTTTGTTTATTGTCAGTTTCCCAATTTAAATTTAACTGAAATATTTGCAAACATTGTACATAACATGAATAGCTTATAGAATGTAGCATTTTTACTCTTGTAGTAATCATTTATATTAGATTGGTTAGAACATTGTTACCTGAAATTTCTCACCCCAAGTTACATCTAGAATGTTTACCTCAATTTGAAGCAGATTAGTCAGATATTGACAACTAATTCTAATGGTATGCCTTGTTTGAATTGCTGAGGTTGCAGTAACGGTAAAATATGATAATACCTACATCATCACAGGTTCTGGGACTCCTGAATTGGTATGTAGCTGTGGGAGTTGGCATTCAGCCTTCGAGAGGGTTAAGCTGAGACTGAATACAGATAATTTGGTCACATTCTAATGCTGAAGTTGAGTATCGGTTTATCCTTAGTAAAAAGCTCACTATTGTGCATTGTTGTAGAAATGGAATGTTGATTACTGAAGACAAGGAAGAATTAGGTTTTAGCTCATCTTTTTATGTGTTGAGTCGAGTGTCTTGTGATGTCAGTGGTATTGAAGTGGAAAAAGGTTATAGTGAACAAAAAAAAGATCTGAGCAGTTATATTAAAATGAAAAACATAATTCTGATTCCTTGGTTGTTTTTTTTTTAAATAGACCATATAGAATTGCACATACCATTAGCCGTGTGTGTTGATTTACATTAATATTAAATGAAAACTTCAGTTCCTTAGTTGCATTAGCCACATTTCAAATGCTCAATAGCCACACATGGCCATTACAAATAAGACACTTCCATAGTTGCATAAAGTTCTAGCGGACACTATGTCTAGAGAGTGACAGTGAAAAAAGTGACATCCTGTTAATGTTTTGATTATAATATACTTAAATATGAAGAAATCTTTTTATATTGTTTGTATTTCTGTGGTTTTTCCCTTGAAATGACAGGCTGCCTATCCTTTAGAGATAAGAGGAAATTCAGAACACAGGTATTGAATGATGTTTGAAATCTACATCCTGCCATTCTGCATTGTTCTCACATGTATCTGAAGCACAGCATTTTCTTCGGTTTATACTTTTAGAACTGTGGTTATGCTTGTAATTTTCTTTTCATCCTTTAATTTTTTTTTAATTCAAAGTTAGGGTGGGTGTATTTGCTAAACTCAAATAAAAAGAACCCATTGTCTGATTACTAAACTGAGACTTCAAAACTTGTATTCTATTCCATTTTTAATATCTGTAAATATTAAGTTTTATAACTTACACGTAAGTTTTATAGTACTCAATTTATCATAGATTTGCCAAGCTGTACCTGTATTCCAGTCCTTCATACCAGCCCTCCTTTTCCCAGATATGTTTCATACACACAAAGAAACTTTAAATATGGACTTTTTCTGGGAAAAATCTCTAATAATTTGGAATATCCTCAAACATACAAGCCACCTTTAAGAAAGAATGCTAAATGAATCTTGAGGATGTTAGGCAAAGTGAAATAAGTCCATCACAAACAAACACTGTATCATTCCACTTGTATGAGGTTTCTAGAGTAGTCAGACTCCTAAAGGCAGAAGACAGAAGGGTGGTTGCCAGGAGCTGGGTGGAGGAGGGAATGGGGACATATTTTGTAATGAGTATAGTTCCAGTTTCGCAAGTCAAAAATAATTCTGAAGATTGGTTGCTCAACAGCGTGAATATACTTAATACTGTTGAACTATACACTTAAAATGGCTAGGTTGGCAAATTTTATGCTACTACAATTAGAAAAGACTGTCACAAAGTTGGTTCTCCCAACTTGATGGTTTTCTTTCAGAGTGTCTTGCCTATTCGTTGCCCTTTGTATTTTCATACACTTTTTTTAATATGAAATTTATTGTCAAGTTGGTTTCCATACAACACCCAGTGCTCATCCCAAAAGGTGCCCTCCTCGATACCCATCACCCACCCTCCCCTCCCTCCCACCCCCCATCAACCCTCAGTTTGTTCTCAGTTTTTAACAGTCTCTTATGCTTTGGCTCTCTCCCACTCTAACCTCTTTTTTTTTTTTCCTTCCCCTCCCCCATGGGTTTCTGTTAAGTTTCTCAGGATCCACATAAGAGTGAAAATATATGGTATCTGTCTTTCTCTGTATGGCTTATTTCACTTAGCATAACACTCTCCAGCTCCATCCACGTTGCTACAAAAGGCCATATTTCATTCTTTCTCATTGCCACGTAGTATTCCATTGTGTATATAAACCACAATTTCTTTATCCATTCATCAGTTGATGGACATTTAGGCTCTTTCCATAATTTGGCTATTGTTGAGAGTGCTGCTATAAACATTGGGGTACAAGTGTCCCTATGCATCAGCCCTCCTGTATCCCTTGGGTAAATTCCTAACAGTGCTATTGCTGGGTCATAGGGCATTTTCATACACTTTTAAATAGGCTTGTCAGTTTCCACACACACAAAAAAAACTGTTGTGATTTTGGTTAGGATTGCAGTGATCAGTTTGGGAAGAATTGGCATCTTTACATTTGTAAGTCTACGAGTTTATAAACATGATAAATACATCCTTGAATTTATTTAAGTCTTTTAATTTTTCTCAGAAATGTTTTATAGTGTTCAGTGTAGAGAAGTCTTGCATATCTTTTGTTAGATTCATTCCTAAATATTTGCTATTTTTAATCCTGTTTTCTAACTCTTCATATATATAGAGAGAGACAGTTAATCTTCTTTAAATCATTTTTAAACATTTCTAAACATAAAATTCATTAGTACATTCACATTGTTATGCAACCAACCTCCAGAATCTTTGATCTTGCAAAACTAAAACTGTTCCCATTAAACAACTCCCCCATTCCTCCCTTCCCCAGTCCTTGGTAACCACCCTTCTGCTTTCTGTCTATAGGAGTCTGACTACTCTACGTGCCCCATATCAGTTGAATCATACAGGTATTTGTTTTTTATGACTGGCTTATTTCACTTTAACCTAATACTTCGTTCATATTGTACTATGTATCAGAATTTCTTTCCCTTGTTAAAGCCGAATGCTATTCCATTGCGTGTATGTGCCATATTTTGTTTTATCCATTCATCTGTTGATGGACATTTGAGTTGCTTCCACTTTTTGGCTATCGTGAATAATGAAGGTAAGTATGCAAACATCTCTTTGAGAACTTGCTTTCAATTCTTTGGAGTGTATACCCAGAAGTGGATTTGGTAGATCATATGGTATTCTATTTAAAGTTTTTTTAGGAGCCACAATACTTTTTTTCTTAACAGCTGGACACCTTTTTACATTCTCACCAGCAGAGTACAGGGCTCTAAAAACAGTTGTTTTTTAAAATATTGATCATGTATCTTCAATGTTGCTATGCTCACATTATTCTAATAACTTACTTGTAGGGTCTTTGGATTTTCTCTATATAGAATCATATCATCTGTGAATAGTGACAGCCATTCTTTTAATGGATTCTTTTAATGGATATATAAAATGAGTACCATATGGCAGTGAAAACTGAATATACTATAGCTTTAGGCATTAATGTGAATTATTCTTAAGTATAACAATGAATTAAACCAGCAAGTCGAAAGTTTAGAGATGAAATTAAGTAAAATATTATCATTATGGATACATACATAGGTGGTAAAAATAAAGTAAAAGTCAAGATGGTGGTTACCACTAGGGGTGGAAGAGGAATATGATCAGGGACAAACTCAAGGAGACTTATAAGTTGTGGTAATATTCTTATTTATTTAGGTTCTTTGACTTTCAACTGTATATATTTTATGAACTTGTATGTATGCTGTTTCATAATGAAAATTTTTTAGGTGAAATTGGAAAATGTAGGCCTGTCTACCATATGTAGAAAAAAATTGCTTTTATGTATTTTTTTAAAAATATATTAAAGGAAGCATTAAATAGGTAAAAATATTTCTGAACTGATAATGTTACTTAAAATGAATGCATGAAGTAGGGAGTTTTAGTTAAATTGATTTTTCACACCCTTTTGAGACCTCCGTAAATAAGTCTTTTTTGGGAAGTCAAAAGTAACTGCTGAATGGAAATTCTTGGCTTTTAAAAGATAATTGGAAACTAATTGGCTTGGTTCCATTTTGTAACTCTTTGAGTAAATGTAATGTGCCCAAGAAATTCTCCTAACCTAATAATAGACTGTTTGAAGACATTATATCACAGTGGCATTCCTTTCACTGACTGGTTGATTTCAACAGCTGGGCTTTTGAAAGGATTATAAACTGCCATGTTTTATTAGGGTGACAAGTTCCAGCTTTGTCATCTCCTCTTATTTTTCTAGTAGTATAGCACTTAAATTGGGCTTTTTCTCCCAAACAATATTACCAGTTTCTCTGCCATGCTGAAGAAACAATGTTCATGGCAGTGGAGTCAAAACATCCTTCAAGGAATGTCAGTTACTTGGGCCCTGGGTAGTGTGTGTGTGTGTGTGTGTGTGTGTGTGTGTGTGTGTTGGGTATCCAAGTTATTTTCATCCATGTGTTGTCCTCAACTGGACCAGGTACTGCCAGGGAAGCAACCAGTATAGTCCATGTTCTTTCCTGCTTCCCTACCCTTCTTTTCCTTGGTGGTTAGCATCCTAGTATTGGGGTAGCATCCACTGAAGGCCATGGTGCCCAAAAGCCTGTCTTCTCCTTTGGTCTTCTCTGTCACCAGACCTTTTAAATATGAATGACTGCAGAAGGCTACTTAGTGGCACTAGTGATAACTGGGGTGGTAACCAGCAGAGAGTCTTGGAGAAGAGTATTTCTTGTTTCTCACTATTTACACCAAGCAAAAGTGCATTTGTCTGCAGTTGGCAGTTAGCAGAGTGTCTTGCAAGGTAGAGGAAATAAGAGTCCCAGACTAGTTTGTGTGGAAAGAGCTGCTAACAGTAGAAATTGTGTGGTCAGGAATCGACATAGGACACATATGTATGTTTGACCAAGTATAAAGGCATTTTTGCCTCCACAACCTAATCACTGGAGTGTGAACCCATGAACTCCTTTCCCAATTACAGACTTCATCCACCACCCACCCACACACGCTCTACAGGTAGCAAAACAAAAATAGCTCAACTCATAGTAAGTGAGCACTTTATGGTTTTATTTCTTCAGCCTCCTCAAGTGTTAACTGTCCCACACCATGATGATGTAACTGAAGAGTACATTTGATGATGTATTCCAATAAAGAAGAATAACAAAGTCCTGCAACTGGTTAGAGAATATTCTATGACCTTTGTAAAAACTTTATTCTTACTAGAACATATTTAGACTTGGCTGTGCCTCTGCCTTGAAGAAAAGAATTTGGTCTCCCACTGTGTGGTTGTTCTTGTTCTAGGAGGGAGAAGTTGAAGAGTAATGCTCTGTGCTCCCAGAAACAGACAAGGAGATTCTCTCCAGCCCCAGCTCTTGCCTTTCCCACCCCATCAGAGTATTTATTGGAGCAGAGAGAACACGCTGAATTTTCCAATACAAGCTCTATAAAATGATGCCTGACAGTTAAATTCTAACTTAGAAGTATGACAAAAACCCTACACCACCTTTCCCTGAAGGGCAGACTTAACTGTTGAATGGAGGAGAATTGCAAGGAACATTTTGGTTTTTGTTTTTGCCTCCTTTGGGAGAAGGGATAATGTGTGATCACATATGTACTTCTCCAGAATTGAAGTAGATCCATTCTGTACCAGAAATGTTTGAAGATTTGGTGAGTTTTGTGTATCCCATTTACTATATTGAAGCAAATTAGTAATTCTGAGTTTTTGGAGGCAGTTCAAGAGACTTACATGTTCTCACCAGCCAGGCAAATATTTGTAGACTGTAACTTTTCCCCCTTCTTTTACTCCATCACAATGTAAATGAGCCACTGAACTACTACTTTGTGCAAGAGAAGTTGCAAGTAAGTACTTGATTTTGTACCAGAAGGACTTGTGACATTAAAGGAAATGCAGTCGAAACTTTCTGTGAAGAAAGCAAACTCTTTAAGGAAACATGGAAATAACCCTGAGATTGACTGGATTTAACCTCTCATAAAACAATTTGAATTTTAGGAGTGCCTAGGTGGCTCAGTTAAGCATCCAACTTTGGCTATGGTCATAATCTCACGGTTTGTGAGTTTGAGCCCCATGTCAGGCTCTGTGCTGACTGCTCAGAGCATGGAGCTACTTTGGATTCTGTGTCTCCCTCTCTCTCTGCCCCACCCCTGCTCATGCTCTGTCTCTCTCTAGCTCAAAAATGAATAAACATTAGGGGCGCCTGGGTGGCGCAGTCGGTTGAGCGTCCGACTTCAGCCAGGTCACGATCTCGCGCTCCGCGAGTTCGAGCCCCGCGTCAGGCTCTGGGCTGATGGCTCAGAGCCTGGAGCCTGCTTCCGATTCTGTGTTTCCCTCTCTCTCTGCCCCTCCCCCGTTCATGCTCTGTCTCTCTCTGTCCCAAAAATAAATAAACGTTGAAAAAAAAAATTAGTAAAAAAAAAATGAATAAACATTAAAAAAAACCTATTTGAATTCTATTTTTTCAATTTCAGATTCAGCCCTATGAAAAGATAAAGGCCAGAGGCTTACCTGATAATATATCTTCTGTACTAAATAAGCTGGTGGTGGTGAAACTCAATGGCGGTTTGGGAACCAGCATGGGCTGCAAAGGTCCGAAAAGTCTGATTGGTGTGAGGAATGAGAATACCTTTTTGGATCTGACCGTTCAGCAAATTGAAGTGAGTAACATTCAGCCTTTCTCATGAACTACTAAAGTCAGTTTTAGGTTATTATAAATGTTATCTTATGAAATAACAGATGTGGATAGCAAGGAATTTGCTATCTTTAGTTTTTTTATTAGTACATAAAAAGGTTTGGTGATCCCAAGGGCAAATCCTTAGGGTGATGTAAAAGCTTTTGATCTTTAAATAGCCCTTGTGGTTGTTGCAATTCTGGATCTTTTTGGAGTCTCCTTTGATCTCCCCCACTCCTCTGCCAAATTTCTTTCTAGTGGCAGCCTTCCTCCCAGCTGGGATGATCTGGCTTTATTAACCACTTTTGGGAGGCCAGGGAGAATTTTCAGATCTGGTTGGGTGCCGTGGATGCTAAGAACTGTCTCTTACGATAAAGTTGTTAATCACAGACCTTAATTCTTCAGAGGCAGTGGCCTGTGTTTTGCAAAAAAGAATCTCTTATCTCTAGTGTCTAATACAATGCTGGCAACTACAAGACTAGCAGTAGCAGCAGCTCACGTTTATCTAGCATGTACTGTAAACTAAGTATCACTCTGAGCTCTTTTCATCAATTGACTCAACAGCTAAGTACTCTTTATTCTCATCCCCATTTTACAGATGAGGAAGCCAAGGCACATAGAGGTTGATTTACTTGCCCGAGATGGTAGTCTGACTTCTGAGAACCTGTTTTCTTCTCATTCTGTGTTGCCCCTTAACTTTTCCTAGAGATTGAAAAGATTTCAGTTGGGGAGTGATTCACAGTTCTTAACGTGAATCCTGAGAGTAGGGAGCTGTGTCTTTGTAAGATTTGTACTTTCATCCCCACTGTACTCTGGACAGAGTAAATAAATGCGTAGTCAGCATTTGCCTATCCAGTAAGGCCACAGGGCACTGGCTGGGCACACAACTCCGGAATTGGACTCTGCCTCTCTGGGCCTCAGTTTAGCCATCCATATAACACAGACAAGAGTTTCTGTTTCATAGGATTGTGATTTAATGAGCAAGTACGTGGTGAACTATTTAGCAAAATGTCTGGCTTATGCTAAATATTTATATTTGGCTGCATATAGGTAATGTTTTGGATACTTTGTGATTAAACATTAAGGGTTTTACACTTTTAAGTGAAAGTAAAGTAAATCTGAGTAATCTGTTATTTTCCTCCCTAGCATTTGAACAAAACCTACAATACAGATGTTCCTCTTGTTCTAATGAACTCTTTTAACACGGATGAAGATACAAAAAAAATACTACAGAAGTACAATCATTGTCGTGTGAAAATCTACACTTTTAATCAAAGCAGGTACGATAAGATAAGTTAAAAAAAAATAAGTCTGAGGGATGTTATTCCTGGGAAACAGACTTTTTTCTTGTTGAAACAGAGCAACATCAAGATGTGCAGTGCCACAAACTCGTGTTTGCAAATGCTTAGTGCCTTTAGAGGCTGAACACTTGTTCATAGATAGGTGATACAGTCACTCTGCGATTCTATAACCTTAATTCTTAAGAGAGAACCTGCTTGTTCCATGTTCAGAATATTTGAGGCTGGCTTAGGTCTTGGCTGAGAGCATATTTGGGATCCACATGGGTCTATGAAAATCTTTTATAGTCTACCGTGTTGATAACTTTCTTTCATATGAGAAGACATTTATTCAACATCCTGAATAGGCTTGGGGGGAATTTAATAACTTCTGGAAAAAATCTTTGGGGAAGGGAAGCACAGTCACACCTTGTTAGATTGCCTTCCACTTTGTTGTGCTTTGCAGATACTGTAGTTTTTCACAAGTTGAAGGTTTGTGGTGACCTTGCATTGAACAAGTAAGTCTGTTGGTATTGGTGCCACTTTTCCAGCTGCATTTTGCTCACTTTGTGTCTGTGTCACACATTTTGGTATTCTCACGATATTTCAGATTTTTTCTTTATTACTATATTTGTTGTGACCTGTGATCAGTCATTATGACTTGCTGAAAGCCCACAGGATGGTTATCATTTTTTAGCAATGAAGTGTCTTTTTAATTATGGTATGTACGTTGTTTTTTTTGTTTTTTTAAGACATAATGCTACTACTGCACACTTACTATAGTATAGTGTAAACATAACTTTTATATGCACTGGAAAGCCAAAAAAATTTTGACTCGCTTTATCGCGGCATTTGTTTTATTGCTGTGGTCTGGAACAGAAACTGCAGTATCTCCAAGGTGTGCCCATAGAAAGGAATTCAGATGATGAATTTTGATAAAGCCCAGGCAACTGGGAAAAGAAGACTTCCATTTAAGGATGGATATGGGGCTATGTGAACTTGTACAGAATGGGTATTTCTAAAATTGTATCATCAGTTGTTTTTGTTTTTAATCTACTTTTTCATGGACATTTTCTATGTTGCAGGTGCTCTTCCTCTGTTTTCTGGTTGGTCCTTGGTCTGTTACAGTGCTAGCTCCTCTGTCCCCCCTTCCCCCACTGCCAGCCCCGGTACACGTTCTCACTAGTGGTAGGAAGCACATGTCCTTGAGCACTAATCTGCTGTTGATTTTTCTGGGAAAGAAACAGCATCGCCCCTGAATAGATGTCTTTGTAAGAATGGACAGATTCTCCCAGATAGATCTCCCAGACAGGCCAAGTAAGTTTGAGAAATTGACTTCATGTAAATTCATTAAATTAGAGTACTCTAATCTAGGACTCTTTAAGAGTTACAAAATATATTAGTATCTTAAGAATATGCAGTGTCCTCTCATTTGTATGATGATGGAAATTTTTTTGCAGCAAATATTATGATGAAGTTAATTGATTATTGAACAACACAGATAAGAGATTTTTTTAAAGAGATTTTCTTAAATGGATTTACCTGATTACTTTTAATAGACTGAAAGGTTTTATTTAACTTTGTGGGTGTTTTGAAAGTTTTATTTTTGAGAGAGAACATGCACACGTGTGCACACATGGGGTAGGGGGAGGAGCAGAGAGAGAGGGAGAGAGAACTCCGGACCCCGATGCATGGCTCGAACCCACAAACCTTGAGATAATGACCTGAGTTGAAACCAAGTTGGATGCTTAACTAACTGAGCCACTTAGGTGCCCCAGTTTTATTTAACTTTAAATGCACTGTTTTACTTGAAGGTCTGGAATACTCTCCGAATTGATATTGAAAAAGACTTTTTTTTTTTTTTTTTTTAAAGGTACCCGAGGATTAATAAGGAATCTTTACTGCCTGTAGCAAAGGATGTCTCGTACTCAGGGGAAAATACAGAAGCTTGGTACCCTCCAGGTCACGGTGATATTTACGCCAGTTTCTACAACTCTGGTTTGCTTGACACCCTTATAGGAGAAGGCAAAGAGTATATTTTTGTGTCCAACATAGATAATCTGGGTGCCACTGTGGATCTTTATATTCTTAATCATCTAATGAACCCACCCAATGGGAAACCCTGTGAATTTGTCATGGAAGTCACAAATAAAACACGTGCAGATGTAAAGGTAAATACTGAGAGGAAGCAGTTTGGGGATTCATATCTCACATTTCACAGGTTATGTAGCTCAAGCTATTTTTATTTGCAGAATTTTTTGTGTGAAGCAAAACACATGTATCCACTTGATAACGTCACTGTAAGATAGAGTGAGATAGTATACTATAGAGCACTCTAAGTTTCACCTGACATAACTGTGTAGATATAAATCAAGAGTTAACAGTATTGTTGAGTAATCTATAGGGATGATTCTAACTGAAAACAAGTTCACATATATTTGTAGGATAATTCTGAATCCTAAGTGAAAACAGTTTCAACGTTTGTTCATACCTTTAATATTCTTCTAGTTTGGTGCTTAAGTGTATTTATTTCATTGTTCCTTTAGTGAAAATTTACTATTTCTGTTTTTACTTATGCACTTCAATATATTTTTTTATCACTGTAATGTCTCTGTAATTGGAAAAAAATGCAGTTGTTTGGCACAAATTTTTTTTATAATTTTGCATGTTTAGTGGTGATGACACTTGGCATTTGATGAAATGGTACACAAGGTTTTACTACTTAGCCACAGGGAGTAAGAGAAGTAGACAGTGTGTAAATACTAAAATGGTCAGTTCCTGGGCTGGGTTCTATGCTTCTTGCAAATGCCCCCTGATAGGTGAGTGAACGTTCCCCTCTCCCTACACTGCTATCACCTGATGACTTTAAGAACATCTTTAAGTGGAGGCCACTCTGGGGGTCACTTCTCATCCTGTTGTGCCTCTGTCTTCCCTCTTCTCCGCTGATCCTGCAGCCAGTCAGTCAGAGCAGGGTCTGAGGTGGCAGGACTAGTTGTTTAGTGATGGACTGTGGTTTGGGAATAAGAGGAATGGCCGTTCCAGTAGCAGGCCTTCGAAAAGTGAGGAAGACTCAGATACACTCCCACGGCTTTTATTGTGGATGAGAGGGTGGGTACACAGTATAAAATGACACACAACCTGAATATTTTTTTTGGTTCACTACTATAATATGTATGTTGCTGCGTATTACAGATTGAATCAGTGCGAAAGCGTTTGATATCTGGGGGACTTTATCATCAATGTCCTTTCACAGACTAGAAAATAGTGTGGTATGGCTGTGACTGGGAGAGATGTGGAGGCACTCACACACTCCTGTCTGCCTTTCTAGGGTGGGACCCTCACTCAGTATGAAGGCAAACTGAGACTGGTGGAAATCGCTCAAGTGCCAAAAGCACATGTTGATGAGTTCAAGTCTGTATCAAAATTCAAAATATTTAACACAAACAACCTATGGATCTCTCTTGCGGCAGTTAAAAGACTGCAAGAGCAAAATGCTATTGATATGGAAATCATCGTGAATCCAAAGGTAAGCCACAGGTGCAGCCCTGGTCTCCCTGGTTCCTAAGATCATAATAGGTGGGCTGCACGCAGACCTGCTGCCCCCACTCTGTCTGGTCCACCTATTCATTGGTTCCTCCTTTTTGCCTAGTCAGTCTCTCCAGTTTCTGGCCCTGTCCTTCCGAGTCTACACCCATCCATCTCTTTAGTGTGCCAAGCCCTGGTACCCTCACTTCACCTGGGGCTGTGGTAGCAGCAAGAGGACAGGGCCCAAAAATAGAGCAACCGACCTCGGTCTTACTTGTTGCTCTGACACTTAAAGGTCTTTTGGCCACAGACAGTCACCTTGCATGAGTTTTCTGTGAACATTTGGTTCCTTATTGTAAAATGGAAATATTAATAAAGAGAGGAGTTATGATGCCAAAAAAAGACCACGTATGTATAAGCACCTGGCATATGGTATGTGCTTGCTAAATATCAGTTCTCAAAATTGTTTCCTTCAATGGATCTCTGAAACCACTCCCCAAATATTAACTAGTCTCCACGAAACAAAGTTGCTAAAACCTGTTTCTTCTCTCCCCCGACCCCTTTTTTTTCTTACAGACTTTGGATGGAGGCCTGAATGTCATTCAGTTAGAAACTGCAGTAGGGGCTGCCATTAAAAGTTTTGAGAACTCTCTAGGTATTAATGTTCCTAGGAGCCGTTTTCTACCTGTCAAAACCACATCAGATCTCTTGCTTGTGATGTCAAACCTCTATAGCCTTAATGCAGGATCTTTGACAATGAGTGAAAAGAGGGAATTTCCTACAGTACCCTTGGTTAAATTAGGCAGTTCTTTTACAAAGGTACGTAATTATAGATACGATATACATGTGCATTTGTATTTCTTAAATGTGTAAGTATAAAAATGATACACATATGAATCGGGGTCTAATTAGTCTCAGCTGCTAACCTTTTACAGTCCTCTGTCTTTGATGTCTTTTAAAAGGAATCAGCTGTTGAAGATAAACATGTAATTCACTTTTGAAATCTGATTATTGCTATAGAGTAGAAAAGAATGTTTACATTTGGGGACATTTTACTTTATGTCTCTTGTAAAACCATTTACTGTTTTCATCAGTGGGAGAATGTTAATTGTTTAACAAATATTGAGCCCGTACCATGTGCTGGGCAGTGATCTAAGTGCTGGATATTTAGCAGCAAATAAAATGGACTAAAATCCTTGCCTTCGTGAATATTCTGGTGAGGTAAAAATGATAAGCAAAAAAATGTATATATGTCAAGTGATGGGAAATAGTATGAAGGAGAATAAAGCAGGAGTAGGAAATGTGTGGGTGGGGTGGTGTTGGTATAATTTTATGGGTGGCCAGAGAGAGGGTCTCCCTGAGAAATGAAGTATATCATGCAAGTATCTGGGGTGAAAAGCATTCTGGGCAAGGGCAATAGCAAGTATAGTAAAACCCCACCCTAACATGATAAATGGAATTCAAAAAATTTCATCATGGAGGTTCCCGGGTGGCTCAGTCACTTAAGTGTCTGACTCTTGGTTTCAGCTTGGGTCGTGATCTCATGGTTCGTTGGATTGAGCCCCATATAGGGCTCTGCACTGACAGTGAGGGGCCTGCTTGGACTTTTCTACCTCTCCCTCTTTCCCCTGCTCTTGCTCTCTTTCTGTTTCTCTCTCATAAATTAACATTTAAAAAAATTTCATCACATAAAATATTGTGAGGTTAATGAAGGTGACAGGGTGAGCCTTTGTGGCTGGCCTGGAGTCCTGTTATGCCCTCCAGGCCTGTTCTAGTCCTGGTTGTGGTTTAAGTGCCACCTGGTGTGGAGGTATGTACTGCCTCATATATTGATGGCAGATGATTCTGGGTCTTGTGGCTATGCTGCATTTCCCAGGATAGCATCAGTCCCTATTTTGGGTGCCTCTCATCAGCCTGGCTGAGCTGGGAAAATCCTGGTGGTACAAATACTCACCATTTTCCCACATTCTGAAAGGGTATTGCCAGCCATTTTTCTACCCAGCCTCACCCTGCCTTCACTTTCCCCTCACTCTTTCTAGCATCTTCCATACCTTGCAGGAGATAAGAACTTGAGCTGCTATAATTTGAGAATATGGGCTGAGTGGTTAATGGCTACTCAGAGGATGAATGTGTTTTAGGGACAGAACACAGTCTGCCTGGGGCAGAGCAAGTGAGAGATGGGGGGAGGAGTTGGTCAAAGAGGGAACAAGCCCAATATGTAGAACCTTGTCATTGAATATTGGGAATGTAGGTGGCTTTTTTTTTTTTTCTTTTCTTCTGGTGGATGAAAAACCATCAGAGTTGTGAGCTGAGGGGTGAAGTGACTGATCTGGTGAGGAAGGGTGGAATCAGGGAAACCAGGGAACAGGCTATTGCAGGAATCTTGGCAAGAGGAAATGGTGGCTTTGACCAGGGTGATGGCAGTGGAAATAGTTGATGTTCTGAGATATTTTGAAAGTTGTAGCTACAGGATTTGCTGTTGGACTAGATGGGGAGTGTAAGTGAAAAGATTAGGAAAGACGCCAAGGTTTTTAGCTTGTGCAATTGGAAGCATGAAATTGCCAGCCACTTACAGAAATGGGGGAAGTAGGTTTAGGGGAACAGATGTAGGGAAAGCAGGATGGGGAGCTGAGTTTTGGAGATACTGAATTTATTAGACCTTCAAATTTATTAGATTCTTTTTAGATCAGAGGAGAGATCTAGAAGATATAGGTACATGTCCTCCATGTACAGCTGGTATTTAAAGCCATGAGATAGGGATCACCTAGGAGGAGGTGTCCCAAGAACTGAGCCCTAAGGTAGTCAAGGCTTAGAGGATGGGGATGAGGTGAAGGAAGCAGTAAAGGTGACTGACGAGTTACAGGTGAGGAACTGCATGGAAAACCATGAATGTGTATGTCCTGAAAGCCAAATTAAGAAAATGTCGAGAGGGAGGGAGGGAGGGAAGGAAAAAGAGAAAAGAGAAGAGAAGAGAGAAGAGAAAGAAGAAAAATGAAAAGAAAAGAGAAAAGAGAGAAAGAAAAGAAAGAAAGAAAGATCACCTGTGTCAGGTGTTGCTGCTGATTCAAGTAAGATGAATGGTTCCAGTAAGATCAAGGAGAATTCACCACCAGATTTATCAATATAGAGGTTCTGGAGCCTGACTGGAATGGATTTAATAGAAGAGAAATTGGATGAATTTGGACAACTAATTCAAGAAATTGGTTTTACAGAAAAGCAACAACAAAAAGCAGCCATAGATAGAACGGGATATATGATGAGATATTTTGTTTGCTTTTTAAAGATGGGAGAATTTATGGCACGTTTATACATTGATCAGAATCGATGCAGAGGGAGAAAACATTGAAGGAGAAATAATCACTGGATAATACCCTTGAATTAGGCCATAAGAAGGACTAGCCTTAAGTTGGAGTAAAGAGTCCCACCCCAGTAACAGGAGGGACAGAGTAATGGGCTAGGGAGCAACTGAGTGGTAGTAGAAGCCAATGAAACTTTTCAGGTTGCTTCTAATTTTCTTAGCAAAACAGGAAATGAGGCCATATAAGACAGACAATTTCTAGTGCCTATAAATCTAAGGAAACAAGAGGCGGTAAAAATAGTGATCATTTATAATGATAATTTGTGCTGCTGTTCATGAAATACTCCATTTCTTCTGAATCCTACCCATCCCATAAAGCCCAGCTCCAGTCTAGCTTGCTTCAAACAGTGATGATCTCTCTTTCTCTTTCCAGCTAAACTCCAGATTATTTGAATTACTCATTGGGCTCTTATCATGTTGGTTATGTTTTGATTAATTCATTCATTTTTGAGACAGCGAGCGAGAACAAATGGGGGAGGAACAGAGAGATAGGGAGATACAGAATCCGAAGCAGGCTCTTAGCTGTCGCATAGAGCCCAATGCGGGGCTCAAACCCACAAGCCATGAGATCATGACCTGAGCCAAAGTCAGATGCTTAACTGACTGAGCCATCTAGGCACCCTGGTTACCTTTTTATGTATGTATGTGTGTATGTATTTAATGTTTATTTGGGGGGGGGGGGCAGAGAGAGAGAGAGAGAGAAGGAATCTCAGAGCCTGTCAGTGCAGAACCCAACATGGGGCTTGAACTCAAGAACCATGAGATCATGACCTGAGTCAAAGTCAAGAGTCACTCACTGCTCAACCAACTGAGCCACCCAGGCACCCCTGTCTTTTTATTGTCTGATCTGCTCAGTGGTGTTATAAATTGCTTGATTGTAAGGACGTTGTTCATATCTCCTGGTCTCTCCTGCACAGGATCTAGCGTATAGAAAGTGCTTAATAAATTGGTTCTTCCCATAGAGGGTCTGAGCTTGGCCATAAATAATGTTTTCACAGTTCAGTTAAACTAACTTGTAAATTGAATACCTGCTTTTTCTGTTAACCCATTTTTGAAACAATGTCTTCTTCCTTCCCTTTTCTTTCAGGTTCAGGATTATCTAAGGAGATTTGAAAGTATACCAGATATGCTTGAATTGGATCACCTCACAGTTTCAGGAGATGTGACATTTGGCAAGAATGTTTCACTAAAGGTGTGTTAAGATGAAATTTTTAGTTCTGCTAGCTTTACAAAACAAGTTTATTTTCTAGTCCTAAATTTACCTTTATTTTAAGGAATACTTCTTAGTCTATACCAGATGTTTGTTTATAAGACATAAATACATTTAAAAAATGAAATAGCTTACCACAATATTTAGTATTAATACTATCTTCCGTAGATATATGACATAGTTAAAATACAATCATAATTGTTGTATATATGAACTTTATGGAATATAGCATTCAAATGGAAAGCAAATACCATGAAGTAATTTAACTGGTACTATTTTACTGAAAATCGGAGTCTTTAAAATAGAATCACTGTTAAATTAGCATTAGCTCACCAAATCTGAATCTTCATGAAAGTAGAAAAAATGGCAACTTCAGTTATACTGAACATAATCTATTCCTGTTAAGGTAATCTGTTGTCATCAGTCTAAAGATACTGATCTTACTGATAGTAAAGATACTACACCATAGTACTTGGGTACTTTGAGTATTCTTCTAGCTTAAGAAATAGGAAGGACTATGGGTATAAATATTAAAGCGCAGAACCAAAGATACCACAGCTTTTTCCTAATTATTTTTTTAAAAATCCTATGCCTAGATTACATGTGGCATTCTTAGTAAAACTACTTAAATGTATATATATATATGTGTGTGTGTCTAGATGTATATACAGTTGACCCCTGAACAACATGGGGGATTTGGGGTGCTGAGCCCCATGCAGCTGAAAATCCCCATCTAACTTTTGATTCCCCCAGACTAATAGTCTATTACTGAGTGGAAGCCTTACTGATAATAGTTGATTAACACATATTTTAGTAGGTATTTTTATTATGTACTGTATTCTTATAACAAAGCAAGCTAGAGAAAAGAAAATGTTGAGGAAATCATAAGGAAAAGACATTTATAGTACTGTATCGAAAAAATGCATGTAAATGGACTTGCACAAACACATGTTGTTCCAGGGTCAACTATACAGACATACATACGTGTGTATATATACATATGCATATATGTACACGGAACTTTATTGCGGAGACTGCCTCATCTAAACAGTCTCCCCTAAGACATGAAAAATAAATTAGTAAACTGGTTTTAACAACAAAACAAATCCAAACCTATATGTAAATATAAACCAAGCACCTCAGTATCTTTATGAAGGTAGGTAATGCTGGTGACATTGCAAGTGGTTCTTCGAAAGGGCCAGTTATGCTGTGGCACTGGGTCCACTTCTCACTCCTGGTACTACCTCTGATACAGAGGCAGGGCATCTGGAACTACTGGCAGGATTGTTAGAGGGACACATTATACAATTTTCCTTAACATATTTTTTCGTGGTTAATATTGCTTAGAAATACAACTGTTCCATTGTAAATGGAATTCTGCATAAATTCGGTGATTGTAAGGAAATCAGTTGCATTTCGGCTGCAGTTTCAAGTACACTCTCTTCTGTTTTGTTTTCCCTGTCACATAGGGAACAGTTATCATCATTGCAAATCATGGTGACCGAATTGACATCCCACCTGGAGCAGTATTAGAGAACAAGATTGTATCTGGGAACCTTCGGATCTTGGACCACTGAAATGAAAAAAAAAAATACTGTGTACACTTCATACTAATTATGGGCTAAACAGTTTCTTAACGATGAAATGTTCTCTAGGATTCTAAAATTGGCAGGTACTTTACTATGCTACTGTACCCTGCAGTGTTAATTTTTAAAGTAGAGTTTGCAATATGCTTTTAGTCCAAGAAAAAGCACAGTTGGAAGCAATACTTTTCTTTAATGAGGATCCTGAAAGTTCATCTTAAAGTGCAATATTGTTTAATCTTAAAACTGGGGCAGCTCTGCTGGAACATCTTTGAACAGAGGCCTCAATGATGGTCACTTTGAATTGCTTGTGATTTAAAAAATAAAGCTGTGAGGCAATCCATGTGTACATGTATACTTTCAATGCTAACTTCATGAAATGAAGAAAAACAGTTGACTCTTGCGAAAGTTGCTATTTCGTTTGGAAGATTTAGTCTTGAAATATTTAAGTATTCACTGGCCAGCTACCTGACACATCTAGTTTTTGCATTTCTAAGAATCTTAACCACATCATTCTTTCCATAGGAATTAAACCTGAAGGTATTCCATACCTTTCATCTAGTTCTAAAGCTGGGATGCCTGCCATGCTTTCCACAGACTCTCCACTTATGAACAAAAGTAATGTTTCTTCTCCCAGGTGAAGGGATGGGGTGGGTAGAGGTAGGGTTTTTCACTTACATACTTGTTCTCCAGTATGGTGGGGTGGAGGTAGAACTTTATAACAAGTTCCCTTTCCTTGAAGCTTTCTTGTTGTCACTGAAAATATTCATGAATAACCTTCCAAATCAGCTCTGCTGGTAGTTGAATTTGTGGCTTTTCTCTAAGGATTAATTACATTTTCTAATTCTTCCATTCTTGTTTTTAAGTAGGCTGCTTGTAATTTAAAATTTACTTGTACAGTATTAAAAAAAAAGTTACCTTATAAAGTCTGGTAATTTTTTACAGCTTTATTTTTAGACAGTTTAAGAACCAATGACATACCTTAGTAATGATAAAACAGGCTTTCCTTTTAGGAAATGGAAGAGCACAAAATAAGACTATTATTTCATTGTACATAATCACAACAAGATTAGGCACTCTGACGGGGTTAGGCAAGACTCCCGGTGTGAGGTGAGGCACAGGCACTTTGATTTGTGGAGTGCTGCTGATTCTAATTTTGAAGGTAGGTATTATAAAATCTTTAAATAACTTACTCATCACCTTATATTTCTGGCCGCAGAACAGCAGCCTATATTTTAAAAGTTCCATTTCTCCCTGGTCTTTGTTCATATACATGTCGAAAGTTAACTTAAAAACAAAAACCCAAGGGGGCCATACTTCATCTGTTATCTAAATGTTAAAATGAGAACTCATAAATACGCAGAATATATGAAAATGTATTCTAACCATTTGCTAGAAATAAAAAGGCAAAAAAACCCACAAACCAACCCTTCATAGATACTTGTATAAAAATACAGCTATTAAACTGCAGCCTTTCACATACCCCTTCTGAAAAGTATTTAAATTAGTAGTTGCATAAATAAATGCCAATATCTTTTTCTTTAATTATTACTGTGATCAGACTTTCAAGTATTTAGACTATTCTGGAAGGCTTTACTCAGATGACATACAGTCGTGGTAGAAAGATTAAATACGTGACACACGAGGCCTGAAACTTGACATTGGTCACTAAAACAAAAATTGAGTTCCTAAATCCAAGCAATCAAAAGATGTTTATTTTTCATAGAAAGATCTGTGTAAAAAAATAATTTTTCAAACAGCTTTACTTTCATAGAGAAAACTTTCTACAGAGGTTGACTAAGATTTTAATATTTTAAATTGTACCATCATTAAATAAGGTGGGACACCATATGAATTTCATTGCACTGGAAGAAATGCAAAGCATTTTTTAATATAAAGTATACAGAGCATTCTAGTCAACTACAGCTGTGTTACAGCTATGTGTTCTTTTGGATTTGGTCCAAAGAAACCTGAGTCTGTTTCCAGAGAGAATGAAAAATGTTATAGACACCTGATCAGTTACTCCTCACTGAAGGAAGCATAAAAATGGCATTCCTTGTAGATCCCACTGAATCCCAGTTTCCCAACACTGATACTTTCCTTTCCCCCTTCCCCTATCCCGTTCACTCTGGGTTCCAGGTTCAGTTCTTGAATCACAGGCATCCATATTTTCTTCACAAACACACATCCATGGTCAGATGAGCTACCCAGTTTTCCAGTATGTCATCACCTCTTCTGTTCCCAGATCTCGGACATATTTAGGTCCAAATCTTTAAGGCCTTTTAAGGCTTGAAGATTTCCAGTGTAAAAAGCTACATCTGCTGTGACCAACCTAAACATTGGAGAGAAAACTATTTTTAATCTCACACTCTCTACGATAAAGTAGCAATGCTCACAGAGTCAGTCTTATTCCTAGCTGCTAGACTATTAAAATTCAGATTTCCTAGGGACCAAATGTCAATATATTTCTCTTAGCAAGATTCCTGCCATCCTATAGTTAGAGCGCTCTATTTCAACAATAAATATCTTGGAAAGGAATAAACCAGTGCAGGTTGAAATTGGTTTCATAATTCTGCCCAATAAAAAAGACTTATCTTTAAAAAGCATGAAACAAAATAGAAAAATAGGTTAAGATTTTTTTTGTAATCAGTTGTCACTAGACTATACAGTTGACCCTTGAACACCACAGCTTTGAACTGCGTGGATCTAATTAGATTTTTTTTTGACATAGTACGCACTAAATGTACTTTCTCTTATGATTTTCAAAACATTTTCTCCAGCTTACTTTATTATAAGAATATAGTATATAACATACCAAGTATGTGTCAATCAGCTGTTGATATTAACAGTAAAGCTTCCGGTCAATAGTGGGTACTGGTACTTCAGTTTCTGGGGAATCAAAAGCTACATGTGGGTTTTCTACTTGTGAGTAGTTTGGTGCCCCTAACTCCTGCATTGTTCAAGGATCAACTGTACATATATGTGACTAATGAAATCAGGTGAAAGACAAGGTTTCCTGAGTAACATCCAAAGAAGCTAATGAAGGCTGGGATTCATGCATATATATTACTACATATAAAACTAGATACTGATATATAGCAACACGAGATGAGAAAAGAAAGTGTTAACACTTTTGAGCATTGAGCTATCACATTAATGTCTACACTTGAAAGAACATTCCAGGAAATAACACTCAGATACATATCAAAGCTCCATGCATGTAAAACAGGGACTGGTCTGAGTAGATGTATATTTTGACAAATATAGCCCATGGAAGAATAGGAGACCTTAATTTAGTAGTTTGTAAAAGAGAAGAAGAAATCCAGCTTTAGTATTTTAATGAACACGTAAGTTCTGGATCGCTGGACTACACGGGGACAGAGGTGTTAGAAGCACCTTTAATGTTTGTACTACAGTCTAATTTATAAATGCTTTTGGACTTACGTGCTTAATGTCTGACCTATCATCACATGGCAGAATTCAACAAGGACCATATTTTTCATTTAAAACTCATCTAATTAAGATGCTTTAAAAAGATTTGAAATTATACTTGTGATAATATGGTAAGTGCACTGAAACTAACAGCAACAGCTCAAAACAGAACAAAACCTTTCTAAGGCAAGGTCCCCCACATTCAAAACTAAACCTAAAATTAACATAAATCTCCATTTAAAAATATTTCCATAATCCTATCAAAGTTGAAAATTTTTGTTTAACATAAAAGGAAATATTGGCAAACACATATAACCAACAAAAGATTAGTTTGAGAGCATATGCAAAAATCTAAAATCGACAAGAAAAAGATAATACCCAAGAGAAAAATGGACAAAGAAAATGAACAGGAAAAGTGAAATGAGAACACCTGAATGACTAATGAATATATGAAAAGACGACAAACATTAGGAAATGCAAATCAAAACAAGATACCACCTGCAATTATTAAAAAAATCTAATAGCAAACGTTGACAACATGGCGCAGCTACTTTGAAGAATATTCTGGCAAAACCTAGCCGAGTGAAAATGTACATATGCTTGTATTAACTTGTGGATATACTCTAAAGAAATGATTACACCACTAGACATGCATATAGATCTTCACTGTGGCATAGTTGTAATGGAAAAAAGTAATAACTTAGAAATCTCTCTTGGGGAAATGGCTGCATTAAATATAGTTGATTCAAGTGGGAGAAATGTCAAAAAATGGACAACTATCAAATAGATAAACCAGTAACAATGCTGAGTGGAATAAAGTAAGCAGCACATGTACAATATACCATGTAAGTTTATAAAACAGTGCTACATATTTTTTTAAGATCTAGAGATAAGGAGAAGGACTTAAAAATGTAGGCCAAATTTATTAGACATATTGACTAAGGTTGGGGAAAGAGAATGGGATTGGAGATGGGAGCCAGGGATACTTCAATTTCATTTGGAATGCCATTTTTTAAAAACATGAACATTTTTCCAAGCGAAATGATAAATGTTAATGATTAAGTAGCAGCAATACAAATATTTTCTTTACGTCTGTATTTTTAAAATGTCTTAAATAAAAAAAATTCCATTTAAAAAACAGGGCTGGGAAGAAGGAAAGTAGCAAGTAACTGCTTAATGCGTACAGGGTTTCTTCTTGGTTTTTTTTTTTTAAGCTTTGATCTTATTTTATTATCTGACTAGACAACTAGACAACAGGAACTAGAACACACTTGTGAATGTACTAACTGCTACTGAATTGTTAACTGCAAAATGGTTAATTTTATGTGAATTTCATCTTGAAAAAAAAAATACATTTTTAAAGCCATTCCAGGAACAAAAATTACTTATAAGCAGGTAGTTTATTATGTCTTTTGCTAGAGTCTACAGGTCAATTTTCAGGGAATTCTATCTTTCAAGGAATCACTCACAAGACATGAATTGACTTACACAGAATTAGTGTCTTTAAAAGTATATGACAGTGAAGATCTCTAGGTTGGTAAGACCCCCAAATAGCTATATTAACACAGAAAATAATAGGTAATGAGTTAGCTTCAATGCTTCAGAACTACTGGTCAGAAAAACCCATGAACGAACCAACCCAGACTTAGCTATGGGAATAAAAATAGAAGGTTATGGGTCGAGTAGGCTTAAAAATACTAGTTTTTTAAAAATAGTCTCTGAGACGTATTTGGTATTCATTAAACTGTCCTTGAACTTTTCTGTGGCTCTGAAACTTTTGAAAATAACAATTCTTAAAAAAAAAAAAAAGAAAAAGAAGAACCAGGTAATAATTAAGGGAGAGAATCAGATTGTTGCATAAAACTAACTCAGCGTGGCCAACACGTTCAGTATTATGAAGCTCCCAAATATTTTTTTGCAAAATCAATTCAGTGTACTTGTTTTGTTGGACAGGGCCAATTTCTGACTCCAAAATGCATTTTTTCATTTGTTCCTATAAGTTTGAAATTGAAGCCCAAAACTTAATGTTTTATTCCTAAAATCCACAGAACGAGTAGCACACTGAGAAAATCATATTAGGATGTAGCTTCATGATCAGTGCTTTTGTATTTTATATAATTTTTCCCCATATCTTTATGTTCTTCACAAAAATTTTGTGATGGTACTTTTTACCATCATCCCTATTTTCAAATCCAAGAAAATAAAAGTGCAAAAATAAGTGATTTATCTAACGTCACACAACTAGTAAGTGGCAGAACTTAACCCAAGTTTTCTGATTCTAAATTGTTTTGTATAACTAAAATATTTCACTGATAGTACATATAATTTGTTCAAAAGCTTACAATAAAAATGTACATACACACACATTTTTTTTGTAACATTATGAAAGTTACAGAAGATTTTATCCTTCTCATTTTATAAATAAGGCAGAAGTTAAGTGGACCTTCTCATGGTCACACAGCTACAAAGTAGGACTTCGAGTCCTGTCTGGATACAGGGAGACTACTGCATAACCTAAGGATGTGCTACTGACCCACACTACCTCAAAACAGACATATAAGTAATTGACCACTTATAAAACACTTTAATGTAGATAGACAAATTGATATAGATGTCCTCTCCACAGAGGAAAAAGTTGCTGATTTTACCATGGTGCAGATCTGGCAAGATTATAATGGAAAAGGACAGCATAATGAATAAAAACCAATCAGGCAATCCAATACTGGAGCATGTAGTAAAAATATGTTGAAAACATACCCATTTTGAGGTCCTCCATCATTTATCACATTTAAATGAGACAACTGTTTTTTCAAGTGGAGTTTATAACTTGCATTAATTCTTAAAAATAACATCTGGAAAAGAAGTAATATGGTTTCTTAAAGCTCTTTTGAAATAGAAGACATAAGCATCTGAGTTATCAGTATCAAATCAATATTATTTGGAAAAAATATATTTAAGTTTATTTATTTATTTTGAGTGAGAGCACGAGCAGATGAGGGGCAGAGAGGGGGAGAGAGAATCCCAAGCAGGCTCGGTACTATCAGTGTGGAGCCCGACATGGGGCTCGAACTCCTGAAACTCAAGATCACGACCTCAGCCGAAATCAAGAGCTGGACACTTAACCAACTGAGCCACCCAGGAGAAAATACTTTTTAAAAATCTTTGCTTTGGCATATACTTTTAAGATGCTACTCTGAAGGTATTTAGTTGCTATTTTAGTACAGTTTTCTCTATAGTTGGATAAAACCTCTTTTTCTTCTTATCAGCAGTACTTCTTTTAGTGATATGATTTATCACTGCCTTTCTGCTCCTTTGAAGTCCTCTGGGATATATAACTGGGATGAACCAAGCCAGGTATAAAGAAATGGAGAATTCTGCAGTATATTAAATAGGAACTTCAAGACAAAACAACAAAGTCACAATGGTAGAGGCAAAGATACTTTCATCCTTCTAAATTGATAAAATTACTTCAAAGTATTTTATTGCTCCTGCATGCAGAGTTTTGATTCAATGGCCCAATACTTCTGTGGGAAATACCTGACCTGAAATTATATAATCTTTGGAAATGATTTTGTGGAGGCACCTGGGTGGCTCAGTCGGTTGAGCGTCCAACTTCAGCTCAGGTCACGATCTCACTGTCCGTGGGTTCAAGCCCCACGTCGGGCTCTGTGCTGACTGCTCAGAGCCTGGAGCCTGTTTCAGATTCTGTGTCTCCCTCTCTCTCTGACTCTCCCCCGTTCATGCTCTGTCTCTGTCTCAAAAATAAATAAATGTTAAAAAAAAAAAATTAAAAAAAAAATGATTTTGTGGAGTAACATGTTTTCTATGGGAGGAAATATATATAAAGGCACCTATGGAATTTTGTGGAATTACTGGTATTCATGTGACAATACTGACATAAAAATCTAATTCTTGCCCAGCTTTGATAAGAGTTCCCTTTAAATTATGATGCAGATTAAAAAAAAAAAAACAAAAAACATGAAATACCTGGATGCCCAGCTCCTTGACCTGGCCATAATTAGAACTCAGATTGACAAATCCAAAAAGTGAGAATGTCAGAGGTGAGATCTTATACTTGGAATGAGAAGGATGGCTTGGCTAGGAAGAAATAAGGGAAAAAAAGAGAGACCCAAGTGGGTGCTCCATATCTTATGGCTCCTCCTCAATCCTCAGTGGGCCTCAAAGGAGTTGGATGATATTTAATCATGACTTTGGAATGATAAATGAAAACCTAGGGAAGCATGCAGAAAAACAGGTACTGTCAGATGGAAGTCTGAGGTGGTATGGAAAAGGAAACCACCACGAGAAAGAATAGGCAAAAGACCCTAATTTGCTCCCAGATACCATTTCTATATACTCAAACAATTAGAGGCAAACTCAAATAAGAAACTTGTTTGAAGAGCAAAAATTCCAGTGAAAGTTAAGCTCATTAGTCATACAACTAAGCTTGTATTCCAACACTGTATCATTCTACAACTGGGCTCAAATGAGATAGCCTTGTATAGAGGGAACAAGCTAAGGTGGGTAAAGAAGACTGGAGGGGCGCCTGGGTGGCTCAGTCAGTTAAGCATCTGACTTCAGCTCAGGTCATGATCTCATGGTTTGTGGGTTCAAGCCCCGCATCAGGCTCACTGCTATCAGTGCAAAGCCTGCTTGGGATCCTCTGTCCTCCTCTTTCTCTGTCTCTCCCCAGCTCACTCACACTCTCTCAAAAATAAATATACATTAAAAAAAAAAAGATTGGGGAAAAAATACTGGAATCTTTAAAGTATCAGGAGAGGGAAACAAAGCAAGTAGAGGGGATGGGGTAGAAGTGTAGGTGAACAATGGAGAAAACTCTGATAACACTTTTGTAGGGGAAGACAATAGGGACAAGGAGTGGATATTTCATAGGTGAGAGGTGCCAAATTTTACTATTTTCCTGGTTTATGCATACTAAGATCATTTATGTTGATCTAACAAAAATATGGTATACTGACTATTTCATGTGTCCTCTCATTATTAATTCTATCACTAATTCCTTCACTATCCCATTTGGATTATAATAACAGCAACATATTTTACTATTGATAAATGCCAACTCTGATTTTCAAACTGATACTATAACGAATGACGTAAGTAGAATCTGGGATCTCTATACTCAATGGACAAACAAAATATCTGCTTTTTATAATTGCTGACCATATAGCAGAGCAATTATTGCTCTGGCCTGTTAGAGCTAGAGGCACTTTGAAATCAGACATTTGTATCCACATTTCACAGGTTAATATAACAGCTGAAAAAATAATCATCGGAAAAATGAACTAGGCTTAACTGTACCAAAAGTATATAAAAAACACTCCAATTCTGTATGCATATGTTATGTATAAAAAAAGTAGTTTTAGGAATTACTACTCACTTGTGTTTGTTCTTCTGGAAGAAGATCAAATATAGCTTCATGCATTTTTGCCATTTGCTTACAAATATTCCTGAAACAGGCAGAAGGAACGGGAGCTTTCACCTCATACTGGCAGAGAAAAACAATGAGAATTATGTTCATGTCCTCTGGACTGTTAATTGTCTCCAGTGTTTCCTAAAACATATGTTTTTGGCCCATGTTACATGTCTAACTCTGGTATAGTTGACACTTACACTTCAACCGTGATCTGTGCTACTCATGCATATCTCAAGAACTTTTCATTATCCTAATCTAATCTAAGAAAGCCATCATAATTTAGTGGCTAAGAACACAGGCTGCTTCCCTTCTTAAGATAGACTGCTTGGGTTCAAATCCTAGCTCTTTAGATGGTTAGCTAATGCTGGGCAAGTTACTTCATTTCTATCTCAAAGGGCTTTCTGTGAGGACTTAAAAAGATGACTCATAAGAACACAAAACAGTGCTTAATACAAAGTAAGTGCTCAAAAAAATGTTAGCTACCAATCTGGCTCAATATACAATGACGTGAATCTTTAAAGTAGGCCTTCCAGGGGCACCTGGGTGGCTCAGTCGGTCAAGCGTCCGACTTCAGCTCAGGTCATGATCTCGCGGTCCGTGAGTTCGAGCCCCGCGTCGGGCTCTGGGCTGATGGCCTGCTTCGGATTCTGTGTCTCCCTCTCTCTCTGCCCCTCCCCCGTTCATGCTCTGTCTCTCTCTGTCTCAAAAATAAACGTTAAAAAAAATTTTTTTAAATAAATAAATAAAAATAATAAAGTAGGCCTTCCAAATTAAGAGATTATTTTTTAAAGATGATTTTAAGAATGTGTCAACATGATCATATCTGAAACCAATAGGACTCTGGTATCAAAATTTTCTTTTTCTTTTATAGGTAAGCCAATAAAGTAATCATATTTACTTTAAAGATGGAAAAGGAAGACTTTTTCAGCAATGACCTATACTGAAAATTTAAACTTAGGTAAATTCATTTTAACTATTCTTACGTTTGGAACAATATACTGGTATCATTCAAACAGCCATCTTTGGCCCATATCTTATAATTCACAGCTTAAATTATATACTATTTTTATTTATAAGACAAATCTGGGCTAAATAATCTAATGTACTAATCTTACATAGTTATTAAAATGATAAATTCCAATATATTGCTCTTAAAAGAACCACGCAGAAGTCACCACGTGACTGGACCAAGATCAGCAAAGTTGTGACCAACCTAATAGTTTACCTTTCTTCAGCCTAGAAATATAAAAATCCCCTTATCTTCTATTTTTTTTATTAATAATAGCGATATAATTCACACACAATAAAATTCACCCTTTTCAAGTGTACAACTGGTTTTTAGTAAACTCATAGTTATAAAACCATTACCACTAACTTCTGAACATTCTCCTCACCCCAAAAGAAACCCATAACCTTTCACAGTCACTCCCATTCCTCCCTCCCTGAGGTTGCTCCTGACAACCACTAATCTCTGTAAACGTACTCCTATAACACATGGCTTTTTGTGACTAGCTTTTTTCACTTAGCATAATGCTTTCAAGATTCATCCATGTTGTTGACATGCATCAATACTTCATCTTTTAAATGGCTGCATGATATTCTATTGAATGAATATACCACAGTTTATCCAATCATCTATTGATGGACATTTGGTTTCTTTCTACTTTTTGGCTATCAGTAATGATGCCATGAACATTCATGTACTGGATTTTGTGTGGACAAGTGTTTTCAATTCTTTTAGGTGTATACCTAGAAGTGGAATTACTGGGTCATATGGTAACTTTATATTTAATCTTCTTAGAAAATGCCAATTTTTTTTTAAAACCCTACCCAGCAGTGTATGAGGGTTCCAATATCTCCATATCCTCACCAACACTTGTTACTGTCCTTTTATTTAGGCATCCTAGTAGTTAGGAAGTAGTTACCTCGTTATGGTAACATCCCCTTATTTTAACTACCACCCTGTACTGAATAGTATCTGCCCAAATTCATGTTTACTCTGAACTTTATAAGGTCATACTGGATTAGAGTGGGCACTAAATCCACTGACTGATGTCCTTATAAAAGAAAGGAGAGGCACTTGGGCGGCTCAATTGGTTAAGAGTCCTACTTCGGCTCAGGTCATGATCTCACGGTTTGTTGAGTTCAAGCCTCACGTAGGGCTCTGTGCTGACTGCTCAGAGCCTGGAGCCTGCTTCAGATTGTCTCTCTCTCTGCCCCTGTCTCCCTCTCTCTCTGCCCCTCACCTGTTCACGGTCTGTCTCTCTCTCTCTCTCTCTCAAAATAAATAAACATTAAAAAAATTTTAATAAAAAAAATTAAGGAAATTTAGAAAGACACACAGAAGGAAAATGGCCACATGAAGACAGAGGTAGATATTGAAATGGTGCATCTATAAGCCAAAGAATGCCAACAGAGAATGACAGCAGGCACCAGAAACTAGAAAGAGGCAGGGAAAGACTCTTTGCTAGAACCTTCAGAGGAAGCATGGCCGACAACACTTTGATATAGGACTTCTAGCTTTTAGAATTATGAAAGAATAAATTTCTGTGGTTTTAAGCCACTTGGTCTGTGGTAATTTGTTTTGGCAGCTCTGGGAACCTAGTACACCCCCAAAACCTTCCTTCACACCTAAAGATGAACCTTGCTTTCCCTAAAGATATCACTTTTTTTTAAATTTTTTTTTAAATGTTTATTTATTTTTGAGACAGAGACAGAGCATGAACAGGGGAGGGTCAGAGAGAGAGAGAGAGAGAGAGAGAGAGAGAGAGAGAGAGACAGAAGCTAAAACAGGCTCCAGGCTCTGAGCTGTCAGCACAGAGCCCAATGCGAGCCTCGAACCCATGAAACACAAGGTCGAAGCAGGGCTCGAACTCATGGACCGCGAGATCATGACCTGAACCGAAGTTGGACGCTTAACCAACTGAGCAACCAGGCGCCCCCCTAAAGATACTATTCTTTCCATCTAACCTTCACCATCATATTTCTTCAGTCACTGAAACTTGATACCATATTCTTTATTCTCAACCCTTAAAATTTGATTCTTGCCACCACCCCAAACCACCTTCTTCTACTATTAACAATCTTCTGAAATTTCTTTCTGCCAAAATCACTAAAGACATCCAAACTTCCAAATTTAGTAACTTTTCTACTTCTGCTTCCTCACTACTCTGCAGTATTCACATACCTTCACGCTTGAAACACAGTCCTTGTGTGACACAATGCTTTCCTGGTTCCTTCCTCCCCTCCTGGAGGAAAAAGATGTCTCCTATCTCCTAAGTGCAAAGCTTCTTCCGTGTTAACCCCCCTCATTTTCCCTTCTTTCTCTCCTGTCAATCTCATTCAATCTAACAGCTTCTAATTTATCTCTAATCCAGAACCACTTTATTAAGTCACACATTTCCTAAATGTTCCATACCATAACTGAGTTTACTATAAGCTTTCCCAAACCTGCCTCTTTCCTGTTTCAATTACTATTGCTGTTATTACAATCCTCCTGCTCACACAGCCTGGAAATCTCCAACTCAGCTTTTATTCCTCCTTCTCCTTGGTTCCTTATATTGAATTGGTGACTAAGTGCCATCAAATGTACTTTCAGAGTATTTTGCACATTAATACTCTAGGTCAGAGTTTCTCAACCTCTACACTACTGACATTTTGGCTACATCATTCATTGTTGCGAGGGCTGTCCTGTGTATTATAGGATGTTCAGTACCAGTATCAGCCCACTCCCCAAACTCTGACAACCAAAAATATCACAACACTTCTGAATATCCTCTGGGAACAAAACTGTCTCAGTTGAGAAACATTGCCCTAGGTGAGGTCTTCAATACTTCTTATCTGAAAAAATATACTAGCATTTTAATGAGTCCAATTATAAGGTCAACAAACATTAAATAAAGCTGCTTGGTACACAGTAACTTCTGGATAAGTATTTTCTTAGATGTGTATGTATATGTACATATATGTATGTATATATGTACATATGTATGTATATGAGTATATGGACCTACATATGAGAATACGTATGCTGGAATGAATGTGTCAGATACTACAATAGTTGGAGTGTACAAAGATGAATCAGAGACAGGGAGCTTTGGGGAGCTGCCTAAAAGCTGGTTGGTGTTCCAGAAAGTGGACATTGCATGCTACAGGAACATGGATGAAGGACATTTAGGCAATAGTGGAGGTGGCTTCCTGAGCAGCACACCTGGGCTGCTGCGTCTTCAAATGATAACAATTAAGTGAAACTATTCCAAACAGAAGACATTTCATATCACCTCAAATCCATTCTACATACTATCTGATAAGTCCTTCTGAAGTGCAATTCTAATCAGGTGATTTGTTAGTTTAAAAATCTTGGGGTTCTACTCTGTTTAAAATTTAGAAAGCTGTAAGACAATGTTCTACTACCCTAACCACAAGAAAAACCATAATAATTTACAAAATCATAACTTTTTTTCAACCCATCAGAGAACAAAGGTCCCAGAACCACGGGAACAAATACCAAAGAGTCACAAGCCCTTCTGAGGAGATGGGACACACGAAATGTCTCATTATGGCAGAGCATAGGACGAAGAGGTGACTACCACAGAAGCAAAAAAGAAAGAAAACAACTAACATTTTAACAAAATCCCAAAGGCAAAATATGAACTAGTATATGTTTACACTAAATGAGAACTCTAGCTACAAGGAGAGTGTGCACTCATTCACAGGCTCTTCTCTATGGGTCTCCGGAAGGTACTCGGAAGCAACACTGAGATCAGAGCAGGAGACCACAGAGTCACTCTCAGTAGCAGCACAGACAAGCAGGAGGCGAATGGCTGCCACTAGAGAAAAGGAACCAATGCCGACGAATTCCCTGCACCCTCCTCTTATACCAAGCAAAAGCCTTAAGTCACTGAGAAAGGGCACCAAACTCTTTCATCCCCAGGGCCACTGTGTGAGGAACAGAAACAGAAAATACCTTTAAGCCTAGGATCATAAACCAAATTGGTTACCACTGGAGGAGGGGTGGGGCCACTGAGAAGGCTTCACATCCCAGGACTTACATTACCTGATTCCAAGACTTCTAGTAATGCTACAGTAGTTAAGACAGTGTAGTATTGGTGTAAGATGGACTTACAGGTC
Organism: Lynx rufus; assembly: GCF_022079265.1. Taxonomy (NCBI): domain Eukaryota; kingdom Metazoa; phylum Chordata; class Mammalia; order Carnivora; family Felidae; genus Lynx; species Lynx rufus. The sequence continues at coordinate 81,991,142 of NW_025814896.1, forward strand.
AAAGGAACAGATTAGACAGTTCAAAAAAAGACCCACACAAAAATAGCCAATTGATTTTCAACAAAGATGCCAATGGAGAAAGGATAGCCTTCAACAAAAGGTGCTGGAACTATCCAGAAAAATGAACACTGACTCATACTTTGCACTACATACAAAAATCAACTAGAAATGGATCACAGATATAAGAAAACACTGGAAATTATCTGTGTAACTTGGGTTATACAGAAACTTCTTAGGATAGGACACAAGCATGAACAATAAAAGAAAGAAATGATAAACTGGAATTCATCAGAATTTAAAACTGCTTTTGTATGACACTGTCAAGAAAATGAAAAGATAAGCGATAGACTGGGAGAAAATACTTAAAAACTCTCCAAAAAATAAACATTAAAAAAGTTAAACAAAACAAAAACAAAAAAAACCATACAGACAATATAAAGTGCGGGTGAAGATGAAGAGCACCCCGAACTCTGATATATCAAAAGTAGGAAGACAAAATGGTACAATCACTTCAGAAAACAATTTGGCAGTTTTTTGTAAAGATATTATAAAGTTTTGCATTTATGTACAAAATTTTTGTATTTACACAAAAGAAATAGAATACATGCCCACATAAAGATGTGCACATGAATGTTTATAGCAGCATTATTGTAACAGGCAAAGACTGGAGACAACTCAAAGGTCTATTCACTGATAAATGGGTTTATAAACAAAGTGATGCATCCGTACAATTGATACTACTCTATAATAAAAAGGAACAAACCACTAACATATGCTATAAATTTCAAAAGCATTATGTTAAATGAAAGGAGCCTGGGACAACAGCTACATTCTGTATAATTCCATTTATAGGACATTTTGGAAAAAGCAAAACTATACAGATGAACATCAGATCAGTGGTGTCAAGGTTTTGGGATGTGGGAAGAGAACTGACTGCTGGAGACAATGTTTAACAGTGATGGAACTGGTCAATATCTTGATTGTGGTAGTTCTATTATTAAAGTCATCATATACTTATGGTGAATTTTAGGGGTGCTTGGGTGGCTTAGTTGGTTGAGCGTCTTATTCTTGATTTCAGCTCAGGTCATGACCCCAGGGTAGTGGGAGGGAGCCCTGTATTGAGCTCTGTGCTGAGCATGGAGCCTGCTTAAGATTCTCTCTCTCTCTCTCTCTCTCTCTCTCTCTCTCTCTCTCTCTGTGCCTCTCCCACACTCTCTGTGTCTCTCAAATAAAAAAAAAAAAATTCTTTTTTTTTTTTTTTTTTTAAGAAAAAGGGTGCATTTTATTGAACGTGTTATATCCCCATAAACCTGACTTAAACTGTTTAGCTTTCCACTGGTAGTCAAAACTCTTCACTATCTTCCTAACATATCTCAGTTCACCTAACAATCAGTTCACTCACCCTGATTCATTGGCTAAATAGAATAACTTAACTTTGTTGTTATTAACAACAACAGCAAAAGCATTAGCATTCAACATTTACTAGAAACTTGCTATAGTCAGACACACGATAAAAGAAAAGTACCCCATGTATATTATCTCATTAATCCTCACTATAACCTTATGAGGCTCTATTATTTTCCCAATTTAAAGACAGAAACTGAAGTTAAGGAAATTAATAATTTTTCCAAATTAAAAATTTTCCAATTTTGCTTCAATGGCAAATATGTGACAAACATTGAATTTGAACTTAGGTCTACCTGACTCCAAAACCCTGACACTAAACTTCCTCCTTATGATTCTTACCTACATGCTGTTACCTCAGAGTATCTCTTTACCTCAACTTCATTTGCCCTAACCATGCCTATCTTTACGAGCAAAACTTACATGCATGCCACATCCCTAAAGCTTTCCCAGATCTCCCTCCTCAGCTGGCAACCATCTCTTCCAAAGCATTAAAAGCTTCAATAGCACAAAGTCGATTCCTTACTTGTGGCACTTTACATATTCTATTTCCTGTTAAAATTATCAATCTACTTTTCCTATTGGATATTTTACTATTTGAGGGACAATGCTGAAGATTTCCTAACCCTTCTGTATCCTGGTTACTTAACACAATTTAACTTCCTGAATGAATGAATAAGTGAAGGCTGGGACATTAGTTTAGTCAGTAGTACAATTACATATTAATGATTCATTCTACCCAAGCAATGGTACCACTACTTATTAGCTTCTTAGAAAGAGCCTATATTACTGTGTTATCCTTCTTTCTCCAAATAAAATTTTCAGATAAGAAAATAAAAAGCTAAAATTAAGAGGCTAACCCAACTCAAACATTGACTGGTATTTCAGTATGAATTAAAAACAGAGCTAAACTCCTGGGCAACACATGAAGCAAATACAGCAGGGAAGGGCAGAGAGACATGTTAGTACAGAGAGAATGTAACAGGTAATGGGAGAAGTAGTTAGTAGGAAAAATAGTAGTGAAAACACTAAGTTGCAAAAGTCTAGGCACATTCTTAACATTAAAAATAATGGGGAGCAGGATATTTAAACTTTATAAAAGACATAGGAAACATAGTAACTAAATGTACTGTGTAGACTATGTAGAGAAGCCTCTGTTCAAACAAGTTATTGAAAAAAGACATTTTGAGACAACTGATAAATTTTAGATAAGAATAAATATTAGATGATATTAAGGAATTATTGCTAGTTTTGTTAGGTATGATATGGTAGCATGAATATTTAACAAAGGGTCCTTTAGTTTTAGAAATACATACTATGTAGGGATGAAGTATCGTAATGCCTCACATTTATTTTAGCAAAAAAGCAAGATATGACTATTAAATATAGGTGATAAATATTTGCAAAGCTCATTAAATAATTATTTTTTATCAAAAAATTAAAAATCTAAAAATGAATAAAACTAATTGCCACAGGAAAATGTCTAGCCACAGTCCCAATTCTTGGTAAAAACAAACAAACAAAACAAAAAAACAAACAAAACTCTGTATGACCAAAATGATAGAATAAAGTCAAGGTTTTAAGAGTACTGGCACTTTTTTGGGTTTGTTTCATTATATTCCACAGCTTATTCCTAATTCCACTATTTAACATTGTTAGGTGTTTGCAGTCCTCTGCCTTGTTAGAGGGTAAACTTTTTGTTAAAAATTATTTTTCCTCCAGGTTTTTATTTAAATTCCATTTAGTTAACATACTGCGTAATATTAGTTTCAGGTGTAGAATTTAGTGATTCGTCACTTACATACAACACCCAGGGCTCATCACAAGTGCCCTCTTTAATACCCATCACCTATTAACCCATCCCCTGCCCACCTCCTCTCTGGTAACAGATGGTAAACTTCTTGAGAGTAGTCACATTGTTATTTATTGACTTTTGGTAGACAGAAGAATGCCAAGTATCAAAAAGCAAAACTGGTGAAACAGAACTGCTTTTGAATTTAGTTACTACTTGGCAACCATAAAGAAAATCAGAGAATTCCTAAACAATATTTCTTCTCCATACAAAACTAGAAACTAATGTAACAGGTAGAACATAATACAGGTATGTTTGCCCATGACTATAAATTCTTTAAGCTTCTTAAAAGCATAAAACATCTCGGTTATCTATCAGCCACCTCAGACATTCTCAAAGTGCAGTCTGGGGACACCTGGGAGTCAGATACTCTTTCTAGGAAACTGTGGACTAAAATCCATTTTCATAATAATACTAAAATGTTACTTTTTCACTCTCATTCTCTCATGATTGCAGAGTAGGGATTTTTAGAGGAGTTGTAACAATGTCATCATTCTGATGGCCAATGGAATGTGCGTTTGTGTATTCTTGTGTTTTAAATTTTTCTTAGTTTTAACGTCTAATATGGTACTTACTGATTGGTACAATTTGCATAAATAAAAGCTGTTTGAGGTCGTTGATTATTTTTAAGAGTATAAAGAGGTGTCTTACAACCAAAGCATTTGAGAACTATTAAACAAATGCAATCTTATTTTCCAAGCACTCTTTCCCCACTGTCACCTTCAAAGGTGCGAGTACATCTGTATCTGTGAATGGATGCCATTTTATCTTGCGCTTTTATGATTTTCATGTGCCTGCTGCTCCTGCCATCTCAGAATCCTGAAGAATGCAAATAGCAGAAAAGCATACCAAAGTGCCTCGTTTGATGATTACCCTAAACATACTCTTGGGCAAAACATATAAACTAAATAAACCTTCAAAATTTCAAGTTATGAAATTTCTGCTTTGTCGCTAAGACAGGTGTTAAGGAACTTAGGAAAAGAAAACAGTGAAGGATAGAGCAAAAGTGACTAAGGCTGATTAAGTAACATTTTTCTGGAAATACTCTCCAGTGTAATACAGGATTCATTGGAAACCAATACTTCTTTTAATGATCTATTAGGAATGGGAAGCAAACAAGAAACGGATATTGAAATTGATTATCTATGAGGGAAATAATACAGCACCTCAGACTTTGCCATTTCAGTCTGGAAAATAAAGAATATACCTTCCCACAAATAACGTATTTACTTTTTTCTCTATTTTGAACTTTGTTCTCCCAATTCTATCTCTGGAAGGCTTTCAGACTAAAATCTAGTTTGAAGAAGCTACATATTTGTCAATGTAGCTAACATAAAATCACTTCTGTAGAGAGTTTCTATCATTCTTAAAATAATCTCCCTCCTGTCCCCTCCCAACCCCCTAGGAGATGACTATCCACTATTGGGCAATCTGAACAATTTATTGAGTTTTTCTAAACCCTGAGGAATTTGATTGGCTAGACAACTGTGAAAAGGCACAATGCCTTTAAACATTGCCTAATAGTTTCCATAAATCATTACCTTGGATAACAGCTTGTCAAATAAGCTATCCATTATCGCTACAAGCTTAGCTGATATTTCAGCGATGTGGTCATGGTAGTCCTGTAATGAGACAGAATATTAAAGTCCCTGGAACACATCTAAAAAATATTTACCAATTAAGGAATTAAATTTACGAAACTTCAGTAGAAAATACAAGGAAAAGTACCTTAGTGATATGATCAAAATGCCTAAGCATGCTATACTGCTTAGGCTGTAGTCGAGCTTCAAAATGAGCCCGGATCACAGGAATGTAGTGCACAATTAACTGCAAACAACGTGAAGATAGAGCTGAAGATCCAGGCAGTGGATACATCACGGAGAAACAAAAAAGAGAATGTTTACTTTAATTATATATCAAAATAAATTTTAAAATGTCAATTTCATACAGACCCCAGTTTATTTCATAAATGAAGAACACAGTGGCAGAAAGCAACATTATTTCACTTAAATAATTTGGTACTGAATAATGTAGTAAACATGCTGCTTTTCCCAATGACCTCAAGTTGTTAGTATTACTGACATGAGGAAGCTAATGGGACAACGGATTCTCTTGTGACATTCAGATATCTTTCACCTCAAAGCACCTCATACACATTACATCTTAACATTTTCTATAGTGGTGCAACTTCCAAATAACTTATACTCATTAGAGTGGAAATTCCTCACAACATTTCCCCAGAAGCCAATTTTTCAATCATGGTAATACATCGAACAGTGAAATAACTTTAGAGTCTTTAGAGTCATAAAAACATCAGGTGTACTAAAAACACAATGAGTATAGCAACATCATCGTAAAATCTCAACATGTGAATTAAAAACAAGAATCCATACCCAAATTTTTTGTAGTTATTGTTTTTAATCCAACAACTTGCAGTGCACCAGCTCCAAGAACTAACTGGCAACTTCTTGAATTGAAGTACTAACAAAGGAAGGAGAAAGAAAAAGCCCAACAATTTATTAAAAACTGTTCTGTATATGCTGGCAATGTGTTTATTTACAGTTCTAAAACTACATTCCTCTTTCCTCTCATTCAAGGACCAAATGAATTTTCTAGTAGGAGCAACTAGGATCTATTTATGTAATGACAAAAAAGAGGCGAGGGGTGTTCCTAAATGATAATATTTATTGTCTGGTAGGAAAAAAGTAAAATTCTAAAAATAAATTGTTCAGAAATGCTTTAGTCTGCATTCATAAAACTAGCTCAGTTTCACTGAAACTAACATAACACTATATGTTAATTATACTTCAATTAAAAAAAAAAACTAGCTCAGTTTCTGCATTCTTATCAGAGGGTCCTATTTTCAAAAGGGTAACAAAATCTTTCTGGACTAAAATATGACAACTCAATTTGGGGGGAGAATTAACTGATTAGACATTTGAAAAGAAGCCTTTTCTTTATGCTAGCAGTTAAAAAAATCTGTTAAAATGAAATGGCTGAATAAAATTATCACCACATTTTCATTTCACATCAATGGTTCTGAAAGAATGATTTAAGAAAAATCTCTAACCTTAGTGAGATGAATTTTGTAAAGTTCAGTGAATTCCTTCCATGCACATTTGAAACCAGTCCAGGTTTTTTGACCTAAGTGGCCTCAGTCATGTTCAGCACCTAACGAACAAATCATCTCCTGTCTCCAATGTCATTAACAACTCTATGGGTATAATGAGGAATCACTAAATGCGAAGTGAGAAGGAAGTAGGTGGCCTTCTTCCAGTAACATGTTGTGATTCAACCACAATCAAATGTACAAAATTAATGTCTTAAAGAAAACTTAACCTTGAAATGTCTCAGAATTTGAAGATTAGTCATACTCTAATGAATTATTTCTTCCAACTATTTTTCCATCGCAGTGAAATCATACACACCTTCAATAAATCTGACAGACGAGTAAGCATGTCAGTAGTAACAGATGGGATATTATCCACACACTGGCAATATTCAAGGATAATTCTTATCAACAGCAATACAGTTCTATAAGAAAAGAAAGATGACCCAACACGCAGTCAAAACAAGAGAGTTAAAATGATTCAGCACATAAAAATCAATACTGATCTTGGTAACTGAAATTATGTGTTTTACATATAAGCGCAGCAGAGAGGGATTGAGGTGAGGCAAGAGAGATTTCTAGGGTGCAAAATTAAGGAGGAACTCATTTTCAGGGTCACACAATTGCAGGGCCAGCACTTGCATGACACTGAGAATGAGTACTTCCTTAAGTTTTGTGCTTTGGCACATCACTCTCTTATGTCACATTCCTATTAAGGCTCTTCAATAAGGCAGATATCCCATTCCTTGGCCAGAAACACTGACAAAAGTCCTACCCAGGATTTCTGAATAATCATAATAATAGTAGGTACTCAATCCTAAGTGCTGAATTAATGACAGGCACCTAATCATGACTTTCTTAGTGAGATGAAAGAGAAACTGTGGCTTCTAAGAACAATGGTATCTCCTAAGAAGTTTATCGGGTAAGTCACAAAAGGTTTTCCAAAGATGAGAAAGTTACCAGCTCATTAGCTGGGCATGTCATAGATTAAAGAGAGACACTACTAGGAGCTTAAATAAGGTTGAGGTTAAGGTAAATAGAGCCATTCATTATTGGACATCTAAGTTCAATGAGAGGCTTAGAAATGAGTGATCCATATAAAATAATGTTTTATGAAAGTCTGAAGGATACCAGGAAATAGTGATTCAAGAAGGAGTCTAGCCTTTATAACAGCTTCATTATTCTCCATATTATTCTCCATGCATATTTCTAGTATCTGCTTTACTGGGCAGGGGTTCACTATTTATCTTTTGTAGTCTTCTCTCAGAAGATAAAATATTTTCCCTTTAGCCAGGGAGTTAAATTTTGGGGAGCAGTCTCTTTGCCTAAAGAGCCAGAAAGCCAGAGGTGACCACTGCCATCAAGCAAGAATAACAAGAAAATGGGTAATTAGGGAGAGAAATCATAATTAGATTGAAGGGATAAGATTATAAGGTTGAAAAAATCTTTGCCCTACTAGAAGCAGAAAAGAACTCCAGAGGAGGAAAAAAAGGGAAGCTTTCATTCATGAAAGAGAAACAGACTGAGAAAATGCATCAATTCAATACATACTTTTTGATTATTTATTGGGTACAAAGTAAAATATAAATGGTAAGACATCACCATCTTCAAGTAACTCAAAACTAACCAGGGAGATATATACATAAATAATTTTAATATACTGAGAAAAGTGCTATTTTAGAGGCACAAGGAGTCTCAAGGAAAAGATCAATCATTCTCCTGGAGGGGGTGTGTATTTTAGAAAAGATTTATACAGTGATAAGAAACAAAAGGGAGAAAGAATCTTGGTCTTTATCTTGGGAGCTAGACCTTGACTCTAATCCTGACTCCATTTGGGTCATTTTATATCAACCACTTAAACTTCTGAGGATCAATTCTCTTAACTGTAGAAAGGGAACAATAATCCCTGAAGTGTTTATTTCACAATGTGGTTGTAGAGATTAAACAAGATTGTTGCTATGAAAATACTTAAATTATGAAGTGCTATTAAAGAATATTAAGATATTATTTTAACTACCCATTTAAAAAATGGCATGTAGTACTAGACAAACAAAACTGGAATTTATATTTTCCTTAGTTAACTGGAATTTGAAATACTGTCATTGGTAAAAAAGACCTAATGACAAATGATAACAGAAATAAGTGATAACAACTATCAACTTATTAGGTGCTAGAACTATGCCAAATGCCTTATATGAGTTATATGTTTAATTCTGTAATAGTTCTTAGTACTATTTTCACGTTTTGATTTACAGATAAGAGAACTGAGGCACACAGAGTAACCTCTGTTACTGAGCAGCACAAAGCTTCAGAAAAAGAAGACAGAAAGAGCCTGAAATATTAATAACACCATAAAGCCAGTATTCCACCCTTGGGTTGTATACCTCCACATTTCTTATTATACGAAAAAAATTTATCAACCCATTTCTTGTAAAGCCAGCAGTGTAGTCCCTAATTTAAGATATAGAATACTATAAAATATAGAAAATGGAGAGGAATCCATAAAATATCCTTTAAATTATTTTTAAAATTTAAAATTGTTAATCTATGGGGCACGTGGGTGGCTCAGGTGGTTGAGCATCTAACTCTTGATTTTGGCTCAGGTCATGATCTCACAGTTTCTAGATTCAAGCCTCACGTCAGGCTCTGTGCTGAGAGCGCAGAGCCTGCTTGGGATTCTCTGTCTCTCCCCCTCTCTGTCCCTCCCTGACTTGCACACATTCTCTGTCTCAAAATAAGTAAATGAAAAAAAAACATGTTAAAAAATTAATAAATAAAATTATTAATCTAAAATTTCCAATTCACATCAAGGGGGAACTAGAAGACCTATGTTTTATTTAAATAACTGACTCAACTAATAAAGAAAAATGTGTCACTCACCCAACGACAGCATATTGTTGTCCCTCTACAATGAGAACTTCAGCTGGTTTTCTTTCTTCCGTAACTAGAGAGTAAAGCAAATAACAAAGAGAGACATAGGAACAAGACTAAACAAATTATTAAAGTAAAAATTTAAACTAGGAAAAAAACGAAGAAGATAGTTCCAATTTAGGGCTGGTAGGGCTGGAAACTATCTTATATTCAAAAACAAATGTCTCCTTCTTAGGAAGCAATTTGGCACGGAATAAAGTATATTGGGTTTGGAATCAGAGAAATATGGATTTGAGTTCCAGTACTGCCAATCACGGGATGCAAGAACTTGTGCCAATTAGTTAACTTCTTTCAGTGTCAACATCTGTATCCATTAAACATGGATAACGGAATCTATCTTTCAGTGTTTTTGTTAACAACAGAGATCATGACTACAAACTGCCGATCCTAGGTCTGCCCTCTGGTAGATGATCAGTGAGTAAAAAAAAATAATATATTAGTTTGCAAAGGCAGAACTAGAATTTCAACTGGTTGTCTATAATTCTTAGATTATAAACTAATTCCTATACTCAATAGAGAGATATAATTTTCAAGACTTCAGTCCAAAAATTATTTTCAGCATGTGGTATTTCTTACCGTTATAAAACAAAACTCAGCATGTTGAAGTGAAAAGTAGAGTAGACTGGATTATTGTTCTTAATCAGCCAAATTATTTAGATTATCACGGGCCCATTATTATGCTTCCCCAAGCCTCAAGTCCCTTTGACTTGACATTAAATATCTACTTCCTCATTTCCTTCAAGGAAAGAAATTCAGTGTGACACAACTTCAAATTTCTAATCTGTATACCAGATTAAATTTTTGAAGATAGGGACTGTGTCTTAACCAATTCTCTACATTACAAAGAAAACGGCAGAGCATAGTAGTGAAAAGAAAGGGCCCTAAAGTCAGTCTGCCTGTATCTGGAACTCAGCTCTACCACTTCCTAGCTCTGTAACCTTAGGCAAGTTGCCTAATTTCTTTGCGCCTCACTTTCCATATTTGTTAACTGGGAATACTAACAGTATCTAGTTCACAGGCCTATAAATAAGAACGCAATGTGCTGAGAACAAACTGTCTAGCCTTAGGTAAGCATTCAATTAGTATTAATTGCTATCCATTAATTTTCATTTCCCCAATGCCTAGACAAGTAGCTAGTAACTCATTAATGAATGGTGGTCAATGAATGAATAATAACCAAGGATCCTTAACTTGGTAAGAACAAGTAAAATGGTGATGGACTTCTAATAGCATGTACTTTCTCACTCAGAGGAAAAAATAGAAGTCTGGGACAGAAATAGAGTTATAAAAGAAACCTCTTATTGTTAGTATCCTCCAAAGAGAAAGTGAAAATAAACAGTTCACTTTGGGGGTAAAAAAAAAGACACATGGTTAATTCAATCACTCTATATCTATCATTTTAGTTCAAAAATTGTTATGCTCGCATGAGAATGGATTGTAAAACTTTGAGCTGTTCAGGACAAAAACCATCATTGTCATCTAGCACAGCAACTCACAAAGTGGTAAGTCATCAAATATAGCTTGAAAGAATAAATGAGAGATAAATCTTACAATTTTAAATCGTGATTTAGAATAATCGGTGTTTTTCTTTCAATCTTTGCTACCTGAATACTTTTGCTTTGCTAATATCTTAAAATCAATTAAGATTATGACCGCCACCCAACACTGTTACCTACTAAAAAATGGTCACTAGGCAACAGAAATCTAGTTAATTCATTCAATTCTTCTCTCTGCTCTATATGAACTACTCTATTTTACACCTGTCCTTAACCCCTCCTCTCCTGTCACAGTGTGAGAAGAGATAGCCTTTCTCCTCAACTCTGGATTTAATTCCAGAGGCCCTGCCTTACAATCACTCTGCGCCACTCTTCCACTCTTATCTTTAACATTCTTTCTCTTTCTGTTAAGCACAAAAATATAATTCAGCCTCTCCTACCTTAAAACTCTTCTCTCAACTCCCTGAGTGGATTAAAATAATAATCTAATTATTCTCCTAGGTTTCTAGTGCTACTTCATCATGCACTTGCCCTTCACAAACAAACCTGTCGAAAAAGGAGGCTACATTTGTTTACAGGTCCTCACCTTTCAAATTACTTAGCACTGAACTACAGTCTGATTCTGTCACTCTACTGAATTACTATAATTGCAAATGACCTCCTCCATGTCAAACTAGTGGTCACTATCTGTATTTTACTCAGTCTTTCTCTTGTAGTGCAGTCACATTTGGTGCAAATGTGAAATACACAATTTAAAAATATTTCTACGTAAAAATATTAAAATTTCATGAAATGCATAAAATTTGAAAATGCATCTGCCTCCTCCATTTAAAATATTCAACAATTGGGGGGTGCCTGAGTGGCTCAGTCAGTTAAGCGTCTGACTTCAGCTCAGGTCATGATCTCGCAGTCTGTGGGTTCGAGCCGTCCCTTATCAGGCTCTGTGCTGACAGCTCAGAGCCTGGAGTCCACTTTGGATTCTGTGTCTCCCTCTCTCTCTGCCCCTCCCCTGCTCGTGCTGTCTCTCCCTCTCTCAAAAACAAACAAACATTAAAAATATTCAACAACTGGGGAGCCTGGATGGCTCAGTCAGTAGAGCATGTAATCTTCATCTCAGGGTAGTAAATTCAAGCCCCATGTTGCATATGGAATCTACTTAAAATTTTTTTTAAATTAGAAAAAAAATATTTGATAGTCTCACAATTTTAAATACGGTGTTATAGGATAAGTTGTACTTAAGTTTCCCTACATTATTATCATAGGACAGCTCTACTTTAACTGGCATACAAAAGTATCTTCCAGCTATTGTATTTCTTTTAGATGAAACCCAACAGGCATTTGATACCAATAAAAATTCTCTTCTTGAAACTCTAATTTTTTTACTTCTATGTTCTTCTGGATTTCTTCCTACTTCTCTGGCCTTTCCTTCTGAGTTTCCTGCATAGTTTTCTTTTTCTACACTTTTTTACATTTTGGTTTTTTTTTTCATATCACTACTGCATTAATTGTGATTGCTAATCCACATTTTTTTTTATTAGACTCAGCCCTTTTATTTTTATTTTTTAAGTAGGCTTCAGGCCCAGCACAGAGCCTAATGTGGGGCTTTAACTCACAACAACAAGATTAAGACCTGAGCTGAGATCAAGAATCAGATGCTTAACAGACTGAGCCACCCAGGTGCCCCTAGACTTAGCCCTTTGAAAGTAGAATTATAACTGTTATCTCGGTCTCAATATCTAACACAGAGTAGAAGCTTATTAGTATTCAGTGAATGAATACGTTTCTTTAAACAATACAGTACAGTGGTTAAGAACATAGCTATGAAATTATTATAAGGCAGGTTTCAAATCTCAGCTCATCATTTGTACAGAATTCTTTAGCCCCTGGAAGCCTTATGCCTCCTTGCTGTTAAACAAGGTAACAATAGCATCTTCATCAAAGGTTGTTATGGGGATATACTAGAATAATACATGTAAAAGCACCTGGCCCAGGGTCTGGCATATGGTTAGCAATCAATAAATATCTGAAATTATTATTACAAATTATCATACATAAGTTTTCCAGTCAATTGAGGCAGTGTCAATTAAAGAAATGTTAAGCATTCCTATAAAATGAATAAACAGTGTAAAACTGGAAGACAGCATGTGAAAGAATACACATACCCCCTGACTTTTTTTCAGGTAAAGCAATCTTTCCATCTGATATAGAATCAACAAGATCCTGAAATTCTGCAGGAACATCAGCTTGCTTCCAGCGCTCATTGTCTAAGAGGAGGCTATTCAAAGGGGGAGAAAAAAGGAAGATAAACTTTAACAATATTTCAACAAGGCACTTGGTTGACTCAGTCGAATGAGCATCCAACTCTTGATTTTAGCTCAGGTCATGATCTCACGTTTTGTGAGATTGAGCCCTGTGTCAGGCTCTGTGCTGATATTTCAACACGATCTTCTTTGGTTAAAAAGAAAAGAGTTGAGTGTGTATGTAAGACTTTTGTTCTCGTATCTTTTAGTAATAATAAAGACACTATATGTATCTTAGTTAAATTCAAGTAGATCTCATGTAAACAAGGCATTGACTTTTAAACAGTAATGGCCACTAGCTGTTGTTAGTACTAAGATTTATAAAATAAATGTATACCTTAATAAACTGAAATCATTCATAATGAGTACTTTCAGAAAATATTTCTTTTTATATCTCTTAGCCTATCCAAGAAGAGTAATGAAACATAATTAACTTTACCACTGAGTGGGAAAAGAAAAGCCAACCTACTGAGGATCTTTGTGACAAGTAAATAAACATTCTAATTCCACTTTGGAAAGCTGAGAAATGGGATTTTAATTCCACAGTCTGCCTTTAGTGGAAAATAAGTTTTTTAGGGGTTTTGGTTAACCAATCAATTAAATGTAATCATGTTTTGTAAAGGAAAGGGAAAAAACTGAAAAGCAGAATGAACATGGTAATGATACCTCAGCTTAGTTTTTCTCTCTTCATGAAACCTGTTTACAAATTTATTAGCTTGGCTCTGAAGTGCTCCAAGTAATGACATGCTTTTTCTTCCACAGATGTGTTCAGTATCTAAAATGAATGTTTCCATTAATCTAGAAAGTGTTATGAATTCCGTAGAATTTAGCTTCTCAAGAAAACCATCCTAAATTTTAAAGATAACACAAAAATCATGACAGAGAATTAGGAATAACATCAAATATGAACAAGCTATAAAACAAAATTAGTTTGATATGTTACTATTAATTATTTTAATAATATATTATATATTAATTCATGAATATTATCTTAACATTATTTTTAATGAAATTGCTCAATACCTCAGTCCCAGAAATTGAACATTAAAAGCTTAAAATATCCAAATTTTACTCTGATTCCTTTATAATACAGTAGCTCAAATAAATTCAGGTCATACTATAAAATTTTCACAATATTGGAATTCAACTAATTTTATTAACATATTGGCCAGTTATACACACATATATGGTGTGTGTGGGTGTATATATACATATATATATATACATATAAAATAGCATATTAACGTCAAATTAATTAAGGTATCATATTTCTTATGTTTTTTTTTTCAACGTTTATTTATTTTTGGGACAGAGAGAGACAGAGCATGAACAGGGGAGGGGCAGAGAGAGAGGGAGACACAGAATCGGAAACAGGCTCCAGGCTCTGAGCCATCAGCCCAGAGCCCGACGCGGGGCTCGAACTCACCGACCGCGAGATCGTGACCTGGCTAAAGTCGGACGCTCAACCGACTGCGCCACCCAGGCGCCCCAAGGTATCATATTTCAAAATTAAGTCTTTTAGTAATTTTTTTCAAAGAATAATAAATTTTCCTATTTCTTTCATTTGGATTATTTTACATTTCAACATCTCCCTAATAGGCCATACCAGTACCATTAACTTTATTAAGTATTTAAAATAAAGGGGCGCCTGGGTGGCGCAGTCGGTTAAGCGTCCGACTTCAGCCAGGTCACGATCTCACGGTCCGTGAGTTCGAGCCCCGCGTCAGGCTCTGGGCTGATGGCTCGGAGCCTGGAGCCTGTTTCCGATTCTGTGTCTCCCTCTCTCTCTGCCCCTCCCCCGTTCATGCTCTGTCTCTGTCTGTCCCAAAAATAAATAAAAACGTTGAAAAAAAATTAAAAAAAAAAAATATAATATGAGGGGGCACATAGGTGGCTCAGTTAACCATCCGACTCTTGATTTTTGGCTCAGATCATGATCTCACAGTCATGAGATCGAGTCCCACTGTCAGGCTCTGCACTGGGTATGGAACCTGCTTAAGATTCTCTCTCCCTCTCCCTCCGTCCCTCCCCTGCTCATGCTTGTGCTCACTCTCTCTCTCTCTCTCAAAAAAAAAAAAAATATATATATATATATGTATATGTATATATATGTATGTATATATATATATTTAAATAAATACATAATATGCATTATGGGGAACATAGTGACACAAGCAAGGATATGATTCTAGATCTTCAAAATAATTATACTATATATAAAATATCTAAAGCTTTATCAAACAATTAACCTTTGCTCTTGACATGAGAAACTTGACGGCTCGATCATGGCATATATCTGAGGCACTATACAATAACTCCTGGATATTATTTGCCAGTTTTTCTAGCTCTAAATCAGTTAATTTCATGTCTTCATTGACCCTGAAAATGATAAAAAAGAGATCAAGTCAGGGGAAATTGTGAGTACACTGTCTCCACAGGTAGCATATCAATAAAAAACAAAAAGCTATAAAATTTGCATTTGAGGAAGAATTCTGTAACGTATCAAATGCTTTTTTTGTGTGTAGTGAATCATTACTTAAATAAGCTTGGATAATACAAATATTTTACCCTAATCTTATATAGAAATAATTTTCTCTCTCTGCTGTAGCACGTTCCATACTTATTTCAGACTCCAAGTGGAAATTCTGCAAAAACTACAGCAAAAATAAAAAATTCTAGTTAGGTACAAGGTGGTAGCTTTGGCAGGCTGTACACAGGGTGCTTAAAATGACACACTGGAAGGAGAAAGAAGGAAGATTATTTCATGACAAATAGGCATTTTTTTTTTACTTATAATTATGAATGATAGTTAATATTCAGTTCAACTGAACTAATATTTCCTGAGCACTGTACTAGAGAGGACACAACAGGTTGCTGTCCTCAAAGAACTGACAAACAGAAATATGTATAAGATGAAATGTATTTTTTTCCAGTTTTGAGAAGACTTCCTGTTTTTAAACATTTGTTTTTCTTGAGGCATGTATAAAGACCACTGATTCCATACCAACAATTCAATGCAGTGCTATTATGAACCAAGTTTAAGTGCCTTTGCATCATTTCTCTCCCTTTCAATAGAATTAAAATAATTTTCAAAAGTCTTACAAAGAGAATCTGATGTATGTTAATTTGAGGCAAACCACTACCCTAACTGGGTTAAGGTATTAAGGGAAGTTATTGCCTGCTATCCTTCAAAATTATAATATCATTACATTTATTTACCGATGCTTTAAAGTAATAGAGGGAGGAACGCCTGGCTGACTAGGTCAGTTAACATTTGACTCTTGATTTCAGCTCCGGTCATGATCTCATGGTTCATGAGACTGAAGCATGCCTTAGGCTCCACACTGACAGCAGCAGAACCTACTTAGGGTTCTCTCTCCCTGTCTCCCTCTGCTCCTCCCCAACTCATGCTCACTCTCTCTCACAATAAATAAAAAATAAAATTAAAATTAAATAATGAAATAAAAGATTAATATTCTTACTCTCAGAAAAAGCAACTCATTTGGTTCTCACACTCCCAAGACAGATAGATAAATATCTACTTTAAGGATGAGGACACTGAATCTTTGAAAGTTTAAATGACCTACCCAAGGTCACAGGTTAAAGGACTAGAACCTAGAATCAGTCTAATTCCATTTCTAATCTGCTAAGCTTCCTCCACTCCAACATTTACTTCTATATAAATAGTCCAATGCTATTTCAATACAAACTCCCACAAAACTGTTTACTTAAATTTTAAAGGTCAAATTTACAAGGCGCCTGGGTGGCTCAGTCGGTTGAGGGTCCGACTTGGGTTCAGGTCATGATCTCGCAGTTCATGGGTTTCAGCCCCATGTGGGGCTCTGTGCTGACAGCTCAGAGCCTGAATCCTTCCTCAGATTCTGTGTCTCCTTCTCTCTCTGCTCCTCCCTGTTCACACTCTCTCAAAAATAAATAAACATTAAAAAAAAATTTTTTTTAAATACAGTTCAAATTTACTACTGAAATAAAATTGTATTTTGTGAAGGATGTTTAAAATTTGCCCCCATGTAATAGAAAGATTAAGAATATGAAACTCTTGGCAATATGCTAGCAATTCACAAAGATTAAAAAAAAACAGGGGAGCCTGGGTGGCTCAGTCAGTTGAGCGTCTGACTTCGGCTCAGGTCACGATCTCATGGTTCGTGGGTTCGAGCTCCATGTCAGGCTCTGTGCTGACAGGTCAGAGCCTGAAGCCTGCTTGGGATTCTGTGTCTCCCTCTCTCTGCCCCTTCCCCACTCATGCTCTGTCTCTTTCTCTCTCAAAAGTAAATAAACATTAAAAAAAAATTTTTTTTTTAAATAAAAAATAGCAGATAAAAACAACTCTCATATCTTTAAGTAGGGTGACCATCCAAAAAGATGGGAAGTTTGGTATTTTAAGAAAATCATTTAATTTAGTTATTTGTAATGTTGCTTTTTACAAAGAATTTTTTTTAAGTCTATTTATTTAGAGAGAGAGAGAGAGAGACAGCAGGCAGGGAAGGACAGAGAGAGAAAAAGAGACAGAATCCCAAGCAGGCTCCAAGCTGTCAAAGCACAGCCCAACAGAGGGCTCAAACTCACCAACCGTGAGATCATGACCTGAGCCAAATTCAAAAGTCAGATGCTTAACTGACTGAGCCACCCAGGTGCCCCTAAAAAGAATTTTAATTTTTTAAGTTTAATTGGATCTCTTTCACATTCACAGGAAAAAAAAAAAAAAAAAAACTTTATAAAGATGATGTAGCATTTCTGCTTTTGGGTACATACAGAAAAGAACTAAAAGCAGGATCTCAAAGAGATTTGCATACCCACATTCACAGTAGCACTATTCACAATAGCCAAAAGATGGAAGTAATCCAAAAGTACACCAACAGATGAATGGATAAAAACATGTGATGTATACATACAATGGAATATTATTTGGCCTTAAAAAGGAAGGAAATTCTCACACATACTACAACATGGATGAACTTTGAAGACAGTATACTAAGTGAATTGAGCCAATAACAAAAGGACAAATACCGTATAATTCCATTTATATGAAGTACCTAAAGTAGTTGAACTCACGAAGACCAAAAGTAGAAGGGTGACTTCTAGGGGACAGGTAGAGGAAGAAATGGGGAGTTGTTGCTAAATGGGTATAGAGTTTTAGTTTTGCAAGATGAAAAAGGTCTTGGAGATTGGGTGCACAACAATATAAATATACTTACTACTACTGGACTGTGCATTTAGAAATGGTTAAGATGGTATATTTTGTTATGTGTTTTTCACCACAATTTAAAATAAATGTTTAAAAAAACCACAAAACTGTCTAATTCTTTCCATTATTTTTCTTTTCCCATTTCCTGCCTGGGAAATTATTTCTTCTTTTGTGCCCATATCTGCACTGCAGTTATCTTACAAAGGCTTGTGCTGAGACTACATAAAGAACTCCCATAAATCAGTAAGAAATGAACACAGCCCAGCAGAGAAGTGGGCAAAGAACTTGAATAGGCACTTCACAAAAGAGAACATCCAAATAGTCAATGAATATATGAAAAGTGATCTCTTACCAATGATCAGGGAAATAAAAAGTAAAACTAATATACCTGCAACATACCCACCAGAATGGCTAACATGTAAAAGGATGACAACACCCAAGACTGAATGAAGATGTAGAAAAACAGGAACTCTTTCACATTGCTGATGGGACTATAAAAGAGTACAATCACTATGGGAAACTCTTATTAGCTAAACTGACCATTCATATACCTCAATCATTCTTAGGTATATATTATGCTTATAACACGTATACAAAAGACACCTAGAAGAATGTTGACAACAATCAAAATGGAAATAACACAAATTTCATTTACAGTAGAATACATAATGGTGTAGTCAGAAAGGGGAATACTGTACACAAATAAAATTACTGCTACATGCAACAACTTAGAAGAATAGCACAAATATAATTTTGAGGGAAAGAAATTTGAGACAAAAGAACATGATTCCATTTATGGTTCCATTTATATAGTTTAAAAACCAGAAAAACCAACAGTTTTTGTGGTTTTCCTTGGGAAAGAGTGAAAACACAGTTGCAAGGAAGATTTCCAGAGAGCTGGTAATGTTCTATTTCTTAATTTGGGTGGTGATTACACCAGTGTACTCACTTTACAATCATGGAGGTGAACACGTACAATTGATATATTGGCCTATATGTGCATTATACTCCAAGTAAAAAGTTAAAACAAAACAAAAATTAAGGAGGGTACCACCCTTTGTCCTTTCCATCCTGCTGCTAAGGATGCGGATTTGATGATAAAAGCTGAAGCAGCCTCTTTACAGATGAAAGCTGGAAAATGAGGACAGCAGAGCTGCCTTCTCCACTGTGGACCTCTCATCTCTGAACTGTTACATGACAGAAACAAAATTCTATGCTGTTTGAGCTATAGGATTTGTACACCCCTTGTAAGTTTTAGACTGCACCCTAACCAGTAAATGTGAAATGTTAGCCTGAACAGAGAAAAAATATTTTTATTAATATGTAGTTCAGGGTTTTCTTTTTGGTGAGGAGGAAGGTATTACAGTTGACTTTATGCTGTAACTGAAACCTACATAAACTCTTTGGCCATAGGCTGACTTGTGTAAAAATAAAAGTACATGCTGAGTTATTATTCTTAACAATAATTAAATCCATACTACGTTCTTGGGTCAGAAAGATTTTATTGGCCTTGTTTTGTTTTTTCCACACAAGAGATTATTGGGACAACTGGTGAACTGTGAATGGGATGTATGGATTGCAGGTAATAATGTATCAATGTTTTCTTCATTATAATTGGTTAACTGTAGTTATTTAAGAGAGTATTCTTATATTTTAGGAAATACACACTTAAGAATACGGAAATAATGGGACATCATGTCTGCAACCTTTTGCCAAATGATTCAGAAAAAAATATTATCATGAGAGACAAAGAGAGAAGAAGGGAGCAAGAAAGAGAAAAAGGAAGAAAGGGAGAAAGAAGGCAATGTGGTAAACTGTCAACAAATAACTTTTTCGTACAATTCTGGCAACTTTTCTGTAAATCTGAAATTATTTCAAAGTAAGTTTTAAAAAGTCATGTTTGAAAAAATGGTATGATCCGCTTGGAAATTCATGCCTTTGAAAAACTAAATCAAACAGATCTTCACTATATACAAAATACAAAGGCGTTATATGAAAAGAAAGAAAAATAAACAAGGTAATGCTGACCTGATTTTCAGGACAAGTTCTGCCACTAGTGACTTTAAATAAGTCAAATAAATGCTCTGAAATAAGGGCGTTTAATTAAATGGTTCCTCTCCAGCCTTAAAATTCTGTAATTTTCAATTACTTCCAATGCTCACCTCCTTACATTTTCAAAAAGATACGTGTTTTGTAAAATTAATTTATTTTTGTTAAATTAAATTCCAAGACCAAACTTCATATGGTTTTTCAATAAATTGAAAAAATCAGTCTTACTCAAAATCTTATAAAGTTGGCAGCAGTGAGCATACTCACATCATATCCACACCTCCTGGAGTAGCAGATGATGATGTCTGCTCTTTGCTGGATGAAGAATCAGTAGTACATTCTGGTTCGGATACCGAATCACTGCTGCAGGGCTCACTATTTGGAGATGCATTTCTTTGAGAGGTAGTGTCGATTGCTATAGGTGTTAATTCACTCTCATTGAATGCATCACTTATAAACAAGCCTTCATGGATTAAATAAGCCACTTCTGTGTCCAGTGAATTGTCTTTTGCAGCATTCTTCTGTTGTGAAATCTCTTCCAATTCCCTGGTCCTTCGGTTTTTGTCAAGAACTGAGAGAACAACGCTGTGAATGATATTTAACGTTGCCTATAAGAAAACAGGATATATTTTTAAAGGATTTAAAATAACATGTATCTAAAGTCCCCAAAAGTGAATTCTGCATATGTACTTTTTAAAATCTTATAAATGAGTGTCAAGGTCATGCATGTCATAATTATACCAATCTTTTATCACAGTAAAGGTGACTTTGTGAAAAAGAACTACTCAAGAGAAATGGGTTCCCTAAAGCTTAAGAATGGAGTTCTGTATTTTCATTGATTTAAGTAGCAATCTCCTGAGAGTACATTGCATATATTCTAAGTATCTTAAATAGGTTACACTAAACATAACTTGCCTACCATATATCTAGTAAGGGGTTAAATAGCCACAATATATAAAGAACTCTTACAACTCAACAAAAAAATCTGATTAAAAAATGAGCAAAGAAAGTATTTCTCCAACGAAGACATACTAATGGCCAATGAGCATATGAAAGGATGCTCAACATCACTAATCATTAGAAAAATACAAATCAAAACCAAAATGAGATACCACCTCACACCCATTCAAATGGCTACTATCAAAAAACAAAAACAAAAAACAAAACAAGAAAAACAAGTGTTAGAATATGAAGAAACTGGAGCCTTTGTGTACTGGTAAATTAAATTATGAACTTCAAATAGTTTATTCCTATAATGTGGTAAACACTAATAAAAGCCAAAACAACCTTTTCTGATTATAAAAGTAATACCTCTCTTTGTAGAAATATTTAGGAAAAACAAAGAAATGAATAATGAATTTAAATTATACTGCCAAAAGATAACCACCAAAAAGACAAACTGTCTTCTCTTTATTGTATGAAGATGAAGAGATAATAAATCTTTTTAACATAGCTGAGAACATACTATATAAACAGGCCTATACTGTCCCTTCACTTAATGTTATAATCTATGCATTTTCTTCAACATTAAAAATCCTCAGATGCATGATATTCCATGGTAATGAATATACCAGGCATAATTTACTTTACCCTTCCCTCTACTGTTAGACATCTGGGTTCTTTCCAATTTGCAGTTATTTGAAAATTCTCAATTAAAAATGAACAGCTTGTAATTAACATTATTTTTCAATGAAATCATACCCTTACAGAATCACAAACTTTTTTCAAAGAAAAAAGTACCATATTTATAGGTTATATATCATCTTCAAAGATGTTTTACAGAAGTATTAGCTTAAGGGGTCTAAATGTGAAAATGAGAAACTACAACTATGATAAATCACTGTTCTCATATTGTATATATGTCAAATAAAGATTTGACTTAGTTTAACTGATAGAGAACCTAAAAGTGAAATAGCTATAAAAAAATTACTGGCAAAAGATATGAAAGCAACCCAAGTGTTCATCCATAGATGAATGGATAAAGATGTGGTACATATATACAACGGAACATTACTCAACCATAAAAAAAGAATGAAATC
The DNA here is from genome assembly GCF_022079265.1 of Lynx rufus. Taxonomy (NCBI): domain Eukaryota; kingdom Metazoa; phylum Chordata; class Mammalia; order Carnivora; family Felidae; genus Lynx; species Lynx rufus. Next base: position 82,013,525 of record NW_025814896.1, read on the forward strand.
TTGCCATCTGCAACAACATGGAAGAATCTAGAGGGTATAATGCTAAATGAAGTAAGTCAGAGAAAGACAAATACCATACGATTTCATTCATATGTGAAATATAAAAAACAAAACAAACAGAGAAAAAAAGAGAAAAAAACAGAGTCATACATATAGACAACTGGTGGTTGCCAAACAGGAGAGAGGTGGGAAGAAGGGTGAAATAGGTGAAGGGGATTAAGAGTACACTTATTGTAATGAGCACTGAGTAATTTATAGAACTGCTGAATCATTATATTATACACTGGAAACTAACAGAACAGTGTATTTTAATTTTTTAATATTTATTTATTTTTGAGAGAGAGAGCACTAGTGGGGAAAGGGCAGAAAAAGAGGGAGACACAGATTCCAAAACAGGCTCCAGGCTCTGAGCTGTCAACACAGAGCCTGATGCAGGGCTCGAACTCACAAACTGTGACATCAATCATGACCTAAGCCAAAGTCGGACGCTTAACCAACTGAACCACCCAGACGCCCCTAGAACACTGTATATTAATTATACTTAAATAAAAAAGAATACTGGCAAAAAGTTGGTCAATTCTACAATCTGCAGTGTAAGAGTTATATACATCCAGACATACAGTAATAGAAGTATGTGTGATGAAGTCATGACGGGAATATGAGAAAAAGTGAAAACATGGCTTAGTTATTTGAGCAATCCACATCTATAGGTTTGCTATCATCACTACAAATGAGTGGGACCAACATTTTGGTAGGAGCCTAAAGTACAGTGAATCACATTTTTAAAAACTTTTCCCACTCAGAAAGGTTATACACATGACTTAGCACCACTCCAATGTTGATAAAGTCATGTCACAGATTAAGTACCAAAGTCCCCCAGGCCATTTAACAGAATACTAAGGAGATGCCAGGGATGTTAACTAGCACATGTAACACAATACTGACATCTGATAATTCAAAGAATAGCAAATTTCACAACCTGTTACATTCAGTAATTCCTAAGCATTGTCTTATTAAAACACAGCTGTGACATGTTAGTGATTGTAACTACAATGCATTAGTCTGCGACATCTTCTGAAAAATGCTCTGTGGCATATGTTCTTTTCCTTATATTGACTGGTTTAAAATTAAGTGATTATACTGAAGAGACAGAATAATTAAATGTAAATGCATAATCCTTGATTGGACCTCAGATTAAAAAGTGAAATAAAAGCCTGCAATAAAGGACATTAGTAGAGCAATTTAAATATGAATTATATGTTAAAAAATGCCATTGGGGCGGCTGGGTGGCTCAATCGGTTAAGCCTCTGACTTTGGCTCAGGTCATGATCTCACAGTTCGTGAGTTCAAGCCCTGCGTTGGGATCTGTGCTGACAGCTCAGAGCCTGGAGCCTGCTTCAGATTCTGTGTCTCCCTCTCTCTCTGCCCCTCCCCTGCTCACACACTGTCTCTCTCTCTCTCTCTCTCAAAAATAAATATTGGGGCGCCTGGGTGGCGCAGTCGGTTAAGCGTCCGACTTCAACCAGGTCACGATCTCGCGGTCCGTGGGTTCGAGCCCCGCGTCGGGCTCTGGGCTGATGGCTCAGAGCCTGGAGCCTGTTTCCGATTCTGTGTCTCCCTCTCTCTCTGCCCCTCCCCCGTTCATGCTCTGTCTCTCTCTGTCCCAAAAATAAATAAAAAAAAAACATTGAAAATAAATAAATAAATAAATAAATAAACATTAAAAAAATTTTTTAAAAATACCATTATATCAGGATTAAATATTTCTAGAAAACATTAGTGGTTTAGAACAGATTTTTGAGTGTTTCAAATATTGTGCCTCTAGATAATCTAGAGAGATTCAAAAATCACAAAATCATAAGAGGAAGTATTATTTTATAATATTTAATGCCAAATAAGCACTATATTTTTTAATACAAAACTTATCCTAAATTATAGAGTATCAAAATACTCTGAAGCACTTCAAATCTTATTTGAAACCAAGGCTCTTTAGAGAAATTACAAAAACAGGGGTGCCTGGGTGGTCAGTCAGTTCAATGGCTCATTCTTGATTTTGGCTCAGGTCATGATACCACAGTTCGTGAGACTGAGCTCTGCATTGGGCTGTGTGCTGACAGCATGGAGCCTGCTTGGGATTCCCTCTCTCTCTCTGCCCCTTCCCCACCCCCTGTCAAAATAAACAAACAGTAAAAAAATTACAAAAAACAAAGAAATTATGTTTTTCTAATCCGATTCTATATGTATATATCTAGAAAGTGGACTTAATTTTAGCGATATTCTGGATAAACTGAAAATCACATAAACTTACCTTAACTCTTTGTAGGAAAATTGTAAACTTAGAGAAAATGTCCTTCAGCAGGTCAAACCACTGAGGAAAATTCAACATTCTCATCTGATCTGCAAGCCTAGAAAAAAAAAATTCAAAGAAAAAAATATTTGTCTTTGGGCACTTAGGAGTTTATTCTCAAAAGATACTTCTATATTTGCAATACAGGAATTTTTCTATTTGAGAAAATTTCCTAGGGAATAAAATTGAAAATAACTGACTCTCCAGGTCCATAGAGCTTTTAACAGAATACCAGTAACTTAATTTTTCCAACTACTAGTGATTCCTGCATTGTTACGGTTGCTTCAACTAATTCTGAAACCGAGTTTTCACTAGGTAATGGTGTAGAAATTAAAACCCCTCAATCCTTATTCTATGAATTTGGCCTGGAAAAATTTCACAGTGATTCATATTGCTATTCATATCTTGGGCCACTTAATAAATAGAGTTTAGATATCTATATGAACTAGAAATTCAGTTATAAAATATTTATCACTAATCTCAAAATGAAAAAAAAATAGGAATTTAAAGGGCGAAAACAAAAAATTACAGGCATGAGACAATTCAAAATCATGTACTCAAATTCCTCAAAGTCAATTAGAAGCTGGGTTTTAATCAGATAGCTAAATAATTTAAACATAACACTGCGATTCCTCTGAAATGGACCATCTTCAATTTCTCTCCTCCATACCTACGTTGTAGCCTCTTGCCCTGGGAGGCTGACCTGCTGGGCGTGGCCAAGGAGGAGCCCTTACAAAACACGGGAAGGAAGAAAGGTACTGATAGCTCCACCTCCCTCCCTGAGAGGTTGTCTCAGGAAGACTGCCTCCAGCACTGCAGATCACTTCAACTACTACAGGCCTTTTTTTTTTCCTACTACTAAGTGGCCTTCTCCTGAATCCTACTGTTCTCATCTCTTGTCCCTTAAAGGTACTGCACTGTCACTTGTGACTTTTCTACACTCTGCCCATACCTTAGTAAATAATTCCTTAATTAAATCCTCCTCAGATTATTCTAATGTGTCATCTTTTCCCTAACTGATAACTCCCAACGTAATATTTATACTTACTTCACAATAACATCTGTGTCAATTTCTTCTATTTGTGAAACTTTATTAATCACACACTGCAAATTTTAAGAAAAAAATTCAGTTAACATCTTTAGAATTCTAAGTACTTCGTGGTTCATTTACATATTAAAAATGGCTTCCACGGAAAAAAAAAAAAAGACCTCAATGACTACGATCATTTTACCAGACGTCTCTTGTGTCTTTTATACACACGTCAAGGTGTATAAAACACTGTAGCATTATATCCTTACCCTATTAAATAATTATTCCAGGATATGCTTTAATGTTATATTAACTAAAATCCCCTACTATTTAAAACTATTCAAAACCACACACCAAACAAACAGAACACCCAGAACCATAATTCTTAGGAATAAGGTATAAACCCCATATTAAAATTCCAAAAAAAAAGTTCATTTTGGAGGTTACGTTTTCTTGCAATATATGTAACAGATTAAGTTAAAAAAAATGCTTAGACTTCAGGAGAATCCTGGGAATTACAACACAGCAGTTTCATAAAATTTGTTTAGAAGTATCACATACATATGTAAAATTACACAAATTATGTTCAAATCTATTTTTACAAATGGAGTACACTTGTGTAATGAAAACTCAGATCATGAAATTAAACACTGCCAGTAAACACCTCTCTTGCTTCCCTTCTAGTCACTACTTTCTCCGAAAAGATACTATCTTGATTTTTAAAAAAATTTTTTTTTCAACGTTTTTTATTTATTTTTGGGACAGAGAGAGACAGAGCATGAACGGGGGAGGGGCAGAGAGAGAGGGAGACACAGAATCTGAAACAGGCTCCAGGCTCTGAGCCATCAGCCCAGAGCCCGACGCGGGGCTCGAACTCACGGACCGCGAGATCGTGACCTGGCTGAAGTCGGACACTTAAACCGACTGCGCCACCCAGGCGCCCCATACTATCTTGATTTTTAATACCACAGATTAATTCTAATATCATAGATTAATTACAAAAGTGTGTCTCCTTTGTGACTCCTTTGTGTCTGGTTTATTTGGCTCCACATTATATATGTGATATTCATCCATTTGTTCCATGTGATTTATTCATTCTCATTGCTGTACAGTATTCATACAAATATACCACAACTCGATTATTTTTTTTTTTTTTACTGATGACAGAATTTGGGTTTTTCAAAGAAAAAAAAAAAGAAAAATTTAGGTTTTTCCAGTTTTTATTACAAATAGTGCTGCCATGAAATATTATGCTGTCTTGGTAAATTTATGTATGCATTTCTGCTGATAAATACCTGGCAGTAGAATTGCTGAGTTACAATATATGTGTACATTTAGTGCTAGTAACTATTGCCAACAATTTTTAAAAGTGGTCATAACAATTTTAAAATATAGTCTTTTAGTATTCAAAAGAAGTAAAAAGGTGGTATGATTACTAATCTTTTTTTGCTTGTTTTATTTAAACATTAAAAACTCAGAAATGTACATTCAACCTGATGATGATCATTAAGCCTAATAAGTATATTTAAAATTATTGTTTCTCATATTTAGAAAAACTGAAGTTTAATGTTTAATGATATTTATCAGAGCAAAACACCAAAACAAAGATGAGACTGAAAAAGGTTTTAGTTTACAATAATAATTTCTTAAAGATAAAGATAAGGATAAGAGGAAATAAACATTTACCTACTGCAGGTGAGAATGTATTTGGTAAAATCTTTTTAGAAAGCAATTCAACTCTATCAAATAGCTTTAAAAATACTTTTCACTCTGACCAATAATTCCACATCTAGAAATCAGCTATAAGAAAATAGTCTTAACTATGGAAAAACCCAACAAAACTTTACACCAAATATGTGTGTCACAGTGTTCTACAGTACCGAACTGAAAAAATGTAAATATTCAACACAGAGGAAAGGCATAACTAATAAAATGTGGATAGGATTTTATACAACCATCAAAAATGATGTGTCTGAAGCCTTATAAGAGAAAATGCTTATGTTATGATTCTGAAATATATGTACAATTCACAATCATATATGCAGTATGACAGCAACAATGAAAAACATCAGTAACAATTTACACTTAGAATTACACTTAAAAATACTTTTTTTTTTAAGAGAGAGAGAGAACACACACACACACACACACACACAAGCTGAGGGGAGGGGCAGAGGGAGAGAGAGAAAATCTTAAGCATGTTCCACGCTCAGCACAGATCCCAATGTGGGGCTTGATTCCATGACCCTGGGGCTTGATCTCATTGTCCTGGGATCACACGACATGAGCCGAAATCAAGAGTCAGATGTTCAACTGACTGAGCGACCCAGATCCCCCTACACTTAGAAATATTCTGGGGCGCCTGGGTGGCGCAGTCGGTTAAGCGTCCGACTTCAGCCAGGTCACGATCTCGCGGTCCGTGAGTTCGAGCCCCGCGTCAGGCTCTGGGCTGATGGCTCGGAGCCTGGAGCCTGTTTCCAATTCTGTGTCTCCCTCTCTCTCTGCCCCTCCCCCGTTCATGCTCTGTCTCTCTCTGTCCCAAAAATAAATAAACGTTGAAAAAAAAAAAAAACTTTGAAAAAAAAAAAAAGAAATATTCTTAAAGTGATAATCTTTTGGCTAGTAGGTCTATTTTTTCTTCTATTTTTCTATATTCTAAGTTTTTAAATAAATGAGAAAATGTTACTATTATACTGCATATATATTATTACTAGATCATGTAAAAATAAATTTGATAAAAAGATTCTAGGGGCACCTGGGGTGGCTCAGTCAGTTAAGCATCAACTCTTGACTTCATGGTCTTGCAATTCATGAGTTCAAGCCCCACATAGGGCTCTGCACTGACAGTGTGGAGCCTGCTTCGGATTCTGTCTCCTTTGCTCTCTGCCCCTCCCCCACTCATGCTTTCTCACTCTCGAAAAACAAACATTAAAAAAATTAAAAAAAAAGATTCTAGACCAAAATATATCAAATAAAAATGTATATTTACCTGTTTAATGATATTCTTTGCTGTAATAATCATTTCTTCACTATAGATTTCTAAAAAATTAAGTTTTCTTTGTTTTAAAAGTCCAAATACAAGAGATACAAGTCTTTCCTATTAAAATAAAAGTATGGAATTTTACAATTTAAATATAGAATAATGTCACTCAGAAGTAGAAATATTCAACATCAAGCGTTTCATTATTTGATCCTCAGATCTCTATCCTGCACATGGTATTTTCTAGAAGCCCCCAAAAACCCCTTCTACAGCAATCTTGTCATCAGATTATTGGAGTCATAGTTTTAAAAACAGATAAATCCTAATGCACTACAGTGGATCAAATGAAGCTGTCTTGGGGACAAAACAATATGAGTACATTTTAGCATAGTTTCAACAAGTAGGTAGAAAGTATCCTTCTCAAATCCTGATGACCTGGACTATTTGTGGGGAATTAACTGCTAACACATACAAAAATCTCTTTACTTAGGCTGCTATCAGGGCTTCTGGATCCTTTCCTAGTTCTTGATGGTAATCAGCATTGAAAAGTCAGCAGATAAGTGAAGCCTGGATCTTATGTATAAGCATATGCATAAAACATGTTCATAACAGGGGTTCAGTGACTGTTAATGACTGATAAGTTACTATATAATAATGACCACTTTTATAACAAACATACTCCAGTACATGCATACACATGGATATATGTTAATTCATCCTATATCTATATTTTAAGCTTGGTTTATAAGATATATATAAGACCTCATTTTAAATCCAATTTCTAATTAAGCTATAAAGTTACTTTATTCTCTAACTTCATAGGATAATGAACAATTATGGTGCTTGCTAAAATCACACAGTTAGGGAAGGACTTCACAGAGGTCTGACTGAGCTTGAAATTTTTTTTTGCTCATTATAATCTGAGAAGAATGTGTTCTAAACTAATACTATTAGGAATTAACACTAAGCAATGACACCAATTTCATCCACAGTTTAAGACACGTACCTCTTCTAAAATTTGACAGTCATCATCCAGTGGTCTGTTTAAGTCACTATGAGAATAAGTAGAAAACTCTGCAATCATCATTTTATCTATCAGTTTTTCCAATTCACAAAGTTGTGATCCCAAATGCCTACAAAGGAAGAGGAAAATGTGACATATATTCTTTAAAAACCCAAATTCGCTCTGCAGTCAAGGAAACTAGTAGGCAAAACTTTTCTAGCAGCAGTATTTTGTGCAACAATGTAATGTAAAATGGAATCCTTTAACAAAAATAACTGCAACAGTTTCACATCATCTCCCATATTCTTTTTCTTTTTACATGTTTAACCTCCAAACACTTAAATGTGTTGTAGGACACATAGTTCTAGAAATTTCATGACTGCTTTTTTTGTCCGCTTTTCACAGACAAAATATTCAGCTATTCTAAGTCCTTTCCTAATTAACCATTTACTGCATGGCAATGCCAGTAGGTCCCCAGCCATTCATTTATTCCACAAATACAAATACAAGTGCCTACTGCAGCCCTGTCAGGGAGATATAAATACCTAACGGATCACATGGACAGACTGACTCAATTCAATCTCTGTTATGAATAGTCTGAGTTACTGTGCAATCTCCCCCAGGTCATTATACTGAAAGTCATTAGAACACAAAACTGAAAATACAAAACTGCTAAGAAACAGTATATCCATGGAACTTTTTCTCATAAAATATAATGTTCCTTTTTAATCTACCTCTAATATTTATAGATCCTACATAGGATTAGAGCAAGAAGGACTCTAATCAGATGAGCAGTTGTGGGGATGGTGAAGGCAAATACTGCAAACAGGATTTGGAACCAATTCCCTAAAGAAAGCATGCAGTAACCAAATGACAAGATTGATGCATGCAGTCTGCTCACCAGGGAACTAAGGATCACTACCTTCACATACAAAGAGATCTTTACTATACAAACTAAAAGCTTCATAAAAACAATGGATTAAAGAAAACTAGGTGATGTAGTTGGCCAAAGTATTTCAAAAATTAAATGAAATGGGCCAACGAGAAATCTGTTTATATATTATATAAAAAAATTTAAGCTCTATTTTTGGTATAATTTCAAAATATGTATATTTAAATGTCTAAATTTAAAATTTACCTTAAATTTAGACATTTGTTATTGAATAAAAAACATTTAAAAATACATATACTCACCATTTACTTGAAAAACTAATGTCAGCAACTATCTTTACTAAGACCAGATACAGCACATTTTTTAAAAACTAGTTTAAACTATGTGACCTTTTGGGGCGCCTGGGTGGTTCAGGTGGTTAAGCATCCAACTATGGCTCAGGTCATCATCTCATGGTTCCTGAGTTCTAGCCCATGTAGGGCTCTGTGCTGACAGCTCAGAGCCTGGAGCCTGCTTCGGATTCTGTGTCTCCCTCTCTCTCTGCCCCTCCCCCATATGTGCTCTGTCTTTCTCTCTCTCTCAAAAATAAACATTAAAAAAATTTTAAATAAATAAAATAAACTATGTGACCTTTTAGATAGATCCATTTTTCTCATCTAAACAACATATGGTAAGCAGTGTAGTGATAATTTTGAAAAAAATCCAATGGTGAAATAATGTATATATTTGCATTTTGTAATATGAAAATTATATTTCTCAGAGCCAATTAGAAGATAGTAAGATCCTCATAAATGACACCAGTGTCTCACAATAAGCTAACTTAGAACACATTCACTAGTACAAACTAAAACACTGCCATAAGGAAGTTTGGCAATGTCTAGCAAATTACATAGGCAGTTAACCTTTGACCTCGGAATCTCACTTCTCAGTATCTGTCTCAAAATTACACTCTTAAAAATACAAAAGAACATATACGTTCATTGCAGCACTGTTCGTAACTGCAAAGGAATACAAACTACTCAAATGCTGAAAAACAGAGGGCTAGTTGACTATATCGTAATAGGCACTATACACTTTTAAAATAATTGAGGAATACCAAGTAATATACTATATACTGCTACAGTTTCTCAGTCTTCTTTTTTTCAGTATTGCCCCAAGAAGTCCTTTTAGACCTTTTTATTCCTAATCACCACCACCAACCCCCACACACTAATATCACATATATACTGTATATCTGTTTATATACCTTGGCCCCCTGGAGGGTCACAAGTCATTATAATATCCAAGTTTTTCTTTCACCCTCAAGAACCAACTTTTGCCCCCTTAAGGTGATAGCCTCCCATTGAGAATACACACTGTAGAGTGATCTCCAGGGTATACTGTAAGGTTAAAACAGCAAGGTGGAGAAAAGTATATACAATTTACTAATGCTTATCTAAGATGAAGAACAAAGACAGAGATGGCTGGATGGATGATGGATAAATACAAACTAAAACATCTTAAAAGGGTGACTTATAGAGTAGGTAGGAAGGAAGGAACAAGATAGAAATTAAATTTTTCTGAATATCATTTGTTTCAGAGATTTGACTCAGAACCACATAACTACTTAACATAGTTATAGTACAAGATTACATTTAATAAATTCAATCCTTAAATATCAAAAGCAATGAAACAAATGAATTTAAATACACATCAAGTTAGCAGCAAATGTACACAAAGAAGAATTATTTCAAGTGACTTTAAAGCGTAATGTACCTATCATCCCACCAGGATATAGCTTAAAGAAGAGAAAGAAATCCTCCATGTTTGTAGTAATAATACTGTTAGTTCTGAGAGCATTCTATGTATACTGTGGGATAAAATAAATGAGTAATTATGTTAGTGTCATCGAGAGCCACAGTTTTCACCTTCAGCCTGTTTTAAAGGACTTACATATATAAGATTAAAAAAGTAAAATCTTTATGGTCCTGAATTTAAATTAGGACTATCAATATGAACTCCTACTTTTTCTTTAAAAAGAAAAATCTGTTTTCTAGCTCTGTCCACTACAAAGGTCTAGAGATAATGACCAATCCAGTAGCAAGGAATATCTCTGGTATCCAGAGCATAATTTCTCAATACCATTTCCTACTGAAAGAAACTAGTGCTCCCTAGAAATATAGTGGATTATAAGTCTGGGGGAAAAAAATGTATGATATGAACATCTAATCATAACACAAAGTAAGAAAACTGTTAAGCAAAAGCTCATGGAATTATGTAAAAGGCCACAAGAATGAACCTGAGGAGATTTCTACAAAAGACAGAACATTATGAACACTGACAAAAATAAAAACAGCAAAAATCTTAAATATATACAAATCCACATGCTTACAAAAATATTTTTAAATCATCAGTTAACTTTGGAAGATACAAGATTTTCAATTTGTTACTTTTAAAACAGCTAAATGAAAAAAATAAAGGAATCTAGAATTTATTCTGCCTCTCCTTATAAGAGCTGTCCTTCAGATTTACCAAATAATTATGGAGAAATATCACTTTACAGAAACATTCTGATTAAAAAATGAATAAGGAAGTACAGAATCATAATATCATTATAGGTAACCCATGAGATGTTGAATCATAATGTAGTTCAATGTTTAACTTTTTGAGGAATCTCCATACTGTTTTCCAGAGTGGCTGTACCAGTCTGCATTCCCACCAACAGTGCAAGAGGGTTTCCCTTTCTCCACATCTTCACAAACATCTGTTGTTTCCTGAGTTAATTTTAGCCATTCTGACCGGTATGAGGTGGTATCTCAATGTGGTTTTGATTTGTATTCCCCTGATGATGAGCGATACTGAGCATCTTTTCATTTGTCTGTTAGCCATCTGGATGTCTTCTTTGGAAAAGTGTCTATTCATATCTTCTGCCCATGTCTTCACTGGATTATTTGTTTGGGGGATGTTGAGTTTGATTAACTCTTTATACCTTTTGGATACAAACCTTTTATCACATATGTCACTTACAAATATCTTCTTCCATTCCAAAGGCTGCCTTTTAGTTTTGTTGATTGCTTCCTTCACTGTGCAGACTTTTATTTTGATGTGTTCCTATCGTTTATTTTTGCTTTTGTTTCCCTTGCCTCAGGAGATGATTCCAGCAAGAAGCTGCTACAACTGAAGTCAGAGAGGTTACTGCATGTGTTCTCTTCTAGGATTTTGATGGTTTCCTGTCTCACATTTAGGTGCTTCGTCTATTCTGAATTCATTTTGTGTACGATATAAGAAAGTGGTCCAGTTTCATTCTTTTACATGTTATTGTCCAGTTTCTCCAACACCATTTGTTGAAGAGGCTTTTTTTCCATTAGCCATTCTTTCCTGCTTTGTCAAAGATTAGTTGACCATATAGTCAACTGGCCATACAGTTGACCATATAGTTGACCATATAGTAGGTCCATTACTGAGTTTTCTATTCTGTTCTATTGATCCTTGTGCCTGTTTTTGTGCTAGTATCATACTGTCTTGATCATGACAGCTTTGTAATAGAACTTGAAGTTTGGAATTGTGATGCCTCCAGCTTTACTTTGCTTTTTCAAGATTGCTTTGGCTATTCCAGCTCTTTTCTGGTTCCAAATTTTTGGATTGTTTGTTCCAGCTCTATGAAAACTACTGGTGGTATTTTGATAGAGATTACATTAATTGTGTAGACTGCTTTGAGTAATAAGGACATTTTAACAATATTTGTTCTTCTAATACATGAGCATGGAATGTTTTTTCCATTTCTTTGTGTTCTCTTCAATTTCTTTCATAAGTGTTCTATAATTTTCAGAGTGCAGATCTTTTTACCTCTGTATTCCTAGGTATCTTACGGTTTTTGGTGCAATTGTAAATGGGATTGATTCCTCGATTTCTCTTTCTGCTGCTTCATTACTGGTGCATAAAAATGCAACAGAAATCTGTATGTTGATTTTATATCCTATGACTTAGCTGAATTCATGTATCAGTTCCAATAATTTTTTGGTGGAGTCTTTTCGATTTTCTACATAGAGTATCATGTTGTCTGTGAACAATGAAAGTTTGACTTCTTCCTTGACAACTTGAATGTATATTATTCAAATATATTTGAATGTAATTATTTTATTTCTTTTTGTTGTCTGATTGCTGAGGCTAGGACTTCCAGTACTCTGTTAAATAATCATGTTGAGCCTGGACGTCCCCGTCCTGTTCCCGACTGTAGAGGAAAAGCTCTCAATTTTTACCTATTGAGGATGATATTAGATGTGTGTCTTCCATTTTGGCCTTTATGATGATGAAGTACGTTCCTTCTATCCTTTGTTGAAGATTTTTTATCAAGAATGGATGCTGTATTTTGTCAAGTGCTTTTTCTCCATCTATTGAGATCATATGGCTCTTATCCTTTCTTTTATTAACGTGGTGCATCATATTGATTGATTTGTGAATACTGAACCCAGGAATGAATCCCAGTCGATAGTGGTGAATGATTCTTTTAATGTACTGTTGGATTCAATTTGCAAGTGTCTTGTTGAGAATTTCTGCATCCATGTTCCTCAGGGATAGTGGCCTCCAATTGCTCCTTTTTAGTGGGGGTTTTTATCTGGTTTGGGAATCAAGGTAATGTTGGCCTCATACAATGAATTTGGAAGTTTTCCTTCCATTTCTAGTTTTTGGAACAGTTTGAGACGAATAGGTATTAACTCTTTTTTAAATGTTTGGTAGAATTCCCCTGTGAAGCCATCTGGCCCTGGACTTCTGTTTGTTGGGAAATTTTTGATTACTGATTCAATTTCTTTGCTGGTTATGGGTCTGTTCAAATTTTCTACTTCTTCCTGTTTTGCTTTTGGTAGTTTGTGTATTTCCAGGAATCTATCCATTTCTTCCAGATTGCCCAGTTTGTTGGCATATAATTTTTCATCATATCCTCTTATAGTTGTTTGTATTTCTTTGGTGTTGGCTGTGATCTCTCCTCTTTCATTCGTGATTTTATTTATCTGAGTTCTTACTCTTTTCTTTTTGGTAAGTCTGGCTAGAGGTTCATCAATTTTATTAATTCTTTCAAAGAACCAGCTCTTAGTTTCATTGATCTGTTCTACTCTGCCTTTTTTGTTTGTTTGTTTCCATATCATTTATTTCTGCTCTAATCTTTATTATTCCCCTTCTGCTGGCTTTAGGCTTTATTTGCTGTTCCTTTTCTTTTGAGGCCTCAGGTTTTTGGGTTTTTTTTGTTTGTTTGTTTGTTTTAACGTTTATTTATTTTTGAGACAGAGAGAGACAGAGCATGAACGGGGGAGGGTCAGAGAGAGGGAGACACAGAATCCGAAACAGGCTCCAGGCTCTGAGCTGTCAGCACAGAGCCTGACGCGGGGCTCGAACCCACAGACCGCGAGATCATGACCTGAGCCGAAGTCGGCTGCTCAACCAACTGAGCTACCCAGGCGCCCCTGCTGTTCCTTTTCTAAGTGTAAGCTCAGGTTGTATATTTGAGACTTTTCTTGCTTCTTGAGATAGGCCTGTATTACGATATACTTCCCTCCTGTGACCACATTTGCTGCATCCCAAAGGTTTTGGACTGTCATGTTTTCATTTTCATTTGCTTCCATGCATTTTTTTTTTAATTTCTTGTTTAATTTCCTGGTTAACCCACTCATTCTTTAGTAGGAGGTTCTTTAACCATGTATTTGTGGTCTTTCCAAATTTCTTCTTGTGGTTGACTTCAAGTTTCATAGTGTTGTGATCTGAAAATATGCATGGTATGATCTCAGTTTTTTCATACTTTGTGGAGGCCTGATTTGTGACCACAGTATGTGATCTATTTGGGAGAATGTTCCACGGGCACTCGAAAAGAATGTGTATTCTGCTGCTGTAGGATGAAATGTTCTGAACATATCTGTTAAGTCCTTCTGGCTCAGTGTGTCATTCAAAGCCCTTGTCTCCTCGTTGATTCTCTGCTTAGATGATCTATCCATTGCTATAAGTGGAGTTATCAATGAGTTTCTTTACGTTATTCATTGATTTATATATTTGGGTGCTACCAAGTTGGGGGCATAAATATTTATGATTGTTAGATCTTCTTGATGGACAGACTCCTATATTATGATACAGTGATCTTCTTCATCTTGTCCTTGGTTTAAAATCTAGCTTGTCTTATATAAGTATTGCTACTCCAGCTTACTTTTGACATCCATTTGCATGATAAATGTTTCTCCATCCCTCACTTTCAATCTGCACGTGTCTTTAGGACCAAAATGAATCTTTTAAGCAGCATATAAATGGGCCTTATTTATTTATTTATTTATTTATTTATTTATTCAATCCATTCTGATACCCTATGTCTTTTGATTGGAGCACTTAGTCCATTTACATTCAGAGTAATTACTGATACATAAAAATTTGGTGCCATTGTATTACCAATAAAGTTGCTGATTATGGAGATTTTCTCTATTCCTTTCTATTCTTTGTTGCTTTTGATCTTTCTTTCCCACTCAAAGGGTCCCCTGTAACATTTCTTGAAGAGCTGATTTAGTGTTCACAAACTCCTTTAGGTTTTGTTTATCTGGGAAACTCTTTATCTCCCCTTCTATTCTGAATGACAACCTTATTGGATAAAGTATTCTTGGCTGCAGATTTTTCCCATTGCACATGCTGATGATATCCTGCCACTCCATTCTGGCCTGCAGGTTTCTGTGGAGACATCTGCTGCAAACCTGATTTGCCTTCTCTTGTAGGTTAGGGATTTCTTTTCCCTTGCTGTTTTCAGCATTCTTTCCTTACCTCTATATTTAAAAAATTTCACTATGATGTCTTGGTGTTGGCTGGCTTTTGTTATATTTGATGGGAGTTACCTGTACCTCCTGGATTTGGATGTCTGGCTCCTTCCCCAGATTAGGGAAGTTGGAAGCTATAATTTGCTCAAATAAACCTTCTGCCCCCTTTCCCTTCTCTTCTTCTGGAACTCCTATGATACAAATGTTATTACACTTTATGAAGTTGCTGAGTTCCCTAAGTCTACATTCATGATCCAATACTTTTCTTTCTTCTCTTCAGCTTCATTATTTTCCATAGCTTCTATATCAGATTCATTCCTCTGCTTCATCTATCCTTACTTCATTACATCCAGTCTGTTTTGCATCTTTGTTATAGCATTTTTTATTTCAGCCTGACTAGTTTTTAGCTCTTTTATCTCTGCAGTAAGGGCTTCTCTAATGTCTTCTATGCTTTTCTCAAGCTCAGCTAGTATCCTTATGATTGTTGTTTTAAATTCTAATTCAGGCATATTACTTATATTTGTTTTGAGTAAATCCCTGGCCATGACCTCTTCTTGTTTCTTTTGGGGCAAATTCCTCCATCTTGTCATTTTGACTAGGCCACTGTTTTTGTGTATGTGTTAGGAAAGACTTATATGTCCTGCTGAGTGTAATGGCTGTATTAAGAAGAGGTCCCATACTGTTCAGGGCCTGGCATGTCAGAAAGTATTTCAGAGT
The DNA here is from genome assembly GCF_022079265.1 of Lynx rufus. Taxonomy (NCBI): domain Eukaryota; kingdom Metazoa; phylum Chordata; class Mammalia; order Carnivora; family Felidae; genus Lynx; species Lynx rufus. The sequence continues at coordinate 82,029,255 of NW_025814896.1, forward strand.
GTGCACTCTGCAAGTGTGGCTGCTCTTTCCCTCAGGTCAGTTCTTTGCAGTGTTTCTCCTTGCCTGCATTGGGGAGTGTTGGGACCTTGTCCAGTGTGTGGCATTTTAACTAGGTGTGCTTTGGTCTGCTTGTTAAAATAAGCCTGATCCTATTTCCACTAGAGCTGAAACTTTGCCACACTCTATCAATCAAGTTCAGAAGAATTGATACGTGTAGAGGATTTGTGCTGGTCTTTGGAGGAAGGAGCCTGTTGTGCTGGTTCTCAGGCCAACTTGCTATAGTAAAAATGCACCCACAGGGCACAGTGGGGTGGGGCCTGGTGTAAGCAGTTCCAGCCTCCACTGGGAGCAGTGTGTTGCTCAGTGAAGTTTCTCTGTGCTGATGGGCAGGGGGGGAAATGGGTCACCCCACTGTCTCATCCCCAAAAAGGGGAGTTCACATCTGCTGCTGTTCAGGAAGGCTTCACAGAAGAGCAAACAATCTCCTCTCTTATGTCCCAGGCTTCTGTCAGAACTCTGCTTTCATCTGGTGCCCAAGCCATCTGCCCGTCTGGTGGCACAGACCTCCTGTGTTTTATCTCAGGCATGCAGCTGGGTTTCAAAAATTCCAAATTTTAGGGACCCAGTGCAGCACAAATCTATGCTGATCCTCTGGAAAAGGGTCTCGCCACGCTATAGTTGGTGCCAGTTTGTTCCAGAAAAGTAGTCACATGCCCATGCAGGGGGCTTGGAATTCATGGTAAAACACAGCCAAAAGCTGGTTTCTTGGCTAGCTGCCTTCAGCAGGTGCCTCTACTGCAATGCTAATTAATGAGGTTGCTCAATGGTGTCTGCCATCTCTTTTGTCCCCTGAGAGGCAGTACCACCTCTCCCAAATACACTCCAAGAAGGGGAACTGTTTCTCCTAGTGAGACCCAGGAGATCCTCAGACCATTCTGTCCACTCCGGGGCCTCTGCCCTCCTTTCCCACAGGAGCACGCCTAAGTCTGCCAGGCATGACCCGAACAATGGTGCAGAATTCTAAAACTTCAGATTTTGAGTTTCATGCTTGTATGCACTTACAATAATCAGCCCCTCACCTCCTCCCAGTCAAGGGTTTTGGGGAAGACTTTCTTGTGCAACCCTGTGCACTGCTTTCTCTCACTGTCTCTGTGACCAGGGCTCCCTCCCCTCCACAGCACCTACAGTTCTTTTCTCCCCCAAGTCAATTCTCCACAGCTCCTACCTTCCACGATGTGCCTGTTTTTCTCTCCAGATGTGCAGTTTGTTCTCTCAGTCTTCAGATCAATTCCTTGAGTGTTCAGAATGATATAGTATTTATGTAGCTGTGCTTGAGGGACAAGGCAAGCATAGGGTCCCTCTACTACTCCACCATCTTAACTCACAAACACCCAGGACCATACCAAAGATTTTAAGTAATTTCTACACCCAATGTGGGGCTAAACCCCCAGATCAAGAGCCACATGGTCCACCAACTGAGGCAGCCAGGGACCATAAAATGAACTTATTCTGAGATATACTGGTATTCCTTCTGCACCTTGATCTACTACCTTCACACAAAACTATTTTAACATTTTCAAAATGTTATTTTCAAAGCTGTGACTGGCCTTTCATTGACTGGCATCCTCTACCAGAAAATTTAATTTTGTTTCTCCATCCAAATGTTTCTGTAAATATTAGTCCTTATGATTTGCTAAGACTAAAACAACACAATGATAACATTACTAAACAGATCAGTCTAGAAGAAAAACTATTCATGTAACTAAATACATTCACACTTCTTCAGCTTTAAAATTTTTAAATTTCTAACATTATTTCCAATAGCTTATTTAAAGGACATACCGGAAGCTGTGAATGCCCTGAAGTTCCTGCTGTAGAACCTCTTGTGTTGTTGCTATTAAGTCCAATGCTCCAACAAATTCAGAAGTGGATAACAACACCTGTACTGTAGGCTGAGTTTGGTGTACAGTGGCCATTAACTTGAGTTTATTGTACACTTTAACACAATTATTTCTGGTAAGTGCCAGTCTTAAAATGTGTAGTGATCCTTCACACATTACTTTATCAATCTGTGCAATTTTATCTCGAAGCATTTTTACAGCCTGGGAAGTTTTCTTGAGGTAGTCCTGCAATTCGTGTTGAGAGGTCATAGCATGAAAAAATGCTTCTGAACGTAGAGAGATCTGGTGAGCAATGTTTACTTCCACAATATCCAGATAATGGCTCAGCTTAAGAGGGGAGAAAAAAAAATCATAAGAGTATTGTAAGTATACCTTCTTTGACTATCCACATACTTTCTGAAAATGATACAAGATTTCTATATGTATTTTAAATCCCATTGTGTGAACTATTTGATATTGGAATTCTTGATATTGAGCATAACAGAACAGAAGGGAGATAAAAGGTAACAGCGCAAATATTAACAAATTTAAGACAAAAGAGTAGAAGAAGCTGATTTACCTTCTTCCTCTGCTCCTGCTATTACTGCCCTCCAAATACCAACTACTTTCTAGAAAGTAAGAGTCATCTGAGATCATTATCTAGTTTTAGAAGTTCTAAGATCTGAGACAGAATGATCTCCTTAACTGCCACACCATCACACATCACTTATCTGACTAAAAGCTTATTATAGTTACTGTTTATTGACCTCCTCCTTCTATATACTGGGCACTGGTATTTTATACACATAATTTTCTAGTTCTAACAATCTTAGAGTACAAGTATTATTTGTATTCTTATTTTTACAGATGAGGAAACTGAGGCTCAGAGACATTAAATAATTTGAATAAAGTCATGTGGTTAGTAAGTGGCAAAACTAAAATTTGAATCCAGGCCTGACTCAAAAACTGAAGCTCTTTCTATTATACCACACTTCCGCAAAATACTAAAGAATTCATGATCCAGTCACAAATTATGGAAAGTAGTAGAATTCACTGGGACATTTTTTTCAAGGCTGCTTATCTTACATTTCAAAAATTATTCTTGGGGCGCTTGGGTGGCTCAGTCAGTTGGGCGTCCGACTTCAGCTCAGGTCATAATCTCGCAGTTCACAAGTTCAAGCCCCGCATCTGGCTCTGTGCTGACAGCTCAGAGCCTGGAGCCTGCTTTGGATTTTGTGTCTCCCTCCATCTCTGCTCCTCCCCCACTCATGCTCTGTCTGTCTCTCTCTCAGAAATAAATAAGCATTAAAAATATTTTAAAGATTATTCTTTTATCAATTTGTAAAACTCAGTTTATTGCCAATATATTTTCCTTTTAAAAAATGCCTTAAATTGGCACAAAAACAGACACACAGACCAATGGAATAGAATAGAAACCCCAGAACTAGACCCACAAACGTATGGCCAACTCATCTTTGATAAAGCAGGAAAGAACATCCAATGGAAAAAAGACAGCCTCTTTAACAAATGGTGCTGGGAGAACTGGACAGCAACATGCAGAAGGTTGAAACTAGACCACTTTCTCACACTATTTACAAAAATAAACTCAAAATGGATAAAGGACCTAAATGTGAGACAGGAAACCATCAAAACCTTAGAGGAGAAAGCAGGAAAAGACCTCTCTGACCTCAGCCGTAGCAATCTCTTACTCGACACATCCCCAAAGGCAAGGGAATTAAAAGCAAAAGTGAATTACTGGGACCTTATGAAGATAAAAAGCTTCTGCACAGCAAAGGAAACAACCAACAAAACTAAAAGGCAACCAACGGAATGGGAAAAGATATTTGCAAATGACATATCAGACAAAGGGCTAGTATCTAAAATCTATAAAGAGCTCACCAAACTCCACACCCGAAAAACAAATAACCCAGTGAAGAAATGGGCAGAAAACATGAATAGACACTTCTCTAAAGAAGACATCCAGATGGCCAACAGGCACATGAAAAGATGTTCAGCATCGCTCCTTATCAGGGAAATACAAATCAAAACCACACTCAGGTATCACCTCACGCCAGTCAGAATGGCCAAAATGAACAAATCAGGAGACTATAGATGCTGGAGAGGATGTGGAGAAACGGGAACCCTCTTGCACTGTTGGTGGGAATGCAAATTGGTGCAGCCGCTCTGGAAAGCAGTGTGGAGGTTCCTCAGAAAATTAAAAATAGACCTACCCTATGACCCAGCAATAGCACTGCTAGGAATTTACCCAAGGGATACAGGAGTACTGATGCATAGGGGCACTTGTACCCCAATGTTCATAGCAGCACTGTCAACAATAGCCAAATTATGGAAAGAGCCTAAATGTCCATCAACTGATGAATGGATAAAGAAATTGTGGTATATATACACAATGGAATACTACGTGGCAATGAGAAAAAATGAAATATGGCCTTTTGTAGCAACATGGATGGAACTGGAGAGTGTAATGCTAAGTGAAATAAGCCATACAGAGAAAGACAGATACCATATGGTTTCACTCTTATGCGGATCCTGAGAAACTTAACAGGAACCCATGGGGGAGGGGAAGGAAAAAAAAAAAAAAAAAAAAAGAGGTTAGAGTGGGAGAGAGCCAAAGCATAAGAGACTGTTAAAAACTGAGAACAAACTGAGGGTTGATGGGGGGTGGGAGGGAGGGGAGGGTGGGTGATGGGTATTGAGGAGGGCACCTTTTGGGATGAGCACTGGGTGTTGTATGGAAACCAATTTGTCAATAAATTTCATATATATAAAAAAAAATAAATAAATAAAATAAAATATGCCTTAAATGAATTCACATTTTATTTGTAACACAACCAAGATTAATTTCCTAGAGTAACATATATTTAAAAATACTTTCTAATTTCAAATATGGGCTTCTAACACTTGAGTTGTCTTTTCTTCCTTTCTAATTGCATATGCTTTTTTTGGCTACATTATCTTCTACTTCTCTCCCACTTTTTAACTTTTAGATTCTTCAACCTATAGCGCAAGCTCTAGGCATTCTCTCTCAACATCTCGCGAGAATTCACAGTGCTAAAGGGTTAATGGGCTTTCAACATGTAGGACTCATAAAATTAGAAGAGATTATTTGGTCACCAAGATTGTTTCCTTAAAACCATGCAAGATCACACATATCTTCAACAAAGCTCCTTCAGTAATCTATCATAATATATAATAGGTTACAAACAAGAAAATATTCCATAGTTTAAATCTCTTGAGTTTATACCCTTTTACTGTTGTTCTTTTCACCTTCAACACGTCTGTGCACTTATTTACCTAAAAAGCAATATGGGGACAAAGGTACTTGGGTACATTGCAAGCTAAAGTAGACTCAATTTTCAGAAAAGTAAATGGAGAATGAGTAACTCCTTTAGGAGAGTGCTACTCAGAATTTGGTTTATATGCTGCTGCCAGTCTGTGAACTATTTAAGAGGTCCATGATAAAATAAGGAACTTTGCTGGAAAGTAAATCAACTATATCACTAAGTCTACTGAACTGTTTTTTCATAGAAAGACTTTCTTAATAAAGGAAGTACTGCAATGATTTACATTCTAGTGCAAACCACTAGGTTTCATCACAAACCAGCACTTTGGGTAGCATTACAATAAAATACAAATTATCTAACCCTGGTTGTAGCATTCCTTCTCTTAAAACATAGCAAGATATAAACAGCTGTTTGTCAATCGTAAAGTGAGTTTGAAAGTGTTCTCTTGGGATCCTTTCTTCCACTCCTTTTCTAAGACAAGAGTAGAATAAGATGAAGCCCAAATGTAAATATAATGATCTTAATTCTGCAACTTACCAAAAAATAAAATTCCATTACTTTAGTCACTTTATACATTTACCATAAGAAAATTCTTTCATTTGAATTTCAAAGATTTCTGCAAGTTATCGATATTCCATTGATCTATTCTTTTCAACAGCATAATATTTTCATAATTCATTTCCTATTAAAATTCTATAAAGGGAACAATTTTTAGTCTTCCTAAAAGTATTTAGAAGTATCAGGGGCGCCTGGGTGGCGCAGTCGGTTAAGCGTCCGACTTCAGCCAGGTCACGATCTCGCGGTCCGTGAGTTCGAGCCCCGCGTCAGGCTCTGGGCTGATGGCTCAGAGCCTGGAGCCTGTTTCAGATTCTGTGTCTCCCTCTCTCTCTGCCCCTCCCCTGTTCATGCTCTGTCTCTCTCTGTCGCAAAAATAAATAAACGTTGAAAAAAAAAAAAAATTAAAAAAAAAAAAGTATTTAGGAAGTATTAGTATTTAGGAAGAGATTTTCATTGGCTTTTGTTGTTTTCTCTTTTAAGGTGACTAGTCTAGCAGGGCATATATTGGAATGTGAAAAAAAGCAGTCTAAGAATGAGCCTGTGTCCATTAACCCATCATTTTCATCGGATTTATGAATTTGTTCCTACTCAAGGAAAACCTTTATATGTGAAAATGTTGCCAAAGGAAAAATTACTTCATTTTTATTTTCAACTGTAAGAAAAAGAATACTCATGATTCTTTCCTTACATGTCTTCTTCTCTTCTCCCCAAACTAGTTTCCTCTTCAGTTACTGGACCTCATTTATTGAATAGTAGTCCTGAGACAAGTTTCCAGACTGCCAAGAGTTGTCACTAACCTGAAACAAAATGCTTTCTTCTCAGTTTAAGAACCAGTTTTAGAAATGCTCTAAACTGAATGCTGAGAAAGAATAAGAATCAAAGACCTTTACTTCCTATTCAAGTTTTAAAAGATTCTTGATATAGGAGTTAAGATGTGTTTAAAATTCTGCATTTTAAATGACTTTCAAGATGCTGATTTCTCCCTTAGAGAACACTGTAAAAATTTTTAAAAACTGCTGACTACTAACATGTAAAAGATCAGGCTTTGCAAAGCTAAAAATACTATATTTTTTAACTATACTTTCGCTTCAAAATAATCATCCTTACTATGTATAAATAAGGAAAAATAGCACCTTTGCAAAAGTTGATTTTCCATGCCTTAAATCATAAAGAATATAAAATTTGCCAATGTATTTTTGGAGATAAATGTAAAGCAATTAATTGTGTTGTCTAATATATCCTTCCAACCTAAATTCTAGCAACTGCTATTTTGGATAAGAAGCACTCAAACAATTAGTTTTTCCTTTTTCACCAGTACAACTTGTTTTCCATTGAATCAAATGTTTTTACTTTTATCAGTTAAAATTTGAAGGCAGTAACAATAAAAATAAAATTAAATTAGCCCTTACTAAATAACTAAATCTGAACCCACACAAAAGGTACTACTTAACTATAATAAAGTTTCCTACATGGGAAAAGTAAAAAAGAAATTACCTTTTCTTGTAGCAACTTTGAGGAAGCTGCATCACGATTTCCTTTTCCACCAGCAGTATTAAAATGAGACCATGGTAAAACTGAATTAAAAGTTAAGGAATCGTCCAAGGCAAAATCTGGTTTCATAAAAATCTATTAAAAAATGTATTTTCCTCGATTAGATAAACATTTCTTTTACATCCATTATCCCTTCAAACATCATACGACCATTAATAATAAACTTGGATCTCAAGCATAAACAGAAAAGCAAGTGATATGCTGATTTACACAAGAATCTGTATAAACATGTATAGTTTCATCAAGTTTAAAATATTCATAAAAGACAGAAAAATGTTTTTTGTCTTTACCAATGGAGATAATCATTCATTATGTGATCAAATTCACTAATATAGTCCCACTAAGATTATACCAAAGGGAGACATCCTCTTTATCCAAAAATTTCTATATTATTTCCCCCACTGATAGTAGTTTTTAAAAAAATCCCAAACATCAATTTCTCTACATTTCTATTTTCTCCTGCTTAAAATGCTTTCAAAATTACTTTGTAGATTAGATATATACTGAATTTTAAAACCAAAACAAATTCAATTTTATGAAAAGACTACTCTTTTTCCTTTACATACTGCATTCATCTGGGCACTAAGTCCTACCCACTATATTTTCTAAATAATACTTGAATCCTCTCTCTCTTCTAAGTCTACAGCATTTCATCAGTGCAGCCCCTCATTACCTCTGGATTACAGACATGGCTATTTAATGATATGATTCCTCAATCTATCCTCTATTCTAATGTCAGATATACTTTTTAATGTTTATATATTTTTGAGAGAGGGAAAGAAAGAGAGAGGATCTGAAGCAGGCTCTGCGCTGTCAGCATAGAGACTGACACAGGGCTCAAACTCACAAACCACTAGACCATGACCTGAGCAGAGGTTGGATGCTTAACCGACTGAGCCACCCAGGCACCCCATCAGATATACTTTTAAAATACAAGTATAACTGAATTAATTTCTGTTTCAATCTCTCAATGGATTCCCATGACCTCAGGACCAAACTTTTTAGAAGGGCATCAAAAGCCTTTCAGTTTTTTTTTTTTTTAACCCCCTCACTGATTTGTATCTTGCCACTCCCACTACTTAGAAGTTACATTGTAGTAATGCTCAACTATCTTCCATACCCTCTTGCTGTTATCTCTGTATGCGCTTTCAGCCTAGAATGCTCTTTCCTATTTCCTAGAGAATACAACCCAAACAAAAGGACAAATTTATCTCCGTATGATTACTTACTCGATCTCTGAACACGTCAATTATCCCATCTTTGAACACAAGTACATATACCACATATATTTATGTATCTCATACTTTACAAAAATTATTTATTTAATATGTGTATTGCCCCCTGGAGACCATATGCTCCTGGATTTACAGCTAATTAATCTTTGTATCTCTACTACCTAGCATAAGGCCTGAAACACAGTTTAACTTAACTACTTACCTAATTAATTTCTATATTTTATTTTTACTGATTGATTTTACCTATATCCAAAAACTAGTATAAAGGGATAGGGAAAATCTAACTAGGGACATGAGTGTATTTTCTAGTCCCGCTTTAGTATATTTTAAAGTACTTATTAATTCAATAAATATTTACTGATAATGTAACTCTTATGCTAGGCACTACAGGGGAAACAAAGATAAATTATTACATAGGTCTTAATCTTAAGGATCTTCAGTCCACTAGATGTGATAAAATACACACATAAATATCTTATAAAAAGTGACAAATGCCTTAAAAAGGAAGGCACAAGTCTACATAAAATGCTATGGAAATTCAGCAAAGGGGCCAATTATCTTCAGTTGGAAAGAAATGTATTTATGTAAGGTTGTCATTTAAGCAAGAGAATGTAAAGAAAGGATCAGATATGAGGAGTTGAGGGAAAAGTCTTCCAGCTAAAGGAACAGTACAAGTAAAGCACAGAGCCAGCAAAAAAGTTTGGCTGAAATAAAGAATGTGTAAAGATTAGTAAGCAAAAGTTAAGAGAGTGATTATGATGGAAATGAATAATTAAGGGTCTTAAATGACAGAGTTTGAATTTTATTTTGTAGGAATCAAAGAACTGTAGAAATGACTGCCCTCTTCTTTTTGCTTCTGTCTTGTCTTTCTCTGTCTTCTCACCCTAGAGAGCAGTTATCACAGACCTCTTGGAGAATCTGATTAATGCAATGGACTCTTTCCCCTAGGGGAACAGGGGGACATCTACTACATACCTCTACAAAATTTTTCACACAAAGGAAAGATCTCCTAATAATGTGAAGGGGCAGTAAGATCAATAAGATTCTTTTTTAGAATGGAGAGACTTAATTATATTTGTAAGTTTCAGCAACGAAGAAGAAACTGATGATGTACAAGAGAGAAGAAAAATGATGCACAAAGTCCCAGAAGACGCAAAGTGGTTAGTGTGAGAAAGTCAAATGAAAGCTTCTTATAAGGCAAAATTAAAGATATTTAAGATTATAAAAAATTAAAGATATTAAAAAGCAATATTCTCATTTATTAAAGCTTTGTTACCTTAGGTACTTGCTCCAGATCTGTCCTGGATTTATCTACGAAAAAGGGGAAAATATGATTTTTTTAAACTTGTTTTCACTAAATTAAATTCCATAAAATACATTGTGACTAGATTCTATGCCACTATATAACCTAGTAGTAGACAAAACACTGAATAAATCCTAGGTTTCAAATAATTTTAATCAATTGCATGGTATCAATAAAACAACTAAATATATTTCAAGTCTTTTTTAAATGGACACAGAAAGTTTGTTGATATCTTAAGTTTTGGTGAAATTAAGTTTGGCATACAGTTAAAAAATGAATTCAATACTAATACAGGAATACTGTTTTTATTGTTCAAAATACCCACCATCCCAACCAGAACTTATGATCAAAGATTTTAACACCATATTAATTTTCTTCTTAGACATTTAGTTTGTATCAACAACAAACCTGCAAAGGAACCTACTTTACCTTCATCTCACCAACTAGATCTCAGAGGACATATACCCTTTCAAAAGTAACCTTTCTGGGTTGGACTCCATGCCTTCCTGCCTCTTTCATGAGCTTGCTTCGTCCTCAATTACCCTGCCTCTTTCTGTATCTTCAACCTGTTGCCTTCTAATAGCTCTTCCTGTCTGCATACAAACATGCTCAGCTCTCTCCCATTTAAACAAACAAATAAAGATAAAGCTAAAACCCAGGGCCTGGAGTAGGCTGAGGCAAGGGAGGACCTCCAGTACAAAATTTAAGAAAGCACTCACTCTCAGGGTTATGCAAATGCCTCTCCCACCTCATCTAGTGTTGACCATGCAAAAACATTCTTCCACTCTGTTCTAGATAGCCAATATCCTGTATCTCAAACCCTGAAGTCATATCCACATTGGTAGTCTCCATTTCTTTCTCTTTTACTCACTCCTTAACATATAGTATTGTGTTTTCTGTAACTATCACTTCAAGTCTGAATGTCCTCAAGATCTCCTAAATTGCGAAATCCAAAGAAACTTCTCAGTGTGCAAACTGATCTATCATTACCAACAACTAACTGATGACCATAACCTGTGCTTTGATCTCTAACTTATCTCTCAAATGCCTAAATTCCTTTCCATCTTCATTTTAACTGCTTTTGGGGCCACATGATTTCTCACTTGTATTACTTCAATAGCCTTTTACTATCTCTTTGTCTCCAATTTTACCATCGTCCTTAAATTTATCTTCTACAACTATTTTCACAGTGAAATGTATAATCATAAATCTGATCACGTCTGGTTAAAAATATTTTGTGGCTCTGTACTGCTTTTAGAAAAGAAAAATTCCTTAACATGGCATATAAGGCACTTCATATTAGGACCAACTCCCCTGCCCACTTCTTCAGCCTCATATCTTGCTCCCAGAAGAGCCAATATACCCACCTCTTGTAGTTTCTTGAAGATGCTCTGTTCTCTTTTGACTCTACTGCTTTGCTTTTACTGTTCCCTCTTCCTAGAAGGCCTTTTCTCCACATAAATCTTTCTTAACAGCTACTTTAAAACACAGGCAATCATCAACTCTAGGAAGTTTTCTAAGGCTTAACAAATCAGGAGCTCTATACAATCTTACCACACTGAACTTACTGCTTGATATACAGTATTGCAACCTTACTCAGACTTTCAGCTTCTTGAAGACAAGTGTTCTTTCTTATTCAACTATTATTAAGCAACAAGCAAAGTACCAAGCAACCAGATGTTAAATAAATATTTGTTGAAGTGAAGGATAACACTATGAGACCCATGATTTTTCTTTCTCAAAAACTTTTGAAAAAGATTATGATCACAGGCTATAAAAATTTCACTAGAAATAAAAGACCCCCAAATTAAGATTTTGTTTGTTGATATTTACACTGTGCTACAAATACATATTCATCTATATATTGTCTACAAATAGCACATATTCATACCATGAGTATGTAAGAGAGTCCTGTCAAAAGTATCTTTAGGAGGACAAATATTCTTGCATCTCTCATGAGTCTTCTCTTTCTATAAAAAGACAAATAACAAAATAAATGCTATGTAGCAATATGAAAGCATCAAAATATTTCACAAAAGAATATACCAAATTAGTTGTACATATTTTAATATGAAATCACTAACCTCTTGAACTTAAACAAGTATGCTTAATAAACCAAATATGAACTCTATGAACACCTATATGCTTATTTATACCCATCCCATTTTATATAATTATAGTAAAACCTCCATAAATTTGGAATGAAGTGGGGGTACAAATGAAAGATCCTTATTTACATAACAGAAATCAATTGAGAATAACTTTTTAAAACAAGGAAGGAAATGTGAAAACCTATATACCTAAGATAGAAAGACAGGTATCAGTTAACCCTTTCTGACTCAAAGAAAAAGAAACCTCACTGACTTTAGATTAGATGATCACTAACAATTCTATGTTTTCAGAGACACCATAAATAGTACACATAGGGAAGTGGAGTATGGTAAGGAAAAAATACTGAGCTGGTAGTGTTCAGAGCTCTGATAGCAACTGTGGCAGAAACTACAGGATTGTCTTCAAACATGGCTATACCATTTTGCAGTCCTACCCACAACGAATAAGAGTTCCTATTAGTCTATATTCTTGCCAGCATTTGGTGCTATCAGTGTTTCAATTTCTGATAGATTTCAGTTCTCATAGATTTCAATTTCAAATTCATAGATGTGTAGTGGCATCTCATTGTTATTTTAATTTGCAATTCCCTAATGACATATGAGCATCTTTTCATATGCTTATTTGACATCTATATGTATTCTTTTATGAGATGCCTGTTCAGATCTTTCACCCATTTTTTTTATTGTGGCAAAATATACATAAAACTTATCACTTAAAACGTGATTACTAGTGATACTGACTATCTTGTCACATGCTTATTGGTCATTTGTACATCTTCTTTGGAGAAATGTTCATTCAAGTCCTTTTCCCATTTTTCAGTTGGGTTGTTTCTTATTGTTGAGTTTTAAGAGTTATTTGTACATTTTGGATACCGATACTTTATCATGTATGTGTTTTGAAAATATTTTCTCCCAGTGTCTAGCTTGTATTCTTTCTTTTAATGGTCTTGCACAGAGTGGCAGTTTTAAATTTTAACTAAGTCCAACTTGTCAATTTTTTCTTTCATGGATTGTACTTTTGATGCCATTATCTAAAAAGTCATCACCAAACTCAAAGTCATGTATTTTTCTCCTACGTAATCTTCTAGTTTTACAGTTTTGCATTTTACATTTTATTCTATGATCCATTTTGTGCTAATTTCTGTGAAAGGTGTGGGTAGTCTGTGTCTAGATTCTTTTTTATTTATTTATTTATTTTTTGCATGTGGATATCTAGGTGTTCCAGCACCATTTATTCAAAAGACTATGGAACTGCCTTTGCACCTCTATCAAAAATCAGTTGACTATATTTGTGTAGGTCTATTTCTGAGCTCTCTTCTGTTCCTTTGGTCTGTATATCTATTCTTTCACAAATACTACACTGTCTATATTACTATATCTTCACGGTAAGTCTTGAAGTCAATTAGTGTCAGTCTTCCAACTTGGTTCTTCAATACTTTCTTAGCTATTCTCTTTTCCCTTTCTTTATAAACTTTGGAATTTGTTTCTTGGTATCTACAAAATAAATTGCTGGAATTTTAACTGAGATTGCGTTGAATCTATAGGCCAAGTTGGGGAGAACATTTTGACAATACTGAGTCTTCCTATCCACGTACATAGAATCTCTATTTAGATCTTCACTGATTCCTTTCATCAGTTTTGTAGTTATCTTCATATAGATCATATTCTGTTAGATTTATACCTAAGTATTTCATTTTCTTTGGTGCTAATGTAAATGGTGCTGTGCTAATTTCAAATTCTAATTGTCCATCAGTAGCATATAAGAAAGCAATTTACTTTTGTAATATTAACCTTGTATCCTGCAACTTTGGTATAATTGCTTATTAGTTCCAGGAGTTTCTTTACTGACTCTTTGGGATTTTCTACATAGACAATCATGATATCTGTGAATAAAGACAGTTTTATTTCTTCATTCCCAGTGTATATACCTTTTATTTCCTTTTCTTGTCTCATTGTGTAGAGTTTCCAGTATGATGTCAAAAGGAGTGGTGAGAACAGACATCCTTAGCTTGTTCCTGATCTTAAGTAGGAAAGCATCTAGTTTCTCACTATTAGTTGTAGGGTTTTTGTAGATACTATCAAGTTGAATTTGTTTCCCTTGGGGCACCTGGGTGGCTCAGTCAGTTAAGCGTCTGACTGGCTCAGGCCATGATCTCACAGTTAATGAGTTTGAACCCCACATCAAGCTCTGTGCTGACAGCTCAAAGCCTGGAGCCTGCTTTGGATTCTGTGTCTCCCTCTCTCCCTGCTCTCCCCTGCTCGTGCTGTCTCTCTCTCAAAATTAAACATTAAAAAAATTAAAAAAAAAAATAAAAAGTTCCCCTATATTCCCAGTTTGCTGCATTTTTATCATGAATGGGTATTGAGTTTTATCAAATGTTTTCTCTATATCTATTGATATGAACATACGACTTTTCTTCTTCAACCTGTTAATTTATGGATTACACTAATTGCTTTTTGAATATTGGATCAACCTTACATATCTAGAATAAATCCCACTTAGTTATGGTATAGAATTCTTTTTATACGTTGTTGGGTTTGATTTTCCAATATTTTGTTAAGGACTTTTGCAACTATGTTCATGAGAGACAGTGGTCTGTAGTTTTCCTTTTTCATAATGTTTTTGTCTAATTTCAGTATTAGGTTAATGCTGCATAAATAAGTTAGAAAGTATCCCCTTTGCTTCCATTTCCTGGAATAGATCATAAAGAACTGGTATAGCTTCTTGCTTTAATGGTTGGTACAATTCACCAGTGAACTCATCTGGCCCTGGCGTTTTCTATTTTGAAAAATTATTATTGATTCAGTTTCTTTAATAAGTATAGATTTATTCAGACAGAATTTGTGGGCATACAGTTTGTTCATAATATTATTTTACTATCTTTTTAATGTCCATGAGATCATTAGTGATACGACCTCTTTCATTTCTAGTACTAATAATTTATGTCTTTTTTTTTTTTAATTAACTTGGCCAGACAATTATCAAGTTTATTGATCTTCTCAAAGAAACAGCTTTCAGTTTTATTGATTCTGTTGATTTCCCTTTTTCAATTTCACTGATTTCTGGTCTAATTTTTATTATTTCTTTTCTTCTCTTGTTTTGTTTTATTGTAAGATACTTGACACATGATGTCATTAGTTTCAGGTACAAACACAGTGATTCACCTTCTGCTAACTTTGAATATCATTTGTTCTTTTTGTCTCCTGTGGTAAAAGCTTAGATTATTAATTTTAGATTTTTTTCTTCACTAATATACGCATTCAAAACTATTAAATTTCCCTCTAAGCAATGCTTTCACTAACCCACACATTTTGATACATTTCTATCAACTTTTCCTTAAGCTCACTGATTCTTTTCTCTGACATTTCAAGTCTAGTGATGAATCCATCAAAGGCATTCTTCATTTCTGCTGTTTTCTATTTCTAGAATTTCCTTTTGATTCTTATTGTTTGCATCTCTCTGCTTACATTACCCATCTATTCTTACATGTTATCTACCTTTTCTATTAAGGTCTTAGTATATTAACCATAGTTGTTTTAAATTCCCAGTCTGAGAATTCCAACATTGTTGCCATCTGAGTCTCATTCTAGTACTTGCTCTTTAAACTGTGGGGTTTTCTTCTTCTTATCTTTAGTATATACTATAATTCTCTGTTGAATGCCAGATATGAGGTACTGGATAAAAGGAACTGAGGTAAACAGGCATTTTGTGTGAGATTTATGTTTATCTGGCTAGGAATGAGGCTGTATTTACTGTTTGCTGTAGCTGCAGATGTTAGAGGCTAAAATTTCCTCTGGTGTCCTTGTTTTTGTCTCCCTTGCTATCTTTTTTTTGTTGTTGTTTAATGTTTATTTATTTACTTTGAGACAGAGAGAGAGCAAATGGGGGAGGAGCAGAGAGAGAATCCCAAGCAGGTTCTGTGCTGTCAGCACAGAGCTTGACACGGGGCTCAAACTCACAAATCATGAGATCATGACCTGAGAGTTGGACACTTAACAACCTGAGCCACCCAGGTGCCCTCCCTTGCTGCCTTTACAGATTTCTTAAATATTAAGTCTGAGACATTATTAAGACAATATTAAGTCTTTTAGTTGTATTCCCTTATTATACAGGTGCCCTATTGATATGGTGGGAAGATGTGGGAGGAAGGGAAGCATTCCAGAGTTCTGTGATTAGGCCTTTGTCTTTTAGTGAGTTTGCACCCCTGGGCTGTTACCTTCAAAAAGCCTCTGAGTTGTTGATTTTCAGTTTTTTCAGATTTTTTTCTTGTGAGAACAGGAGTAGAAGCTTCCAAGCTCCTTCTAAGCTGAGCCAGAAGTATTTTTTTTAACTTTTTAAGAAATGGCTAAACTGTTTTCCAAAAGGGTTTGTACCACTCTAAATTCCCACCAACAGTATGTGAGAGTTACTCCACCAGGGCTGGCAATAGGGTGAGGCAAGCAAGGAGCCTAGGGTACAATATTGAAAGAGGTACCTACTCTTAGATTCTCATGCCCCTTCATATTTTACATCTCAGGCACCTTGCCAGCCTCATCCTAATACTCACCCTATCCTTCATATCTTCACCAAAATATGAAAGAATATGTGTAGACATGGTATTGTTTTTTCCTTAAATATTTGGTAGAAATCAACAGTGAAGCCATGAGCGCTTGAGTTTGCTTCTTGAAAAGGTATTTAACATCAATTTCTTTAATAAGTATAAGGCTATTCAGGTTATCTATTTCTTCTTGAGTGAGATTTGGTCATTTGTGTCATTCAACAAATATGTCAGTTACTCTAACTTGTCAAGTTTATTGGCATAAAATTGTTCAAATTAGTCTTGTAACCACTGTAGAATCTCTAGTGATGTCATCACTCTCATTCTTGTTATTGGTGATTATGTTTTTTCTTCCTGGATCAGCATTGCTTATAGGTCTGCCAATTTTTTTTTAAGTTTTTTTTTTTTAACGTTTATTCATTTTTGAGAGACAGAGAGAGACAGAGTGTGAGCAGGGGAGGGGCAGAGAGAGGGAGACACAGAATTTGAAACAGGCTCCAGGCTCTGAGCTGTCAGCCCAGAGCCTGACGCAGGGCTCGAACTCACGAACTGCGAGATCCTGACCTGAGCTGAAGTCAGACACTAAACCGACTGAGCCACCCAGGCGCCCCGGTCTGCCAATTTTATCGACCTTCTCAAAGAATCAGCTTAGGGTTTCACTGATTTTTCTCTACTGTTTCTCTACTTTCTAGTTCACTGATTTTGACTTTGATGTTTCTTTCTTTCTTCAGCTTATTTTGGTTTAAATTTGTTCTTGTGGTAGCTTTTTAAGGTGGAAGTTGAGGTCACTAATTTGAGACTATTCTTCTTGTCTAATATATGCATCTACTGCTATAAATTGTTCCCTAAGTACCGCCAGAGTAGCATGCCACAAATTCTGATATGTTGTGTTTTTATTTCCACTCAGTTCAAACAACAGCTGCCTTTGGAACAACATAGGGGTTAGGGACACCAATGTCCAATAATCAAAAATCCAAGTATAACTTTTAACTCTCCAAACACTTAACTACCAACTACTGTGGACCAGAAGCCTTAAGAGTAACAAAAAGTCAATTAACACATATTTTGTATATTACACATTACATATTATTTCTTAAAATAATCTAGAAAAAAAATGTTATTAAGAAAATCATAAGGAAGGGGCGCCTGAGTGGCTCAGTCAGTTGGGCATCCAATTTTGGCTCAGGTCATGATCTTGTGGTTCCTGAGTTTGAGCCCTGGGTTGGGCTCTGTGCTGGCAGCTCGGAGCCTAGAGCCTGCTTTGGATTCTGTGTCTCCCTCTTTCTCTGTCCCTCCCCTGGCTCATGCTGTCTCTGTCTCTCTCTCTCTCTCAAAGATAAACATTAAAAAAAAAAAAAGTTTGTTTTTAAAAAAAGAAAATCATAAGGAAGAGAAAATACATTTACAGTACTGTGACTGTACTTATCAAAAAAATCTGCATATAAGTGGATCTGCATGGTTCAAACCAAGTTGTTCAAGGATCAATGGTTCTAATTTCCTTTTCCTCTTCGACCCACATTTTTATTTAGAAGTGTTAATTTTGGTTTCCAAGTATTTGTGGATTTTCCACACACTTTTCTGTCAATAATTTCTAATTTAATTCTATTGTGGTCAAAGAATATACTGTGTATGACTTGAAGACTTTTAAATGTATTAACATTTGTTTTATGGTTCAGATTATGTTGATAAATGTTCCAGGAACACTTCAGAAGAAAATGTATTCTTCTGTGTTGGGTGGAATGTTGTTTCAATGTGTTCTTTCAAAGTCAATTCAGGTTGATTGACAGTGCTGTCATTGGGCACTTGTTATTGAGAGACAAGTATTAAAATCCCGAACCAGAATTGTGAATTCATCCATTTCCCCCATAAAAACCAGAATTGTGAATTCATCCATTTCCCCCATAAAATTCCTAATTTTTGTTTCATATATTTTGAAGTTCTGTTTTTACAGACTAAATGTTTAGAAATATATCCTCTTGATTAACTTAACACTTTTATCATTATAAAATAATCGCTACCCCTAGGATAGTCTTTGCTTGGAAATCTGCTTTGGTTGGTATTAATATAGCCATTCCAGCTTTCTTTTGGCTGGTGTTAGCATGGTATATCTTTTTCCATCGTTTTACTTTTCAAATATTCTGTGTCTCTGGATTTAAAGTACACTTCTTATAGGCAGCATACAGTTGGGTCTCGCTTTTTCATCCAATCTCACAACCTCTGACTTGTAATCAGGGTGGTTAAACATTTACATTTAATATGATTATTGACAGGGTTAGGTTTAGGTCTATCATCTTGAAGTTTTTCTTTTTTCTCATCCATTCTTTGCTCCCTTTTTACCCTTTTTCTGCCTTTGTTTGGATTGAGAATTTTTTTCATTTCATGTTATCTCTTCTGTTGGCTTATTAGCTATAATACTTTGTTTTGTTATTTTAGTGGTTGCTTAAGGGTTTATTGTTATTAATCCTTGTTAGAAATGTAAGCTTTTTAATGGAGAGAAATAGTGTGTTTTGGTCTCTGTTGTATCCCTAGTGTTTAGAACAGTGCCTGGCACATGGAAGGCATTCAATAAATATTTGATCAATAAATGGATAAATAGAGAAGCCAAATGGTAGGCTATGGGGCATGACATTACAAACCATCAAGAAGAAGGCATATTAAAGCTCATCCACTTAACAACATCCAGACAGCTATGATTGTTGAAAACAACACAAAAACTTGGGGCACCTGGGTGGCTCAGTTGATTAAGCATCAGACTCTTGTCTCAGCCCAGGTCTTGATCTCAGGGTCATGAGTTCAAGCCCCATGTTGCACTCCACACTAGGTAGGCATGGAGCCTACTTTAAAAAAAAAAAAGAGGAACACAAAAACTCTAGACAGCATATGTGAATATACATTATATAAAAGTAAATAATATTTACAGGTGCTGTACAAAAATAGTAGGTAGTACTAAAAATTAACCAGATACTGTATAGTACTAATGCCAATAATGTAATCATATTTAGCCTATTTCCAAATCATAAAAGGAACAAAGTAATCAAGTGAAATGAAGTCAGCTAAATGCAAATTAGGCTTGCTAATGAAAAAAGTATAAAAAGGGGTATTATAAAAATATAAATATCCCCTCTTCTACATGTAATATAAAACGCGATCACTATAGTTAATAACACTGTATTGCATATTTGAAAGTTCCTAGGAAAGATTTTTAAAATCCTCATCACGAAAAAAAAAAAATTTTGTACTATGTATGGTGACAGAGGTTAACTAGACTTATGGTGACCATTTTGCAATATATATAAATATCAAATCATTATGTTGTACACTTGAAACTATTATAATGTTATATGGCAATTATATTTCAGTAAAGAAAGAAATTTTAATATCCCCTGTCCCATTTTAAAAGTGAGTTTCTTAAAAGACTAAAATGGTAACCAAAATTATATGGAAAATACTCACTAAAAATGAATAACAAGCCATCTCAAACTTAGGACCACTCGCTCAGAACTGAATGTAGAGCAATATATTATGTCTAAAGGTATCAAGACTATCTGCCAGAGCTAGCATGCTCTATTAAATTCTTTGTGGTAAATAAGAAACAAAGAAACAGTTCTATTCTGCTCATTTCTTAAACTTCACAAATCATCTGGGTTTTACTGGCCTAACAGAACAATTTTCTCCTTGGGAGGCAGGGCGGGTTGCATGTTGAATCTTAGCACTATTAGAAAAGTATAAATGTGAAAAATCACTCCAGTAAGAGAAATGTATTTACATATATCTAAGCAAAGAATTAAATACAACCCAGGACAGTAGAATGAATATAGACAGAAAAGAATACTGTAAACTCATCAAAGATTATTGGTCAAAAATCTATAATAAATCAAACTAAAGATCTTTCTATCCCTTTCGACCTGACTTCAAAATTAGATATTACCTGAGAGATTTCCTGTTGGTACACTGTAAAATGTTCCTTGCTGATCTGTGGGAGGTAGAATGAAGGTATGACTTCAGTGTCCACAAAGTCCAATCCCCATGTTTTTGTGAAGAAGTCAGATTCTCTTTTTGCTAATCTAGGATCATTTAATGCTGCTGGGAGGTTTACTTTGGAATGATATATAGTCCATCTATGTTGATCTGTAACTAGAGATGGGGTAACACATAAACTATTTGAATCACCTGCAAAAAGTAAACAAGAAAACTCTGTAAACTAAGTTCTACATTTGAAAGTACATCCTAGAAAAATAAAAATTGCTTAGTTTCTGCTCTATGCCAAGGCACCAAAATCTCTCTTTTATAACAAACGTTTTAATGAAAATCAATCTGATTAAATAACCTTCAGCTTTCAGCATCAATTGCCAAGGGAAGGAAAAGTATGTAAAAGATAAAGAATACGCAAAATTTGAGAGTTGTATTTGCATCGTGGGGTGGATCATAAAGAAAGTCTTTCATTAGTTCCTTTCCTTAATGTACAATTTCTCTTTTTTCAACATCAAAACTCTTCTACCTTTTTATTATATATATTCTATCCTTTAATACTCCATATTTTTCACAGGTTTACCTCTTTTCTGTTGTATTATGGCAGACACACCTGGTTCAAATATCCTTTGTTTGGCTTATGATTAGATGCCAGAAATGGTGCTGTGGCATTAATCATAGAGGAAACAAAAATATATAGTCAATTCTTGTTATTCATGGTAGTTTTGTTCTATTAGCAAATACTGAACCACTATTCCTAGGGGAAATACAGGGGTAGGTACCTCCAAGCCTCTGGTCACAAAATTTTCATCAACCAATCAATAAATAATCTTATTCTGTGTTTCTGTTTAAAGACACCTTATTTAATATATATTGTTCATTCATTAACACTGAACTCATGGCTCACACCACTGTAATTCATACCTGAATGAATTTTCTTCATTGGTGCATACATTACAGTCTTTTTGTGCTTAGAAACACTAGAAAGCACTTCAGCCCTACATCTGGTAACCATTTTTAAACAGCAAAAGCACCAATAAAAAGCTCAAAAATGCAAAAAATGTGGCACTGTTTAGACCACAAAAAAGATACTTGTTTATAGCATGAGAGCTAAGACAAGAAGGCAAAGTGTTGCCTTGTTCAACCTTAGGTAGGTACATGTGCATCAGGCAATTCAAATTTTTCATTCCTCTGCAAATGGCTGCAAATAATGACAAAAGTACCACAAGTATTGATTTTAGGGCTACAAATAAATTTCAGGGATCAGGCAAACTTACAAACACAGAATCCACAAATAATAAGAATTGACTATACTATGTTTAACTAAAAAGCTTCAAATCTCTAGCTTCCATTTTCAAAACTTTTTTTTTCCGTTTATGCAAGTAATTTCTTCTATGGAAATGAATGAAAAGAACTATATTCCAATTTTCCAATCAACTTCCAAATTATCTATCTCTTTAGTTTTAACACTATAAAATTTATTCTTTTAAGCATAGCTGACTTTTGAACAATGGAAGGATTAGGGGTACAGACCACTCCCCTCCCCACGTAGTCAAAAATCCACATCTAACTTCAACTCTGCCAAACTTTACTAATAGCCTACTGTTGACTGGAAGCCCTACAGATAACATAAATAGTCAATTAACATATTCTGTATGTTATATATATTATATACTATATCCTTACAAATAAAGTAAGCTAGAGGAAAGAAAATATTACTAAGAAATTCATAAGGAGAAAATATAGTTCTAGTACTGTACTGTATTTATAAAAAAAAAAAAAGCTACATATAAGTGGACTCATGTAGTTCAAACCCCATGTTGTTCAAGGGTCAACTGTATACAGAATCTGACTACTCATTTAAAGAGAATACAAACCCTCAGGAAAAATCTTCAACAAACAGAAAAAGGCCTTACCTGTGGGCTCCTTGGGACATACATCTGGCAGTGACTGCACAGGTCGAATGTGTTTTGTTGGATCTACCTCTTTTTTAAAGAAAACATCTCTGCTGCTTCCTTGAGGCACTGGTGAAGAACTGTGGCTTGAAGCCATTGCATAAAATCACCACTCAACTGAAAATAAGTAACAAGTAATAATCAAGACACTTAACACAAATCAAAATTCATCTGTAAGTATTATGCATGTCTCACACTTTCTCTGAAAAGGATACATTATCCAAAAATCCCTCAAGGTGTAAGTATACAATTTGAATACTATTAACTGTGTCACTCATAATTAGTTACTAAGAAAGTTATTTGTCCTTGTTTGAAAAGTATTCTCCCGGAAGTGAAATATCTTCAGTCTTTTATCCAAAGTGCAAAATAGATACCAAAGCTGTAACCAATTATATATTAAAGATGAAAACATCCATTCATTCAGCAAGCATACAGTAATTACGCATTATAAGCAAATGGGTTTTTGAAGTCTGACTGCAGAAATTCTTCACTTACCAGCAGTATAACCTCAAGGAAATTTACTTAACCTTTGTGTACCTTACCTCATTTGTAAAAATGGACATGAAAAGAGCTCCCATTTCACAAACATTTTGTAAGAGTAAAAGGAATGGATGTATATATAAAGCATTTAAAACAACGTTCGTCTCAAAAGTTAGTGTTTATAAATGTTAGTTACCGTCATGATTATTACGACTAAGTGACAACTGTTATCAATTATAAAAGAAGTATTACTCTCCAAGGTGTCTGCAATTACATTAAGTAATGACAACAATCAAAACACTAAGCAAAACACAGGTTAACCTATGTCTACATTGTTCACTAGGTCCTAAAAGAATTTGTGGGGCAAGACAACATAACGTAGGCTACAGTTTCAGGTAAAACTTTACAAATGAAGCAGTACATAACCTGGATACTGAAGAACATGTATTATTTTATTACTGGAGAGTAGATAATCTTATAGTGCAGAGTATACATATCAAATAACAGGTATTCAATAAACATTTTTCAGTGAAGGAATAAATAAATGAACATAAACAGAAGTTTACAGCTGAAAGGGAACTTAGAGAGATCATCTAGTCTAAGTTCCCTCATACTGGAGATCAGTATAGCAAGGCTCAGAAAGACTAGGGGGTTTACAAAGACACATGGGTTTTAACAAAATAAAAAAAAAAAAAAGCCTACTCAGGAAATCTGGTGAATATACTAAGGGTAAGAAATAAAGAGCAGAGACAAAGCTGAGAATGGTGACAAAAAATTAATCTACTCTAACTCTCCCCTAGTTTAGTGGAAAGCTAAAACTGACATTTCCCAGACTTCTTTGGGTTTTTTTTTTATTTTTTATTAGTTTTCTTTATTTTTGAGAGACAGAGAGAGACAAAGCATGTGGGGGGGAAGGGCAGAGAGAGAGGGAAACACAGAATTGGAAGCAGGCTCCAGGCTCTGAGCTGTCAGCACAGACATAGCCCGATGCGGGGCCTGAACTCACGAACCGTGAGATCATGACCTGAGCCAAAGTTGGACGCTCAACTGACTGAGCCACCCAGGCGCCCCCCAGACTTCTTTGATTATCTGTCACAGTCCTCCTAATGCAAAAGAAACAAATCCAATTACACCACTAAGACCGTAAGAAACAAACTGTTAAGAAAATGCACAAAGATAAATAACTTCCTTAGGGTCCCTGAACAGAAAGCAAACAATAACATGAACAAAGGTTAAGGGACATGGAATAATCATAAGACTATGTGGAAACTGACATGGCTAGAGTAAAACGCTTGTATTGGGAAGTACTGAAAAATAAATCATACTTAAATACACACACACACACACAGAACATGGCCAGATGAATTAATCAGGGTCTTGGTTTGAAAGGGATCACTGGCCTGTTGCATATATATCCATACACATTAAGTGTATGGTTTTATATATATACATATATATGTATATATACATATATATATATATACGTATATGTATATATGTGTGTGTGTGTGTGTGTATATATATATATATATATATAACATCATATATTTGAGAGAGAAAAGATAATCTAAAGGATAGGAAAGTATATAATACATAATCCTGTATATTAAGTATTTAGTAAGGATAATTCCAAATTTAACATAAAGTCTATTTAACTTTATTAATCTCATCAAATAAAATGGCTAAATTAAAGACATTTTGACATTTGTAGAAGTAAGCTACAAATATATGGAAAATGTATTTATATTGATTGCCCATTGCTTGGTGTCAGATAAATCAAATACTGATTGATAGCACACTACTATTTCAATTTATACTATTTACCATCATGTTGTTTTAACAGCAAAAAGAAATCCTAAGCGCCATCTCAGGAAGCCAGAAATACTTGAGGAGATGGAGACTAAACTAGTCTAGAAAAAATTTCTAGACTCCTATAAGTTATTTCAGTATCTGAGGTGGTGGGGGAGTGGTACCTTATTTACTCTTTAAAGATTCTGAACTGGGACACATATGTAGGTTTTGTTTGTTTGTTTTCCTACACTTCTAATTCTTCTTATGAAATGGGGGAACATCTCTAACTATAAAGAGAGTATGTAAAATTAGGGGACTGCCTATATAGGGGAGTCCCAATTTCAAACCATTTGTCTCTCCATTTCTTTCAATCATCCTGAGTTTATTAAGATTTCCCCACAGTAAAAACCAAACGTTGTATTAATGGCCACATAAGTATGATGCAGATACTTAGTATGTGCAATCACTAGTAATAAAATATTGTGGATTTATTCATAAGGCATGGATGCATAAACAAATACACCAAATCCCTGTGGCCTCTAAACCAAACAACTTCAGCCAAAAAAATAATCTTTCATTGAAAAGCTAAAGAACAGAAATGATGAGGCATCCTAGTAAGAAAGTTTCAGTGTAACCTAAGAATAGTTTGTCTATCCAGAAAAAAAAAAAACCTAGCAAAAATAATAACAAAAAACACAGAATACAGGGAAAAAGAAAGCTCTATGCACTAAATGCAGGTAACCTCTGATTTCTAATACTTCCACTTTACATCTAGAAACAAATTTGGCATTTAATCAGCGGTCACCTACAATGAGAATCTGTAAATCACTCCACCATTCTTTACACAATCATCTTTTCATAATGATATCAATACCATACTCAACTATTATATTCTCTTGAAGCCTTCTTTGGTTTCTCACACTTAAGTCACCCTTTATGTATTTCTATTTTTGCAACAACCATACTGAAAATTTGGTCTTTGTATAGGTCTTCTCTATTAGACTATGAACCTCTTGATGTTTCCTTTTCCTGTGTATTCTATGTGCCTAACACAATTCCTGGCACACAGATAGATATATAATAAATACTTTAGAGATGGATTAAATGGGTAATATGTAGAACAGATCAGAAGAGAGATGTTAGTTAGACAGCTACTGATAATCCTTAAGTGAATAGATAAGAGCATGGGTATGAGTTGATAAGGAAAGAAACAGTCTCATTCATTCCAAAAGAATTTGTAAGGATGAGTAAGATCAGAAACATGTATACAGGAGTGCTGATGCATAGGGGCACTTGTACCCCAATGTTTACAGCAGCACTTTCAATAATACCCAAATTATGGAAAGAGCCTAAATGTCCATCAACTGATGAATGGATAAAGAAGTTGTGGTTTATATACACAATGGAATACTACGTGGCAATGAGAAAGAATAAAATATGGCCTTTTGTAGCAGCGTGGATGGAACTGGAGAGTGTTATGCTAAGTGAAACAAGTCATAGAGAGAAAGACAGATACCATATATTTTCAGTCTTATGTGGATCCTGAGAAACTTAACAGAAGACCATGGGGGAGGGGAAGGGGAAAAAAAAAAGTTACAGAGAGGGAAGAAGGCAAACCAGAAGAGACTCTTAAAAACTGAGAATAAACTGAGGGTTGATGGGGGGTGGGAGGAGGGGAAAGTGGGTGATGGGCATTGAGGAGGGCACCTGTTGGGATGAGCACTGGGTGTATTATGGAAACCAATTTGACAATAAATTTCATATTAAAAAAAAAAAAGAAACATGTGATTGTCTTTCTTTTATAGCTCAAAGTATCTTTTTATGTTACAAGTTAGGTTACAAGCTTCTATTAAAAGTTCCTGGGGCGCCTGAGTGGCTCGGTCGGTTAAGCGTCCGACTTCGGCTCAGGTCACGATCTCATGGTCTGTGAGTTCGAGCCCCGCGTCGGGCTCTGGGCTGATGGCTCAGAGCCTGGAGCCTGCTTCCGATTCTGTGTCTCCCTCTCTCTCTGTCCCTCCCCCGTTCATGCTCTGTCTCTGTCTCAAAAATAAATTAAAAAAAAAAAACGTTAAAAAAAAAAAAAGTTCCTAAAACAATGCCACTCCAGAAGCACCGAGCATACCAAGGGCTCGGACTGGTTTCTAAATGTAGGTACACACTGTTTTTCCAAAGTTTGCATTATGCCAGTCTGCTTTTACTAAAGACCTACATTAGCACCTGTTTTCACTAACCAAAAGAAATCCAAAGAGGATTTTTGCTTTTTCTTTAAAAAGGTGAGAGACAAAAACCGCATTCAGCGTTTGCAGCAAGCCATCACAGGACACACCCAAAGCAGCAAGTGTAGCACTGCCAAACTACCTCCCTGAAATTACACTCAGCACCTCAGCAACAAGCTACCGTAGCTTTGAACCGTGTATCTTAGTATCTGTGCTTTTTCTCAATTTATTCTAGGCAACCATTGGTAATACATGTCTTAAGAAATAGGAGAAGCCTAAAACATGTCATTTTTGGGGTCTGGGAACGTTCAAACATTTTCCCATAAAAATTAATGGTAAGTGTTTCTCTGCTTTACACTATTTCAGTTTTACAAAAGATTTCACAGGTATGCTCTACTTTCAAGGAATAAGTGAAAACTATACCATCTCCACAAAGAAACCACGGTTCACTGAAGAAATATCTGAGTTCAGACCTGGAGCACAGGGGAAAAAAAAAAAGTCGATCCTGAGAACTCTTGCATCAGAAAGCAAGTAAATGCTCAAAGACCAGAAGGATCTGTCAAAAGGACAAAGGACCAAGTAAAAAGGGTGCTCAAATGCCACTTGCGGGACAATTGGAGCACTCCAAAAAAAAAAAAAAAAAAAAAAAAAAGGAAAAGAAACTTACTTGAGTGTAACATATTGGCTAAATAAAAATTAATGAATATACAGTGATACTTAGGGGAAGAAAAAGTCATGAGGAAAAGTGGGTGGAGTGGGATGAGGAAAGGAAATCTCTTCTTTACAGAACAAAGCCAGTAATAAATGTAGAAGGAAGAACTGAATTAGTTGTAACCCTAAGGTATAAACCAATTCAGGCAATAATCATCGATGTATGCTAAAGCTACTAGGTGAAAGGTTGTTCAGATTCAGAACACTCATCTTGTGCCAAAGTATTACCCCACAGATTACTAAGCAATGCAAAGAGGAAAATGTATCTTTAAAATCTGGTTGTCACTACCTTAACTAAGTCATCAAACTTGGCATCATTGACAATAGTATGACAACTTAATATTATGAGTCATGAAATGACAATATAAAATAAACATCATCACCTCTGAAGCATTCTCACCAAAAATATTTAAGCCTCTGCACCAGGAGTTAAGCTTTTCTATCCTATGGATTCCTTGGCAGTCTGGTGAAGTCTACAGACTCCTTCCCAGAATAATTTAGTTTATAATGCATAAAATACATTAGATTACAATGGACAACTATACTGAGATAAACTTTTTAAAATGTAATATAGTAATTTTTTGCTTCTCACTTAATGTAAATCTATCTTAATTTCTAAGCAATAATTGAGCTTAAATATTTCAAGGTATCTGCAACACATTAATGTGACATGAAAATATTTGAAATTTCTACTAGTGACAAAGTTACAGGCAGTGCTAATATCCCTATGAAGGGTTATCTACATTCATAATTAAAGGAAACACTTAAAATCCAGTTAAAGCAGGTTTCTTTTGACCATGGCACTATTGACATTTTGAGCTGAGTAATTCTTTGTTATTGGGTGTTTTCCGTCTATGCATTTTAGGATCTTTAGATGTATTCTTGGCCTCTATTCACTTGATGCCAATAGTACCCTCCCCTGCCACATATACAGTTATGACAACCAAAAATGTGTCTAGACAAAGCCAAATATGCTGAGGTGGAGAAAAGAAGGGAGAACACAAAATCACCCCAAGTGATAACCACTGAGTTAAAATAAAGATGATCATAAGATAAATGAACATATGAACTGACTGAAGGTGCTAATATCAATTCTTACAATAAGTATTAATAAAGGTTCATTTCTTTTTTCCTTCTATTAAAAAAATGAAGAATCCTTAGGCTGGGTGAAACCTTACAAAGGATTTTGGACTTGATCCACAAGACTAGTGAGTCATTACAGACTTAAAGACACTGGTGTTAAATCCATCACTCTATAAGATATCAGTAAGAAGGGCCAAGTACAGAACCTAAGAGGACTTGAACATTTCCGAAGAAAGAAAGATATAAAGGAAAGCTTGTGATAAAGAAGGAACATCCAAGAAGGTGGGAGAAATATCAATTGAGAATTCACAAATAAATAAGGGGGAAAAAACCATCATTTAGATTTGGCAATTAGGCAGTGACCAGTTACATCAGAAATAATGTCAAGTTCAACAGTGGGCACAGAAGCCAGACTGAGGAAGCTGGAGTGGAACAGGAGGGGAAATTAAAAAACAATGGCTAGGGGCGCCTGGGTGGCGCAGTCGGTTAAGCGTCCGACTTCAGCCAGGTCACGATCTCGCGGTCCGTGAGTTCAAGCCCCG
Organism: Lynx rufus; assembly: GCF_022079265.1. Taxonomy (NCBI): domain Eukaryota; kingdom Metazoa; phylum Chordata; class Mammalia; order Carnivora; family Felidae; genus Lynx; species Lynx rufus. The sequence continues at coordinate 82,058,483 of NW_025814896.1, forward strand.
CGTCAGGCTCTGGGCTGATGGCTCAGAGACTGGAGCCTGTTTCCGATTCTGTGTCTCCCTCTCTCTCTGCCCCTCTCCCGTTCATGCTCTGTCTCTCTCTGTCCCAAAAATAAATAAACGTTGAAAAAAAAAAAATTTAAAAAAAAAAAAAAAAAAAAAAAAAAAAAAAAACAATGGCTATTGTTTCAAGAGACTTAATTATGAGATTACAAAACAGAATATATAATCACATTTGATATAAAAACTTTACATAACTCTCTCTACATACACATAATGTATAAAAAGGTATACAACAAAACATTAACAGTGGTTATTATAACAAGCCTTTCCTGACCACTGTATCTAAGCACATCCTCTCCCTTCTCTTCCCCCATCCAAACACACACACACACACACACACACACACACACTCCATTATTCTCGATCACTAGCATTATAGCATGATCTTTTTAGTACTTGCTCCAATTATAACCAATTATTTACCTGTTAATTTTGTCTCCCCCACTATACTGAAAACTTACTTGTTTCATTCACCTTCCTATGCCACACTCAGCAGAGTCTAGGCAATCAGTAAAATGCATGAATATTCAATGAATGAATGAACAATACCATGGATAAAGAAGTAATAAGCACAAATAAGCCGCTAACAATGTCTCATATAAGTTCATATTCATTTCAACAATCTAAAAACATACAAAACCAAAAATACATTCTCTTCTTTGCATACATTATGTGACTTTCTAAAATTTTATTCTAGATTCTCTACATTCTTGAAACATAGTATATATAATATACTTAAGAAAACTGGCCATAAAGTGAGTTAGGTATCTATCACTTATTAGTTGTGTGACCTTAGTTTTCTCATTTTTAAAATGGAACAGCAACAGTATCTTCCACATAGCAATGTTATAAAATTTAAATGGAATATAACTTACATAACCTATGTAAGCTCATGGCACAATACTTGGCACACAGTAGACATTCAATAAACAACTTTACTACTATTTATTATTACAAACATCTTAAGTATTAATATTTGGACTGTGTCATACAAAGTTTTATAATCAATTTAAACTTTAGGACCCTGAGCCTCCTCTATTGGTGTCCTTTGCTTGAGTGTCCCTAGTTTAGGGGGAGAGGAGGCAGCAAAATAATATGAGCAGATATAATTTACTATCAGAAAAGTAAACAATAACTAAACTAAACAATAGAACAGTGATCCTCAAAGCTATGCTAGTAAAAAGAAAAAATAATATTGGAAAATGATGTTGAAACTAGAAAAAGTGTGGCCTAGAACAGAAGCAAGTTTGATGACAAAAACTGTGCAAGAGAGGAAAGATGAGGGAGAGAAGGCAGAGAGGCTAGAAATAATGATTTAGAAGACATCTGAATAAAGGTCAAAGTTGAATCTATGGGAGTAGAGTGGATGAGATAAAAATTACAATCTCTGAGTTGGAGGGGAATTTGAAAGACCATCTAGCTCAACTTTTACCTAATATAGGAATCTTTTCTACATGGGGTCTTGCCTTCACTTGAAAACCTTCAATAGTGGAGAAGCGACTACTTCAAAAGCAGATTATTACTGTAAAATAATTATGATTGCTTTAGGAAGAAAATTCTTTCATGTAGTGTACAGAACCCTGCCTCCATGAATTTTCCATTGCTGTCTCCAGTTCAATTACATTACAGGAGTAAGAGAAAATACTTCTAGTCATAGGAAAGTAATATCACAAAGTACAAAAAAAAAAAAAAAAAAGATGGCTAATGAGAGCTCAGAGAAATGGGTAGAAAGGGGTAGACCAAATACATTTATAAGGAAAGGAAGAAAGCAATCAGAAATACCATCCTTACAGAAACAAGGGAGAAGTGTCCAATAGCAAAGTGTGAACAGTAGTGTCAACATGATGCAGAGAGAGAGGTCAAGGTTACTAACTTCAGAAAGGATACTGAATTAGGGGTGCCTGGGTGGCTCAGCCAGTTGAGCTTGAGCGACCGACTTGGGCTCAGGTGATGCTCTCACAGTTCGTGGATTTGAGCCCCACATGGGGCTCTGTACTGACATCTCAGAGCCTGGAGCCTGCTTCAGATTCTGTCTCCCTCTCGCTCTCTGCCCCTCCCCCGCTCAAGCTCTGTCTGTCTCTCTCTCTCTCAAAAGTAAATAAACATTAAAAAAATTTTAGAAAGAAAGGATACTGAATTAGAATAATATTAGGACAGTGGTTGGGGCAGATGCCATACCACAAAAGGTTAAGTAATGAAGTACTAAAGGCAACAAGATCAACATCTTTTTGGTGGTGAAAGAAAACAAACTAAATGTTGAGCAAGAATTTTTTTAGGTCCCGGAGACCTGAGCATATATGTAGGCAAACAGCAAGAAACCAACTGAAGGGTGAGATTAAAAAGGAACAGGAAAAGGTACTAGGGCCAAGAAGATGGAGGGAGAAAGAAGAGTTAGATAAACACAGGGATTTGGGGTGTGGCGGTGAAGGCAGAGACAAAAATCACTCCCAGGGACTATGAGGCACTTTACACTATGCCCCACCTTGAGAAAGGCAGGACTTTGTCAGGCAACAGTGAGAAAATGAGCAAGCTGATCCAGAAAAACTGCACTACATCCTACTCCTCTACCTAATGCCCTTAAGCAGAGGTGGGAGGAGCAGAATCAGCTGGGACTTGGGCAAACCTGGAATGCCTCACTCCCCCCACTAGTTATCAATGAAAGAAGGGAGAGGGAAGCAATGGAAAGAAAGTAAGAATTATATTATCACTACTATTTGACTAGACACTATATAGTCCATAACTGCTTGCTAGAAAAACACGTCTGAATGAATCAGTGAATGAATGAATACCCATTATGTGGATGAAGAAACAGGTTCAATAATAATTGGTTTCAGTCCATTTAGCTAGTTAATTGTGAATATGGGATTTGCACTCAGATCTGATTCTAAATTCCATGCCTCTATCTCTAAACCATACTGCTTCTCCAAAACAAAACAAAACCTAAATTCTTTCACTACTGCCTCTCATCTATTTCATGCACCCAGTACTTTCTTCTTTTTTTCCTTATCTTATCTATCAATATTGATCCAATAAAAATTACTTACACTAACAAATATTTATATCCACCTTATATTAAAAATGATAGCAATAGTTAACATCTGTTTGTGATAACATTTTTTTAAAGGCTTGACTTTTTACAGCAGTTTTAGGTTCAAAGAACTTTATAAAACTGGCACTACTAGAAAACAATTCCTCAAGGAAAAAGACACATTTTCATCGTATAATTCACTATATTTTTCTTAGCAAAGGGATAATTCTGGAGCTGCAACTTGGGATACATAATCTACTATAGGCCATCAGTTCAACACTTTCAACAAGAAATGTGTTGTGAATTCTAAGTAATAAATGAACTTATTAATGAACGTTTATAAAATGTCTATTTGTAATTTGAGAAGATATAGTGGGAAGTTTTTTTACACTGGAGCTGGACAGAGGTAGTATTTTGTGATACAATTTTGGGTTTGAGTTTAGTAAAAAAGAAAAAAAATCTATACTCAATCCTATTTTTTCTAAAAGCAAACAAAAAAATAGCAAACTTGATTTCCCTAAATTTAGATGTACTGACACAAACAAGGAAAAAAAAAAAATACTGTAATGTCCTACCAAAGATCAATGACAGAAATCAGTACAGACTATTTTTTAAATCATAGTAATCTAAAATATCTCAAATATCTCACATTCTAAGAAATATTCTCCACAACGCTTTTGGAATTTTAGGAGCCAATTTCTGGTAAATGTTATAGATAGTCTTCTTTCATACAACCTAGACACAAATGACAATATACTGCTACACTATTTAAGTATATACGATTCGTCACCTGACCAAATCTAGTTTAATCATAGTTTTTTAAAGTACTTAAAATTTTTTAAACACAACGATCTCAACAATAAAGCTAAAATTTAAACAGAAAGATGTGGGCTTTCAAGAAATAATTAACAAATTAAGGCTCCCTCATAAATAAGTACTTGTCTACTCATTTTGGGTATTAAAGGAGCATGGAAGAAGCTAAAGTGAACCCAGAAAATAAGAACAAAGTTGCACTAATCTGCTTTTTCCTTATATTCCCATTTGACATTTATAAGGCCATGTCTTGGAGGAAACAATACATGTGCTTCCTTATGTTCCTCATTTACTTTCAATCTAGTGACAAGAAGGAACAATAAGAGATAATCATGGCTACAACGATACAAACTATAACTATTTGTAGTATTAAATTTAAATATTTACAAAATAAGTGATATTTCATGTATGACATCCTTATCTGGAATAAAAATCATAAATATCCTCAAAACACTATATATATTTTTTAAGTCTAGATGTTACTCAAAATGAAAGCAATGTCTTTTTTCCCTCGCACATTCACCAAAAAACATAATAGGGCAGCCACTGAAACTAACTAAGCATCACAGGCCAGAATTGAATGATAAAACTGTACTGTGATAAAATCTGCCTCTAGCATGTAAAAAATTCAGTGGGAACCAAATTTAACTTAGATACCTTATTTTACTCCTTTGGGCCATTGATATGACTATATTACTAGTGAAATTTTTGTCAAAGTGAATCAGATTAAAATGTTGGTATTCTGTTCTTGGTGTCTCAGCCAAAGATTAGCAAATAAATTCTAAAATCACTAATTTAAAGTTACTGGGTAATGCATATATCTTAAATGTGTAAACCATAAGACATATTAAAATGCCTACACAAGAAGAGTAAATTGAAAATAAAATCTGTATAATTTACCCTACCTTAAAAATATCTGTTAGAAGAAATTATGTATTAATATATTCTTAAAAGGAACAAAAATGACTTGGATTTATCCCCTGTCAATTACTTCAACAGTGTCCCTTGCAGGTTTAATTCTCTCCTCCCTCATCCATCTTCAATCTATCTTTGCTTTGTTCCTGGCTGCAAAACAATGGAGAAAATTTAGATAAAACATGCAGATTATAAATGTATGAACTCCAATCTCAGATATGACCCTGCTCAGCAGTCCTTTCACTTATTTATACTGAAACACTGATCTTCCCCAATCCCCACACAGTATTTATAAAAAACTTTCATCACTCTCTTCATATCCCCTAGTTTACCTTCCTGCATGTATCTCATGCTTAAAAAGTAATTTTCTTTTTACTTCATACCAAAAAAAAAAAAAAAAAAAGCCTCATATAGGACTTCTACCCTCCACATTCAAATGTACCTAATTCTCACAACTCCTAACTTCTGATAGACAATACAGGTGTGTACTCTTGTCCAGAGTTAATTCTCCAACCAACTGTTCTTGATTTCACCTCTTCCCACTTCATCCCAGCCCTGTTGTATTAATTATTCCCTGACTCTCCTATCTCATCAGCCCATCAAAAAAAAAAAAAAAAAAGTTCAAGAGCTAAATTAAAGTTTTTTCCCTCAGCTCTATCTCCTTGAGCTACTTCTTGCCTCCCCTTCACTGGCAAACCTCTATTCTCTCTTGGGTCTACCTCCTGCACAATCTTCCATCTTTACCACTCACTGCTCTGGAAATGGTGAGGAATGACCTGATTTCTAAATTCAATTGCCTATATTCAGTCTTCGTCAGATCTGACCTCACTGCCCTCAAAAGCCAATAAAAGTAATAAATGCAGACAGAATAAGAGAAATAGAAAAATCACCATTTGTAATCCTCAAATGCAATGATTGACTCAAGGAAGGATCATTAATGGATGATAAAACCATTGGTTTAAAAGGATGTTAGGAAAAGGATATTTACATAGCCATGAAGTACCACCCTATCAGTTCTTTATTAAAAAAATAATAGAGAGATCTGTCAGTTCCTACCCTTACCAAATGATCAAAGCTGGAATCACCAACAGGGGGACAGACTACCATTATGTGCCTCCTGATGTGATAAAGTGGTAGGAATACCTATCATCTGTGTGGTATTCTTGCCAGAAATATCTGACCAGAATCTAATCATGAAGAAACAGAGTAATTCAGAATATGGAATAAACTCGAGCACAAATGCCTCTATTTTTCAAAGGATAAACCAAAAAAGAAGAGGGAGGCACTGGGCCTAGTCTGGATTGGAGGAGACTAAAGAGACATACCAGCCAAATGCAATACATGAACCTTAACTGAATCTTGTAATAGTGTAGAGAAAAAAACAGCTATAAAAAATTTTGGGACAAATGGAGAAATTTAGGTATGGACTGTATGTTTAATAAGCTTGTTGAGTGTTGATATTTTTAGGTATCATAACAGCATTGTGATCATATAGGGGAATGTCCCTGTAATTGGGAGATGCATGCTTAAGTATTTAGGGGTGAAATGTAATGAAATCTACAGCCTACTTTCAGACTTGGCAAAAGAAATTGGGGGGGCGGCGAGTGTTTATGTATGTGTGTGTAGGTGTTCACTATTCTTGACTTTTCTGTAGGTTTAAAATTTTTCAATAATAATAAAAAATAATGAATCAATAAAAGTTTACAAAGAAGTGAAGATAAGTAGAAGTGACCAAATAAACGGAGGGGAGGAAGTATGAGAAAAGGAGAATACTCCAGGAATAGGGAATAGTATGTTGCAAAGGCTTGGACAGGAAAAGAAGCCTTCTGCCAGAAACCGGAAATAATTCAACATGTCTGAGAAAACTATATATTCAGGGGGAGGAGGGAATTGGGGAGAGTCACAAGGCTAGAGAGGTAAGTTGGGAAAATAAATGAAATTACAAATCTATTAAAAGAATAAGGAATATGGATTTTATCATGAGGATAAAATAGTCACAGAAATAATTTATGATGAGAAATGATATAATCAGATTTTCCCTTCAGAAAAATCACTGATTATAGCACAGAGAATGCAATGGAGAAGACTAAGACTAGAAGAGTCCAGATAGGAAACTTGCTTAATCTCACTGAGAGATGCCCATAGCCTGAACTCCGATAATGGTAGTGGAGATAAAGAAAACTAGACAGATTTCAGATCTTTCTCCAGTTATAAGCTCTTTTCAGTGTCTCACACCCACATTTCTAACTGCCTACTAGGCATCTTCACCTACAAGTCTCAAAGATACCTAAAATTCAATATAGCCAAAACTTAAGTTTATTATTTATGCCATCTTTATCTGCCACCACCTGCCAAAAGTTTATTCCTTCTCTAGCTCCGTTAATGGCACAATAATCTATTAGTTTCCTAAGCTAGAAACCCTACAGCCAACTTGACTCCCTGACCTCTCTACATTCTTTAATTTCTATACCAGTGTGGACTGTCCTATGGATTCTACCTCCAAAATTCATCACACATCCATCCCTTGCTCTCCATTCTAATTGTGAGTAATCTAGTTCAGGATTTTATTTGCAGATTAGACTGCTGTGAGAATCTCCTAGCAAAACCTTCTTTGGTTCTAACCTCACTCAATTTTAGAATCATGTTTCTAAAATTCAGATACGATAGGTCACTCTCCTTATGTATTCTTTGATAGTGGTATATATCAAGTTTATCACGTTCAAAAACTCCACAACCTGGGCCCAATCTACCCCTCAAAAACTTATGCACCAGTAACGAACAATTCAAAACATAATAGTTCAGATCTGCAGTAAAACAAATCTGCCATTTCCAGTAAAAAAATTTTTACTGTAGAATATCTAATTCTAATTATTTCTAATTACTAATTTTTACTAAAGAATATCTGCACTGTGTCATAGTTAGATGTCCTTTTATTTTTCCCTCAGATGCCCTCAACTGCAAAGAGAGAGTTGCTAGAGGACCTAAAGGGCTAATCTAATATACCCAATGAGAGTTATTTTCCCACCTGGCAGGAGTTGAGAACACTAGCCAGAATAATACAAACCACAGGTTTAAAACATTACTGACATTTGGGTGGCTATTCTTTGTTCTTTGTTGGGGGAGAGGGGTGTGCAGGATAACATAGGATGTATCCTATGCATTTATAAATTTAGCAACATTCCTGGCTATATGCCAATGGCACCACACCTTCAGTTGTGACAATGAAAAACATTTCCAGACACTGCCAAATGTCCCTTGGAGGGTAAATTTACCCTCTTTTGAGAACCATTAGTTTAGATGTTAGGGCCCCAGGTCTTTGAAAAAGAAGGCCTCCAACCAGGCTTGTTAATCTTAATTTGTTTTTGAGAAAGAGCAAGAGAGAGCACATGTGAGCAAGACAGCAGAGGAAGGAGGCAGAGGGAGAGAATCCCCAACTGAGGGGAAGTGAGGCTTGACTCCACCATCCTGGGATCAAGACCCAAGTGGAAATCAAGAGTCAGATGCTCAACCGACTGAACCACCTAGGCACCCCAATCTTAATTTATTTTTAATTAATTTTGTTTTTAAAGTAGAATTTTTTTAAAATAAGATGGTAAAAGTACAAGAAGATACCTTATAGCATATGCCATCCTCCTTTAGGTTAAAGCATTTTTAGAGGATTTTGTAAGAGGGATTTCATCTCTGCAGATGCATTAGTCTCCTGACAACCCTCCATTCCAAAAAGAGTAAATGCTAGTAAAATGTCAAATACATGCATACATAAAAGAACGTAAACAATTCTAACTAGCAAATCCCCATTTCTTGCTTTACATGGCCACACTGTGGTTCTTTAGCCACAATCTTAGAGATTCAAGCTTCCACTCTTCAGATTTCCTCATATGGTTCCTGCCATCTATTTGTGAAAAAAGTAGGAAGCAAGCTGATGACATTTAAGTTTTTTTCCTAACCCTGATATCCTAATCTTCAATGGCAAAAATACTCCTTTAACCTCTACGTGACTCCCAGCTGACCAGATCACCTCTTGAGATCACTAAAAACCATTTATGCTTTTTTCTTTCTCCATACTTCATGCTGAATACAACCAAATAGTTGTTTAGAACATCAGTTATTAACACCAGTGATCAGCTGCTTATTCTCGGACTCAAAATATTTTAAACATGTAAGTTGATTTTCAGAGAAAAACTTCAAAAACGTACTTATATGAATGAATCACAATAGGCAAATATTGAGATGGAAAGATTAGTGGTTGCCTAGGTCTGGGGATGGGGTAGGAGGAATGGGGAGTACTGTTAATGACCAGGTTTCTTTCTGGGGTGATGAAAATGTTCTAAAATTTATTATGATGATGGTTTCACAACTCTGTAAATATACTATAAATCATTTAATTTCATCCTTTAAATAAGTGTTACTCAAAGATGTAAAAAGCTAGAAGCAGGAAAAAGGAATTTTAATCAACTTTTATGGATAGAAAAAGGAACGTGATTAAGAACAAATTCTGCGAAGTTTGCCATTTCATGAGTTACATTTGATTTTAATTCTGACATAAAAACTTAATACCTATCCAGAAATAAATTTTAACTTTTCCAGAAAAACATGAAAATTTAATCTTTTTCTAGTAAACTTTGGATAATTTAAAAACAATGAAAACATTTCAGAAAGCCAAATGCTAAGTAACAAAAACAAAATATATAAATATCATCAACAAAATGTGAAGTCTTTACAGTTCTGTGATACGTTCTTTACAAAGAAAATCAATACATTTTTCACTTCTTTTAAAAATGATCCTCCAACTGTAAGGTCTGTCCTCATAGTGTAGTAATTCTTAAATTACCAGATTATAATTTTAAAATAGCCAAATCACAATAAAACTGCAAACATTTAATTTCCCAAACCACAACTATCAACCACCCAAAATTTGCACATATTGATCATTCTTACCAAAACCTATCATGAGCAATGATGACCACTATGAACCATCAAGTAATACTCATTTCTAGGAAATCAGACTCTGACTGCAATACAAATATAGTCAAATCCCAATCATTCCATCTGTTCCATCAAAACTGCTTAGAAATCATCAAGGCTCTCAAAGTACTTTTCCAATTAGAACTATCAGATTTATAAAAGTCAACTCGAATGTCCATCAAAATCTGCAGTTTAAGTTAACCACAATAACGCATTCCTCAGCATACTATATCATGATATCATCTGCCTTGTAATCATTTACTATTGATCGCCCTGGGGTTTGACAAATCAGAAATAGAGCCAATTAAAAACAAAAAAACAAATAGTGCAAACAATTTAATTATTCGAAAGTAAGGAGGGCCTCACTCAATAAAGGACAAAAAATAAAGCTGGTTAAAGGCGAGTTAACACAAAACAAAACTTGCAACCCCAGGTCAGTCAAAATTCTAAAAATATCGTCCTGAACTCACAACACATGGACAGACCAAGTAGTTAATTATAATGTACAGCCAAAAGTTCCCTCGTCAACTATGGGAGGGCAGGGGAGGCCTGCTTTTGTATCAATGCACAGATGTTAAGAAGCATAACTGAAGAAAATTAATTACTGAACAAACTACTGCGAGCTAAATCGCCAAACTGCAAAACACCGAGTTAATGGGGGAAGGGGGATAGCCTTCCCCAGGAAGCCTTCCCCAGGAAGCAAAACAATTTTTTAATATTTAAATTATTCCAGTAGGCTCAAAAGGAGGCTGAAAGGCCCTACTGGGAAAAGAAAGGGAAAGTTTCGGGGCAGCATCTAAGGAGGGTGATGGAAGTTCCAAAGCCCGGATCCCAGAGAGGGGCGAGAGGGGGGACAGCGGCGTTTGCGGCCGCCGACTGAAGTGGGGAGAGCAGCTACCGCCCCGATCCCAGAGCGGGAGCGAAAAGGAAGAGGAGGTGGTGGCGGAGAAGAGAATGGAAGCTTCAGCGCCCGTCAGTTGTGACCGAAACTCCGTCCGCTTCGGGCCGGGGAGGTGACACAGGGGGTGGGGTCTCAGGCCCTCTCTCCACAGGAGGTCGGGGTGAGGGTGGGCCGCGAAGCGCCGGGGGGGTCAAGTGGGGCCGGCCCGACACCTACCTGCGGGTCCCGGGCAGCCGCCCCAGAGCGAGGCCTAGTGCATCGCCGCCGCCTCCAGCCCTCCACGTCGCGCCGAGGCTGCTCCGCGGCCGCCGCCGCCCGGAGCCCCGCCGGGCCGGAGCCCGGCCTCCCGCCCCCGCCCCGCGCCGGCAGGCCCGTCGGCCGGGGGAGCACAGGGCCGCCCTCCCGAGCCCAGCTCCGCTCGCGGGTGAGAGGCGGCAGCGGCGGCTCCCTCACGTCTCTCCCGGGTGTCCTGTCAGCCAGCAGTTTCCCCCGGGTCCGCAGCGCCGCCTCCGCCGCTGCTGCCACCGCCTCTCCCACATCCCCGGCCTCCAGAGGAGCCGCCGCCGCCGCCACCGCCGCCGCGCCGCGACCACTACCCCTAGCGCTTCTGCTCCCTGCTCCACTGCTTCCCCTCACCCCGCCGGCCCGGCTCGGCCGGGCTAGGTCCCGAAGACAGCGCCGGAGGCCGCCGCGAGGCCGCCGCAGCCCCCAGCCCACAATCCACCGCGCGCCTCCGCCGGGGCGGGAGGGCCGCGGCCCGGGCCGGGGGGAGCGCTCGCCGCCTCGGGAGAGGGGCCACGGCGCGGGCGCCGCGGGCGCAGCCGGCGTTCCCCCGGAGCGGGAAACACCCCGCGCGGCTCCTCTGCGCCTCTTCTGATCGTCCTACACGCGAAGACAGAAACCAACGCTGAACTCTACTTTTCTCCACGACCCTTCCCCCACCCGAGTTGTTCTCCGGAGCATCCAGGTGCCGGCTTCCGCCTTCCCTGGGACTGGCCCGCGTTCCCTCAACATGGCCCTCGCCCAACCCCCGGACCAACCGACTCCAAACACCCCTAAACCACCCTGGACCTACTAAAGTAGATACTGCCACAACATTCCACCTCGCCTTTCGCCCCCTCAAAGTGAACGCTGTTCAGAGTTTCCCAAATAAATGTCCTTTAAAGGTTAAAGGTCATCCTCTCCGCCACAACACGCTGGACTCTGAAAACAGCGCATTGTCTCTCCATTGATGCCTCCCCCACCGCGTACTTCTCTAAGTTTTCCCCTAGTTCCTGGCCTTCCTACCAGACATCTATCACGCTATTCTGGCATTTAAACCGGTTATTTCTGCTCTTTGAGATACTGGAAGTGCGTGTGAGTTAATACCTTCTCACTGTGATTCTTAACAATAATGCAATTCAACCTGGTATCTGAGGACTTGCAATTTTAATCAAAAAAAAAAAAATCTGCAAGAAAGGAAATGCTTTAGAATATTTTTAAAAAGAGAAAAAAGGGCTCTCAGTCATTTGTGTTTATGTCTTAGTGTTAGGAGGCTTTCCAGTTTGAAACTATTGCTTGCCTAAAAATATCTACCAAAGTTTCAGGCATTTATAAGACAGTCTGTTTTAACAAATGAAAAGTGAAAATGTAGCTCTTACAGTTGGGGATTGAAAAAAGAAGTCGATGCAAGTTTCATTTCCAAGAAGTCACTTTGAAAACTGCAAAAATAACTTTGTGAAATATTTAACCCACTAAATAGATAAAGTTGGGGGAGACAGGAAAAAAGAGAAGGATGCAACAAAAATAGTTAAGAGGAAATTCTTACCTTATGTTTTTCTAAATTCAGTTCTCTACAATTTTGTAAAGAGAGTAAGAAATCAATCCCCAATGTGAAATAAGTTTAACTAGAAAGTAATAAATCCTTCTAAATCCCCAATCTCCTATAAAACCAGATGAGTTTTTATTATTAAATATTAAGGAAAGCTTCACCAAATTTCATCCAATGCCAGAGAGGAAAATAATTTCAGTTTAAATCTAGAGTCGATTCATAGATTACACTAAGAAATAGATTTAGCAATTTCCCATATTTTGAACCTGTTTCAGGAAGGCAGCAACAGTTCAAAAGCTGCCTTAAACCTGGCAGTTTGGCCTTTTAAAAAATATTTGCAATTATACTCCACTTTGTTCCAAAAAAGATTCCAAACTGCTCATGATGGCGCTTGGATTAAATAATAATCGTGAGTTGTCTCCCAGACACTGGAACAAGACAAACTGGTTTGCTTTCCTCATTATCCATCTGTAGATAACATGCCATAGGAAGAAAATACACATTGAGTATTGTCCTTAAGTTCTTTTAGGGATCTAACAAGACTTTTACCTTGCCACAGAACAATTCATAATCATGAATCTAAACAGAAAAGTAAATGCTGATGATAAACTTTGCCAAAAACAAAAGAAAACAAAAAGAAAATAACCTGTTAACTGGACCAGTAATTTAAAGTTAGATAAATTTCAAATTAATATATTCACTTGTCTCTTGAATCAATTCATAATAAATGATTTCACTGAATCAATTCATTATAAATGATTAATTTCATTGAATCAATTATTAGAAAAGCCAAATCACATAAATGTGTATAGGGGCGCCTGGGTGGCTCAGTCGGTTAAGCATCCGACTTCAGCTCAGGTCATGATCTCAAGGTCTCTGAGTCTGAGCCCCATGTCTGGCTCTGTGCTGACAGCTCCAAGCCTGGAGCCTGCTTTGGAGTCTATGTCTCCCTCTCTCTCTGCCCCTCCCTGCACATGCTCTCTCTCTCTCTCTCTCTCAAGAATAAATAAATGCTAAAAAAATAAAAAAAATAATAAATGTGTATAGACACATTATTAGTGTTCATTTCCAGAAAACACAGATGACAGAAAATTAAGAAAAACTGATAGAAATCATGATTGCCCTCAAAAGATGAAGAAAGATTTAGCTGCTGTATTACTAGCACTATATTTAGCACAGTATTTATTAAACCCATTAAGAATTATGGAGGCTCCTGGGTAGCTCAGTCAGTTGAGCAGCAGACTCTTGATTTCGGTTCAGGTCATGATCCCAGGGTTGTGGGATCGAGCCCCGTGTTTGGCTCTACACTGAGTGTGAAGTCTGCTTAAGATTCTCTCTCTCTCCCTTTGCCTCTTTCCCTCTGCCCCCTCCCCCACTTGCAAGATTTTTCTCTTTCTCTTTCTAAAATAAAATTTTAAATTTTAAAAAATTTTCTTAAAAAGGTTTATGAATAGTTATGTTCATTAGGGTCATATATTCTCATTAAAGGGAGAGTGAGAAAATTTTCTATTGCTGTAACACCCATAAAAGGCTTACGTTTACGTTAACTATATGTTCAGTGCATATTTGTGTGTGTAGCAGTAGTGAGGTTAACATGTCTATTCAATCACTGAACACCATTTTTAATGACATGTTTGACAGAAACTATACATTCACATGCCAATATAAATACAGAAGAGAAAGAGGGCGTTGGTAGAAAAATCATTTTGCATTTTAGTTAGATATGAGCACTAGCCTCTCTTTATTCCCCACAATGGCAAACCTTAAATCTATCAAATAGAAACCCATTCAAGTCCTCTAACCTACTCTATAGTTTAATATGTATAATTACATCATATGTTTAGTATATTTTATCCTTGGTAAGCAAAATCCACATGCACTCATGAACTGAAAGTATTATGCTGATAGTAGTTTGTTTCATTATGGTTTAGGTTTTTGATCGAATGCCCTGAATTATTTTCTCTATCATATTTAAATTATTTAAAAATGTTATAATGTTTAGGGGCACCTGGGTGGCTCAGTTGATTGAGCAACCGACTTCAGCTCAGGTCATGATCTCACAGTTCGTGGGTTTGAGTCCAACATGATCTCACAGTTCGTGCGTGAGTTTGAGCCCTGTGTTGGGTTCTGTGCTGACAGCTCAGAGACTGGAGCCTGCTTCAAATTCCCTCTCTGCCCCTTCCTCACTTATGTGCTCTCTCTCTCTCTCTCTCCCAAAATAAATAAACATTTTTTAAATGTTAGATGTTTAAAAATCACAATTTATAACAATATTACTGGAATCTTAAACTAGGTTTTACTATGTCTTCATATCTAGTAGGACTATCTTAATGTAGGAAACTTCCCAATTTACTTTGAGTATGGTGTAAGACATTAAAACTATGCGTGGATATAAGCACCACTAGAAATTTTATATTTCATGTGATAAGAATACATTCAATAATTGTTGGGAGTAATATACAAGTTTTTGACATACCATCATTTGTATCTCCTAAATCAGTTGCATAATTACATTGGAAACAATTAACTTTGTTATATTTTCCTGTTACATTTTTCTTTGACTCTCATACTCCAAATTTCCATTTTGATTATCATAATAATAGCAACTACCATTTACTAAGAATTTACTGTGCTGCAAGCACAGGGAAAACCAAGGTAGTGTGGTGTATTAGTTTTCTATTACTGTGTAAAAATTAGCAAAATTTAGCAGTTTAAAATAACATATTTTTTATGTTACATTTTCTGTGAGTCAGTAGTTTGAGTACAGCTTAGCTTGGTCTTCTGCTTCATAAGTCTTCAATTAAAGCATGAGTCAGGCTATGTTCTCATCTGGAAGCTTGACTGGGGAACAATCTGCTTTCAAGGTCATTCAGATTGTTAGCAGAATTCCTTTTCTTGCAGTTGTAGGACTGAGAGCCCTAGTTTCTTGCTGGCTGGAGGCTGCCTTCAGCTCCACCTGCAGTTCATTGTCATGTATATTTTCACAATATGGCTGCTTACTTCATCAAAGCAGTGAAGAGTGTCTCTATACTCTCTAAAATGAGTTTGCTAGCAAGAAAGTGATATTCTATCATCTTTGCCACATTCTGTTGTTTAGAAGCAAGTCACAAGGCTTACCCACACTCAGGGAGAGGGCATTACACAAAGATGTAAGTACCAGGAGGTAGAAATCATGATGGTTACCCTAGAATCTATCTTCCACCTGTAGTAATTATTTCCATAGGCTTTGGAATTCAGCTAACTCTGGGTTTTAAACTCGGCTTTGACACTTCAGCTATGATTTTGATCTCAGTTTCTAGTCCTTTATTTCTTCATCTGCCAAATAGGAGTAATAACCTCTTCGGGGCGCCTGGGTGGCGCAGTCGGTTAAGCGTCCGACTTCAGCCAGGTCACGATCTCGTGGTCCGTGAGTTCGAGCCCCGCGTCGGGCTCTGGGCTCATGGCTCAGAGCCTGGAGCCTGTTTCCGATTCTGTGTCTCCCTCTCTCTCTGACCCTCCCCCGTTCATGCTCTGTCTCTCTCTGTCCCAAAAATAAATAAACGTTAAAAAAAAAAAATTAAAAAAAAAAAAGGAGTAATAACCTCTTCACCTTTTTTCTCCCATGTAAAATGAGGGTAATAGAGTTGTTGTAAGGATTAAATAAGCATTTTAATGCAATAACTGATAACATGAAATGCTCAATAAGCACTGTTACTTTTCTTCCTTTTCCCTCCTCTCTTTTTTATTTTGTGTCCCATTGGCATTTCTACTTTCAACGACTACTTTTTTGGCTTGTGTCCAGCATGTGTGTGTGTGTGTGTGTGTGTGTGTGTGTGTGCGCGCCTAGGTCTAGGGCCATGTAAAACCAACTCTAGTATCAATGCCTTTTAAAATAGGACTATATTGGGGCGCCTGGGTGGCGCAGTTGGTTAAGCGTCCGACTTCAGCCAGGTCACGATCTCGCGGTCCGTGAGTTCGAGCCCCGCCTCGGGCTCTGGGCTGATGGCTCAGAGCCTGGAGCCTGCTTCCGATTCTGTGTCTCCCTCTCTCTCTGCCCCTCCCCCGTTCATGCTCTGTCTCTCTCTGTCCCAAAAATAAATAAACGTTGAAAAAAAAAAAATTTAAAATAGGACTATATTACAAATGCTATCTCCAACTTGAACTGGACAAAGTTTTTAAATGATAAATCCATAACATTACAAAGATAATTATTAGACATAGAGAACTTTGTTGGGATTGGCTTTTCTCTCCTTCTGTATGTTTAATATGCATATGGTACAAAAGGACATATTGTAGCATAATAGTATTCATAGGTTCTGGGTTTGCCTCCTAGCTCTGCCACTTCCAGATGAGTAACCTCAGGCATGTTAAGTTCTCTAAAGCTCAGTTCCTTAAGGGGATAATGATAGTACCCACATTATAGATGTGTTGTGAGGATTACATTTAAGTGTACTTGAATAGTATAGCTTAGTGTGTAGCTCATAATCAATATTAAAAATGTTAACTATCATACTCATCATTATAATTTTCACTATCTCATTATTTTTAGGAAAACCACAGAACAGGAAACATGGCCAGACATGGCTTTGAATGAGGTGGAGGAGGTGAGGCACAAGAAACCACAAGATCTAAAAAATCCTCATAAGCCAAAGGGCCACAAATAAGATTAGTGGTGAGAAGGTAAGAAAATGTGCAAGTCAGAAATTGGACAAATAGGAACTAGGGGCCAAGGTAAGATTGTGAATTTTCAATCGAACTATGAGCAATGCAACAGCAAGAGACATCAGCAAGAGAAGAGCACATGAAACAGGTAATTCCTATCTTACACATGAAGCCTTTTATATACTTCCTCCTGCAACAGGAGTCAACTACACAGCATATCTAGTCCAGCATTTTGAATAGGAAACACATGAGCCATGTTACTATCAGAAAATAGTGAACGTTGTTGAATAGATTAGAGGAGTATAGCAATCAGAAATGGGCATATCCTGACAAATGTAAAATTATTTTCAAATTGGGCCGTTTCCCTAGAGGCGAATTATATGTGTGTGTGTGTGTGTGTGTGTACAGCTATAGTCATAGTTACGGTTATATGTAGTTACATATAGTTATATGTAGTTATATGTATATATATATATATATATATATATATACACACACACACACACACATAGACATACACACATATACACATACCATTTTATTAATCCCATGGTCATATTTTTTCTTATGTTGCTGTATCCAGTATTGGTTCCTCCATTGTTTTATTTGGTTCTTTTAACTATAGAGGCCTTGTCTAACAAACTAAGTTACAATATTTCCAGAGCAGGATTTTCTGTTGTTGCTGCAATTGTACCTTAAAAAATATTCCTGCAGAATCTGGGATGATATACTATGTAGTAGGCTTTCAACAAATGCTTGCTGAATTAAAAAAGAAATGTGAATTACTTCCCCTTAGTAAATGGTATTTGGCATAATGAATATGAATAATTCATGAAATTAATGGATGACCTTGAAATCATACTTGAGTCTTTCATATCCCATATCTACTATGTCAGCAAATCTTATTAGTTCTACCTTCAAAATACATCTTGACTGAACATTTTTTTTTCCACTCACATTGCATCCACCCTGGTCCAAGCCATCTTGCCTACAGGGCCCCTAACTACACTGTACACCGCTCGTTATAGGAAGCACCATTCAGAGACCGCAGTGTGAATGATGTTTCTTGGAGTTCTGTAGTGTTTAATGCAATGATCCCACCTGCCTGGGTCATGCCCAAGGTCTCCTAGCCTTTGTCCCCTACCAATCTATTCTCAACATAATAGTGAGCTTGATCCTCCTAAAACATAAGTCAGATCATATCATTCTTCTGCTTGAAACTCTCCAGTGGTTCTGTCTCATTCATAGTAAAAGATAAAGTCCTTACAAGGTCATAGATGATGTCATCCCAGTCTTTCCTCTCTGACTTTATCTCCTCCTGCTCTCCCCATATCTTATTCTCCTCTAGTGGTATTAGGCTCCTTCTGGGACATGGCAAGCATGCTCCTGGCTCACAGCATTTGCACTTGCTCTTTCCTCTGCCTGAAATGCTTTTCTCCCCCAAATGTCCAAATACCTAACTCTCTCATGTCCTTCAGGCCTTTATTCAGATTTTATCTTCTCAAGAAGACATTCCATGACACCCATATTTCTCATTGCAACACCCTGCCCAATATACTTTTCTGCCTTATTCTTCACCTTAGTCTTTATTATCATCTAACACCCCCCCCACACACACACATTTTATTTATTTATTGTCTATCTTTCCCCCACAGGCATGTAAGCTCCATGAGGGCAGAGAGTTTTGTCTGTTTTTTGTTTTTGTTTTTTTTTTTACCACATTACCCCCCAACACCTGGTACAGTGCCTGGTGCAAGTTGAGAATTCAATAAACACTTGTTGACATAATGAATAAAAGATGAAGACAGACTAGTACTTATACACATAAACCACTTTTTCTATACATAAGCAGAATCAGTAACCAATTAGTCTAATGTCTTAAAAACAATTTGCCACCAATATGTTATAGGACTCAAGATTTTTGTAAGCCACATTAATTTGTTAGATTTATAAAGATGATGGTCTTAGCTTATTTTATAATTGGAGTACTTTAAGTAATAACTATATTAAATTATTTTTAAAATATGCAATTATATAATGAAGTAGAACTATAAGGACAGATGGTTAAACATCTATTAGGGAAAAAACCATTTATTTAAAATTTCTCTAGGAAAAGGAGAAATTCTACCTAAAAACTTTCTGGTAATATTACAGGCCATTTTAAAGCTATACATTTCCAGGGGCACCTGGGTAGCTCAGGAGGTTAAGCTAACTTGAGCTAAGGTCTTGATCTCACGGTCTGTGAGTTGGAGCCCCACATCTGGCTGTCTACTGTCATCATGGAGCCTGCTTTGGATCCTCTGTCTTTCTCTCTCTCCGCCCCTTCCCTGCTCACACTCGCCCTCTTTCTCAAAAATAAGTAAACATTAAAAAAAAAAAAGCCATACATTTCTAGAGAAACAGAAGCCATACTTGGCCTCTCAAAGGTTTCCTCAAGAACCACTTTCTCCATTAAGTGGGTTTGTGTCTCAACACCAGCCATCACAGAAGGAACCCCTTAAGCAATAGGAATATACATTATTACACCACTATGTAATATTTTTAAATAGAAAGGAAAAAAACAGTAAGGAGATATTTTACAAGCAAAATAAACAGAGGGAAAAAAAACGAGTATTATGAAACCAGGACAATTTCACAATATAATCCAAAGTAAAAGATTAACATAACAATGGATTGCAATTATATAATGGAGTTTCTTCAATACCAAAATATATTAGAACAGCCATTGCATTCCCATGCCACTGTCTGGTCATTCTGGTTTCCATTCTATCAGGAAATAAAATATATATGTTTTCTCACCTATTCTCTTCTATGAATTCCTGAATGTTAATAAAAAGTTCTCAATCAGAATCTGATTTCAATCTGGAAAACTTATTTCCAAAAATCTAACTCTAGGTTTAGAAAAGTAATTTTCCCTTCCATGCTTTTAAGTTTCTATATGAAACAAAAACAAACTTTGGGTGCCTGGGTGGCTCAGTCAGTTAAACCTCTGACTTCAGCTTAGGTCATGATCACATGGTTCCTGAGTTTGAGCCCTGCATCGGGCTCTGCGCCCTGACAGTGAGGAGCCTGCTTGGGATTTTCTCTCTCTGCTCCTCCTCCACTCACAGGCTCATGCACACATGCACCCACTCTGTCTCTCTCAAAATAAATAAAACTTAAAAAAAAATACACTCAAAGAAAGAAAACATAGTTGAAATAAAGGATTTTTGGAATTGAAGAGGCCTCTCACTTGACGAGGAAATGAGGATCCAAAGGGCTGAAAGAAATCATGGTTTAGTAGTAGCAAAATAGAATTCAAATAGTAGCAAATTCAAATCAGAAGCCAGGTTTAGAGACTTCTAGTCTCATGCTCTTTGTCCCACACTGTTTCATGGGAATGGCACAGCAACAAAGTACCATAAAAGTGAAAATTTACATTAAGTGAAATTACTTATTATTTGAATCCAAAACATATCAGATTCTCTTTCTCCTCCAAAGAAAAGTTAAGGCTTTTTCTAATGTATGGAATATGAAGGTTCTTATTACTTGTAAGGAAAAAAAAAGCATCTTGTATAAAAGGTTTTGCCTGGTGATAAGTATTTAATAACTTAGGAAATAATCAATGTAGATTAATTTATTATTTTAAGTATTCATTATTAGTTCCCAACCCCAAGAGACAGTTCCCATATTTGCTTGCAAGAATGCAGTATTTTAGACAATGTATAGCTTATTTTTGTATATTCCTCCCTTATAAATATGCAAAAGCCTATTTCCATTCTTCTAAGTTTATATTAACTTTACTTTCCAGTTCAGTCTACACAGCAAAAGAAATGGTAAAGTGAGCATAAAGGACACATTTGCAAAACATAAGTATTTTTGTGTCTATTACAAATTGAAAGTCAGACTACTGATAGGTTTTTTTCCATAGAGCCCTACAACAAGTGTATATCAAACCAGTGAGCAAACGAAAAGCTTGTATAAATGTCTTTGTCTTTATGATTAAACTTGCTCACTGATGCATGCCATTGAGTGCTGGTTTGATTCCAGGTGGTCAGCATATCTCTCTGGTTAATGGCATCCAGAGGGAAATGGCTCTCCTCTCTGGTTGATTCCTTACTGCCTGCCTGTGCTGCCTGTGTTTTGCCCTAGTAAGTTAGAGGCTACCTCAGTTACTCACTACTTGCCCCCAGAATGAGGTTAATTTTTGTCAAAATCATAATTACTTTTAATGGTAGGCCCAATATTCTGATTCTGATTCTCAGTTTCTTATTATGGGGGCACCTGGGTGGCTCAGTTGATTAAACGTCCAACTCTTGATTTAGGCTCAAGTCATGATCCTAGTATTGTGGGATCAAGCCCCACACTGAGCATGGAGCCTGCCTGAGATTCTCACTCTCCTTCTGCCCTACCTCCACTCCCTCTCTCTCTCCCTCTCTCTCTCTAAAATAAAATTTTAAAAACTAAATTTTTTATTATAATGAAGAGGTATGAAAAACGTTTCTATACCAATACTACCTAAACTCCTGCACTCATCCTCATTCTCAAGTAGACAACCGTTCACACTCAGTGAATTTTTATCAAGGACGTTTCTGGGTCCTAGATGCTAGCCTTAAGTAAGACTGATTCAGTTCATGTTCTCATAGCACTGACAATTTGGGTTGGGGTGGAGAGGGAGTACAGAAGAGAGACATTAAGCAAATAATTACAGGAATTGTTCAACAAGAGTTGGAATACGTGTCATGGAAAGGTAAATGAAGCTTATGAGAGCTTGTAAAGGTGAATGTAATTTAATATTAGGTGAACAGAGAATCCTTGCCCAAGGAAAAAGGATTTAAACTGAAAAATGAATAGGAGTTGGCCAGCGAAAGGGAATAGTGGTCATGAAGAGTCCCACGTGGTGGAAATGGCCAGAAGAAAGTAGGCATGAAGGAGCTAGGCAACAGAGAAAAGGCCAATATGGCTGGTATGCAATGAGACAAAAGTAGAACAAAGTCAGATCATAGAGGGAGTTATTGGTCATTTTGGAGTTTGAATTTTATTGCAAGCTATGATAGGGCTTTGAGCAAGGAGATGACACAAGTATAGCTTTAAAAGATCAGTTTGATCACTGGGTGGAGAATGAGTTTCTGGAGGTAACCAAGAGAAGGTGGCATGAGCAGTTGGGATGTATCTCTAATGGACCAAATATTTGTATACCTCTGCCCCCAATTCGTAGGCTGAAACCTTAATCCCAAGTGTGATGGTATTTGGAGGTGGAACCTTTAGGCAGTAATTAGGTTTGGATGGGATCATGAGGGTGAAACCCCCATGATGAGATTAGTGTTCTTATAAGAAGAGGAAGAAAGAGGTCACTCTCTCTCTACCATGTGAGGACACAGCAAGAAGGCAGCTGTCTGTAAGCCAGGAAGAAGGCTCTTATTAGGAACTGAATCTGCTGACAGCTTGATCTTGCACTTCTCAGATTCCCTCACTGCAAGATAAATGTCTGTTTTTTGAGCTACCCAGTCTATGGATTGTGCTATAGCAGCCCGAGCTAAGACAGTGTCCAAGAGGTCGAGGTGTTTGGTGAAGGTAGTAGTGCTGAAGACAAAGAACAGTAGACAGATTTGAGCAGTATCCCAGGAAACAGAATTGAAAGCACTTGGTGATTGGTTGGACAAAGGGGCTAAGAAATAGGTGGATATTAGGGATGATTTTTGGTTCCTAACATTAGCAACAGGGAGGGTGGTGGAACCATTTAATGAGTTAGGAAACCTTGGAAGATAAAAAGATTTGGCACCATAAGCTCAGTAATTGACATGTCCAACTTGGGATGTCTATGTAATAGCTACCTGGAAATATCAAGGAGACATATAGATGAGTCTGGAACCTCAGAAGGGAGGCCCAAGGATATAAATTCAGAAGCAGTCAACATGTAGTTAATAACTGAAAGGATGGATGTATATGAGATTCCCGAAAGTATAAAGACAGAAAAAGAAAAGAGAAAGGAAAGGAAGGGAAGAGAATGGAAAGAAAAGGGGCCTGCAACTGGCCACAAATCCGTACAATAAGCATATACCAGCATATATCAAATCAGTGAGGAAACAAAATGTTTCTGTAAATGGCTTTGTCTTTATAATTAAACTAGCTCACTAATGTGTGTCAGTGAGTGCTGGTTTGATTCCAAGTGGTCATCATATTTCTCTGGTTAATAGATTAGATTCTGAGAGAAGGAAAAGTAACCAAGGGAAACTAGAAGAAGGAGCCAGAGAAATAAGAAGAAAGCCAGGAGACTATAAGGTCACAGAAAAGAAAAGAAGTATTTTTTTTTTAAGCTAGGAATGGTCAACTATGGCAAACAAGATGTGTGCTGTCCATTAGATTTAGCAGCATGAAAGTCACTACTAATCCTAGCAAGATAAATTTGGTAGATGGTGGAATTGGAAGCAGATTGTGATGAGTTGAGGACTGTTATATGGAGAAAAATAAAAGATGAATAAACCGTTGCTAGAAGCTTAGTTGTTAAAAAAAAAAAAGGTGGGGGTAGATGAAGTGGTAGGTAGAAGTGGATGTGAGAGAGGATTTTCTTTTAATTTTTATTTTGTTTGAGAGAGAGGAGAGAGAGACTCTCAAGCAGGTTCCATGCTCAGCATGGAGCCCAATGTTGGGGCTCGATTCCATGACCTGAGCCAAAATCAAGAGTCAGATGCTCAACTGACTAAGCCACCCAGACACCCCGGGAGGACTTTCTTAATATGGTAGATACATGAACATGTTTGACTTTCCATAAGTGCTCTTCAAAAAAATAATAATAATTAACTTCTCTGAGCATGATCATTGTTTTTCTCCCAAATATTTGTTTGTTCATGTTATTCTATGGATCAAAAGATCTAATATAAAGATCTAAATATAAAGAGAGACAGAGCATGAACGGGGGAGGGGCAGAGAGAGAGGGAGATACAGAATCTGAAACAGGCTCCAGGCTCTGAGCTGTCAGCACAGAGCCGAATGCAGGGCTCAAACTCACAAACCGGGAGATCATGACCTGAGCTGAAGTCAGACACTTAACCGACTGAGCCACACAGGCTCCCTGAGAGATCTGATATAAATTAAAATTTTGGTTGAACTTGACCAAAAAGTCTGGCTTGGGCAACAATAAAAAGAGGAGGGAGTAATTTATTGCCATTTATTGCCATCATGTCATTAAAAAGTCTGTGGTTAAGGATGACTTAGGACATGATGAGATTTAAAGGCTCAAATGATCAAGTAAGAACCAATTCTTCTTCCCCGCCCCCACAACCAGCTTTGCTGTCATCCATTTATTCATTTAAGAATATTTATTGAAAAGCTACCATGCCTCATACTCTATTTTAAGCGGCTGGAAATATAATGATATAAAATATGAGCAAGCCCACTTTCATTACTTCTTTTTAGCATTGTACTGGAGGTTCTAGCCAGTGCAGTAAGTTAAGAAGAAGAAATTTTAACAATATAAAAATTGGGAAGAAATAAAACCGTTATAATGTTTAGATAATATAACTGTGTACTAACATATATTAGTAGAATTAATTAACCAGTAAGGCTGCTGGATACAAAATGTGGTAGGTAGAATTCTAAGGCATCCCCCAAGATTCCTGCCCCCTGATGTACATGCCCTATGTAATCCCCTCCCTTTAAGTGTGGGTGGACTTGTGAATATGATAAGATTTCACTTGCATGATTACGTTATGGTATATGGCAATGGTGAAGGAATTTTGCAGATATAATTAAGATCAGTTGAACCTGAATTCATTAAAAGGGAGATCATCCTAATGGCCCTACATAGTCAGGTAAGTACTTTTAAAAGAGTTTAGAGGTCAAAGATGTCATAAATCAGAGATACTTGATACAAAACAACTGGTCTCCTGCTTTAAAGAAACAAAAATGCCATTTTTCAGAGAGAGAGGGCTACATGACAGGAAATTGCAGTGGCCTCCCAGAGTCAGAGTGGCTGCTAGATGACAGCCAGCATGAAAGAGGAACCTCACAACAATAATCAGGGAGCTTGGAAGAGGACCCTTAGCCTCCAATGAGATCATAGGCCCTGCAGACACCTTGATTTTAGCCTAATGAGATTCTGAGCAGAAGATCTAGCTAACTAGCATTTCGACTACTGCTTCGTGGAAACTGTAAGATAATAAATTTGTTTTCTAAGATATTTTGAAAGTTATGGTACTTTCTTATGCAGCCATAGAAAACCAATATATATAGTCATTATACAAAAATTCCATAGTTTTTCTATATATGAGTAACAAGCAGAAAATTAAAAAAATATATTACCATTTACAATTGCCCCAAAATACCAAATACCGAGGAATAAATCTAATGAAAGTATGCAAGACCAACCCCTGCACAGAAAAATAGAGAAATTTATTGAGAGAAATTAAAGATAAATAAATGGAAATTTGTACATTGCTCATGGATTAGAAGTTTCAGTGTTGTAAAGTATGTCAATCTCTCCAAATCAACTTATAGATTCAATGCAATCCCAGTGAAAATCCCAACAGGTGCATTTGCAGAAAATAGTAAACTGATTCTAAAATGTACATGGAGGGGCTCCTGGGTGGCTCAGTTGGTTAAGCATCTGACTTCGGGTCAGGTTATGATCTCCCAGTTTATGAGTTCCAGCTCCTTATTGGTCTCTGTGCTGATAGCTCAGAGCCTGGAGCCTGCTTTGGATTCTGTGTCTCCCTCTCTCTGCCCCTCCCCAACTCATGCTCTGTCTCTCTGTCTCTCAAAAAATAAATAAACATTAAAAAAATTTAAATATATGTGGAAATGCAAAAGGCCAAAAATAGACAAACACTTTTATAAAGAACACGGTAGGAGCACATACTCTACCAGTTACCAGGTTTTATTATAAGACTCCAGTATAATATGGTATGGTATAGGTGTAGGAACTAAATATAAAAAAATTTTTAACCTCCTACAAATTAAAAAAGAAAAGACACTAAACTCAATAGAAAAATGGCCAGATGAACAGACATTTCACAAAAAAGGATATCCAAATAGCCATAAGAAAATGTATTCAACCTCATTGGTTAGAAAAACACAATATGATATACTACACATTCACATTTAAAAGACTGAAAATACCAAACGATGCCTAGGATATGGAGCAACAGGTACATATAAGGGTAGAAGAGTAAGTTGTTGCAATTACCGTGGAATATAGTTTGGCAATATCTTCTAGAGTGAAACATATGTGCAGTCTGTAACCTAGCAATTCTACTCTTAGAAGTATATCCAATAGAAATGCATGTGTTAAAAAAAAAAAGGTGTGTATATGTATGTTCAGCAAAGACATTTACAATAAAGTTGAGTGACAGAAGCCACTCAAGAATGTATACTATATAATTCCATTTATATAAAATCCAAAAACTCAGATCTATGGTGCTATTGGTCAAGAGGAGAGAGGGGGTAGTGATTGGGAGGAGTAAATACGTGTATTCACTTTACAAGAATTTTTTACTCAAACATTTGTTTTGTGCCTCCCTGCTCCCCATGTGAGTGATGTATCAATGAAAAAGATTTAAAAATAAAGCCAAGCTTCTTGCCCTCATGGACTTTATACTCTACTGTGAGGATCTCTGCTCTCTAATGTTATCTGGCTTCAGTCTCAGGCTTGAGTGGTGAGCAGTGATAGGAAGATGACTGCCGGCAACTCCCAGTCTACAACCTTCAAACAGGTAGAAGCCAAGGCACATTTTTACTAGCTCAGCAAAAGTCCCAGATTGCCTCCCTTTGGCTCTGATTGGGTGATGATACATCCATTCAAACACCGTGACCAGTGTGAGGCTCTAACTGGCTGGACCTGAATCATAGCCAATCCTGAAGCCAGAATGAAATGGAGTCCATTTAACCAGAACACATAAAATAAGAATGAGGAAAGATGTGGTTCCCCAGAAAAAAAAAAAAAAAAAAAAAAAAAACCCCAAAACTGGGGCACCATTTCAGAAGAGGAAATAAATATAGGCTGAAAACCCAGCAAATTTCCACAATGGGTCTCCTAAAAGTGAAAGCCCAGATTTGCTACTTTGTTTTAGGTCAACTTCCCCTTAATCTCTTTAATTTTATCACACATGCTTCAGGCTTGTTTCTTGCACTGCTAATGTGATTCAAATGGACTCTGTTCTTACCTTTTGTTAGCTGAGAAATAGGGTACTCTCCCTTACCACTTTGCTGTGGTAATAAGCCCAAAAAATATCCCTTTAAATCACTGGTTTTGTATTTTTTTGGGTAAATATCCTATGTTTATAGCAATATTATTTATAAAAACCAAATTATGGAAGAAGCCCAAGTATCCACCAACAGATAAATGGATAAAGGAGATGTGGTATGTATATACAATGGGATATTATTCAGCCATAAAAGAGAATGAAATCCTGCCATTTGCAACAACAGGGATGGAACCACAGAGTATAATGCTAAGTGAAATAAGTCAGTCAGAGAAAGACAAATACCAAATTATTTCACTCATAGGTGGAATTTAAGAAACAAACAAAATGAGCAAAGGAAATAAAGAGAAAGAGAGAGACAAACCAAGAAACAGTTTAGCTATAGAGAACAAACTGATGGTTACCAGAGGGGAGGTGGAGGGGGGATGGATAGAATAGGTGATAGGGACTAAGGAGTTCACTTGTGATGAGCACTGGGTAATGTATGGAATCGTTGAATCACCATATTGTATACCTGAAATTAATATAGCACCGTATGTTCATTATACTGGGATTTAAATTAAATTAAATTAAATTAAATTAAATTAAATTAAATAACAAAAAGAAGAAAAGAAATAAGCCCAAAACAACCAACTAAACAAAAAATAACAAAAATCCATTTAGAGTTTTGTTTGTTTTTGATAGAAACTACCATGTAATGTCAAGATTAATAAAAATAATCAGACCTTGCAAAATGACTTGTATTTCAGTTCACCTCTAAGAGGCTACTTTCAGGTGCCTAAGGGACGGCTTCCCCTGTAAGCTTTCTTTACCATCCTCTTCTCTGATCTGAGTTACTTAGTTCCTCTAATTATACTCACTTACACTGTATTGTAATTTTCTGTTTATTTACCTGTCTTTTCCATTGCCTCATGAGTTCCTTGAGGACAGGGTTTTGGCCATTATCTCTCTATCACCAGTACAAAGCTCATTGCCTGGGACATACATGGTGGGGGGTCAATAAATATTTTCTGAATGAATGAGTGTTTCATGTTTCAATTGCATTTAATCCTGATAACAGCCTTGTGAGATAGAGATTATTAACCTGCTGCTTGGAGAGGTAGGGTAAGTGACTTGCTCAAGATCACACAAAGTAAGTGGAATCAGGATTTGGGCTTCAATCTATCTAATGCCAAAGTCTGGGCTCTTGGCCAATGACTTGGTTGAAAAGGTTCATTTATTTGGAATGAGGTTCAAACTGTGACTTGCAAAAGTTTTCCCTAATTTGATCCTACCTGCGTGTCTAAGCCTTTGTGTCATTATTCACCTCATGCATCTTTCCTTACTACCCCTGAACAGACTTGGTTTTCCTTCACCTATTCAAATCTTATCCCTTCTTCAAAAATCAACGCAGATGTCATCTCTTTTATTAAATGTCATATCATTTATTTCCTGAACCATGGACATGGTATTTATGACATACTAGCTCCCATTCAAGCTATTTGTGGACCTCTTCTTTTTTTTTAATATTTTTTTTTAGGTAATCTCTACACCCAATGTGGGGCTTGAACCCACAACCCCAAGATCAAGAGTCACAGCTCTTCTGACTGAGCCAGATAGGCACCCCTATTAGTGGACCTCTTAGTTTCCATAGTAGACTACTACATGACGGTTTGTCTTCTCCGTGGCTTGTGCATGGTAAACTTAAAAGAATTTTGAGGAATTAATGCTGATACTGGTGCCTTTTTGGTATGCCACCCATTTTCCTTACTGTCTAGGGCTTATGACTGTGCAAATCACTATCAAATGTGCCCTCATATCCCATATCCTCCTCATATCCCATAGCCTGTGTTCTCTCTTGACATTCAAGGGGCCTTTACGCATTCAGAACCACCAGCTATTGAGTTGGCAAACTGAAGTATAGAAGAGGCTTTTGATAGCTGTTAATGGCATGGTTTCACAAAGAGTTGAAAGATATAGCTTTGTGAATAATATTTAGTTTAGAAGGACTAGTGACTATGAGAAGAAAAATAAGGGAATTTATTTCAGGTGTTTCTAGAGCTGAGATAATTTGGTCTGCTAACAGTGAAACCTCAAATTAACCAGACCCAATTAACTGGCATTAACTGCCATTTCCAATCACACACACACACAAACACACACACACACAGGGCAGGGGGCGGGGGGGGGGGGGGGAACTTGTCCTTATTTGTCCTTAGTAAAAAAAGACAAATGACAACAATACCAAAACATTGTCAAGGGTGTGTTCAAAACAGCAACTAGCAGCATGCGTCTTCCTCTCAATAACGGCATCATTTCTAGAAATGAAGCAATTCAAAATTCTGAGTCATGCAAAGAAAAAGATAAAAGGGCTTAGCCAGAAAAGTCATTTACCCAGCACATGTCATTTTCCACAAATTATGTATGGTTAAGCAGTGTTATAAGACTATACAGTGAGTTGCCTAGGAGTTGTTA
Source organism: Lynx rufus (assembly GCF_022079265.1). Lineage (NCBI taxonomy): Eukaryota > Metazoa > Chordata > Mammalia > Carnivora > Felidae > Lynx > Lynx rufus. The sequence goes on from NW_025814896.1 coordinate 82,088,248, forward strand.
AGTATAATATTCCTTAAAAAACAACAACTTTACAAACTTGTTTAGGGCAAGAATTGTAACAACTAAACTAACCAGGAATGTCAGGGCATTTTCAAAAAGAGACTAGAATCCTCAAAGTATATCTGGAGCAGAAGATCCTGGTATGCCTTGTTTTCTGTTAAATTGCAAGCTTCTTCACTGATCAGGTTTCAAGTTTCACTGCAGCAACTGACACAATGTGATTACTTAGCCTGCAAAAGTGAAAAGAATATAAAGGGACATGATTGAAGTACTAAAAATTCCAGTTACAGAGGGCATGTGAAAATTGATCTGTTCATCCTTTTAATCTGGTTGAAAGAGACAGGAACAACATAATTTAAAATGAAGTTTAATAATAATGGAAATACCAGAGAAATAAATGATTTCATGCAGCATTTTTAAGGGGTACCATTTGCAATGGCAAAGGCAGGAATGGAGAAAAAGGTTGAAGTAAGATGTATTATTTTAAACTGAGTAATCATACTTATTAACATTTAATGACAAACTCAACAAAACCAAGTTTTCAGTGATTAGAACACAGGAACTTGCAGCTAACACTGAAAATTCCACTGGAAGAATACAAGAATAGCTATTATAATAAATAAGGTTGGCAGCAAATTAGTGTGGTGAGCAAAACAGTCAATATGACAAATCTGTTTAGATGATGATGACAATGATAAGGATGATAGCTGGTGTGTTCACAGCTATTTCTCATATTTGTAAAAAAAAAAAAAATCTCTGGGTTTCTTTTAATTTTGTTTTGTTTTTCTCCATTCTTTGATTTACCTTCCCTGGGCCCTTTCTAACACTCCCCACCCCCAGCTCTATATATACAAACTCCAGAAGTGATCTCTGACCTCACTACTAAGAAAAAACAAACCTCTACTCTTTATCCCTCTTCCACACTTCATGCCACACTAGTCATTTTCTGCTTTGTAATATAGGTATACATTACGTGGTTTGTTTCCCCTACTGGACCTTAAGCATAAGACTTATGATTTGTCTCTGTATTTTCTACATTATCATCTCTTCCTTATTAGTAAGCAACCAACAAATATTTGTAAATAATTATAAACATGTGTTTTTAATTTTTTAATGTTTATTTATTTTTTGAGAGAGAGAGAGACAGAGCATGAGTAGGGGAGGGGCAGAGAGAGAGGGAGACACAGAATCTGAAACAGGCTCCAGGCTCTGAGCTGTCAGCACAGAGCATGATGCCGGGCTTGAACTCACGAACCATAAGATCGTGACCTGAGCTGAAGTAGAACACTTAACTGATCGAGCCACCCAGGTGCCCCATATAAACATATATTTAATGAATGAGATAGTAGGGATGGAGTTGCATTGATGTAACTGTGTCTTATCCAGATTCTCTTTGACCAACATCTTATCTTTTCAAAGGCAAAAGATACAATTCTTACGGCTTCATGGGCTAAGAATTGCTAATATTCAGACAACATACTATAGATATGTTCTAAAATCTTCATATGAATTAATTTTATAAATTTAATTATATTTTATTTTTTAATGTATATATGTTGTTATATATGTATGTATGTATTTAGAGCAGGAGAGAGGCAGAGAGAGAGGAGCAGAGGATCTGAAGCCGACAGCAGCAAGCAGGATGTGGGGCTTAAACTCACAAACCACTAGATCATGACTTGAGACAAAGTTGGATGCTTAATCAACTGAGCCACCTAGGTGCCCCTATACATTTAATTATATTTTAATGCCAGAGGAGTCTTGCTATTTAGTGGAAGCATGTATAGGATCCTTTTGAAATACCTAACTCCTCCTTATTTATTTTGTTTTGGTGTCAACACAAAGGGATAGTTTAGTATATTTAAAATATTTATTTACACACAATAAAAGTCACTCTTTCGATGCATAGCATTATAAATTTTGACAAAAGCAGAGAGTCACATAATCAAGAGACAGAACAGTGCCATCATTCAGAAAATTCCCTCATGCTGTCCCTTTGTTATTCCATCCCCTTGCCCCAAATCCTTGGTAACCACCAATCTGTTCTCTGTTCCTATAGTTTTGTCTTTTCCAGAATGTCATCTAACGGGAATCAGAAAATATAAAGCCTTTTGAGTCTGGCATCTTTCACTTAGCATAATGCATTTGAGATTCATCCATATTGTTGAGGTATCAATAGTTCACTTGTTTTGATTGCTGAGTTTCATTCCACGGTATAGAAGTATTACAGTTGAAGGAGATTTGGGTTGTTTCCAAGTTTGGGCTATTGTGAATAAACCTGTTATAAATACTCACGAACAGATTTTTGTGTGAACATATACTTTTATTTATCTTGGATAAATATCTAGCTAGGAGTGGGATTATGGTGGTCATATGGTAAGTGTGTAACTTCATAAAAACTGCCAAACTGCATTCCAAAGTTGCTGCATTTGCATCCCCATTTATAATGTATAAGAATTGCTCTAGGGGCACCTAGGTGGCTCAGTCAGTTAAGCATCCGGCTTTGGCTCAGGTCATGATCTTATAGTTCATGGGTTAGAGCCCCGTGTCAGACTCTGCGCTGACAGCTCAGAGCCTGAAACCTGCTTCAGATTCTGTATCTCCCTCTCTCTGCCCCTCCCCCACTCGCACTCTGTCTCTTTCTCTCTCAGAAATAAACATTAAAAAAAAAAAAAAAGAACTGCTCTAACTAGCATCCTAACCAGCACTAGGTAATGTAAGCTTTGTTTTTATTTTTATTTATGTTTATTTATTTATTTTGAGAGTGAGAGAGAAAGAGAGCATGAGTGGGGGAGGGGCAGAGAGAGAGAGAGAGAATCCCAAGCAGGCTCCACGCTGTCAGCACAGAGCCCACCGTAGGGCTTGAACTCATGAACCGTGAAATCATGACCTGAGTCAAAATCAAGAGTTGGTTGCTTAACCAACTGAGCCACTCACGAGCATCTATTTATTTTTAAATAAACTCTATACCCAACATGGGGCTCAAACTCACGACCCTGAGATCAAGAGTTGTATACTCTACTGACTGAACCAACCAGATGCCCCTACTATAAGTTTAGTTTTCAAAAGCCATTCTAGTGAGTGCGTAGTGGTATTTCACTGTAGTTTTAATTTGTATTTCCCTAATGACCAAAGATATTGTGTATCTTTGCATGTACTTATTTGCTATCTATATGTCTTCTTTGGTAAAATATCTGTTGAAATGTTTTATCCTTTTAAAAAATTGGCTTGTTTGGGGTGCCTGGTGGCTCAGTTGGTAAAGCATCTGACTTCAGCTCAGGTCACGATCTCACAGTTCGTGGGTTCGGGCCCTGCGTTGGGCTCTGTGCAGACAGCTCAGAGCCTGGAGCCTGCTTCAGATTCTGTGTCTCCTTCTCTCTCTCTGCCCCTCCTTTGTTTGTGCTCTGTCTCTCTCTCTCTTAAAAATAAATAAACATTAAAACTTGGCTTGTTTCTTATGATTTAGTTTAACTTAAATAATCTTAAAAATTACATATTAATTTTGTAGAAAGAAGAAAATGAAAATCACTTATGAACCCACACTAAGAGATAACGATTTTAAATTTTCGGTATATGTATTTCCAGATGATTTATTTAATGTGGGTATACATGTTACACACATGTAACCTGAATTTCCTTGGTTGCACCAACCTAAATATACAAACAAATTCGGTATGTAGTACTAACGTCAATGTTACTCAAGTCCATTTCTATACTTTGCTCACAAAATGTTTAAGACAGGAGAATGGAGAATTCTTTAATGGAGACACTAAATACCCTCAGAAAAAAATATTTTCACATACTGACATTTGGTAATCAGCCAGTAAAAAAGGCTAGTGTACCAAATGATCAGCCAACAGAAGCCCACCATTCGACTTGACTCCTCATCCTGGCAAGGGCTTTCAATTTACTTTCTTAGTTGATTTTTCTCAGACACAAAAAGAACAGAGACCCAAGAATCACCAGAAAATTAAGAAAACTCCACAATGTCAGAGGTAACAAACAAACAAAAAAAGAACTCAGAGGAAACAGACATGATGTGAGACGTAGAAGAAAAAAACCCTTTTTAAAAAAGCATTTGAAAATGAAAAATATAAGGACACCTGGCTGGCTCAGTGGGTAGAGAGTGCACCTCTTGACCTTGGGGTTGTGAGTTCAAGCCCTGTATTGGGCATAGAGATTACCTAAAAAAAGAAAAAAAGAAAGAAAGAAAGAAAAGAAAATTAAAAATATAACCACTGAAATAAAAAAATCCAAAAGAAGTTTAGGAGAACACTGAAGATACCTTCCAGAAAGTCAAACAAGAAGACAAAGAGATGGAAAATAAGAGAAAAGGGGTGCCTGGGTGGCGCAGTCGGTTAAGCGTCTGACTTCAGCCAGGTCATGATCTCGCGGTACGTGAGTTCGAGCCCCGCGTCGGGCTCTGGGCTGATGGTGGCCCAGAGCCTGGAGCCTGCTTCCGATTCTGTGTCTCCCTCTCTCTTTGCCCCTCCCCCGTTCATGCTCTGTCTCTCTCTGTCCCAAAAATAAATAAACGTTGAAAAAAAAAATTTTAAAAAAAAAAAGAAAATAAGAGAAAAATGTAAGAAACTTAACAAACATCAAGCAGAAATTCCATTTTTCATCCAGAGTTCCAGAGAGTATAGAACAAAAATGAAGGAGGAAAAAATTACAGACAAAATCCAAGAAAACTGATCTGATCTGAAGAAGATGAATCTCTAGGTTGAAATATCCAGCCCAATGAATGAAAAAGGCCTATTACATGGACATGATGATGAAATATCAGAGCACTGAGATTAAGGATCATTAAAGCTTCCAAAGGGGGGAAAATGATCGCATCAAAATGAAGGGGAAACAAACCATTAAAAAAAAGAAGAAGAAACAATAACTTTAAGCTTCTCAACAGCATCATTCCATTCTAGAAACATGATGGAATACTATCTTCAACATTCTGAAGTGAAATTGTGTTTTGCTAAGAATTTTATATCCAACCGCTAATACAGAGTGAAGGAGGAATAAAGACCTTTAAGAGATATAAGAGTCAGCTGAGAAAGAAGACAGAGTGCAGAAAATGGGAGAGCTGAGCTAGAGGATGAGAGATGAAGTCCTGGAGCCTCAAAGCCAAGGGCACAGCCAGTGCTGATTAGATAGATCAAGGGGAGAGAGGGACAGATGGTGAGCATCATCACACTTGTGGTGAGCATAGCATAGACTTGTCAAATCACTCTGCTGTAACCTGATGTAACATTGTGCGTTAGCTATACTTTAATAAAATAAAAAAAAAAAAGAGGACAGGGATTTTTTTTTGAGAAAAAAAAAAAAAGAACCAATAAATGGTTTCCTGGTTTTGTGTTTGTAGGTTTGAAAAAATATATTGCTAGCCATTTGACACTTGGAAGTCTTTATATTCATAATTATGTAAATATTGACTACTGAATTAATCACATTTTTACCTTAAGATGATTTTGCCAAAAAGTTTTGCTATGTGACATTTAAAGATTATGATAAAACCATAGTGGGAGGAGGTGGGAAAGAGCTAAATCCTCAACTATCATAACAGGATGTTTTCAGTTGATAAATCAAAAAATAGCTGAACAGTAAAGACCTAAATGAGAGATCTGAAACCATAAAAATCCTAGGAAAAAACAGCAGTAATTTCTCTGACATTAGCCATAGCAACATTTTACTAGACATGTCTCCTAAGGCAAGGGAAACAAAAGCAAAAATAAACTATTGGGACTACATCAAAATAAAAAGCTTTTGCACAACAAAGGAAACCATCAACAAAACAAAAGGTAAACTTCTGAATGGGAGAAGATATTTGCAAGTGACATATCCAATAAGGGGTTAATATCCAAAATATATAAAGAACTTATACAACTCAACACCAAAACAACAACAACAACAACAACAACAATAAGAAATACAATTAAAAAGTGGGCAGAGGACTTGAACAGAAATTTTTCCAAAGAAGACATACAGATGGCCAACAGACACATGAAAAGATGTTCAACATCACTAGTCATTAGGGAAACACAAATCAAAACCACAATGAGATATCACCTCACACCTATCAGAATGACTAAAATAAAAAACACAAGAAAAAACAAGTGTTGGTGAGGATATAGAGAGGATATAGAGAATATAGAGATATAGATATATATCTATATATAGAGATATAGATATGTATCTATATCTATAGATACAGATATAGAGAGGATATAGAGATATAGAATATAGAGATAGAGATATAGAGAGATATAGAGATATAGACAAAAAGGAATCCTCAGGCACTACAGGTGGGAATGTAAATAGGTACAGCCTCTGTGGAAAACAGTACAAAGTTTCCTCAAAACATAAAACTAGAAATACTATATGATCCAATAATTCCACTATTGGGCATTTACCTGAAGGAAATAAAAACACTAACTTGAAAAGATATATTCACCCCTATATTTATTGTAGCAGTATTTACAATAGCCAACATATGGGAGCAACCTAAGTGTCCATTGAATAGACGAACAGATAAGGGAGATATGGTGTATATATATACACATACATACACACAATGGAACATTATGTAGCCTTAAGAAAGGATGAGATTGTGCCATTTGAGACAACATGGATGGACCTAGAGGGTATTATGTTAAGTGAAATAGGTCATATGAGAAAAACAAATACCATGTGACTTCACTCAAGTGGAATCTAAAACAACCAACAAACACATAAACAAACAAAAGCAGAATCAGACCTATAAATACAGAGAACAAACTCATGGTTACCAAAGGGGAGGTGTGGAGGGGGTCAGACAAAATGGGCGAAGGGGAATAGGAGATACAGGCTCCCAGTTATGGAATGAAAAAGTAAAAGGAATAAAAGCCACAGCATAAGGAATATATCAATGATACTGTAATAGTGTTGTATGGTGACAGATAGTAGGGACACTTGTGAGCACAGCATAATGTATAAACTTGTTGGATCACTATGTTATACATCTGAAACTAAAGAAACATTGTGCATCAACTATCCCCCCCCCCCCAAAAAAAAAGAAGGAAGGAAAGAAAAGGAAGGAAAGAAGAAATAGCTGAACTAACAAATTATTTAAACACAAAGAGGTAAATGATAGATAAAGTAGCTAGAGGTTGAAAGTGGTAGCCTCTCAAGAGCAGCATGGATACAAGATGGAGCAGAGGTCCCACTGCATCCTTATATGTCTTTTAAAATAATTAATTTTTTTAGTAGCATGTCCATATAGGACTTTGATGGGAAAAATTAAGTAAGAAATGTTTACATACATTCTTCAGGTAGAATTGGAATTGATGGCTTAATAAGCCTAACATTTTTTAGGTTTTTGCTATATACCGTAAAATTGTCTTCCAGAAGTTGTAATCACTTATATGGACACCATATGACAAGTATCCATTTCTCTACAACTTTGCCAAACTAAGTTATTTTTGAAAATCTTTGGGGCACCTGGGTGGCTCAGTCAGTTACGCGTCCAACTTTGGTTCAGGTCATGATCTCGCAGTTCGTGAGTTTGAGCCCCATGTCAGGCTCTGTGCTGACAGCTCAGAGCCTGGAGCCTGCTTCGGATTCTGTGCCTCCCTCTCTCTCTGCCCCTACCCTACTTGCACTTTGTCTCTCTCTCTTTCAAAAATAAATAAACATAAAAAAATTAAAAAAAAATCTTTGCCAGTAGGTAGGAGAAAAAGAAAGTTTATCTCCTCCACCACACAAGTGTCTCCTCCTGACTCCCTATTTCTGTTACTGTCCTTAGTAATTTTGGAGCCTTTTCTCCATAGTTAGTATAATTAACTAACTTTGATTCTACATAGACTCTTATAACTGTTGCCTCCTTTCCATTCCCACTCTTTTTAAGTTTATTTATTTATTTTGAGAGAGAGAGAGAGGGAGGATGCACACATGTGTGCATATGAGCAGGGGGAGGGGCAGAGAGAGAGAGAGAGAGAGAAATAGGATCCCAAGCAGGCTTCATGCTGTTATCACGACATGGAGCTTGATCTCATGAACTTTGAGATCATGACCTGAGCTGAAATCAAAGGTCGGAAGCTTAACCAACTGAGCCACGCAGGCACCCCTCTCTGCCCACTTAAAAAAATTTTTTTTTAGTTTCGGTTTTTATTTTAATTCCAGTTAGTTAACATACAGTGTTATATTAGTTTCAGGTGTGCAAAATAGTGATTCAACACTTCCATATAACATCCGATGGTCATCATGACAAATCCATGCCCACTCTTACTACTTAAATGTTGCTTTTGCTTTCAGGAGAATTTTGATAGATATTTCCAAATTACCCTTTCATAATATTTTATATAAACTTAGATTTCCACCAATAGTTAAAAACAACTACTGTGTTCTCAAACTGTCAACATTTTGTATTAACAATCTCTTTGATCTTTATCAATCCAACAGGTGAAAAAAGATACCTCACTGTATCTTTTTGTATTATTTATTTTTGTATTATTTATTTATGTAGCTATAATGTATGATTTCTGCCTGCACCTCGGTTACTAGCATTAGGTCACATAGGGGCTCAATGCCAGGGGGCTAGCAAAGCCAGCATTTTATTTTACAGCCTTTACAATGGAAGGAAGGGGCTGGAATGGATGTGGAAGCCTCATCGTTTTTTCCCATTTATGACTTTGGGTTTTATGTTGCTCTCTACAGTAAGATTCAAATTTCACCCATGATTTTTAAAACCTTTTTATTATAAAAACATTCAAATACACAAAAGGAGAGAAAACAGAAGAATGTACTTTCATGTATCTATCCTACAGCTTAACAAATTATTAAATTCTATATTTTTGGGGCACCTGGTGGCTCAGTCGGTTGAGCGTCCAACTTCGGCTCAGGTCATGATCTCACAGTTCATGGGTTCGAGCCCCGCATCAGGCTCTGCGCTGACAGCTCAGAGCCTGGAGCCTGCTTCAGATTCTGTGTCTCCTTCTCTCTCTGCCCCTCCCCTACTCACGCTTTGTCTTACTGTTTCTCAAAAATAAATAAATGTAAAAAAAATTTTTTTAAAAATTCTATATTTTTGTTTCATCTATCCCATACCCAGTTATTTTTCTGAAGTTTTCTAAGGAAAAAAAAAATCTCAGGTATCATATTATTTTACTCATGAATACTTTAGTTTCTTTAACAAGTAAGGATTTTTTTATTGATGTGTATCATACATGCCTTAAAATTCATTGCTCAACTAATTTTCACAAAATGAAAACATGTAACTATATCTCATGTCAAAAAATAGAACACTACAAATACTCCAGGAGTCCCTTTATGTCCTTTCCAGATTACTGCTGAAGGTGAAGAAAAGGTTTTCCTCTACCCTCTTAGGGTACCTGACTGGGTCTGAAAATTAAACTTACAAAGACAGGGGCGCCTGGGTGGCTCAGTCTGTTAAGCATCTGACTTGGGCTCAAGGCATGATCTCATGGTTTGTGAGTTAGAGCCCCATGTCAGGCTCTGTGCTGACAGCTCAGAGCCTGGAGCCTGCTTTGATTCTGTGTCTGCCTCTCTTTCTGCCTCTCCCCCACTCACACTCTGTCTCTCAAAAATGAATAAACATTAAAAAAAAATAAACTTATAAGGACAGATTAACAGGAGAAAAACATAAAAATTTATTTAATAGAAGTTTTACATGACTTATTGAAGCCTTCATAAGGAAGTAAATACCCAAGGAAACAGAGCTATGTATTTTTATGCTGGGTTTGCTGAAGACTGGACAGTTATGGAGGACTATGATAGGTTAAGGAGTATGAGGTAATTACAGTGAACTGGGAGAAACTTAGCAAGGCCTATTTCTTAGAATTCTTCTTGGCATCTCCTTGTCTTCCTAGGTAAGGATGAATCTTTCCTCTGGGTATAGGGAGGGCACTTGTCACATGAGTTTTATGACCTGTTTCAGTGGAGAAGGGGGAGTGATGAGGGGGAGGTCAGAGTGACCTTCCTGCTCTTTTTCTCGAATTCTTTCAGCTTTTAAAATATTCATTATGCCAAGATGCCACATTTCTGGGTAGTATGTCCTAAATCCCACTACTACCCCACCCCCATAGTTAACCAATATCAGCTTCATTTAATTTTGTCTGTTTTTGAACTTTATATACATAAAATTACATTGCAAACTTTATATATATAAATATATATATAAATATATATTTATTTACATACAAATAGATATATATTTATATACAAATAAATAATAAATATCTATTCTATTGTTTGGTGTCTGGCTTACTTCACTTAACACTATGCTTCTAAGATTCAACCATGTCATGTATAGCAGCAACAGTTCTCGTGACTACAGAGTATTTCATTGAGTTTTAGGGTTTTTGAAGAAAGAGTACAAGGCTCAGGGATACTGCCCTATAAACTATCAATTTTTATTCTCTTCTCATCCTTTCTCCTACCAAAGACTTTCTAGGGCTGTGAAGAATAGATAAAGATACATAGAACTGGAAGGATCGAGGAAATAATAAGCCTCTTAACAACAGAGATTTTATGAAGGTTGCTATGAGCTAACTTGAAAAAATAGTGTTGCTGAGTGGTGAAGAATGAACGCTCTCACATTCAGAGAGAGATGCCAATTCCTTCTGGGCACCATTAATATGGATGAGTTTGCTTTGTTGCCCTTCAGTTTTGGAATGCCTAATGGTTTGCCCTCCTCTTTACATTCTTGACACACCGGAGGGGAAGGCAGGTGTGGTTGTGCATACATTCATTTGAATAGAGGAAGTAGTTGTTCAGTGACCTTGGAAAAGCCCAATGCTGATGTATTACAGCAGGTGGCAGCCTTTCCCCAGGAGAGGGAAGAGCCAGGCTTACCTAACCAAAACTGGTTTTGGTTTTATAGCTTTACTTTGATATAAGGGTCAGGTGATTTATCTAGAACCTGAAGTTAAGATTGGCCTTATAACAGGGAAGAGAAGCAGGGACCCTGAAACCTGGAACATGAGTTATGGACTCACCTCTGGGTGAGCCATTGGCTCTGAGTTACTCAGTGGCTGCTCTCAGGGAGCCTAGTCAAGTTTTGACTCAACACCAAACAGGTGTGGTGGGTGAAGGGTGTCAGCCTGAGGCTCAGAGGTGACTATGAGCAAAAGTCCACAGGAAAGTACAGAATTGACACAACAACACAGAATCAGAGCAGATCAAGAATTACCCTGTTGTGTACTGTGAGGGAAAAGTACTCCCTTTTCATTCCAGATCTGTAAAGCAGCTATTCATTCATTCACTCATTCATTCATTCATTCATTCATTTTAAAGCAAGCTCTATGCTCAACATGGGGCTTGATAAAGCAGCCTTTTAAACTAAGCTGCCAAATGTTTTTTGAAAAGATTATTAAATTCTTCTCATGCAGTTTACAAAATGCTGTGGAAAGCCAGACTTAGTGGAGAAGCTTGACATTGGGAACATATCCAGTTTGTTTTTACATTATTAATGGTGGGAGTATAATTTATCATTTATCAAGAACACACTATGTAGAAAATGACATTATTCAAAATTTAATATGACTGTGGAGACATTCACTAGAGTCCCTACAGATGGATTTGCTTTGTGCCTAAAGGCAATTGAAGTGATTAGACAGGAGTAGGAACAGAGAGAAACAGGAGGCTAGGGTGGCTATTTAAATTAAAGTTAAATAAAATTAAAACGAAAAATTCAACTCTCAGTTGCACTAGCCACATTTCAAGAGCTCAATGGCTACATTTGGCTAATGGCCGCTATAATGGACAGCACAGATTATGGAGCATTTCTGTGATCATAGAAAATTCTATTGAATAGCACCAGAGTATAGTAAAAAACCAGGGTGCTGCCCAAAGAAATGTGGGTGGTTAAAAACAAGTCCTCCCTGCAATACTAAGGATTGTAATAATAATTCCCAAGTGTGGCAGGAATTTCAAATAGAGTATTTCATATAATCCTCATGGCAATCCACAACTACAACAATAATGCTGTCGACATTTGTTGAAACCTCACAGCAGGCCAGGCAGTAAGACCTCTGTAAGCTCATTGGTCTTTACAAGAACCCAGTGAGGTTGGTACTATTACTGTCCCTGTTTAACAGATGAAGAAACTGTGGCAAAGGGGCTTCATAACTTATCTACCATTACCTGGCTTGTAAGGAATAGCTGGGATTTAAACTCAAGTTTTTCTGGCTTTTAATAATTAGAAAGAAGGCATGGACAATACCAAACAAACTCCATATGTGAGTAAAATTTGTCTTTAAGCCATTTTCTCCTAAGGCAGGCCCAACTCTTGGATTCTGTCACATAATTGTCTTTCTGGCTGAAGAAGGCTTTATGCCAGTTCTGATAGAGAAACAATGATCCCCTGTTAGCCAGGATATGAGCCACTTCCTTCCCTCTAGTGCGGAATCTGCTGTCTGCACAAAGGAAGCTGGTTTCTCGGAAGCTCACCTTTGTAGAAACAAGTCTATTTGGGTAAAAATTTTAAAATAAAGTATTCTTATTTAAGACAAAAATGAATACAAGCAGTATATATGGTAAAATGCTATTTTCTATAGGTTATGAGATTATGAAAAATTGTTGTCTCTTTTTGTTCAGCTGTATTTTGCAACTTTTCTACATGAATATGTGTGATAAAATTTAAAAAACCAGGGGTGCCTGGGTGGCTCAGTCGGTTAAGCATCCAACTCTTGATTTTGGCTCAGGTCATGATCTCACCATTTGTGAGTTTGAGCCCCTTGTTGAGCCCCTCTTGGGCTCTGCACTGACTGTGGAGCCTGCTTGGGATTCTCTGCCTCTCTCTCTGTCCCTCCCCTGCTCGATATCTCTCTCTCAAAATAAATAACTAAACATTTTTTAAAAAGAAAAAGAAGGGGCACCTGGGTGGTTCAGTCGGTTAAGCGTCCGACTTCAGCTCAGGTCACGATCTCACGGTCCGTGAGTTCGAGCCCCGCGTCGGGCTCTGGGCTGATGGCTCAGAGCCTGGAGCCTGCTTCCGATTCTGTCTCCCTCTCTCTCTGCCCCTCCTCCGTTCATGCTCTGTCTCTCTCTGTCTCAAAAATAAATAAACGTTAAAAAAAAATTAAAAAAAAAAGAAAAAGAAAATTACAGGGTGCCTGTGTGGCTCAGTATGTTAAGAGTTTGTGTGGCTCAGTATGTTAAGAGGTCATGATCTCACCGTTCGTCAGTCTGAGCCCCATGTCGAGCTCTGTGCTGACAGCTCAGAGTCTCGAGCCTGCTTCAGATTCTGTGTGTGTGTCTCTCTCTGTCACTCCCCTGCTCTCTCTCTCTCTCTAAAAAATAAACATTAAAAAAAAATTAAAAAACCAAAAGCCCAGATAGTAGCTTTTGAAAAATCAAAGTCAGATACCATATTGTAAAAATTGTTAATTGATTAACAGTATTTTAGGCTTTTCTTTTTTTTTTTTTAAGTAATCTCTCCACTCAACGTGGGGCTCTAACTTATAACCCTGAGATCAAGAGTCACATGCTCTACCGACTGAGCTAGCCAGGTGCCCCATTAGACTTTTGATAATATTGCAAATCCTTTAATACTAATAGGCAATAAAAACCTTTTAATTGAATGCTAAATAATAATAGCAGAGGAAGTGTGGGATTTAATTATAGGATTGAAAAGGATACTCAACAATGTACAGGTACTCACAATTTCTCTGCAGATAGGGACTCGTTTTGTATTCCATGGCCCTGTAGATGGCTGCCTTCTGTCATTCAGATCAAGATGAAGCAATAGTCTGGTCAATAAAACAAGAGAAGTCTTGGGGCATCTGGGTGGTTCAATCGGCTGAGCATCTGATTCTTGATTTCAGCTCAGGTCACCATCCCAGTGTTGTGGGATCAACCCGCATTGGGGTCCACACTGAGTGTGGAGCCTGCTTAAGATTCTCTCTCTCTCTCTACTCCTCTCCTTCACTCAGTCTCTCTAAAATAAAACAAATATATCATTTAAAAAAACAAAAACAAAGTCCATAAATCACACTATCACTTTTATCATCCATTAGCACTAAATGGTCTCTAAAAATGAATGAGCTTGGTGTGAAGAAAGAATGAGAAAGGGAATCTTTTTAAGCTATGGTACAGATGTTTGTCCTTCCCAGGTGAGACTCCTTACATCAAACCATTGTTACTGAGTATGTTGCAATGGAGTCAGAAATTAAATAAATAAATAAAGAGGCTGAGAAGAGGTCATTAATTGCTAAGGTTCCTTTCTTCTACAAAGTTCTAAGAATCTGTGATAATTTTACTTTAGTAGTAGATCTTCATATACTTTAAAAAAGTTATATTCTTTCACATGTATACACATCTTAAACTTAATTTTCTTTAATTACACTTGGTGTGCTGCTAAAGGCTATCTTGATATGCTCTTAGTTAAACCTGCAGGTGAGTCCACTGTGTAACGATAGCCAAATGAAATGGTAGCCAAAAATGTTTTCAAGTGTCTAAGTGTCCTGATTGAATACATTTTATAGAATTATTCCCTCTCATGGCAAATAAAGGGATTTTTAAGTACAAATGATAACTCACAGGCAGGATCAAGTGATGATGTAGCACCCAAGAATAAAGAATTCACCCCTCTTTCCCTCACTTCCCCATCTCTCAGGCATCCATTGGCAAGCAGACCCTACTAACTTTAGAGTGTAATTTAAGATAGGTGGCTACAGTTTTAAAGCTAACAAAAACCAAAAGGCATGTGAATTCCCAGCAATCAGCTGTCTAGGGAGACAGTTGAAAATGAGAAAGAATAAACTGAAAAAGGTCAATAGATTCATTCCACAGGTGGTGTATGCAGTCCTTCTCAGAAACAGGGAAATACTTGGCTTGTTGGCTCTCATTCCCTTCAGGACAGATCTGACAGCTTAAAAAGGATGAGCCCTGGAATCAAACCAGGCTCCTTCGTGTTTCCTGTTTGACTGAAGGGATTTTGAAGCAAACAGAATCCTGAGATCAATTCACTCAAAACTTTTATATATACACACACATATATGTATGTATATGCATTTTACAGTGCTTGCTGGGGCCAAATAATCTACCTTTGCCAACTGAATTGCTTTTGCAGATGTCTTGAAGCTACTTGTCTCCTCTATTCTGTTTTTCAGAGTTAAATAATATCTCAAATAATTTTTCTATTTGCTGAATGAAAATAACCAAGCTAGGGTCACCGATCTGATCCTACAACATGTTTATTATGGGTCTCACACTGTATTTTTAGTTTCATAAATAAAGCTGCATTTAGGCTTTGGTTTATAGAATTCAGTTTACAGGTGTATCCTCCACACCATTCTCACCCACTGGCTTTTCATGGATGTGTGCTTTGCTCAAATGTCCCCTGAGACCTGGAAGGACTGGATAGATGGACGAGCTACTCACATAGCTGTTTACATGCATTACCTAAAAAAGCAAACATCACGTCTCATTTGTGGAATGAAAAAGCTTCAAGAAATGTAGGATTTAGGTCCTTCTTTTTTTTTTCCTTTTGGACTTTAAGTGCAAAATTTTGAGTTAATCGCCCTCTGCAGTTCATGGTACACAACCATCCATGTGAGGCTTCTTCTTGTTTTATTTTATTATTTTATTTTATTTTTTAAGATTTTGTATTAATTTTGAGAGAGAGAGAGAGAGAGAGAGAGAGAGAGTGAGGGAGGGGCAGAGAGAGAAGGTGAGAGAGAATCCCAAGCAGGTCCACGCTGTCAGTGCAGAACCTGAGGCGGGGCTCAACCCACAAACTGTGAGATGATGACCGGAGCCAAAATCAAGAGTCGAATGCTTATCTGACTGAGCCACCTAGGTGCCCCTTTCTTATTTTATATTTTCATTTCCCCACTTCATCTCCAGTGTCAGCAGCCACTCTAATGTATTTAACATGTGCCTGGATATCCATGTATCCCCGAGTTGAATTTTATCATGTTGTTTCATGAACGTGTGTGCTTTCAATCTGTATTGTTTGACGGCTCTTACTGTTTATTGCTTTTTCACACAATGCTGTTTTCAAGTCTCTTCATGTTCCTTTATGCACATCTAGCTTATTTCTTTGAACTGCTGCATAAGGTTCCATAGTATGTGTCCAATACTTTTACCATATCCATTCTTCTAGTGATAGATCCCCAGACTGCCTCCAGTACCACAAACAACCTGTGATAAACACCTTCATACACGTCTCCTTGCGAACCGTGTGAAGAAGGATTCCTGAGTCATCCACTGCATGTGTATGTGTATGAGAGAGTACATGTGCACACAGAATCTCGGATCTAATGAGTCATGCCAGCAGCACATGAGGATTCTTGCTTCCCCACATCTTTGCTAAGACTGCCAATTCATTGCCACCTTTTAATTTTACAAATCTATCAGGTGTGAGTAATTAGCCTTTTCTTTCTTTTCTTTTCTTTTCTTTTCTTTTCTTTTCTTTTCTTTTCTTTTCTTTTCTTTTTTCTTTTCTTTTCAGAGAGAAAGAGCATGCGAGCCGGGCAGAGGGAAAGGGAGAGAGAGAATCCCAAGCAGGCAACGCACTGTCAATGCAGAGCCTGAGTCAAGGCCTGATCTCACAAACCCGTGAGATAATGACCTGAGTGGAAATCATGAGTCAGATGCTTAACCGACTAAACCACTCAGGAGGCCCCAGTAATTAGTCTTAATATGCATTTCTCTGTTTACATGTGACACTGAACTTCTCTTCAACACTTCTTAGTCATTTGGCTTTCCACTTCTGAGAACTGGCTATTCATATGCTCTGTTGATGTTTTGACGAAATTCTTTGCTTGACCAAACTTCTCAGTCTCCTAAACCTTCTCTGAGGGATATGTACATTTCCTTGTAAAATCTAGTTTTAGCAAGAACCACCACCACCCTCCCCCCGATATCTGATCATCCTTGATATCTGATCAGGCTCCTCATCCTCCTTGGCCCCCAGGTGATGTCTGGTCACCCTGGCCTGCCTTCAGCAAGAATCCTATGAGATGGATTTAGCCAGATGCCTTCTTACCCCTGATGTTTCCTCCTAGTAATTTTCCATTCACTGACCCCTCCCACCCCCAACCCTTGCTATAAATTCCCACTTGCCCATGTTGTATTCTGAGTTGACCCCAATCCCCTCTACTGTAAAACCCCATAGCAGTGGTTCTGAATAAAGTCTGCCTCACCGTCTTTAACAAGTGTCACTGAGTATTTTTTTTAAGTTTCTTTTTTTTTGAAAGTTTATTTATTTTGAGAGAGAGAGAGAGAGAGAGAGTGAGTGAGGAGGGAAGGGGCAGAGGGAGAGGGAGAGAGAGAGAATCCTAAGCAGGCTCCACGCTGTCCGCACAGAGCCCGACATGGGGCATGAACCCATGAACCGTGGGATCATGACCTGAGCTGAAACCAAGAGTCTGACCAACTGAGCCACGCAGGCACCTCTTTAATAGTTTCTAGTGGGTGCTTTATTTGATTTCCTGGAACTCCTTATAGATGCTAGTTCTTAAAAAGTTTTTCTTTAAATTCCAGTTGGTTAACATACAGTGTTATATCAGTTTCAGTTGTACAATATAGTGATTCAACACTTCCATGCATCTTCACCCTGTGCTCAACACAATAACTGTACTCCTTAATCCCCATCACCTATTTCCCCACCAACCTCCCCTCTGGTAACCATCAGTTTGTTCTCCATAGTTAAGAGTCTGTTTCTTAGTTTGCCTCTCCCTCTCTTTTTTCCCCTTTGCTCATTTGTTTTCTTAAATTCCACATATGAGTGATATCATATATGTGCTAGGTTTCAATTTTTTATTGGTTTGAAATATCTTCTAAATATTTTCTTTCCATTTGTCCTCTGTCTGCATAAGTTTGCCTATAATAGCCTTCATTGAACAGAAATCCTTCATTTTGGTGTGGTCAAATCTGCCAAAATTTTGTGTTATGGCTTGTGCTTCTTTTGGTCTGATTTACAAAGTTCTTCCCCATCCCAAAGTCTCAAGTATAGTCTACATGTTCTTCTATTAGCATTATCATTTTATAGCTTTCTATGAGGTCACAAAGTACTGAAGAATGTGTTATTATTATACAGTACCCCTTATATTGGGTAACACAGTGCTGGCCACATGATAGGAGCTTAAGAAAGAAAGAAAAGATTCTTTTTCCATCCCAAGTCCTGCTTCTTGGCGGTTAACTGAATGATTACTCTGGTGCAGACTGGTGGCTGAACTGGCTAGACAGTCCTTTCTGCTCTGGACATCAGAGTCAGCCGCATGCCCTCTGTCTCCCTTGTCCCAGCCACCATCACCTCATGCCTGGACTTCTGTAGTAGTCTCCTAACTGGCCTCCTTTCTCTGGGATTTTTCCTATCCATTCTCAAACTTCTTGTCAGAGTGGCAGAGCTTAGAACAGTGCTGGTACAAAGTAAGTACCCAGTGAATGTTGGCTATCATCATCATCATCATCATCATCATCATCACAGAGTTTGACACTTAATAAAATAGTTACAAGTGAGAAATGTGGTCAGTACGATAGTATGTATCGTACTACTTAAATGCTATTGCTTCAACCCTAGTTTTTATCAGTCTTTTGCTTCACTAAGTTTAGACTAACAGAGTCTCTTTGGTCATTCAGCATCTACTATGGTCCCAAGATCATCATCCTGAACATATATTCCTACCGTACAAGATATGAATAGCTGCAGATTAATCTCTACAGGTTCTTGAAAATGTCTTAAAAATTTTTTAACTCTGATTTTAGCATATTTTCCATTAGTATTTGCCTTTTTTTTTTTGAAGTCAAGTGCACTGTATCACAGTCCAGTTAGATGACAGAAATCATACAATAACTTAACAGGGAAAGTTTAATATAAATTATATCAACTAAAAATGGGATTAACTACCAGGGAGTAAAGAAGAGTAAAAATATAGTAATAGTGGGTATGGGAGCCACTGCTGCTTCTAGGGCAATGTTAATTTTTTTTTTCATTATTCCCCCCCTGAGGAGATTTTTTTAGACCATTTTTTCCTTTGTACCTCCCCTCCATTAAATTTCACTACTGCAGGGGCGCCTGGGTGGCGCAGTCGGTTGAGCGTCCGACTTCACCCAGGTCACGATCTCGCGGTCCGGGAGTTCGAGCCCCGCGTCAGGCTCTGGGCTGATGGCTCAGAGCCTGGAGCCTGCTTCCGATTCTGTGTCTCCCTCTCTCTCTGCCCCTCCCCCGTTCATGCTCTGTCTCTCTCTGTCCCAAAAATAAATAAACGTTGAAAAAAAAAAATTGAAAAAAAAATTTCACTACTGCAGATACACTGTATATGTTTTTATGTTCTGTGGTCCTTAGGAGGGCCACACACACCATTGTAATACCTGACATTATTTCACACCAACCCCCCAGCACCACTTATCAGGCCCCTCCCACAGAAGATGCCTGCTTCAGGGCTAAGGCTGCATACCTAAGGAAGGAACACATTGGGAAGAGCCCTTTCTCCCGCAAGACTGGGATGCTGACCTCACTGGAGAGGGTATAGCGCTCACCTACACGATGTTAGAGAGGTTCACCTAGGTGTTAGAAGTTGGATGGGGAAGCAAGAAATCACCTACTAGGGTGCCTGTGAGACCTGCTGGGGGGCTGGACGCAGCTGGAATTCTGGCATTCATGGCTGCCATGCACTGCAGGAGAAGGAAAACCATGCCAGAACAAAGAAGAAAAGCACTTTCCCCCTGCAGCGGCCCTCCAGTGCTCTTCACTGACATAGCATCATGCCAGCTACAAAGGAGAAATGTTTACAGGGTTCAGCTGCAGCATCACAAAGTAGGGCAGTGAAAGATGGATTTGGGGCCGAGAAGAAATAGTTAACTAGAACATGTATCAAAAGAAATTCTTTTTTTAAAAAAACTTTCATTTATTAAGTAATCTCTACCTCCAAACTGGGCTCAAACTCACGACCTCAAGGTCAAGAGTCATATGCTGTACCGACCAAGCCAGCCAGGTGCCCCCAAAAGAATTTCTTTTAGGTTAAGTGTTCTAATTAAGTTCTGGCTAATTAAAGTTTTATGATGCCAGGGTTTTACTATGTGGAGGTATATACACATCAAAACCACTCAGGAATTTTTAAAAATGCAGGGCATATCATCCATAAAGCAACTTATTAATATTATACATTGTCGTTTACATGTGAATTTGTGCTTTTGACCCACAATCAGTGGGATTTACACTTTATTTTCTTCAGAATAAAAATGAATGTCTGATGTGTCTATTTTCTTTCTCCAAATAATTCAGCCATGGAATATTGATCTGCTGACACCAGTCTTGTCTTTTTGACAATAATATTTCTTAGGGTAATTCAATGAACGTTTTGACTTAAATCTGTTGCGAGGTTGGCAAATACATCAATTCATCAGGGCCAGATTATTCTTAAGTGAAAAGATGAAATTGAGTTTCTGAATCACAAAACGAAGGTCTAAACCTCAGAGCAGAGGTACAAATCATTGTAACAAGGAAGCCTGGCCTAGCCAGTTAGACGTCGCTACTTGCAGCCAAAAGATAGCAAAGATAGCTAATCAACATCTTTGACCTTGTTTGAAATTTGCCCCAGTGCTAACTGCCTGTGTAAGCCTATAGCTGAATATCCTTCGGATGTCTCAAGTCATACCTCTAGTTTGGATTTCAGTGTGAAATGGCTTGCTGAACTGGGGCATGTGAATCAAGCTCTCTGGAATGCAGTTTCAAGACCTATAAAGTAAAAAAGTTGGTAAAGACTATGTGAGTGGTACGTTGAATAAGCACAATTCTCTAACCTAACCCAAATGCAACCTTATTTATTTTTGTCCCCACTGTTACTTTACATGTATATAAAGTCAGGTGGTGGTTGAAAGGTAGAGTGAGGTCATCTTTCTCTGCTCTAGGATGAAAATTCTGGTAGGCTCTTAGATTTCTGGTCACTCTGATGTCATGGACTATCAACTTCAGTTATATACACAGTCTCCATGCAGAAATTAGATAAATCTAAGATGTTAATCAAAACTGATTTTAAAGACACATCCTTTCCTCTCTATGGCAGCTTCACTCTGAAAGTTTGCAGTGGGAAAGGGGAGAGATGTTGGATGGCTCTTTTTCAGAACCTCTTGTCAAGTGAATGGAAGCATCATCATGCTGGATATCTTCCATTTGCTCCCGAGACCCACTCTCTACCTTCCTCTCTGCCCAGGGAGGCTGGCCCGTATGAATATTCCCTTTCCCTTTAGCTTCCAGTTGGGTTTGGCCAATGGGGAACCCTGGCAGAAGACCAGAGGAAGGGAGAAGAGAAAGGTCAAAGTGTTCATCCACAGGGCTCAACCCAATGGGTTTACCTCTAGTTGGCTGCATCAAGGTCATTGTTCCTCTTACTGTGGTCTGTTCCAAATAACTCTCCCTTTCCAAGTTCTGAAAATCACTCTCTTAGGGCCAAAGGCTGTCAATCGCTCTGCAGATTCTAACTTCCACTTCCTAGACTATCCCTTTGATTTTCATTATACCCCAGCAGTCCTTTGTAAGTAGTCTCTTTGAAAAGCAACTCTTGTCAAATTATCCTAATTTAAGTGTGCCATCTGTTTCCTGCTGGGACCCTAACTGGAAAAAAATCCATCAAAATTCACATTGCATAGCAACACCCAAAGTCTAAAAAACCCATTTTCTCAGATTAACTCACATCATAAAACTCACTCTTAGATAACTTGCCCCACAATATTATCATCCAGAGTAGTTCAACAACTACTATACTGCATTGGGTCCATTCTATGTTCAGAAAAGCCAGACTTGGTACTTCAGTCTCCTCCCATGCCTGTCTTCCTATTTCTTTTAGACTCTCTTACTGGTAATCTCTCCCAGGGAAAGGAACATGGATCTAATTAGTGTCAATAACTTCATGAATCAGTCTACTGTATTTCCAGGAATATATGTATTTTGAAAGAGAACTCCAGGATAAAAACAGAAGCCCTACAGGTAGAAATTTCAGACTCTGTAACATTAGGGTGGGAGAAGGATGTTTGACTTCATCTACTCTGACCAAGATGAGACCTAATTTTCTTCCGTCTTTGTTCTAACACATGTCAACTAGAGCAGAATTTTGAAGTCCCTGCTTCAGGTTCTTTGCAGCTATTCAAGACGTTCCAGTATATCAGTTTTTCAAAATTTGCAGCATATATCAAGGAGAGCCTAGTTTTCAGTTTTGCAAGTACAAGGAATACCTAAAGATTGTTGGTAATTGTTTCATAGTGTGCCAGAAAAATCATTCATGTTGTCTCTCTTTCTACATCTTGCCTCTGATCAGCCCGGCCTCTTCAGCCATACTTAAAATGAAAGAAATCAAGTAAACAACTTTTAGCAATCAGGGGACCCTAAAATAGCAGGCAGCCCACAGCAGGTTAAGCACACACTAACACACATGCAATCATTCAAATTTTGTACCTGGCAAATAAGGCTGACAATTTATACTTTGATCTGACTTGATTATTTGGAAAAGCTGCGTTTCTGTGGCATAAATATAGATGCCAGTTCTGTCTTGCAGCCAAGTTTCTCACTAGAAAGCCACATTAATCTTATGATTCCCTTGCAAAGAAACTAATAGAATTGGATGATTTCTTCTAGTTTTCTTGTTTCTCTTTTAAGTTTATTTGTTTATTTTGAGAGGGAGAGATAGAGCAGGACAGGGGCAGAGAGAGAGGGAAAGAGGGAATCCCAAGTAGGCTCTGCACTGTCAGCGGAGAGCCTGATGCGAGGCTCAAACCCACGAATCGCGAGATCATGACCTGATCCTAAGTCAGATGCTTAACCGAACGAGACACCTAGGTGCCCCTGGATGATTTCTTCCAAATGGTAAACTAATAAAAGGTATCTACTAGTGTTTGTGGAGTTGAAGTATTGTCTTCCTTCTTTTCCCATCTGATTGAAATTAGTTGGTTTCAGTCCACAAATATTTACTGAGTGTTCACTATGTGCCAGGCACTATTTATTGAACAAAATAACAGTGCTAAAGAAGGCAAACTAAGTCCCTGTCCATGGTGGTTGCATTCCAAGTGAGGGGGAGATAGGTAATAAACATACAATTTCCACACTAAGTGCTGTGAAGAAGATAAAATAGGGTAATATGACAGATGGGACCTGAGCTGTGATGTAGTTACTTGGTGACATCTAGGTTGAGACCTAAAGGCTGAGAAGGGGGCAGCAGTGGGGCCATCTAGGGAGAAGATCTGCTAGCAAATAAATAGTGAGTGCAAAGGATCTGGGGTAGAAATGAACCTGGTGTGTTTGAGGGCAGAGAGATGGACAGTGTGGCTGGAGCAGAGTAAGAGGGACGGCTTGGAAAGGCATGAGGCGATGGGGCTGAAGAGGGAGGCACAGCCGGGTCAAAGACTGAAGGGAAACTACTGGAGGATTTAAAGCAGGGAAGGTGGCAAGTGACATAAGCTAATTTATAGTTTAAAAAGATAAGTCTGCTGCTTTGTGGAGAATGGACTGTGTAGGAGGTCAAACATAGAAGTGGGCAGACAAGGGCAGGGAGGAGACAATGGCAGATGCTGGCAGCTTGGCCTAGGCTTTCAGCAAAGAGGACACGCTGGCCCATACAGTGTTCTTGTGAAAATTAGAAAGTCTCCCCTTCCCTTTATTGGCCCTGAATATCAGGTGGATGAAACGTGGGGTGTGGAGAAGAGAGGAGCCCCGATGATTCAGGTTTGCCCATGCATAACTGGGCGGACAGTGGTGGAATCAGTAGTTCAGTTTTGGTCATGTTCACTCACAGGACCCTGAAGTGGGTGTACTCATTTCACAAAATGCAAACTTAGTAGCATTGACCACACTGACATTGGTCTCGCTTCGACCAGCACCGGAAACCTTGTGCTGATGTAATGGAAATAGTGTTTGTGAGATATCCAACCAATGTATGTTGGCTTCCCAGTAAACCCTTGTCCCCATGACTTCCCCACCCATTGAGTCAATGGCATGCATTGAGTCACAGGGAGAAAAAAAAACAAAAAAAAACAACAACAAAAAAACAACAGCCAAGAATGGATAACTCATCATTTAGCTTTGAGTTTCAAAGTAGGATTTTTAAAAAAATTTGTAGTAAGACAATAGTTTGAAATCAAGTGCTTTTGATTAGCAAAAGCCAGACTGTGTTGAAAGAAAGAAATATATAATTGCATAACCAATGAGAGCTTGGAGGAGTGCCCCTGAACAGATCATAGATAGTTCCGGGAAGAACACAGGATATGATGTCAGAGATATTTTCCCATGAGAAGAAAATCAAATTTAAGCAGCAGGCAGGAAGTTGGATGATTCAGAGGGTAGAAGCACAGTATTGCCCAGGCGAGTAGGGGTCCTCAAGCAGAAGAGTATGTACCCTGCTTTCCATTTGGAACGTGGCCAACTGCACAGAAGTGAAAATGCTATGGTTAAGCGACAAAAGGCCTTGAGATAGTGCTTCCAGGTCCTAGTGGCCTGTTGTGTTTTCTGTAGGAAAGAGTGACGAAGGCTAACAGGATGAATGGGCTTCAGGAGGCCTGGCTTTGGACAAAGAAGGTGCAAGCGTCTTTACCCCTGAGGGCTGTGGCGGGGACTGTGGCTGTCAGTAGCTAGAATCAATGTAGGCTTAAAGCCTGGAGAGAAAAATTTCCTCACCAAAGGAAGCCAGGAAGGCCTGGATACTGGCAGACAGACTTTCCCTGCACCTTTCCTGCGGCCTCCATTCTACCTGGGGAGGGGAAAAGAGAACCCTCAGATGAAGCACAAACCCTGAAAGACTGAGTGGTTTTCCAAGGGGGGCTGTTTTAAACATAAAGAAACTGAGATATCCTTAACTGGCAACAGCAAGTGCTTTCCACCTATACCAGGAATGGGGGCTTTTCAGCAAGAAGTCATTATAGACAATAAAGTGTTTTGTTTTGTTGGGGTATCTGATTTTTAGTGCATACATTTCAAGATTGCTACATTAGGAAAGTTTGTATCTTTACTGAAGAAGCAAACTCAGCTTGATATACCTCAGCCTATAATGGGTAGATGGGGGAAAAAGGAAAGAAGGCAGGGGTTGACTGTCAACATCGGTTGCCTCCAGGAAAGGTAACTGGGGGACAGAGAAGGGAGAAAGACACATTTTTTACTGTAGACCTTTTATACCTTTTGCATTTTTACAAGGCATAAGCACTGACTTTCAAAAAATAAATTAAAGTGGGATAAAGAGAAGTTTCTGAAATGAAAAAAAAATGCAGGGGAGCCTGACTGGCTCAGTTGGAAGAGCATGCAACTCTTGATCTCTGGGTTGTGAGTTAGAGCCCTGTGTTGAGTGCAGAGATTACTTAAAAAAAATTTTTTTTTTAAGTTTATTTATTTATTTCAAGAGAGACAGAGAGAGTGAACGGGGAGGGGCAGAGAGGGAGAGAGATATCTCCAGCAGGCTCCATGCTGTCAGCACAGAGCCCGACATGGGGCTCAAACACACAAACCCCAAGACCATGACCCAAGCTGAAACCAAGAGTTAGACCCTTAACAGACCGAGTCACCCAGGCGCCCTGAGATTACTTAAATATAGACTTAAAAAAAATGCAGATGCACAGAATCTGACAGTGAATGCTTGACAATTAACATTTAATATTTTTTATCTCGCCAGGAATCTTCTCTGTTCACTTGCACTGCTGTTGGTTTTGTAAGCTGTCTACCTTACCTCTCCAGCTAGCCTATGCCATCTTTGCTTTGTACCCCAAACACACACCATACATCCTGGAGGTAGGCCATCACTAATAAAGGGGAACACAATCCTACTGACCCAGTCTTGCCTGTCATCCTGGAATGAGGCATGGAAAGGGTTGAGGAGGGGTATTTGTCCCATTCTGGACATTTCTACCCCTTTGGCATCAAAGAGCAATGGAGAAATGATGCAAAGAACTTGGGCTCTGGAGTCAAACTCTCCAGGAGTTAGCTCTGCCAGCTTTGGTTTCTTGGGTAAGTCTCGATTTTCTTCTTCCATACAGTGGAGTTAATGCAAACCTCATTGGGCTATCCTAACACAATGCTAGAACCGTTCTGATTACTCCCAAACCCCAGTCCAAGAGAACAGAGGCTCATTTTTGAAAAATCTTGCATCTAACTAGACTCTGCATACCTCTTCTCCCCATTTATCTTGGTTTTTACCCAAAACATAGACCCCTCCATTCATCTGTCATATCCCTTCCTCTCATTTACATCCTTCCTGTACTTTTACTCCCTTGACCCAATCTTCCTCTGCTTCTCTCTCTTATTAATGTTTTAATTTGCAAGTAACAGGCACCTTAAGTCTAACTGGTTTAAACATTAAGGGCGTTTATTGGCTCAAGTACCTGAAAATTCATCAGTACCTCAAAATTCAGGGGACTTGGGGTTGGTTGCAGTTCAGTTCCCAAGGACTCTATTTCCTTCTGTCTCCTCCACTGGGTCCCCTACTGGTTATAGGCAGAATGTTAGCAGCAATTGGGCCCACATACCTCCTCATTATGTCCCTTTGGGGGAGGGTGGGGGGACTGAAAGGGAGTAAGTCTCTAACCATCAAATAACAATCCTGACTTTGTATTAATTGGAACAGCATGAGCCAATCGTGGTGACAATGTGTGTGAATTGTCATGTGCCAATTCAGTCAGCTCTAGATTATACTAAACTGTCCACCCCTGAGCCAATCACAGTGGCAAGGGAGCTGGGATCGCCATGATTAATTTAGACCAGTGGTTCTCAACTGTGAACAGTATTGGAAATGTTATGTTTGGAAATGTTACAACTAGGGGTGCCACTGACTTCCTACCCCCATTCTATTGTACCTACCTTGATAAACCCTATTAGTATCTCCTATGGTCTGGGCTCAAGCTTTAAAAAAAATTTTTTTTTTCAACGTTTATTTATTTTTGGGACAGAGAGAGACAGAGCATGAACGGGGGAGGGGCAGAGAGAGAGGGAGACACAGAATCGGAAACATGTTCCAGGCTCTGAGCCATCAGCCCAGAGCCCGACGCGGGGCTCGAACTCACGGACCGCGAGATCGTGACCTGGCTGAAGTCGGACGCTTAACCGACTGCGCCACCCAGGCGCCCCAAGCTTTTAATTTAAAATATAAACTGGGCACAGAGCCATCCATAATAAAGACTATTTGCCATTGGGATGCCTGGGTGGCTCAGTTGGTTAAGCATCCAACTTTGGCAGTTTGTGAGTTTGAGCCCTGACAGTACAGAGCCTGCTTGGGATTCTCTCTCTCTCTCTCTCTCTCTCTCTTTTCCTGACCCTCTCCCACTGGCAGTCTCTCTGTGTCTCAAAATAAATAAATAAACTTAAAAAAACAGGTTAACAAAACACAAAAAAAAGACTACTTGCCAGCATTCCTTGCACTAGATGTTCCATGTTCTATGGTCAATGGATTTAAGTATTAATAGCACATGGTCTTCTCCTGATCCTTCCTTCCTTCTGCTGAATAGAATGTGAACAAAAATGATGGGGTTGGGGAAACTGCTAGACCAGGATGTGGAAGACAAATCCTGAGGACAGTAAACAAGGAGCTAGAAAGACTCTTGATTCTTGACACCTTGGCCCTATTCTACTTGGAGTTTACGTAAGAGAGCAATCAACCTTTTTCACATTTACTGTTATTTGGACTTTTCTTGCAACCAAATATAACTAATATAGCAAAGTTGGATCATTCTAACTTCCTCCCCATACCAATACTGGGGGCTCTAAATGCTGGTGGTCAAATTACATGACTAAGCAGATCAGCGCCTATATCTAGTACATTCTCCAACCTCACCTGGGCCCTCAGTGCTGCTTAGCGGTGTCTCCAATTCTTTCCAGTAGCCACTTCAAACCTCCTTCATGCTCCTCGAACTTTTCTCTCTTCCTTCTTCCATTTCCCTTTCAATTGCTTGAAATGAATAGTTGACCTCTGCTTATTTCAGAGAGAAAATACAAAAAACCATTAGATAGGAACTTCCCCCCTCAATCCTCCCCCTCCAAGATTACTCATATCTATGCCCATTCCCCCTCCCCCTTTCCTCCAGTTACAATGAAATTAGCTTCTGAAGGCTAATTCCTCCCCTGTGCTAGGGATCCAATCTCTTCCATCCCACTCAGGAACTACCCTCTCTCCATCATCTTCCTCCCCTATTCCACTGGCTCCTTCCTTTCAGTTTTCAAGTACCTCAAGTAGTTCTCATCTGCAAAATAAACATACAAAAACTTTCCTTCAACCTTACATCCCTGTCCAGTTTTCTCATCTTCCCTCTCTCTTCCCCCTCTACTCCCTTCCTTCACATCTCTCCTTTCTCTCTCCCTTCCCAACTCCTTCTCTCCTTAGCCAAACTACTTGACTTTACTAGGTCTCCACTTCTTCACCCCTCAGGATCTTCTCAAACCTCCAGGGCATGGTTTCTGCTCCCACTACTCCATGAAAATGCTGTTTTCAAGGTCACCAACACCTTCCTTATGGCCAAATCCAATGGTTATTTCTCAGTCCCCTACTTACTTTGCTCCTTAGTAATGTGACTCTGTGGACACTTCTCCTTAATGCACTCTCTTGCCTTCCATATCATTCATTTCTTCTGGCTTTGTCTTTTTTTCCTCTGACATCTCTTTCTCAGTCTTTGTTATGTGTTTCCTTACTTTTACCCTACCCCTTAAAGGTTAATCTTTCTGTCCAGGTCATATATTCCTAGGAAGTTTCATTCACTTATAGGACTCAGGCTGGTGATCCCCAAATCTTCATTACTATCTCCAAGGTGGATCTCATTTTGGGGCTTCAGAGTCCTGCATTCAACAACCAACAGAATAGCATCATGGATCTCTTATAGGGATCTCAAACTACATTCATCCCCCATCCCTAAACCTGCTCTTCTGTTATTCCAATATGGTAAATGAACAACCATCCATCTTGTTGCCCAAGACAGTCATGGGTCCTCTTTAATCAATCATAAAGTCTTGCCAAGTTTACTCTTAAATATGTTTCAGATCCATCCACTTCTCTCCATTCTCACAGCTACTTCCCTCACGCAGTTCCTCACCATCTCTCACATCGGCTATTCTAAAACTTTCACTCTGCCTCCAGTCTTGCACACCCATTCTCCACGGTACGGCTGAGTGATGTTTCAAAAGTGCAGATCTGATCTTGGCATTCCCTGATTCCCAATGGCCATTAGGATAAAGTCCAACACCTCGGTTTTTCTTACAAAAGCTGTCTGATATGGCTCCAGCCTGTGTCTTTGGCCTCTTCTCTTGCTGTTCCCCTCCTCTTATTTTCCACTCAGCCACATTCAACTTCAGTTCCTCAAACTATCTGCTACTCTGTATTGGTGCTGAGCCTCTGCACAAGCAGAGCTGTTCCCTCTGCTGGGAATCCTACTCCTGCTGCCCTAACCTGCCACTCTCCCTCATCCTTGACTACCCTTCCCTCCTTTCAGGTCCCTGATTGATATCACTTTCACCTAGAGAGTCTTCTTTGACCTCCCAAGTTTCGTTCAGTGCTCCTCCTATGTGCTGCTCTCTACCAATCACAAAGATTGACACCTTTATTTCTGTCATAGCACTTACACATCATATTGTAATTGCTTATTTACCCATTTCCTTTTACTAGATTTTCAACATTGTGAGGGTAAGGACCATGTCTTTTCACTTATCTTTGTATCCCAGTGTTTCTCACTTACTAGATGCTCAATATATTTTTAGTGAATACATGAACCCAAAGTAGGCATTTGGTATTCAATACATGTTTCCCTTTCCCAGTGGCTAAACACGTCTGACTAGTCAGGCAATTAAGAGATATTCAATGAAACAATTCTCATGGTGAGTGAAAAGAAAGAATCTCTCTTTTCAGACATTATTTAATGTTTTTTTCCTTAATCACTAAAGTTTAACAAAGCTCTTTAAATTGTGATGCTTATGGAGAGAAAAAGATCAAATTAAGATCTGCTCTTGCTTTCCAATTAAGTTGTCAACAGGCTTCCTTCTCTGAGGCTTCCCCAGGAGTCCCACAGGACGAGGAGAGAGAAAAGGTGTATCAGAACTGTCAGCAAAGATCCTTATTACTTTCCTACTCTGTTCAGGAGTGGAGTTCCTCTCTCCTATCTTGTGACCTCAAGGTTGCTGGAAAATTAAAAATAGCTCTTTATCATTCATGAAGGATGAAGGGTCCACTTCTGTTCAAACATTCAAAGAATATTTAACTGAATGCTGACTATATGCAAGGCATCCTCTTATTTGTCACAATCTTAGGTTTTATGAGGGATCAAACTTTTTTCTCCTGTGAGTATTTTACTTTCTTATAGACCTCCTTTCAAGAGGGAGCCCTTTATTCTATTACCAAAGTCCCCCTAGCCTTTAAGAAGGCGTCTGACTTTGGCTCGGGTCATGATCTCGCGGTCGGTGAGTTTGACCCCCACATTGGGCTCTATGCTGATAGCTCGGAGCCTGGACCCTGCTTCAGATTCTGTGTCTCCCTTTCTCTGCTCCTCCCCCACTCATGCTCTGTCACTCTCTCTCTCTCTCTCTGTCAAAAATAAATAAACTTTAAAAAAAAAAAAGCAGAATGAAGTCAGAGAAATAGTTTCAGTCTAGGTCATCCAAGTCCAAGCCACATTAAGACTTAAGACACTAAAAAGAATTTCGCCCTGAGCTGTTTTTGTAATCATATTGATCATGATGCATTGCACTACTTATACTCTGATTCAGTTATTCCCGATGGCCCCTAACTTAAAATGGTCTGACTTAACATTTTGATTTTATGATAGGTCGAAAGCGACACACATTCAGTAGAAACTGTACTTTAAATTTTAAGTTTGGATCTTTTCCCAGGCTAGTGATAGGCAGTTCGATCCTCTCTCGCGATGCCGGGTAGCGGCATCAAGCCACAGTTCCTAGTCAGCCATGCGATCAGGAGGGTAAACCGCCGATACACTTACAGTCATTCTGTACCCATACAACCATCTGTTTTTCACGCTCAGTACAGTACTCAATAAATTATGTGAGTTATTGGATACTTTATTATACAATAGGCTTTGTTAGATGATTCTGCCCAACTGTAGACTAATGTAAGTGTTCTGAGCACATTTAAGGTAGTCTAGGCTAAGCTATGATGTTCAGCAGGCTAGGTGTATTAAATGCATTTCCAACTTAAAATGGGTTTATTGGAATGCAACTCCATTGTAAGTCGAGGAAGATCTGTATATATTAGCCCCTGATACAAGTTTGTTGGTCATAAAATGGCTTTTCTCCATGAGAAGATATTTGGTCCAGAAAGGGATCAAATTTTAGAATTATTAATAAGCCAAATCCACTATCTCCAATTCATTTAGAGAACTGATCTCCTGGAATTCCCGGAAAACATGGCATTCATTACCTCATTGGCATCCAGATCAGTTGAGTTGGCTTAGACACAACACCACAAAACAAAAAATAAATGCTGGCATTTTAGAAATGCTGTGTTAGCTGGAAATAAGCCATGCAAATTGAAGCAAATGAAGGAGGGTCTTAAAAGTCACTGTGTTTTTGCCAGCCGGGAAGTTGATGTCAGTGCATAAGATTCCAGTTTGTTTCATCATACCTAGTTCTCCAAATAAAGACTTCTATCACCTTTCCACATAAGGAGAAACTGTAAAAAAAAGCAAAGTCACTAACTAGATTTCCTGGAAGTGTTCTCACTTGTTGCCATGTAAATCATCTCTAGTGGATCCTGGTGGTTACGGGTATACTTGTGAATCAGGACAAGGGTATTTATTTCGGAATCCAGAAGGTTAACTGGTAGCTCATCAAAGTGTCAGCTGATATGAACAATGATAATGGTATATTATCATCATAAAGTTAATGTAATATTCTCAGAGTAAAAATTCAAACTACTACATGTTGTATCAATTCCTTCATTCGTGTCTCTCCCATTTTGTAGTATATTTCATGGGTAAGCAGGCTTAATCCATCATAATGAAGAAATACATAAAAAGGTTAAGATCCACTATTCAAATTCCCAGCATAATAAGCCCATGCAGATCGAAAACATGTTCACACTGTTGTCACAAATCAACATAGAACTAAATTCTGATACAGGCTCATAGGGGTGGCTTCTTGGAACCTGTTAGGGGATTTCTCAAGTTGCATCACTGCCCTGAACTCTGCCCCTCAAACCAGACCCTTTCAGAAGCATTTCAGCTATGAATAACTTAGAACATCCTTCTCATCAGCCACTGATAAAAAAACAAAACAAAACAAAAACACTTAAACTGAAGATAATTTTATAACTTCTTTAAGATTCTTTGGTTTTGTTACATTCCGAAGAGGCTTCTGAGCTCTCCAAATGAAGAGGCCATACATCTACTAATCTGGGGCCATCTGCTCTGACAAGTCTAATTCCACACAAAGGACCAGCACCAAAGCCCTATGGGACTAAGGCGAGGTAGAATGAGTATTAGTTTATTGATGCCAAAGAGTTGGATTATCTTATTCCCATGGGTTAGCAGGTAATGAGATTCCTAACGGCAATAGAGCAAAGGAGTTAAACATAAAAGCATGTTACAAAATTACAGGAAATTCAGTATAATTGGATCCTCTCCAAAGGGGGACTTCTTATCTCAGTATTTTCGAACTCCCCTCACTGAGTCTCTAGTTTATTTACAGTGAATAACTGCTCATTGTTACCTGCTCTGATAAAAAACATCTAAGGACTAGTATCTGAGGCCAGACTGGATTAAGGTTTGGACTCAAGCCTTGTCTGAAGAATTCCTTGTGTTTGTGAAATCCCACCCAGATATTTTCAATGGTCTTTTTGTATTTCTAAAGGAATTAAAACACTTTGGTAAATAAATATGGCCATATTTGAAGTCAGTAGTAATAATGAAACCATGAAAGCACTTTTAAACAAACTCTGGGTTGTAAACTCTCAAACTTTTAAACTCCAATAGCACATGCCAAAGTGGTAAACGTTCTTTTAGTGCTTCTCTGCAAAAGGCCACGTCTCCAGAGCAGTATCTTTGACTTTCATAGCATCACATCACGGCTTCATTTCATAGTTCTATTCGTTACCTCTGTGACTGGATACCAACACCTCGTTCAGGGATTCCTGCTGTCGCTGAGTTCTGAGTAAAATCAACATGTGCCTTCATGCAGTGTGGCTAATATAGAAATTACACTAACGAATGTGTTAGAATTTACACACTCAGGTGAACACTGGTTCTTTGAAAAAGTCACCTTGAGAAGCTATATTCTAAAATTGGAAGCGGCTGTTTGGGGTGTGTGCGTGTGTGTGTGTGTGAGAGAGAGAGAGAGAGAGACAGAGACAGAGAGAGACAGAGAGCTCTAAGAAACTGCCAATCTTTTGATGTTATGATTCCTTCCTATAATTTCCACACCTGGACGTATGGATAATTATGGTTTGGGGGGGGCACAACAAATTCTGTCATCCCCTATCCTTTTTTTAAAAATTTATTTCAAGAGATGGTGAGTAGGGGAGGGGCAGAGAGAGAGAATCCCAAGTGGGCTCTGCGCTGACAGCACAGACCCCTATGTGGGACTTGATCCCACAAAGTGTAAAATCATGACCTGAGCTGAGACCAAGAGCCAGATGCTTAACCGACTGGGCACCCGGGCACTCCTATCATTCCCTACCTATCCCCAATCCCTGTTTACACTCAACTTTGGAAATAATTACTTTAGGGATCCTAACATGTTACCAAGACCCACAGTGGGAAATTCCTCCCACTATACTCTGCACGTGCACCTGAGCCCAGCCCAGCCCAGCCCAGCCCAGCTTTGGGAGCTCTTACCTACTGTAGACCTTGGATAGTCATTTTGTGGGAAATTCCTTCTTTATTCCTTGCACAGCTAGCCCAATTCAACTACTGTCTCTCCACGTAGGGATCTGTCCCTCCTGAAGTCAGGCTTTGGACAACTTTATGGACACTTAGGGTTTGGGTTGCTATTATTATTTGATTATATCATGGATAAAAAAAAAAGATCTTGAGTTGCCTGGCAATATAGTAATTTTAACATTTTAACGAAACATTACAATCACCATTTCAAATAACTCCTTTTCCAAAGGTCATGTGACAAGCCAATTGAAAGCGAGGAGTATTTGAATGTGTTGCATTCTTGCAGAGGTGTGGTATGCAAAACAATTGTGCTTACTTCACAATAAACAGAAAAAGCAAAATAAGAGCCTTGTCATTTGAGTGAACACTCATGTTGGTTGAATGATTCAAGTAGAGTACTAAGGGGCTATTAGTGAAAGTACTGCACAAATCTTTGGTTTTCACTTCCTATTCTTGTGTTTCATTTACAAAGCAGGCAGCCTTCTAGTTGAAAGATTTCTGAAACAGACTATCCTCTAAAATTGGGAATCACTGTTTATATCACAACAAGAGTTGATGTTTTTTACTCTATTGGCACCTTTAATTTAAAAATAAAAACAATTAAAATGCAACATAGTTGTCTCTGCTTCAACAAACAAAACTTGGGAATTTAACCAAATCTTGGTGACTCAAGTTCCTGTGTTAGGATGGACATAGGAAACAGAAGTTCTAGTACCAGATTTATCAGTCGGTAGCCACTTTGTCTGATTAGGCTTTGGTTTCTCAACTGTAACTTGATTGCCAAGATCTCTTCTAGTTTCATAGTCTATATTTTTAATAACAGCTACACAGTAATAAGATACAGTAGAACTTCAGGAAATTCCAAGGCAGACAGACCTTAGTTTTCCCTTTCAATCTTGGATTGCTTTTTGTGCCTTTTGGACCGATGATAGGCTTTCAAGTCTGGATGACATGCTTTGAGGCTATGGTCGATATTCCTTGTCTTTTCTCCAGGAGAATCTTTTTTTGTTCTCTTCTGGCATCATCTATGGGCTTCTTCTTGTTGCCAAGTCACCTACTTATTGTCACTTTTTGCAATGTCTCCATGTCTTCCATTTTTATCTTTTCAGCCAATAACGACACATTTTCTGATCAAATAGCTTCGCAAACTTCATTCTTTTGACTGCTTTTGTTAATGCTCCTACTTACAGAGTGTTTTGGTAGCTTAATGGTTCAGAGTTCTAACAGTTTCCTACAATTACCTAAGAAATAGTTTCTGACAGGCCATGATAGCTCATCCGCTTGGGAAAGAATTCCTTCAGTGTGTTAACGTGGGGAAGCAGCAGACAGGACACCAAAAGCACAGGCAACAAAAGCAAAAATAAACAAGTGGGACTCAAAAGCTTTTGCACAGCAAAGTAAACAACAAAACGAAAAGACAACCTGTGGAATAAGAGAGTTTATTTGTAAACCATATCCGATAAGGACTTAATTTCCAAAATATATAAGAAACTCTTAGAACTCAATAGTAAAAAACCCTAGTAACTCAATTAAAAAATGGCCTAAGGACTCGAATATCTAGTTCTCTGAAGATATACAAATGGCCAACAAGTATATGAAAAATGCTCAATGTCACTAATCATCAGGGAATGCAAATCAAAACCACAATGAGATGTCATTTCACATGTCAGGTTGACTATTTTCAAAATACAAAAGACAACAAAGTGTTGGCAAGGATGTAGAGCAATTGGAACCCTTGCACAGTACTCGTGGGAATGCAAAATGTTGCAGCCCCTACGAAAACAAAAAAAAATTTTTTTAATTCCTCAAGAAATTAAAAATATAACTACCATATTATCCAGCCATCCCATTCATTTCTGGGTAGTTACCCAAGAGAATTGAAATGAGGGTCTTGAGCAAATAATTAGCACTCTCGTGTTCACTGTGGCACTATCCCCTCGGAGCCAAGGCATGGAAACAATCCAAATGCCCAACAGGTGAATTAATAAAAAAAAAAATAGTATATACATACTCTGGAATACAATTCAGCCTTAAAAAAGGAAATTTTGCAATAGGCATTAATATGGATGAACCTTGAGGACATTATGTTAAGTGGAACAAGCCAGTCACAAAAAGACAAATACTTCATGAATCCACCTATATGAAGTGATGCTACTACATCCTGGATGTGAATTTTTCTGGTTGCAGGACTAGAAATGATCATGAGTTTCTGCATCAGTGAATTTGTTGCTACCTTCCAGGCAGCTGCATGGATCTTATAACTAATCATGTTTAACCTGCGAACACCTTTGTGCTAAACTGATTTGTGGCTCACATTTAGCAAGTTTATAGGTCTTCATTAAATCTATTCATGCCACTTCTGGTTCTATCTTATTTTGTTATAATACCAAACCTTTTTTGTTGTTATTCTTTTAAAAAATTTTGCTGATGTTTAATCTTCCTAGTTACAATTTTGGTTTGCTACCTTAAATCATTTTTTAAAAACTGTGCAAGACATAGACTTCAGATCCCATTCAGTGAAAAAGGGGGAAGGAGCAAGACTTCCAAGGTTCAAATTCCAACTCTTGCACTCATGAGCCATATGAACCTGGGGCAAGTTCCTAGATAATGCTGTGCCTGGTTTTTGTTGTGAAAAGGAGACAAGCGTTCCTACCTCACAGGGCTGTTTTGAGCTTTAATTAATATACTTAAAACTGTATTTAGAACAGAGCTTGACACATAACAAATACTCAAATGTTAGCTGTGAGGAATTTATTTTACGCTGTGGTTTAACATACATAGCTGAATTTACAATCTAATGTCAGCCTGAAGACACCAGCATTCGCATCATATCATTTAAGAGAATGTTTGGATTTGGATGTGATGCTTTACAACACTTACTAGAAAAACTCTTATCTTATTTACTCCATTTTCTGCTGACAGTATTATCCAATACAGGCATATTTCTTTAAGGGAAGCTGGACTTAGAGAGAGGTTCAAGAATTCTTTGTTTTCCATCAACACCTGCATATTAAAAAGATTTTAAAAAACCAAACGCAACTTGTGCTTTGCCACCGTCAGAAAGAATTTGAAGCAGCAACATATTAAGATTCAATAAAATAGGACTTTTTTTTTTTTTTTTTAAGGCAAGACCTAAGGAAAAAGATGTACATGAATGAGAAGGGAGAAAAACTGTATTAGGATACACTGGCTAAAGGAAGTTACTGTAGTTGAAAACAGAACTTCATTTCCTCAGAAGGCAGCTGAAACAAAGAGAAACATGAGAGGTGTCCCAACTCTCTATTTCAGTGAAAGGAAGTTTGCCATTAATCAGGAGAAATACTTTTTTGTTTCTAAGGTAGCACAGTGTATATGGAGAACATGGATCATGATGGTTTAAGAACTTTGACAGCACCTTAAAAAAGCAGAGACAGTTTACCTTTGGCAAATAACTTGTCTAACAGGGAGTCTCCATCTAACGTCCGTCCAAGGCTAAGTTCCTGATTCCACAAGCAATGCACCCTCCCCCAAAACTTTTATTTTCATAATCTCCACTTCAAACAGTAATTCTATTCTTCTAGTTGCTCAGGCTAGATGAGCCGAGTCATTGACTCCTCTTCTTTTACAACCCATGTTTGATCTGCCAGCAAATATTGTCAGCTCTGCCTTCAAAATATACTGATTCTGTCCACTTTTCAAACCAGCCCCATTGCCACCACTTTGATCCATGCCACCATTTCT
Source organism: Lynx rufus (assembly GCF_022079265.1). Classification (NCBI taxonomy): domain Eukaryota; kingdom Metazoa; phylum Chordata; class Mammalia; order Carnivora; family Felidae; genus Lynx; species Lynx rufus. Next base: position 82,125,742 of record NW_025814896.1, read on the forward strand.
TTCCAGGGTTACTGTGATGGTCTAACTGGTCTCCCCACTATCACTTTGGTCTATTTGCATCTATTAAAATAGAAGTCAGATCATGTCACTTCCTTGCTCAAAATCCTCCTATTGCCCCCGTCTCACTGAGAATAAAAGCCAAGCCTCAGGAGGCCCTTCATGATCTAGTTTCATCCCCACACCCCACTTATCTCTATCACTTTTCCTTTTTGGCCTTTCACACTATATAGCTACACTGGTGTTTTGCTATTACAGAAATATTCCAAGCACACTTTTACTTCAAGATTTTTGCAATTGCTACTTCTTCTGCCCAAATAATCTCCTAGATGTGGCTTTCCCTTGCCTTCCTACTTAATACTGCAAACATTCCACACACATCACATAAAACATTTTGTATCTCCCTTCCCTGCTTTATTTGTCCCTTCAACACTCTTCACTATCTATCATGCTGTATCTTCTATTTTTCTTACTCATTTCTATCTTCCCCATTAAAATATGAGCTCCGTGAAGGCAGGGATTTTTTTCTTGTTAAATCACCCAAAGTTTAGAACAAGGCTTGGTGCATAGTAGATATTCAAATATCTGTTGCAAGAATTCGTGGATAAAACTTGAGGGCATGGACTAAAAGCATACTTACTTCTGAAAGTGGGAGTAGGAGACAGAAAGAATAATGCAGTTCAGTAAGCAGTATTTTGATAATCTCATTTGCTACAGGGTTAATGCTTAGAACATAAACACAAAAGAATGGATCACCCATCTTTTAGCCAGTGGTCTCTAAGGTGGGATACCACAAAATGATCCATCACAATGAGGGGCCAAAGTGTTAAAATTATATTTATCTTATAAATTTAAAGAAATAATGGATGGATTTTCATTGGTGCCCTCACTCACTTGCTCAGTCTATATGTCAGAAGGTCATGCATCACACATGGTTCTTGAGGTATCCTGAGGGAAGAGTAGAGTAGCAGTATTCATGTTAGATGTAATTATAGATTTATTTACATGATTATTTACCCCTATACTATTTTGCATGTTTCAGCATGTTTTTTAAATGATGGAAGTAAGCAATTACAGCTTCAGGAAGATAGCCTGGTAAAAGACTCCTCCTTCTGGATATTTACTCTTTCTTGCTTCATGACCCTAAAATGTTAGATGAAGGGAAATTCCCTATACAAATTAAGGAAGTATTTAGATAATTAGATCACTTTCATAAAAGAGTTAAGCCATAAAGATTACCTTTGGGAGACCTAAATGCAACTTTTTCTCCTTGGCCAGAATACTGACATTCCCTTAATACAACTGAGTAGGTAAAAGTGTTTCATTAGATATAGGCAGAATGACGGAACCAATATTCAAAATGCTTGAACAGAAAAACACCTAATGATTTAAATAGCCTGAGTTTTCAAAACTTGAATTTGATAGAAAATGAATCAGACTTTTCATAGCTGGGAGGAGAAAATTCAGGCACTTTGAGAAGAACGTGGACCTTTCATGGACATCGAGGCACTGTGTAAACAGTCTAGTATTCAACTTGCAAAGAGCCAACTCTCAGCAGGACTTAACTAAAACCTCAATTATTCAACCACTACACAAAGTTCCTTTATTAATAAGTAAGAGATGCTTTCCCAAGAGGACCAGCGATTTAAAGCGTTACATTAAATGCAAATTCTTCACCTATTTAAAGTGAGCATTTTTGAAGTGGGGGAGAGGTAGATTTGTCCACAAGTTTTTGTGTCTGGTTTCCCATTCTCAGTTATGCAATAATGAACTCACAGAGACAAATTCAAGTATCTATTTTGAAAAGTATTTACTTAGTTTGAATAAATTAATTGCAAATAAAAATTAGCTACAATATATAGCCTGAATAGAAATGACTAGAACAAATACAACACAGGACTTGATTTCCTTGCATTAGTCACAAAGCATGTGACTATGTGGAAAACTTCAAAATCAATTATATTTCTTTGAAAAGGGGATAACAGCAGTTACTGATACATCACAACTAGTAAACTTATAATACAAGTTTCCTGACATGCATTTCCTGAGTGAACCCAAATGATCATTTTTAAAAACAAGGAAATTCTGACAAGTTCAATTAAAGTAAAAATAGTTCATGGCTTCTAAGCAACAGGTTTTTTTTTTTTTTTAACTAAAAGAAAATTCAGAACAGCATAGTAATAGTTATGATAAATTAAAGCTATACTACCACATACAAAAATTTGCTAGAGTCAATTAAATATTACACAACTTTCAAACTAAAGGAACACAAATCAGAAGATTAAAAAAAAAAAAAAAAGATCCTGTCTAATCTAAAAGTGTACTGATTTCTACAAGGTCACAAAGGGTCTGATGTAGTGCAACTATCTATGTGTCCCTTGTGGTACATTATGAAAAGGGGAGGGGAGGGAGTGAAGAAACATTTTCTTGCTTCTTGAAGCAAAGACCTCATTGGAATTAGAGAATAAACATACCGTGCAAGTATGTTCCTCTACTCGGCTGTCACTGGCGCTCATCTGCCAACCAAACATTTCCTCGAGTCACACGGTGGCAACTCTCCTTAGAATTCAAAGCCCACACAGTTAAGGCTGGTCTGCTAGGTTAAAAAAAAGGGGGCACTGTTGTCATTCAACCCTTTATCTCTTTCTAGATTTCTTAATGCCTGGGTAAGACCACATACAGAATAATCAATTAGTTAAGCATTTCTTTTTCCAAAAGCAAATCAAGTCACTCTCTTCCTTGTTAATTTATGCTTTTTCTCATGAGAATGATTTTTTTCTAGAAACAGTGAACAGATGAACCACAGTTTATATCTAAAAAATAAACTTGCCAAATGTTGCTGGTACTAAAAACAGATTAGTTATCATGGGAGAAAAATAGATAATCTAGATTAAATTGCATATTCAACGGAGCATATAAAATGTTTCTTAGCATTAAGTTTTCGTTATATACTATACTTGAGAGAGAAACATTAAGAAAAAGAACTTTCCTGATTATATTCAACGTGGTTAAAAACAAACAGCTCTTACACAATAGTAATTAATATGAATTTGGTTTTACAAAGTATTCTAATTTACCAAATTCCATATTTAGAAGGGGGGTGGGGAGAGGCTCTCTTGTCCTTCTTTCTAAGCTTGCAAATCCTTGAGCTATACTCGCTAAACTACCATTCACACCAAGAGTGTGACACCATCGTTACCATGCTACTCTATCAAGAACATTCTAAGATATTTTCTATAATAAAGATAAATAGAAAAAAGTTAATATACACGTTGCTGTATTTTACAATGTTTGCAACAAACTGTAAACTAACATAGTTTGAACCAACAGTACCCTCAGTTATATAAAACAATTTTTCAACACTGAGGATGGGTGATTCAAAAACACTAAAAGGAAGGCAACAAATTAGACTATGTCTTTTTATCCTCAAAATAGATTTTCAAAACTCAGAATTCAGAAGTCTGGTACTTTCAGAAATTCTTTTCTTGAGTTTCCCAGATTTTTTGATCAGAAATTGTTGCTATTTATTATAAATGTTTAAAAAAATTCTTCATCTTAATGCAAATGACCAGAGCAGAGAAACTGTGACATGGACAACAGGTTGGAAAACCCAACTCACTTAGCTTATAAATTTATAATGTAGTCCTGGAGGACAACTGTCTGTTAGTCTAGAGGTCCTTGGAAAATAAGTCTGATGTAGCCTTGTTCACCAGCCAACTGATGTGCACAAAAGGGGCAGGCTGCGTGAAAAGTATGAGTACCATGAGGAAGTGGGATCTGGGACCAATAGGCAGTTGTCTTTTCTGAACACACATGCCCGCATGGGCTGAACGCATGGGTTGGAGGGCCGGCGTCCACATAAAATCCAGCTTCACATCCAAGCCACAGAGGGACATAGGGACCAACAGACCTACACATGGGACATTCACGATCTTTTCCATCACGTTCTTCTTTGTTTCCCCAGTTATGATAGCCATGCACATGGCCGCAGTTTAGATATACCCATGGTTGTTTTTCATCAACAACATCTTTCCTCTTCATACTAGGAAACGCTAGTGTGTTGAACCCGACAGGGCACTGAGGTCGTGCTGCATTGATTTCCTGTCTTAAAGCTTCTAAATGCTTCACTGTAGGAGTGTGGGAAAGGCCTTCTGCAGTACGCCACAGCAATGTTGCACCGCAGAGGTCAATTAACGAGCCATCTTGTAATTGATTGGTTTCAATTTCCACCTAGAGGAAACAAGAATCAAAAAACACATTCACCACTGTGTTTTCAATTTTCACGTGAAAGTTTTGGTCTTACATGCTCCTTACTCAAGAATTGAGATTTCCTATGACTGTTACTAAATAGAAGAAACTCTAATGGTAGTCATGAAAAATGTAAGTTTGAAAACCAAAGGTAAAATATTGAGCAGGAACAGATTTCTTTTCAGCCTTATGGTAAAGACGATAGATGATTAAAACATTCGGCTCATCAGTAAGTCTAATATTTCCAATATATGTCATGATCGAAGAGATATAGATACAAATAGAAAATCACAGTGCTATTTAACTTAGGAAAGCTTAGGTTTTAAAACATATTAACATGATATGAAAGAATAAATTTTTCAAGTGTCTTGATTAAAACATTCAGATATTATCCTCTAGTATAATATTTAGTAGTCCGTGTTTTATAGTCAGACTTGTGTCAGCAAGAGATTTAAGAGTTTTTGGAGGGGCCCTTGGGTGGCTTAGGTGGTTAAGCATCTGACTCTTGATTTCGGCTTAGGTCATGATCTCAAAATTTGTAGAGTCAAGGCCTGTGTCGGGCTCTGCACTGACAACTAGGAGCCTGCTTAGGATTCTCTCTCTCCTTCTCTCTGCCCCTCCCCTGCTCATGCTCTCTCTCTCTCAAAATAAATAAACTTAAAAAAAGAAAAAAGAGTTTTTGTAAATACGTAATACATTCAGTCTAACTCACCTTAGGTACAGTTTACTGTACCTAGGTAAGAAACTACATCTTAATACTTACCATTTTTCCTCTCTGCTGAGCTGATCTGGTTTCCCGCAGGCTGAACACATTTCCACACACTGATATTTCTCTCCATATTCCAGGCTTGGAGTCTTCTGTGAACCCATTGCGTGGATGCATAACAAGAACGCCATTAGTGGTCAAACCATCCATCTGCCCATCTGATGTCTTCCATTTGGCAGCCTTCTCCTAGTAGCAGTAAGAATAGTGAACTTCCATTTATTTGTAAATTGGAAACAGAAGTGGTTATAAAATAACACATCATTTAGGAAAACAGCTTTTTACCCCAAGGAAGATGTTTTTTGATGAGTCAAATCCTGCAGCATAAATCCGTGCTGTAAAGGGGGGATTCCGTTCACATATGATTCTACAGGCAAACCTTGATATAGTGCTTTGCACGGACTGTGTATCAGAATTACTTTGGCTTCCGGGAACAGTGTCAGTTACTACAAAATCAATTGGACTTTCAGTTGACCGACCAATCTAAGGGAAAAAGAAATATCTATAAACCTATTGAAAGGAATACAGTGGAAAATCCATTCAAGAAAGGTACAATAAGATGAAATCATTAAACTTCTAGAATTTCTAAAGCTTAATAAACTTATACTGAACTCTGAGAGCATCTACACCGTAAAAAACTAATCTGTCAAACTTGTTCTGATGTAATAATCATTTAGAGCACAGAAAGAATTAAGTGGGAACTTACCACCCAGAATATATGAAACCCTCAGGGAATGCAGAGCTTCGGATGGCTGAGATTTTAGATGGCTGCAAATTTTAATTTTAACCCCTTTGGATGGAAATATGCCTACCATGTATTACTCTACCTTCTTTACCAGAATGTAGTGAACATACAAGTAAATCTTCTATGATGACTCAAGGACATTAAAGCATAAATACCATTTAAATTAAACTGAAATGCAGTGATGTCTTCAGGTACTATAAAGGTGTACAAGAATGCTGATCCTTATGTTAATGTTAAGAGCTTACACAGGTTTGCTTTGAGGTCTTATGTATACTTTACAGATATTCTTGTGTGTTTTTTGTCAGCTTGTCAGCTATCATTTCTTACTGTTGGGCATACTCATCTCTAGCAGCATGCTCTCCTCTAACCAGTTAACTATTTTTCTGCTATTGGTTGAGAAATCAAAAAAACTAAACCTCAAAGAACAGTATTTCAAAAGGTTCTTGGTAAGATCTTAAAAGAGTCTCCACAGAGCAAAGAAAAGGAATTTCAGCCCATGGCCTGTGTGGCCTTTATTTTATATGCCAGATGTCCTTTTTTATTTTCTTCCTGGTTCTTGGCCATATTTCTGAAAGATAAGGTTCCCAGCTAAGGAGAGTTCTGGTGGGTGGGTCAGCAAATTAAAACATCTTCAGAAGTACCAGCTAGTAAAGAAATTAATTTTCATTTTGAAAGATGAAAGTTGTAAAGGAAATCAGTGGAACAGATGACAGAACTGACAAGTGTCACAGGGTTTTAAAGTAAACATTTAAAAATGATCAGTTCATTCACGGGTTTGTTACAAAGTAGTATCTAAAATTGAGGAAACTGGATACTGAGAAAAAACACTGACCCTCCACAAAGATGACACTTCAGTCATTCTTTGCATAGTTGAGCCTCAAGAATTCCTCATACCTACACACCTTTGGATAAAATACTTTTAGTGTTTTTGTCCTATCATCAACTGTAAGTCATTAGTTTGGATAGTTTTTGAAAGAAATTGGTTGGTTAACAAATGTAAGACTGGATGTCCCTTTTCCTGCTTTTTAAGATAATAATAGCCAAAGAAAATGGTCTCTGACTTTTGAAACTAAAAATATTTCCAAAAATAAAGGCTCTGTTTTTTTTAATGTTTTACTTATTTTTGAGACAGAGAGAGACAGACCATGAATGGGGGAGGGGCAGAGAGAGAGGGAGACACAGAATGCGGAGTAGGCTCCAGGCTCTGAGCTGTCAGCACACAGCCCTACGCGGGGCTCGAACTCACGAACCACAAGATCATGACCTGAGCCAAAGTCGGATGCTCAACCAACTGAGCCACCCAGGCGTCCCAAGGCTCTTTTAGATCCAAAAGATGTAGGCCAGGAAATAGATTGAGGATTGATATTTAGAATCAAGAAATTCAGAAATGGCACTTATTTGGGAGGAGAGATTACTCCAGAAGAGTTGATATTTGATCTGGGACTTGGAGGATATTTAAGACAACAAAGCAATATTGGTAAAGACAGGTAAGAAGGAAGAAATCTCACGAATTTATAAAGAGAAGAAACCTCTGTGATCATGATCAGATTCCAAAATATAATTTTTGTGTGTTAAGATAAATTTTGTAATTCTTTCTCTTTTGAACTGCTACTATGAGCTTTAAAAACATAGATCCCTATCATGTTATTATCTCCCACTCTCATTAAAAACCCCAAAGGTCTCTTACAGGCTATCCAAACTTCTTAGTTTCTTATTTCTATAATAATTAGAAACTGACCTCACAATTTGCTTCCCACCAATCCAGTTTAATTTCCTATCATTGTTATTCACATGAAAAGTATATTCTAGCTACAAGCAGCTTACTTGTCAATCTACCACACTGTGTACTTTGCCATCTCTTTTGTCAGAATGCCTTTCTACTGGCTGGACTGGCAAAATCCTGCTCAACTTGACTAAAAAAAAAAATGAAGGGGGCACCTGGGTGGCTCAGTTGGTTAAGTGTCCGACTTCAGCCTAGGTCATGATCTGACAGTTTGTGGGTTCAAGCCCCACATCGAGCTCTGTGCTGACAGTTCAGAGCCTGAAGCCTGCTTTGGATTCTGTGTCTCCCTCTCTCCCTCTGCCCCTCCCTTGCTCGTGCTGTCTCTCTGTCTCTCTCTTGAAAATAAACAAACAATGAAAAAAAAAAGGCCGGGATAAAAAGGCACTACTATTAAAGTCTTTCCCTCACCCTTCTTCAATCCAATCAGAAGCTTCACATTTAGACTACCAGTGTAGGCTATGAATACAATCAACTTGTAATGTCTCCTTTATTTAACTTCAGTGTCCACCAATGCAGAGTTGGAGTTTGTATAGCTAATGAATTGAACAATAAATTATCTTGTTCAGTTTGGAAGCAATCCTAGAATGTGTATACAACCAGTTTCTCAAAGACTGGCTAATTTATCAGGGTGGTTTCTGATGTATCTCCATTTTTTTGATATAGAAATGTTTGGATTTTCCATACACATAATGCTTGTAGAAGGAGCATCATATCTATTATATTGGGAAAAACTCTCCATTCCTTTTTGAAAAGGAGAAAACCAAAAATGGCGCAACTTATTTAAGGACCTTCATAAGATGGTAAAGACACTGTTCCATAATTCAGAATGCCTGGTTTAATCCCAATTTTGCCCCCACCTAACTTTGTAACATTGAATTCACAAGATTTCAGTAACTTTATTGACAAAAAATAAGGGATAAACAAATAAATTTAAGGTATTATCTAAAACTAAAATTCTGGGGTCAAACATCTAGATAGCATCTTGATTCTTAAAAAAGTTAATTAGGCACATTCATTTTAACTGGCTATCAGTGAAAAAAAATGTGGAAATCATCCTAAAGCTTGTGTTAGGTTCTCATTAAGATCCCAACCTTCATCTTCATTAAGGGTGTTATTTATTTTAAATTTTTTTGGGAAAAGCAAGAAAGACATAAACATACAACCATATTCTAATATTAACTACAGAGACACTATTCTAGAAATTTCAGTATTCTATTAGAAGGGCAGTGAGTGACTTCAGAGAAATATTTTGTTACTGGTTATAATTAAAGACATCCCAGGCCTTTCCAATTCAATCTTGTAAATAAAGAAAAACTGCAAAGTCACTGGGACAGTAATTATAAGAGCAACATTATCAGGTACTAGTAATGTCCTATTTGTTTCCGAAAAACCCAGGGCTTTACAAAACCAAATAAAGGAGAAGACCATGATTTTAGTTTTCATCTTTCGGTTTGACTGTTCTATCATATATCAAGTTTACCAATGTACCAATCAGCACTGGATTGGTACAAAAATGAGAGAAAAAAACCTTTTACTGCATCAGTAGTAGCTTGGAGCAAATATGTGCTGGAAAACAAGCCTGACACATACATGATATGGACAGTTACAGACTGCCCATACATTTTGTTGCCTTGAGAGGAAGGTGGGAAATAGTGGCAAAAAAGGTCATAAATATGTGCAGAATATTTCTTGGTTCCTTTTTTGGGATAATAGCTAACTGAACTATTATTATAACTACTATTATTAATAGCAAGTGTTTACCAGCCACCTGGCAGAGCTTTGAGCACTTCACATGTACTAACACATTTAAGCCTCCTAAATGTCATTATGAGGGAAGCTCTATTATCTGCACTTCATAGTAGGAAACTGAGGCATAGAGTGGCTAAGTAATGTTTACTAGGAATTCTGACTTCAGAGCTCATTTCTTAACCATGCTATGCTGACTTCTATATATGAGATTTAGAAATCAAAATATATTTTAATGAACTACGTGGTTAAAATATACTAATCATTAATCTGAACACAGGAAAAGTCACTGACAATAGGTTTTTAACTTTTTTATTTTAAGGAAAAAAAAATTCAGATGTCATAATACCTGAAACATATCAGTGTTGCTGTCATGAGTATATTCAACCACTACTGTCTGGGCCCGAGATAAGGTATACGATATGCTGTGCTGGTCCTTGTTGCTTATTGCCTAAGAAAGAAAAGATTAATAGCAAAAATTAGCTGGTAGGGTAATCAAATCAAATTTAAAAAAGAAAAGTAATGTATTACATACTTGACATATTTTCTCCTAAAATTTAAGGGAGAAATTAATAACTCTTCCATAACCTCAGCTGTGACAGTAGCTTCTTGGGTCGAGTGGGGTGTAAAAATAATCTGAAGATGTTATAGAGTAAGAACATAATTTCATGGTATAAAAACACTATAAAATATGGATCTCCCTTACAAATATTTTAAATGATAAAATAATCAAAATCAAGTCCCATGTAGAAACTGAAAACAGTACTGAATACTGTTCTAATAAGGAGAAAATACAGTATTTTTCAAGATAATGAAGAAAATTATTTTTAAAGTAACTCAAAGAGTTATATTAAGTTACCACAAGCAGAGTTAACTGGTTTTAACCATTCTGTGGCTCTATAGATGACAAATATTTGCCATACGCTGGGCCAAATATGGAAAAATTCATAGAATGATTAAACATTACCAAAGGAAATGGACATAATGCTTACGACTGTACTTCTGACTTATCCCAAACTAAAAACATTGCTAAAAAGAACTTTTTGGTTTTGTTTTCAGGCATTTTCTATGTATATGAGTTGAAGATAATATCAGAAAGGGGGAAAACCTACACAAAGGAAGTGGAAACAGACTGCATAAAAGGAAAACAGAAAAGAATGATTATACACAGCAAAGAAGCTAAATTTAAAAATGTTTCTTAACTAGAACTTTGGTATCATAAATCTTTACTTGGTTTCAATTTGTAGGTAATCTGTAATAGATAAAGCCCTAAACCAGTAGCTTTAAAATTAATTAAGATTGTGAAATTTTCAAATATTTAAAGAGAATAAACAAAACACCTGGGTACCAACTACCCAGCTCTATCAAAGCATAATAATGCCACTTTTACTTCTGATTTCTTAAAAGAAATTAAATTCAACAGGTAATATCAATGCTGCTTACATGTTCTTCTTACTCTCCTCTCTTCACAGAGGTATCCAACCTCATTAAATGCACTGTAGATCCATTCCCATGCACGTTGTTAACATTTTAAAAATAAACATTATATAATCGTTTTACAGGCTTTAAAACCTAGAATTACTTTAATTCAGCACAAACCAATGATTTTTCAATCAAATAGTTGCCCAGAACCTTAGAAGTTAATTCTTAATGGCTAAAGAGATTTGAAAACACAGGGTTTTGTGTACATTGAGACTGTAATCCCTGGCTTTTTTTTAGCTATTAAACCTACTCTTAGATTAAGAATAAGAACTATGTCAAGTTAAGTTCTCACTGGACTGAAAAGCAGGGTTTAATCATATCCTAGATGACTGCCAGAATAGGGTATTTTAAAAGTGGGATCAGAAATATTTTCCCTATGATAGTGGTTCTCAACCACAGGTAGTATTAGCTGTGTAAGGGGCACTTGGAAATATGTAGGTACATATTTTGGCTGTCACAATGATTTGAAGGCTTAAATGGCATTAGTGGTTGGGACAAGAATATTAAATGTCCTGCAATATACAGGACAATCCTGCATAGAAATGGCACACCCAAAATGCAACAGCACTCCTGCAGAGGCAATTCTGGAATAAAGTTCCTCAAGTTGGATCAATTAGCCGTTCACTTTCACTACCTGCTTAGCACATCCCTTCTCTGCAAAAAGAGACACTTAAAAGAAATTGTCCCTTTTCTACATTTACTGGGTCTCAAACAGTAATAGAGAAGGCCTCGTCAAGGCAAGAGGACTGTTCTAGACACTACACTGGACACAAACAAATCCAATTAACTTCAGGACTGGAGTTATGACCTAAAACAAGTCATCACATGTCAATTTCTCTCTCATTTATTTAGCTGACAAAGATACGCCTCAGATGGTATAATATTGATGCACATCCTGGGGCTGCTTAGCTAAAAACATAGGTATTTCCAGAAGCTCAGAAACACTTTGTAATTTTTATTCATTCAACACGATATCAAATACAGTTTGTGTTACAAAATTGGAAGTAGAAGAATTCATAGAAATGTAAAGATTTGAAATTCCCCCTAATTGTCTATCACTCCAGGAAAAGCCCAAGTGTTCTGAAATGAGGGCCCAGTTCTGGAGATTTGGATAAGGAAAGAAAAAGGAGCTAAGAGCATTAAATATGTGAGGAGACTGAGAAGTTAAACTGTAGATACAGCTGGGTATTTGCTTTTACAGCTTTGATTCATTTTAATAATTACTGAGGTCTACTTTGTTCAAGGCACTATATTAAAAGCTATGATGGTCAGAGGCACCTGGGTGTGTCAGGAGACTCTTGATTTTGGCTGAGGTCACGAAATCATGGTCACCATGGTCACCAGGGTCATAGGATCAAGCCCCGCATCAGGCTCCACTCTGAACATGGAGCTTGCTTAAGATTTTCTCTCTCTCCCGCCCCTGACCTCTGCCCCTTTGTCCTGCTAGTGATAAAAAAAAAAAAAGAAAAAAAAAAAAAGAAAAAAAGCTATGAGGGTCATAAAATGAGCAAACAAAACATATGAGCGTACACAGAATCTCTGATAAAGACCCTTACTTTAGAAAAATCACCTCATCCAAACTATGCTTCTAGAACCTGAGTATGCTTATTATATACTACATTCCTGCCCAGCCCAGGCAAGACCTCCTTTGGTAATAGTGGAAGCCCTGGCACAAACCTACCTTTTTTTTTTTTTTTTTAAATAAGAAAAGGGAATGTTTCCTTCTAATTTCCACCCACTGATCCTGGTGTGTCACTTAAAAAAAAAAAAGTCTGATGCCCTTCCATATGGCAGCCCTTCAAATATTATGTCTCCAAAGAGTCTTCTCCCATCCAAACAAAAGGAAACTTCTGGTACAGAATGTGAAGTGAATGCTAGAGAATATAAACAACATGTACATGTCTTTCAATTTCTCCAAGTTAACAGATTTATTTTAATCTGTGTTTGTTTGTTTTTTACCTTTGCAGCCTGAGGAGTACAAGCAATATGCACAGTGCTGGGCTTCACCCCATTTGCCTTAGGTCTTTTAAACAAAGCAAACCTACTTTTCCTTCTTCCTCTATCGCCGTTTGGGAGAGATCCATTATACCTGGTGGAGGGAAAAAGTCTAGGTGATCTCTTTTAAGAACCACACAATTTTAAATTAAATGCTTTACTTTTGCCTTACAATAAGAATCAATCCCCAATTAATCATTTATTAGCACATTGTAAGTATCTCAAATTCCATTTAGTCACTGCTGATCCCCAGACCAGCTGTCTACAAGTATGAAACAAGATGAGATTTTGGTTACATTCCAAGTCACAAAGAAGTATTTTTTGGATTATAAATAGTCTTAAGTTATATGTATTTTTCTTCCCTCTTTTATTCAAGATAATCAAGAGCTGATTAATGGCATATCTGATTCCTTAGGACTCATTCTGTATCTTTTAAAGGTAAATGTTTGCATGTGCTAATACAACCTTTAAAAAAGTCCAGTATGAATTGTCTAAAACAGAATCTCCTTTAATTGTCAGTTAAACAACTTAACTTTTGAGAGTTTTTAGATTTGTTTGATAATCTCAGTGACTTGAATGCACACATACACATTCACATACACATTGGCAAAACCTGTCCAAAGGAGATGCCTGATAAGTAGTGATTAAATATACTTTTGTTGTTCAGATCTCGTAATCATTTCTCCATGATAACATATATATCTTGAAAATAAGCAAGTAAGTGAGGACTGAATAGGAAAGAAGTTCACACCAAAACACTGGGTGTTTACTATGTATTAGGCACTATTGTGTTCTTTACCACATAACATCTCATTTAATCTATCCTCATAGAAACTCTTGAGATTGGCATCACTCAACCTTTACAGGCTAGGAATTAAGTTATTCCTCAGAGGAATAAGATTCCTTAGAGGCTCAGAGAAATTAAGCCATTTTCTGAAGGTAACACAAGTGATAATGGAAAAACTAGGATTTGAATCCAGGTGTTTGTCATGCTTTTTTCATTCTTTATTGCTTCATTATGGCACGAACAGTGCCTTAATAATAATCTCCTCATTCACTGTCCCATGCCCTCTGACAAAATCTTTGGTTTGCTAGTCTCTCATATATAGTTGGTCAATCTGAGGGAAAATGAGGCAGGGACTAGGGCCAGTTTTGAGGTTGAAGGAGAATATAATTGCAAAATGGCCTACATTAGTGGCTGAGAAGGAAGAGGAAGAAACTTACACTGCCACATACAGAAATTATACTAACTCTTTACACAAAACTAAACACACTGATTTCTATTGGAGAAAGTCCTTGCTAATCAGAGTTCAGAGCAGTGCCTCTTAGTTAATACACTACTCATTCCAGGATGTGTGTTGCCACCAGACCCACTGTGGGTACCTGACCCTTCTGTCTGCCAAGTTGCATGACTTGTTTCTCTTCTGGGAATATGCTCCCTCCCTCATTGAGTTACCATCGCTCAAAGCTCTTTTCTAAGTAGTGACAACACCAAACTGACAACCATATCCAGCTTTATTTCTCCTAGGGGGCTGAAAAGTATTATTTGTATTTTAAGATACCAAGAGTGCCAATGCAGAGACAACCACTAACTGAGGGTTAAATGAGAAACTGTGGGCTAAGAAAGGCAGTTTAAACCATATACTCAATTTTAAATTCTAGTCTTCAGGGATGCCTGGGTGGCTCAGTCAGTTGAGTATCAAACTCCTGGGAGTTGAATCGCTGCCTGGGATTTTCTCTCTCCCTCTCACTCTGCCCCTCTACTGCTTGTGTTTATGCACATTAAAAAAAAAAAAAATCAATTCTAGTCTTCAAAGGACTCAAATTTCCTGGCAGAAGAATTTAATTTGGAATATTTTTTGGTACTTAAAAGCTGTTTGTTATTAATACATTAAGATCTATGTGATTTGAAATTATAACATTGTAGTTACTACATAAGTTTCTAATCTTTTAAGCTGTTTTTATTTTTAGGTTTCAAAGGGTCTTAGATGATCTTGTCTGTCATTTTACCGAAGAGCAACCTAACGCCTAGAATGGTTAAGTAACTTGCACAAGGTCATATATAATTGCAATGTTGGAATAGGTACTGGAATGTAGCATTCCTGACTTCCAGTCAAGGTCATTAACTCCATATGATCTGTCTAGTTTCTTTTACTCTCTCATCTGAAACAATGGACACATTCTCACTTAAACAAGAACTTGTACCAACCTGATTCTAAAGCATGTTGTGATGTACAGAGAGCTGTTTTCTAGACAGAAGAGAAAGGGAAAGTAAATTTTGCAATTTCTAGTTTCTGAGATTTCTAGCTAGTAAACTAATATTGTGTCTCTGTTTTGATTAATGCAAGTTTAGACTGAATAAATTGAAATAATGGAATCATTTGTTCCTTAATCTTTAGATTGTGTTTATGTAAATGGATGAGAATATTTAGGAAGCAAATAAGTAGTGAGATCCTGGCCTTCAAAGTCATCGTATCATTATGTCTATACAACCCTATCATAAGCAGCACAGGGCCATAAGCCCAAAGCAACAACTTCCTCAGAGGTATAAAGTAACAAATAAATGCTAACCTATGTGAAATGACCTCAAGGGGGGAAGGGATTTTGGTAAAGACAGCTGAGGCAAACTTTTCTAAAAGATAGGATAGGGAAGACAAATGTAATGACTATATGACTTTAGATAAATACATTATTTTATCTTAAGAGGATTTGTGCTTTCTGGGGGTGAGGGTGAGGCAAAATTTATGCATATTAGAGCACTTACAAGAGATGGCATAAAAATGAGAATTGAAAGAGTTTCTTGATTTAATATTATCAACATTATTTTGAGATAATATTACCTTGTAGCTCTAAATTGTTTTTGGAAATAGGTAGGAAATACATTCTAAAAAGGTTTGATTTAGATGCCAAAATTACTACCTATTATTCAGTTTTATGTGTCATCAGATGGGGAAAACTTACCCTAAGACAATGAGTTCACCATATTTTACTGGTGCTTTGGATGGATGATTTTCTTGATCAGGAGAAAACATGAGCTTGGCTGTCTTTCTCAAATCTTTGTTCACTGGTCAGGAGCCTTGGACACCTTTAGCATTATCTCCTAGAGGGAAAAGTTTTCATTAATAATATGAACAATGAATTTCAGTTAAAATAAAGATGTTGGGGCACCTGGGTGGCTCAGCTGGGTAAGCATCCAACTTTGGCTCAGATCATGATCTCACGGTTCATGGGTTCAAGTCCCTTATGGGACTCTATGCTGACAGCTCAGAGCTTGAAGCCTGCTTCAGATTCTGTCTGTCTGTCTCTCTCTCTGTCCCTCCTCTGCTCACACTCTGCCTCTCTTTCAAAAATAAGTAAACATTAAAAAAAATTAAAATAAAGATGTTATTTTCTAGCAGTCCTTGTGAGTACAATATTATGCAAAATATATCACATTATATAGAAGGTGTGTGACATTTTTCCGAAGAGTGGTTATATATTTGGTCCAACTGTTTAAATAGTTTAAAAATGTAAATTTGGAAATTTCCACTTCTAGGAAGATAGAGTAGGAGTATTTTTCCCTATTATTTGCACTAACTACAACTAAAAACTCTGGATATTATATATAAAATATAGGAAGACTCTGAAAAGTAGAGAAGGTGACCAGCTAGGGACCTTGGAGCACAAGGAACGACAAAGTGCTGAGTTCTCTGGGTTTTCTTTTTGCTTAATATATCCCAGATTTAGAGCTGGAGAGAATCCAGTAATCTGGAAATGTCAATTGGCAGAGACAAAAAAAAGCCACCTCCAAAGCTTGTTCACTCTAGTTAAAGGAAGGAGAAAGGGGCAGCCTTAGCAAGACAGGTAACTTTTGACAATAGCTAGTCTACTGCAGCCAACCACCACAGAAATCACTGGCCCTACCACTGCCCACACAAGCAAGAGCCAAATGGGGAGCCTTGACTTCCACCTCAGAAGGCCATAATGAAGAGTCCCTTGCCCCTGACAACCAAGGTATTTGTAAGGGCAGCCAAGTAGGGAGTCAGGACTTCCACCCTCCTGGTTGGTAACATGTCCTCACCCCTACTCTAGCTATGTCAGTGGAGACCATATGGGGAGCCCGGACTTCCACCCTCATCTGACAGTAACAAGGATCTCCTTCCCTTGGGTGTCAATGAAGGCTGAGTATGGGACCTGGAGTTCTAGGTCTACCTGGAAGTAACAAGGAGGCAGTCCCTATTCCCCTGCCAAAGCAGTGTCAGAAAAAGACAGTGGAAGCAGATTTAAATAACATCCAGAGTCTCAGAACATAATGACAAAACGTCTAGGTTTCAACAGAAAACCATTCATCATAGTAAGAACTAGAAAGATTTTTAAGACAATGCAAAAAGAATAATCAATAAATATGAAAGCTGAGATGACAGAGATGTCAGAATTACCTGACAAAGATTTTAAACCAACTATGATAAAAATGTTTTAGTAAGCAATCAGAAACATACATGGGACAAACAAAAAATAGAAAGTCTTGACAAAAAAAGCAACAACAACAACAACAACAAAAACAATATTTAAAAGCTCACTTTTTAGTATGGGCTCACCAGCAGAACAGAAGGGACATAATAAAGAATCAGTGAACCAGAAGATAGAAATTACCTAATCTTAACAAGAGAGAAAATAGGCGAAGAATAAGAAAGAAGAAAGAAGAAAGGAGAAGAAGAAAAGAGAGAAACAAAGAAAGAGAAAGAAAGAAAGAAAAAGGAAGAGCAGAGCCTCATGGACTTGTGGGACCACAGCAAAAGATCTAATGTCTGTATCACTGGAACCCAGAAAGAGAGGAGAAAGAATGGAGCTAAAAAAAGTATTCAAAAATATAATGGCCAAAAACTTAACAAATTTGGAAAGAGGAACACATATTCCAGAAGCTAAACAAATCTCACACAGCATAAACCTGAAAAAATCCACTCCAAGATACATCATAATTAAACTTCTGAAACTAAAGGCAAAGAAAATCTTGAAAGCAATTAGAAAGAAAGAGAAATTACATCTTACTTAGGGGGCGAGGGGGAGGGGGGAAGAGCAATTAGAATGACAGTGGATTTCTTACCAGAAACTATGGAAGCCATAAGAAAGTAGCTTATTTTTTTCAGGTGCTAAAACAACTGTCAACTCAGAATCTTATACCCAGCAAAAATGGAGGAGAAATCAAGACAGTCTCAGGTGAGGGAAAATTTGTCACCAACAGATCTACTCTAACAGAATGGCTAGAGTAAATTCTCTAAGAAGAGAAATGATAAAAGAGAAGAACCTTAGAACATCAGAAAAGAAGAAACAACATGGTAAGTAAAAGTATGGGTAAATACAATACGCTTTCCTTTCCTTGAATTTCTACATTATGTCTGAAAGCTATAGCAAAAATTAACACCATCTGATGTGGTTCTAAGTGTATGTAAAGGAAATATTTAAGACAATTATATATGGCACACCTGGACATTTATCCTAGAGCAATGAAGACTTATGTTACAAAACCTGTACATGAATCTTTATAGCAACCTTATTCATAATAGCCAAAACCTGGGAACAATCCAGATACTCTTTACTGAGTGAATGATTAAACTGTCATACATCTATGCTGTGAAATAGTACCCAGCAATAAAAAGGAACAAACTACTGGTATATGAAATAACATGGATGAATCTCTAGAGAATGATACTGAGTAAAAAAAGCCAACCTCAATGGGTTACACAAATGATTTTATTTATGTAACATTCTTGACATGACAGAACTATAGAAATGGTTAACAGATAAATTCTTGCTAGGAGTTAAGGAGGGGGTGGGAGTAAAAGGGAAGTAGGTGTGGCTACAAAAGGACAATAGGAAGGACCCCTGTGGTGAATGGACATGTTCTGTATCTTTACCAGTGTCAATATTCTGGTTGTGATATTTTACTATAGTTTTGCAAGATATCACCATTGGGGAAAATTGTGTAAAGGGTATACAAAATCTCTGTATTATTTCTTCTGGCTGCATAGGAATCTACAATGACCTCAAATTAAAAAGCTTAATTTAAGGGGCATCTGGGTGAGTCAATCAGTTGATCATCTGACTCCTGATTTCAGCTCAGGGTCATGGGATTGAGATCCTACATCAGGCTCTGTGCTAAGCATGGAACCTCCTTAAGATTCTCTCCCCTCACCTCCCACCCCTCTCCCTGGCTCACAAGTACTCTCACTCTTTAAAAAAAAAAAAAAAAGAAAGAAAGAAAAGAAAAGAAAGAGAAAGAGAAAAAAAGCCTTATTAAAAAATTTAAATTTGACACACATATGGAAAACAAGAATAACACTTCTGATAAGCCACAAAAACTGCTACTATAAACAATCCTCATAATACTAGCCTGTCTACTTTATCAGCAGTTTAATGGGATCAGGTATTCCTACATCTATTCTCTTTATGGTCTTCTTGTTAGACCTGTTACAAAGGTTTTACAACAAAACTCTTACTAGCTAACCCATGAAAGTCTCCTGGTTTTTTACATCCACCAACAGCTTTGATAGGAAACTCATGAAAAAAAAATGCCTTTCTACAGTACAGTGAAATACAGCTTCTATAGCAGCACTTTCAGAGAGAAGACAACACAGACAACAACATTTGTAGCCCAATGAATGAGAACAAGCAAAAGGAAAAGGCTTAGCCATTTTCACCCTCTTTTATCTCTTGTAACTGAAATACACATTTAGACCAACAATTCAGATAAACACACTAATTTTTATTAGTAAATTTAAAAAACACTAAATTATTTTAAAGAAATAAAACATGCTTAAGAACTATTTATTACTTTTTTAAAATGTTTATTTATTTTTGAGAGACAAAGAGGGGAGGGGCAGAGAGAGAGGGAGACATAGAATCTGAAGCAGGCTCCAGGCTTTGAGCAGTTAGTGCAGAACCTGACTCAGGGCTTGAACCCACGAACCGTGAGATCTTGGCCTGAGCCGAGGTGGACGTGCAACAAACTGACCCAACCAGGTACCCCCATGCTTAAGAACTATTTAAATAAAACATACATCTCCTCCATTCAGATACACTATAAACTCCTTGCATCTCCCCAGATGAATTTCTCCCCAGAGAAATGTTTTATTTCAGTAAAATAAACTATTCTGATCATATCCCTCATTTGGAAAAAGAAACAATATAAAGCTAACTAAAATCTTCAGTGTAAAAATTTAAGAGTTTTAAAATGAATTAATTCAAATTAACTAAAGAACAATTTTGGTTCCATCTAACAAGACCTTCTGATCTATGTTAAATCATACTTTAATATGAACAAGAATTCATACCTTCTTATTTCCCCCATAAAGAAGCATCCTATTATAACAAAACGCTAAGTAAAGCTTAATTAGAAGCTTTAACTGTGCCTTTCTTATTAGACAATTAAGGTACTGCCATCAAATAGGAAAACACTGCTTTGACACATTTCTGACCAAGAACAGCAAGAATTAAAAATGTAATAGTAAGAATTAAATTTAAAGTTTATATTAAATTTTAATAGCATAGCTTCGTCTTGATTTGGACTCCTTTTTAGAGTTACTTCGTATTTTTAGGAAGTGATAATTTTCCATTTATAGTAGTAAAATGTTCCTTTTAAAATAAACTTTAAAGAGGTAAGCACTTTAAATGGTATTATATAGTATTAGTAAGTACAGTGATCTGAAATCTGGAAGTGATAGAAATGAATGCCCATATTTGGCTGACACTAGCACGTAGCATGGTTAGCAAATATTAGCCTATGTTCTAGTTCTAGCTCTCTTTGAACAAAGCAATGTTTCCTCATCTCTAAAAATGATGCGACTAAAGGAGAATGAAGAGAATTTTGGAGCTGTAAAAAAAATATGAGACCATCTTCTAACATAAGAATTTATAAGTAATGTACATATAGGACTACATAGATTTGGCCCCATTGCCTCTACAGCAAAAGGAACAATTTTTAATTTTGACAAATAACTAGAGTAGGGCTAGCATACATCCACCATTCTATACTTCCTGGAGCCCTTGGCCTAATTAGCCAAGAAAAACAATAGATTTCCAATTATACTTATTCTTAGTCTGCTTAGATACATTAGAAGGCCTGATTTGGGGACATTTTATCAGTGATATCAAAGTTTCAATCACAGGAACACACTAAAACGTGGCTTCTATTTCTGTATCTAATAATCTGAAACCTATAATAAAACACTTTAGTAGTATTGTTCATACACTTAAATGACCCAAGATAAAACAGTTTTCTTAAATTTAAATGGTCAATGCTATATAAACTGGCATTCTTAAACTATGAATAACATATGCCATGATAGCTACTTCTCCAGGAACCTTCAATTACAATTCTAAAACATGTTGATAGGTGACTGTTGGAAAGTAGTTGTTAGAATCTTTATATTAGGTTCTGAAGAGTCATGATTTTCACAATAGTTCAGAATCTAGCAACCCAGTTGCTAGACAGTGATATTGCACTCATTCTCTTTGTATATTTTCTGTATTTAAAATCTAAGTAAGATATGGAATTCTTCAAAATTAATTCCTAAATTCAATCACTTGAGAACATGAAATGAGTAAATGTATAAATTCTAATGACTCAATTACTGGCTCCACCTGTTGATATTCAATTAAGTTAGTTGGTCTGACCACATATATTCAGTTCTATCCTAATGTGATGATCTAACAAAAATAATACTAAATAATGCCCTTAATTCTGAGACTGGAAAAAAATGACAGAAAAAAATCTTGCTAAAATAGTAAAACTGTTTTCTATAATACCTATTATTTTAAACCTCCGCTTGATCCTTAAAAAGCGAGCATGTTCTCATCAGCAGGGACCTTCCCAAGTTCAACAAATTTTTTTAAAGAAACCTATTCTAGAATAGTATTCTTTCTTCCTTCCCTCCTTTTCTTTTCTCCCCCTCCTCTTCTTTCTTTTCTTCCTTCCTCCCTTTCTTCCTTCCCTCTTTTTTCATCTCCTTTCTTTTCTTCCTCCCTTCCTTCCTTTCTTCCTTCCCTCTTTTTTCAACTCCTTCTTCCTTTTCTTCCTTCCTTCCTTCCTCCCTCTTTCTTTCTTTCTTTCTTTCTTTCTTTCTTTCTTTCTTTCTTTCTTTCTTTCTTTCAGAGAGAAAGCACAAGCAGGGGAGGGCCAGAAAGAGGGAGGGAGGGAGGGAGGGAGAGAATCCCAAGCAGGCTCTGCGCTGGCAGCACAGAGCCTGACATGGGGCTTGAACTCATGAACCATGAGATCATGACCTAGGGCGAAACCAAGAGTCAGATGCTTAACCAACTGAGCCACTCAGGGGCCCCAGTGTTATTTTCTGCATAGGCTGAGAAAACATTAAAAAAAATGAGCAATAAAATATACATTTCTTAGAAATAGTCTCATTACTTTGACTAATAAAACATTCTAATCATTTGTTGTTTACAAGCCAGTGAACTACAATTGTTTTAATATCAACTCTTCCCAAAGGAATCACTTTCTATAATATATAATTGTCAGTTTCACTTAAAGAAGGAAAACTGGGAAATCAATATTTTTGTTCAGGTTGCCTTCTCAACATTACACATTTTTTCTTTTATTATCTACATTGCACACAGACTTTTGCTTACTACCTACTAAACACAAACACAAAATTCCTGCCCTGAAAAAATACAAAGCAAAACAAACACTAAGCAAAAAACAAAACCAATCTTAGGTAGATGTTTACATAATCTTCTGAACACTTCTATTTTGAAGGGGAAATGAGTAGGCATAAAGACTGCTGAGAAAAAAAAAAAAAAGAAAAAGGAAAATGTTTTAAAACATGAAATGCTTCTTTGTGGTGAAAAACATAATGTGGATTGCGTATATTGTCTAATGAAACAGATTCTCAGCTACACTAGAGTTCCCCTTTGGTTGATTTCAAAAGGATGACTCAAACAGAACTGTTTTGGTATATTTGTGATGGAGCCATTTTATGAAACCAATTAAGCTGATGATTGAAGGGAGGTGAATTTATAGCAGTTTCTTGATGAGTGAAAATCTAATCATCTTCTTCCTTCTTTTACAATCGGCAGGATTAATAAACAGCATTCATCCATAAAAGGAAAGAAAAAAGAAACAATGGAGTATGAGGTTACTACTGCCTGTCAGTGACTTTTTACTTTTAATACAGCAATGGAGGAAGTAAAGTCCATGTTCTGCTTCCCAAGATACAGGGCACCCCACGTGCAAACACCCAAGTCTTCCCTGTTAGGACAGCCAAATGACATGCTGATATTCTACCACCTACAGGGATAACATTATTTTCATCCTGATGGGAAAGCAGTTAACATCTTTCCCACAGACAGTATTTGCTCCTCTAAACTAGGGTTTCCCAACCTTGGCACTACTGATATTTTGACATTGTGGGTGGCTGGCCTGTTCACCACAGGAGGTTCTGTAATACCTGGCCTTTACACCCTCTACATGCCAGTAGCATTCCTAGTTGCAATGATCAAAAATGTCCCACCTTCCTACCCTCCTCCCATCTCTTACTCTCCTTCCCACCCCCTCACCCTATGAGAACCACTGTTCGAATCTCAAATTGAGGAGGACAATTTGTTTTAGGAGGGGGATTTCCCCTATTTTGGCATAGTGCTTGGCACAAACTAAGATATTTAATAAATATTTGCTTTCTTACATCATCATATTGATGTCTTAAAGGATTATTACCAAGCCTTGTGTTAGTGAAGGCAATGGCTTAGAAGGTAGTGGCAGTTTCAGTATTTTATTAGGGTCGATAAGAGTGGCTGGAAGTGAAAACTAAAGAACTATCATCTTACCTTGATGATTAATTATTAATATTTCTGTGTATTTAAAATATTTTAATATTGTAGCAACCTCTCTCAAGTAGTTGAAGGAAAGGGACTGAAGTTGGGGTGGCCACAGAAGTAGTTTTAGAGGCCAGTGCTGGGTAGTCTGACATTTAGAGAAAGGCTAATCTGTGAAGGCCAGATAAGCAATTATCTTTCTGACCTAGGGGAACCATATCTAGAGAAATTAAAAAGCAAGCTTTGGAAAGCATGGGGAAATCTTTTTAAATCAAAAGGGGTGTCAATGTGAATCAACCTTGGATTAAAGTCTATCTTGCACTGGCACAGAATGTTAATTAGCAAAGTGCTTTCACATAAGATTATTTTACTTGACCCTCACAATAGCCCTGTGAATTAGGTAGCAAAGTCTTATTAACTCCATTTGCCAGATAAGGGAACTGAGTGTGTCAGTCAGAAAGGCCAATGACTGGGTTCAAGGTCAAACAGGTAATATCTGGCAAAGCTAGAACTGAAACCCATATGTTAATACAACACACATTAACTCATTTAATTTCTATCACACCTATGTCAAGTATAATCATTTGTCCCCATTTTATAAATGGAGAGACTGTGGCTCCTATAAGTTATCTGGGTTTTCTGACACCACCAATCAAATCCCACCCAAGATTGGGAGGTGGGGGCTAATTCCTACATAAGAATAAAAGGCGCTATTATGGGACCATTTAGGAGAGAGACTAGAAAGTATAGCTGGGTAAGATAAACTAAACAAATTACACTCCAGTATAGACTAGTAACAACTATGCAACTATGACTAGTGTTTTTTGAGACTGTTGAATAACTTTGTCACTTCCTTACTGCTCACTTAATTTGTCAATCCTGTTTCCTGGTAGCAATGAACAATAAAAACTTCAGTAAATGAAATGGACTTTGTATGGTTGTTTAAAAAAGGAAAAGGGAGAAAGTAACCTCAGGTGAAAAGCAGGGTATTACACCAGAGCAAATCCCTGGTACCACCAGGAAGAAAAACATGTATTAGAAGTGTCAAGATAGCTTATAGGCAAGTGCCTTCATGTACTCCCTAAAAAGGGACAAGCAAGAAAAAACTGCAAGGCAGTATTCCTGACTGGCTGACCTCAATGATCACTTAATCTCCTATACACAGAAACGTATTTTAAAAAGACACAACTAAGGTCTCAAACATTTGTACTGTTCCTGCCCATACTTGGCCTGTATGCGACCCTTTCAGATTACCAAAGTTCCAAAAATGATAATATGCTTCTCAGAAAGCAAGACTAGAAATTCCCCTAGGTTTAACCACTAAAGTCCTGAACAAAAGTCTGCAGAAAGCAGCAAATTCAGTGGGATTTGATAGCTATTTGGAACAAAAACATCGGATAAAAGTATACTCATGGAAAATTCAATCATTTTCTAAAGTCAGCACCCAACACTGGCAGTCAACTCATGCTTATGCTACCTTTTTTTTTTTTTTTCATAGTGGCTAACACTTACTGGGTTCTGTCCCTGTGCCAAGCACTGTCCTAAGCACTTTACATGTATTAACTGATTTAATCCTCAGAACAAACTTATGAGGTAGGAACTATTACAACCCTTATTTTATAGATAAGAAAACTAAGGTTGTTACAACTCAAACTCTAGCTAGTTCTCTGGAACTGCTGAAATAACTGAGTTTAAAACTATACGTGGGTGGTGGGTACACGGGAGAGAACTGCAATGGGAAACCAAACAACACACAAGAAAACCCCCCAACTCTTCCTACTATAAAATATTAAACAAAGCTTACATTAATTCTACTGTCCTAACATGGAAATAAACTACAATACTGACTAGCCATTTTAATTTTCTCAGTAATTCAATCAATTGTTTAAAGCTGTATTTAAAAGTCCCTTGGGTAAAATTTAAACATGGCAAAAAATGAATAAAATGGATTTTTCCCAACCACTTTCCCAACCATTAAAAAATGCAACAATGAGTCCATGGTCATCTTTTTTTTTTTTTTTTTAAGGTTTATTCATTTTTCAGAGACAGAGCCTGAGTGGGGGAGGGGCAGAGAGAGAGGGAGACACAGAATCTGAAACAGGCTCCAGGCTCTGAGCTGTCAGTACAGAGCCCGACGCGGGGCCCAAACTCATGGATGGCGAGATCATGACCTGAGCTGAAGTTGGGACACTCAACCGACTGAGCCACCCAGGTGCCCCTCCACGGTCATCTTTTTAATCTTTAGGAGTAAACCATATTAATCTTCTGTAGGTTGTGGGCTCTTCCAAAAAGAGTATTAAGTAATAATTATTTTGGACAGTTAAACTACTCCTAGATATTTCTGGGTTCCTCTAGTCTTTATTTTTCTTGAAACGCTGACCAAGTTGTATCCATTTTTAAAAAACCAACAACAATGGTCTCAAAATATCTCCCCTAAGACATTTATTATTTATACAGGAGAAAACAGAAACTTCATAGTGGGGAAAACCTGACAGACTCCATTTTAACCAAGTGATCAAGGATAACATTATCCATAATAAGACATTTTGAGATCATGTATCCCTTGATTATGATGCACCAAGGACACATCACTTCTTTCCATGGTATGTTGCCAAAAAAATGTATAACCTTAATCTAATTACCAGAAAACATCAGACCAACCCAAATTGACAGACAATATTTCCACAAAATAACTATCAGTACTCACTCAAAGTGCCAAAGTCATAAAAGACAAAGACTGAGAAACTCCCAGGCTGGAAAAGGTTAAGGAGATGCAATAACTATCTCGGACATGGGATCATGAACTGGATCCGGGAACAGAAAAAGGATATTAGTGGAAAACTGGTTAAATTTGAATATGGGCTATAGTTTAGTTAATAGTATTGTATCAGTGTAAATTTCCTGGTTTTGATAAATACAATCTGGTTACATACACTGTTTACATTGGAGGAAGCTGAGTAAAGGGTGTATGTAAACTTGCTAAAGTATTTTTCCAATTTTTCAGTAAGGCTAAAGTTACTTCAAAATAAAAAGTAAAAAAGACACAAAAATAGAACACACAAAATAGCCCTTTAATTTAGTAAAAGGCATTAAAAGACGAATTCAAGATTCAAACTTTGCCTCCTTTTAGCCTTCTCCCAACCTAAAGGTGCAATGCATCTAAGCTGTGTGCTGGTCCTGTCAAGTCATAGCGCCTCCCAGGTCTCAAGTTCTTTCTCTGATATGAAACTGCCCATCCACAGCCCCCTTGCTCAAGAAAGTTGTTACTATACAAGTGTGGCCACTCGACAGACTGAGTGATACCAGAACCAAAATGACCCATCCCCACACTGACCAGAATTTTGCAGGACGATATTTCATGGATTTTTCTTAAAAAAAAAAAAAAAAAAAAAAAAAAAAGAAAGCTAGGCACATAAGGGCAACTTTACTATTAATGTTGTAGGTGGCTTTATTAGAAAACATTTTGGAGGCCCTTGGTGGCTTGGTCAGCTTAGCATCCGACTTCAGATCAGGTCACAATCTAATGGTTTGTGAGTTCAAGTCCCATGTCGGGCTTTGTGCTGAAGCACAGAGCCCACTTTAGATCCTGTCTCTCTTTCTCTTTGCCCTTCCCCCACTGGCGCTCTCTCATTTGCACTCTCTCTCTCAAAAATAAACACTTAAAAAAATGCTTTAAAGAGGGGTGCCTGGGTGGCTCAGTCGGTTAAGCATCCAACTTTGGCTCAGGTCATGATCTCATAGTTCATGAGTTCAAGCCCTGCATCAAGCTCTGTGCTGACAGCTCAGAGCCTGGAGCCTGCTTTGGATTCTGTATCTCCCTCCCTCTCTCTCTGTCCTTCCCCTGCTCGCACTCTGTCTCTCTCTCAATAATAAATAAACATTAAAAAAAATCTTTTTTATATGCTTTAAAGAAAACACTTTGTAGGGGCGCCTGGGTGGCTTGGTCGGTTAAGCGTCCAACTTCGGCTCAGGTCATGATCTCACGGTCTGTGAGTTCGAGCCCCGCGTCGGGCTCTGTGCTGACAGCTCAGAGCCTGGAGCCTGTTTCAGATTCTGTGTCTCCCTCTCTCTCTGACCCTCCCCCCGTTCATGCTCTGTCTCTCTCTGTCTCAAAAATAAATAAACGTTAAAAAAAAAAAAATTAAAATAAATAAATAAATAAATAAATAAATAAAAAGAAAACACTTTGTATATGCAATAATACCATAGTTCCTGAATTCATGCATTTACATTTAATTTTCTTATCTATAAAGTGAAGGTTTATAATAGTTCCTTCCTCATAAGGTTGTTCTGGGGATTAAATCAGTTATACATGTAAATTCAGTTAATGTATGGACATTTACATGTAACTGACATCTTTTAACAGTATTTGAATTTGAGTTCTGTCCACCTATACACATGAATCCTGGTCTTAAAGAATTTATGAAAAGGAATAGAAGGGAGCAAGAGTTAGGAAGAAGCAGCATCAACCTATAATTCTGATATATTTCATTAAAACAAAATCTTGAAAAGCTACAAAGTCAAGGACTTTCCTGACTTATTCACTAATTACTTCATTATGATAGTGTTTTCTTCAAACTAGCGGAGACACTTGTGAAGGTCTAAGCTGTGACTGCCTAGGGTGAACCCTGAGAACTCTGGCCCTGGACAGTCATGAGGGCTAGATCCAGGTCCTTCATGAATTCTCAAATCTACTATTCTGTAGCACATGATTCTGCTATTCTGTAGCACGTCATTTTCTCTACCAATAAAATGGTGACAATATTCTCCATACTTCATAGAATTTGTCACTAGGACTGAGTAAGAACAACACAGCTGCTTTGAGATTTGGATGTTGGGCCATCTGCTCAGTTCACTCACTGTATACTTAAGTCATAGACTTTTGGGGCTCTTAAAATTATTTAAACTGTGAGAGTAAAAAAAATTTTAAGTACTTGCTAAAATACCTAGTATGTATTTAGTTAGGCATACAAAGTAGGTCTTATTAATACTTCGTTAATTTATGGTGATACTGCTTCATCACTTTAGATTTTTCTCAGAGATTTATCTTTATTTCTTAGTATCTAAACAAATGTTTACAATCTATTCTTTGTAAGTAAGTTTGACATTATGAAAGTTCTAGTTTTCTACTACTTATAATATAGTTAACAGGCCCTGAAATACAAACGAAGTCCTCAAAAATCATCGCAATTAGTTTCAAGGTTGAATGTTGTATAAATGTTTGGTTTTTAATAGGGTAAAAATAGTACATCTAAGTCCAGTTGGATTTTGTATACATATTACCTGCTCATATAGGGAAGTTAATTTCAACTTTTAATAGTTTCCTAATTCCATTATAAGTTCTACTCAAAAGGACTGGAAAAAGAAAAGTGTAGTTGAAAATTCAAATTACAAATCATCTCCAATATTGTTTTAACATTAAGGTCAACTACCTATAGAAAGAGACCATTATTTTTTAATTTTTTTATATTAAATATAATTTATTGTCAAATTGGTTTCCATACAACACCCAGTGTTCATCCCAACAGGTGCCCTCCTCAATGCCCATCACCCACTTTCCCCTTTCCCCCACCCTCCATCAACCCTCCGTTTGTTCTCAGTATTTAAGAGTCAGAAAAAGATCTTTATTAAAGGATGACAACTATTATTAATCTCACTAACAAAAAAAGTTTCATTTTGTAAGTTTTAGTTTTCTTTCTGGCTCATGAAAAGTTCTCAGAACTAGCAGCTGATCTTTCTCTGACCAAATCATGTTTTCCCCATAAATTTTTATAGCAGTAATTTAGAGACATTGTGTGTGGGAGGCTAAGAACATCTATTTTTTAGCAGAGTGAATACTTTAAATCACTAAGTGTGGCATTCCTATTTAACTCTTTTCATTAGGAAAATGATACATACATATAGCTGAGGTATTTCTACAAATTTCCTCTCTCCACACTGATTAATGTTATATTATCACATTACAAATACCCCAATTATGTAAAATTATCATGATCAATTTTTCCTAATTTGCAAGTTTTCTCTTGTTACTGACTTCGATTTTATACATGTACAAGAGAAAAACCTCCCTCTCACTAACAAATTAGAAAATTTGATAAAAAATGAACACACATTACTGGGCAGCATGTCAGTATTCTAGCAAACAGATTCCGTTTTTAATAAATTTCCTATAAAAAGAAACAAAATCTCAATTATAACCATTTTTTTTAAATGAAAACACAATGCTTCAGAAAAGAATACTGGGGAACTTATGATTGTTCATTTTATAGCAGAAAGCACCCCCTCTCATCAATCATCAGATCTAAAATTATTAAATCTCTTCCTATCATATCAGAGGAGGAACAACAAAACATTCAAGGTAGAAACATTACTTAAAATCCTTAAAAGCAAGACTCTCAATATTAAAAAATCTTTACAATTTTTCCTTATCTTGTAAGAATGTCTAAATAGTAAGTTGTAGTTATCTCAAAGGCCTACATCTGAGAGGATCTCAAGAGGAGATTTATGGTCAAAAGACAAGATTCTGAATAAGCTGTCAATAGCTAACCAAAGTACAATAACAGCACCATCATTCTGGTTTCCAACTAATTTTCTTCAGAGAGCAACATAATTCTCAAATTTAATAATTCAAAAGAAAACAATGGACAACATTAAGTTCTAAAGCATGTAAAAAACTATATACTTGGATTGGAAAAATATTACAAATGAAGAGTTTTCAGGTTTCTGTTGACCAACAGTCAATGGGCAATAAACACCTGCAGTTATTTTTCTGTAGGACTGATGGGAGGTGAGATTAACATTTGTAAAGCCTCTCTAATGACACAAAAGCCTTGGAGCTTGAGATTTATTCAACCTTTTCCCTAAGACAGAAGGAAATGTAATTCATATATAACATACTTTTAAAGCTGAATGTGAAAAAATCAAACATAAGCAATCTGATTATGATTCAAATCATTCCTTACAACTACAACCTTACCTAAAATCTGAAGCCCTGACGTGACACTTAATATTAAGCTACAGAATACCTACCTCTTCATTCCATCGCTATCACCACAAGCTAGATAAACAACCCACTCAGCAGAAGATAAAATCCAGGTAGTATTAAAGCATCTCCCAATTACACTTGGAATCACACATTGAATAGCAGCCTGCTCAGTGTTCTTTCACTTAAGCACTTCATAATGTGTGTGGGTGGGCCTGTGTTACGCAAAATAGGTAAACACTATATAACTCTAAATTCTATTGGCTCAAGTGAGAATTCACTTCTCCCTCACCTCCTCCCTAAGGAAGTCTGTGGCCCAAATGGGAAGAAACGGAAGTAAGAGGGAAGCATAGAACAGTTTTTAACACAGGCTTAATTTCAAGTTATGGAATAAGGTACCTGAAAAGGAAATATTCTATTTCTTAAAAGGCTGACTGAATTAACTACATAAATGCTCTAAAAATGTCAGAAGTATAACTAAGATACCAAACTACCCTTTCACGATAGTGTAATAGTCTATTTTTACCAGATTTGGTATAATACTCAATCTGTTAAGAAACATTCCATTAAAAAACACAGAAGAATCGACACAATTCATATATAAAGAAACAGTGTCTGTTTAGCACTCTCTAATGAATCAGACTCTTTTTGTCTTGTTACAAAAGACTACATTATCCCAGGCATCAGAACAGGTGAACATCTGATCACATTTTCAACTGATCATGTTTTTTTATATCTAATTTTGTATTTTAAAATAAATTAGATTCATTTGGTGCTCATGAACATGGAGAATCAATAGCAATACCCAGAGGTGAGCTGGGACTGTTTAAGCTTCATCAAATAGCTACTGGACACACCGTTCAGTACAGACTTCAGAGCTCTTTTACCATCCTACTTGTAAACTTCATTTGAAGAGTTAACTTCTTGTTACTCCAAATTCCCCCCTTCCTCTTAGGAAAAGAAATGTGTTTTCTTATGAAGGGTTGTACATGGAACTCGTCTATTCCTCAACACAAAGGTGAACGTGCTTTGTGCTTAATTACATTTAAGATTTTTTTAAAGCACGCTAATTAAGTCATAAGAATAAATGCTGGTTTATACCTGTTCAATAGGCTGCCTATGCGATCTATACTCTCCACTCATTAAACTGTTGTCCAAATCGAGTCTAGGGGTTGATATTCTGTTACACAAAAATAAATGCTTTTGGCTGGCCTATGTCTAATAATACCTTGTCACCTAATGCCTTGGCACAAACTAAACCTCTATCTTATAGCTGCAAGTTTACTTCTGTTGCTTCCCAGCATGTGTCACATGCCCTGAAGCTGTTCTTCAGTAAGTCTACATCATGTTTCTTTTGCCCATTCTGCTGGCAGTAGGCCTTTAAGGTTACTGTGAAGTAAATCTGCTCTAGTATTGTGCTTTTGTTTAACCAGTGTAGATGCATGTCCAGTCCAGGAAGCATATCTGTAAAAATGATCTGGACACATTCTAAGATTTTGCTATTTGTTGACCCTGCCTTGTCATGTGACTCTAGGCTGATGAAACTGCTCAAGAAGCCGGACATTACAGGTCCAATAGTCATACTAAATAGAATGCAGTTGTGACAGACTATGCCTTAAACTGGATTCTACAACAAAACCTGAGGACTTGCCAGTCTTTAGACCAACATATCAACTCTCTTAATTTTGGGAGTGTTTCTTGCTCAACAACTAAGGTAACTGAGATATCAATAGCTCATATGCTATCATCATGAACTACCTTAATGATTAAAATTAAAGCATTAAGACTATGAAAGTTCCTTATATATTTCAAACTCTGTGTTTATACCAAATAGTTTCCTGAGGGAATATAGTTTTCTTAAAGAACTCTAAGAAGACATTAAAGGCAAAACATCCATATTTTCTAAGTGAGTATGGTGAATTATTTTTATAATGAAACAAAGACCCATATTCATAAAGGAGAGAAGGGCAAAAATTAAATCTCCAAGTTTTTCTTTCCCAATCTGAATTCTACTTTTTGCTTTTCACATGTGTTTTATTTACAATAATGTCTGATTAATAATATCATGTAGACCAGTCAAATACAAGAAAACTTTAAGTACTCTTCTTGGCTGGTGGGACTCAAAGTTCCCAAACACTGGCAAATGGACTTGAATCTTGGTGATCTTTCTCCTACTCTTCTTCCATATCTAGCTTGGCTTACAGCTGTCTTAAATTTCCTTGTCTCCATCTACAATGTCTGAACTTTTGGCCAATATCTCAGTTGAGCTTGGAGACCAATGATAAACTTATAAAAATCATTCCAGAGGGGCACCTGGGTGGCTCAGTCAGTTGGGCGTCCAACTTTGGCTCAGGTTGTGATCTCACCGTTCATGCGTTTGAGCCCCATGTCAGGCTCTGTGCTGACAGTTCAGAGCCTGGAGCCTGCTTCAGATTTTGTGTCTACTCTCTCTTTCATTCCTCTGCTTACACACACACACACACACACACACACACTCCTTCTCTCTCAAATAAATAAATAAATATCATTCCAGAAAAAGACTAAACAAAAGTACACTTACCTCATGATTTATAGGCCCTTCCAGATGTTTCTTTTCTTATGGTCCTATTTTTCTTCTTATTAGTTATAGCCTAGCTTTTGATTTCACCTTTGGACACAACTAACCTCTGAAAGCTTGCTTCTTCTCTAATGTGATCTCTGAAAACTTCCACGGATACAATCAAGGACTCATTCCTCATGGTCCCTTCACCTCTAGCCACACCCACAGCAGGTGTGTAAATTATTTCATCCTTTAGTTCTGCCTCACTGATGATGCACAGGCCATGTTCTTCTAATCCATAAGCAAACCCACCCAGATGGCACTGGCTATTCTATCATGTCTATACCGAGTATCTACCTGTGCCTGTTTTTTTACTTGCCAAATTCATCTAACTCCATTCCTTTCCAGGAAAAGATATACTGGGGCCTAAGATTTTTCAACAAGGGAGGGAAGGAAGAAGAAGAAAGTCACAGGTATTACTGCACCATATAGTCACATTCTAAAGCTGGAAAGAACCTTAAAGAATATTCTGTTCAACTTGCCCATTTTTCTGTTCAATTTCCTCATTTTACAGATGAGAAAAATCTATAGGTTACAGAGGGTAGGTTATTTGATGAGGTTGGAGGGCTAAGGAGTGGAGCTAGCTAACAGATATTTTGACTTCTATGTTAGTCTGGTTCATTAGTTTTAGAGGCAATACTGCAAGTACTAAATAAAGAGCAGTCAGCCAACAAGTAACTCATACTTTGTACTGTGCAAATATTATCACATGAGATGGCTAAAGATTCACCTTTAGCTCTATTTGCTGTATTGGTTGTTATAATTTATATCATAAAAAGAAACCTGAAAAATACATAAATAAAATTTGATGATGGAGATTTCTCTTTGCTCACAGAGATGCTATGCCTCCCTGAATTGTCTGCTCACTCTCCCACTTTGTAGGCTTTTGCTAACCTGGAAGTCTCCTTAAACCAAAGAAACCTAGATGTCAAAAGTACTGCCATAGATAACCCACAGAATGGGAAAAAAATCCTTGCAAATCACTTTCTCACACAGATATATCTATATCTAGATACAGATATATAAAGAACTCTTGCAATTAAATGATAAAAATATAAAGCCAATTAAAAACTGGTAAAGGATCTGAATAGACATTTCTCTAAAAACGATGAACAAATGAGCAGTAAGTACATGAAAAAATGCTCAACTCACGAGCCATTAGGGAAATGTAAATCAAAACCACAATGAGATACCACTTCACAGCCACAAGGATGACACAGTAAAAGACCAATAGTAAGTACTGGATGTGGAAGAGTTGGAACTCTCAATCACTGCTGGTAGGAAAGTAAAATGGTGCAGTCACTTTGGAAAACAGTCTGGCAGTTCCTTAAAAGATTACACATTAAGTTATCATATGACCCAGGAATTCTACTCCTAGGTGTATATCCAAGAGAAATGAAAACATATGTCCACACACAGACTTGTGCACGAATCTTCACAACAGCATTATACATATGGTCAAAAAGTGGAACAACCCAATGTCCATCAACTGATAAATGAATAAACAAAATGTGGTATGTTCATACAACAGAATATCTGGCAATAAAAATGAATAAAGAGCTATTAAAATAAAACACAAATGGTGACCAGTATTGAAAACTCCCTGAGCAGTCATACAAGCAAAGTTTAATTTAGCTTATTATGCAAGACAGGTGAAGTTAACTTGACCTGTGTCACTTCTAAAAATCATAAACAAAATAGTTCCCCCAAACTGATAAGGGGTGACCAGTTACCAATTCTTTTTAAGAAAATTCCAATATTGCAAGTATCTGAGCCTCATTTCATGTTTTGGTTTGAATGCTCCCAGTTTACAAACTGTCTTTTTTGGTGTATGCGCAATAAACTCTTACTAATTTCTACTTAAGTGATTCATTGATTTTACTTGTTTTTTTAATGAACTTTTGACAGTACTGATAAATGCTACAACATGAATGAACTTTGAAAGCATGTTAAATGATTGGGCACCTGGGTGGCTCAGTTGGTTAAGCATCAGACTTTGGCTCAGATCATGATCTCACGGTTTTTGAGTTTTGAGCTTGAGTTCGAGTCCCTCATCGGGCTCTGTGCTGACAACTCAGAGCCTGGAGCCTGCTTCGGATTCTGTGTCTCCTTCTCTCTCTGCCCCTCCCCCACTTGTTCTCTGTCTCTCTGTGTCTCTCAAAAATAAATAAATGTAAAAAAAAATTTTTTTTTTTTAAGAAAACACGTTAAATGAAAGAAGCCACTCACAAAGGACTACGTATTGTATGATTCCATTTACGTGAAATGACCAGAATAGGCAAATCCACAGAAAGAAAGTAAAATTAGTGGCTGAATCGGGTAAGGGCAGGGAATTGGGGTTTGGGGAGTGATGGCTAAAGGCTAAGGGGTGTCTTTTTCAGGTGATGAAAATGTTCTAAAACTGACCATGATGATGTGGGTAAACTGTATGATACATCTCAAATAAAGCTGTCATTAATAAATAACAAATAAATAAAATATTACCACATTAAAAAAACCCAACTCTGACACAGACTTGAGATCACTGAATGCTGGCATTCATCTGGAATTCAAATACTGATCTTTTAAAGAATAAAAGATCAGAAGAACTTATGCAACTTTAGAACTTGCATAAGTTAAAAAAATCTAAATATTTTAACTCCTACTACTTGTTGAACCAGAGAAACTGAGGAAAGTAATCATTTGAACATTCTACAAGTTTTCACAAACAGAGCTTAATTAAGACTTTTCCAAACCAAATGCTTTTTGTGCCAGAGATCACAAAATTCACAATTAGGCTTGGAATTTCTAACCTCATATTATTTTAATCTAGCTTTAATTGTAGACACAAGTTTTTTTGGTTCACGTTTTGCTGGTATTTTACATCACGTTCAGTGAATGCAACTGAGCACAGTGTTTCCTCTAACACCAATCAATTCATTAATTCTCTGGCACCAAGTGGGTGTCCAACAATTCAATTCAACTGACAACATCTACCTGGAGTTAACTCAGATCCCACATGTTAAAGGGCTCAATCCCAAAAGACCATCCCACTTCCAATGCCAGTCACAAATCCCAGGCTATCTTTACTTTTGACTAACAGGCTATCCATCCGGGGTTCCCATTCCCCACTCCTCATGTTCCATAATTTACTAGTATGGCTCACACAACTCAGGAATATACTTTACTTACATTTACTTGATTATAAAAGGAAATATTAGCTACATATAATACCTTACAATCCTGTTTGGTTAAATAGCTAAAAATAGTTTAAAAACTATTATTTCTAGGTTATCAGATGATGCAATCTCTACAAGACAAGATTTCAAGAGCTATCCCTCTTCCAATATTCTAGGTTGGTATTTTCCATTAAATGCTTATTAATGATTTTTTTTTTCTACTAAAAATAGCAACTGTAGGTGTCCCTTGTGGTTTAATTAACTTGGATGTTTGAGTAGTTTTCAAACTGAGGGCTGTGATCTCCTTACCTTTAATTTTGTGCATCTAGAGTAACTAGTAATGCAATTACTAATTCAACAAATTATCAGTGAACATTCACTATAATGCCAGAAGGTCTGGGAGTATTCAAATGAATGCAAAAGGTGTAATTCCCTACACCACCACTTGTTTATTTATGGTCAGCCCAACCTAAATCAGAACAGGACAGATAGATACTATATTAAAGCAAAAGACCAGAGGTACTGAAAGACTGCAAAGAAAAGTATTACCACTTTGGTGGAAGAGGATCCAGGCAAATCTTCACAGAAGGGGGTTTTTGATAAGCAGAGAAATAGCAGTTCAAGTGGAACAAACACATGCATCAAGACAAAAAAGGCAGGGAGTAAAAACTGGATTGTGTGCTCAAGAAAGGGTAAGTAAAAAGGTTCCCTGGAGGGAAGTGATTGGTTAGGAGACAGATAAACAGTAAGTCTGTGGAAATCAAGGAGCATGTCTCTGTAAGCTCAGGCACTATCAGCAAACATTGAATAAATGTCTATCTAATAACTGAATGGGATGCAGCTGAAAGGCAAAGAAGTGCCTGATACAGTGGACCTTAAGGACCTGGAGTTAATCAAAAGTCT
The DNA here is from genome assembly GCF_022079265.1 of Lynx rufus. Lineage (NCBI taxonomy): Eukaryota > Metazoa > Chordata > Mammalia > Carnivora > Felidae > Lynx > Lynx rufus. The sequence goes on from NW_025814896.1 coordinate 82,162,943, forward strand.
TTACACAAGGTTTCAGAGAGGGGAAGAAAACAAGTGTGTCATCTACTGGGTAGCAGGTATTAAGAACTTTGTTAAGTGTCAAACTCAATCTTTACAACTGTCTTCTAACAGATGAGGAAATCAGGCTAAATAATTTACTCAAGGTCATTTTGAAACTGCGTAGCAAAAGTTATGATCTGAATTTAAACCCTTGTCCTTTCCACCGTTCTACACAGCAAAGGTCAATCAATCAATCAAACCAGGGCCAGAAATTGCCAAAAATGTTTACGATAAAAACACTGTGTTATGTCAAATTATGTCAAATTTGGGTGGAATTTTGGGACAGAGTGACCAAAATTTAGGCTGTAGTATCACACATAAAATTCACTTTGGGGATTCTTGGAAAGTCATCTCAAAGAAACAGTCATCCTTCAGAACAGATTAAACCGATACAAAAGAAGTGAATCTGAAGATGCATAGGCATGAAGACAAAATGGATGAAGTAATGTATGTAAACGTACAGGCAGCCTGGACTTTTTTTTCTAGTTACTGATTCTGCTCACATGTCTTGGCAATTGTTTACTATTTAGGGCATTGTAAAATATATACTGATGAATACAGGAGGCTGGTGTGGGCTCCCTCAGCATTTGTGCACGTTATTGTTCAACTTCTCCCAGAGGGAAGGCTCTTTTCCTAAGGAAGGCAGGAGACCATTCAGGTCACTGAGAGGGATGGGTTTATATCTTTATTGTTTCTCAGAGCGAATGGATCAAGAACAGGCCAGTAATGTGGGCTCTTAGAGTGAGATGAGTTACATAGATGTTTCTGCAATGCAAGTTTGTAAAAGGAATAAGAAACTGTGTATGCAGCTGGAAGATGTTTATCAAACCATTTGAAACCAGCCAGGTCAAAACTGATCAAAAGAAATCTCTGATGTTGGACATGGTCTCTATACTTTTGGGTACTGAGAACCAGGACAATCTTGACTAAGTCTGAGTTTACCTATAGGAATGAGAAGCTGGGTTGAGGCAGGCTGGAAGAAAACCAAAGAAATTCCTCACCAATAGGACTTTCAATATTTGTACACCAAAATATGAAACTTCACTTACAAAAACTCAGTTCAGGGCAAACAAAAAGCATGTCAGCGCTTATCGATTCCCCTTTATTACCTCACAATAGAGAAAATCTCTTTACCTTATATTTTTTCAACAATGGACACACTACCAAGACCAGAAAAAAACATTCCCTTAAAACATATTAATTTGCAAAAGCCCAGGTGGTTAATATCCCTTTTTGCTGATGCTTATTAAAAAAACAACACAAGGGAGAATCAAAGCATAAAACCTATTAAATTCCATGCCATTAAGAGTTGACCTGAAAACTTTTCAGAGGCATGTTTCATTATATACTTGTTGCGAGACTATGATTTGGTAGATTATGACATCACAGCAATGTTTCCCTAAACAATGTTAAGTGAGTCAGGTTTTTAACATTGGTTAACATGGCTTGAATTGGAAGTGGATGTCATCTGGAACAATGCTGTGCCAAATATTTTTCTCAACTTTTTCTCAAACTGTATTTCCAATGAGCCCCTCCAACAACTGCAATTTTGCTAATCCTAGTTTTATTCCTTGTTGTCAAAGGATTGCTGTACCTGAAATTGGAAAATACCTGTACCTGGAAAGTAAAATCTAGGCTTTTGCTTCAGTTAACATTTGAAAGTTAGAATTTAGCTACCCTCTAACAACATTTGTTAGGACTGACCACTAGATAGGAAAATTTCCCATCAATCATCTCAGATGAAAACAGACTCTTCCCATTCATATCATTTAGAAACTATATTCTAGACTCTAGATACCTGAAAAGATGGTATGCTGTTAAGTCAAGTTCCCTTTTGGGTAATTTCAGCTCAGGCTAAGATTGGGGAGATGAAACTATCAACCAGTTTTCTTCACGCTCAAAACTGAGAACCTATTTGTACCAAAATTGAGATACAAAAGTGGGTGTGTGGGGAGGGGAGAAGTACAGTTTTACAGCCCAGAAAGATAATACTGTCCTATTATGAAATTCCTAAAATTGAGGTTAGTTCAGTAAACATTTACAGGATGCCTACAAGTATCAGGTACAGTGCTAGGAGTTGCAGATACAAAGATTAAATGAGAAATATTTCTTTCTTAAAGGAGGCATTAAAATTAGGAGAAACACTTTTTTCCCCTTTGGAATTTTTCTGATATCCTTTTTTTAAATCATGTAAGCAAATACAAGCTTTAGATAAGCAAATATAAGCCAAGAGGCAAATAAAATTATACATGATACACTTCTATGCTTTTAAAACTAAAAGATCAGATTTGCAAATGTACTTTTTAAAAGTACTGCATACATTTTAATTGCCATCAACATTTCTTTCTTCTTTTCCTCTCAATGAAGGGAAAACATTTTTATAAGACCTCAAAAATTTCCTAAAATTTTACATTTTTAAAACAGTTACAGACTGAATTGAACTAATGTGACAAACCATAATGAATTTTTTAAAAATTCTTAATTTGCTTCCATTGTCATCTCTAATTATTGGTGCTAATAATGACTCCTGCTTTTATTGGAGATTTATTGTAGAATATATGATAGTATGTTTAAATTCTACACATATCTTTGAATTTCATATAGCTTACAATTCTCAGCAAAGATCTCCATTAGTATTTTCACATATCAACATTTGTCAAACAATTGAACTTTACATAAGTTAACATAATTATTTTTCATATTAGAAATAAACAAGATTGTAATTAACATATTCTTCTTTCTCTTTGAAGGCCCTGACTCGGACATAAAATTGCTGATATTTGGATCAGTAAGTTTGGTGGACTGTTTTTTTCCTTAACCTTTGACCATAAAGTATTTGGTTTATCACTGTGTTTACTGAGCCCAAATATTTATAAGGACAAATGGCAAAGCTTCCTATTCATTCCAGCTAAATCAATTAGGTCATTCACACATTTACTGAACACTTGCCAAAAGCCCCCCTACCTCTTTTGTGGTATCAATAAAAATCAATCTTATGATAAAGGTTTATTTTGTTTTGAAAAAAAGCCAAGGTTCTTAAATTCACTGTTACTTTGCAACTCCTAATTCACTTGCCTTCTACACTGTGTGTAGGTGGAGGAAAGAAACCAAGACATTCAGAACAAAATGTGAACTCAAGGGAAATTTTTAGACAGCAATAAATTGTGAAAATGGCTTAAAACTACTGTCAGAACAACCTTTTTCAGAGAAACATAAATGTAGAAACTTTAACATACCTTTGACATTCAATGAAAAAGTACTAGGCTCAGAATACCATAAATTTAAATCTTATTTACTTAAACTAATTTGAGCTCTTTGACATGTAACTCAATAAACTGCAATTAAAATCATATTCAAATAGGTTCTGTCTAATCTCTTCTTAGTACTTCAAAAAAGGACATAACTTCTTAATAACTTATGAAATATATTACTCTTTTTTGTGATTGTGAAAATGTTCTGCAGTAAATACTCAGAGTATTTATAAATTTCCCAAGACCACTCATTTAAAGTCACACTGTATTTTGGAAAGTCCACTTTAAATGAACAATCTTATATTTTTAAAACACATTAATATATACATAAGAACTAAGCAAATAAATACATTGCTGATTCTAGCAGATGTAGAGTACAGACTACAATCGCTAATATTGCTGATCCATACACAACCACAGGAATTTCTTTAATGACTAATATTAGAAGATTAATCTAGCACCTTCTAAGGTAATGTATATACTACTAAGTTTTTATTCTTATCATTGATTACCTCTTGAGAAACAATATAATTTATGTTAGAAATTATCAACTTTTATTTATACTACAAAGTGTTATTGTGGTGGCTGAAATAGAAAACTTCCCATTTGATATGTCCCAATAAGTTCCATTACTTTTGATTTTTAAGTTTTAAACCATGTATCTTTAGGATCCACTATAATTCAAATTCTTCCAGCTTTTCTCTAGATTTAAGATATATAACTTTTTTTGACAAAAAAAAAAAGAAACAATGCTCAGTAAACAATAGTTGTTTTAATGTTTATCACTATTTACTTGTAAAAAATTCTGATGTTTCAAGATCCATTTGGTATGCCTTTTCCAATCAGGAGGTCCTTCCTTACCCTCTCAACACTTATCCTCATATCCAGCTTTAGATTATAGTAGGTACGATCTTGTGCTATCTCCTATTTGAGCTGAAAATTCCTCTAAGGAAGAAACTGTTTTGCTCATTTTGTAGAACTTAATAATAAAGGAAAAGAAAATTTAAATATATGTTTAAGTTAGATATTGTGAACTCTTCATTTTAATTTGGTGAGTAAAGAATAAATATTTCTATAGTGTTAAGAAATCTAAAAGAAAAAACCCTAAAATTTCCTAAATACTATAGAATGGTAAGGCCTTATGGGGATGTTTGTACTCATTCACATATATTAATGTGACATAAGAAAGACATGGAAGGAGGAAAAAAAAAAAAGGAAGGAGCTAAGGAGCTCTCTAAATGATTATATTAGAGACTGAAATCTAAACATAATTTTCCACTTCATTTCATATTTTTGGTGTTAAAAAGAGTAAAAGTACAATAGTTATTTAATTTTCCTTTTCAGTAATAACTGAGTTTCCATTTTCAGACTAAAATCAGTTCCAGTAATGAATACATAAAGCCTTTGTTAGTGTACCTCATCACCCCTTACTGCTTCTCCTCTCCCCCAAGGCCCTGAGTATCTAGGGGAGGTTCTTTATGAACTTCTTGTTCTCAAAACCCAGTGTGCTCAAGGCATTAAAGTATTAACCTAGAAAAACACAGAATCTATAGACACTGTTGTATATCACAAGAACTAGTTATCAGCAAATTTGATTATTACAGCTAATAGGAAAATTAATAGCATGGTATTTGTTAAAGTAGGACCACATTAAAAAAATTTGATATTCTCAAAGTTCTTCAAAGGTGAAAAGTCTTAGCAATTACCATTTATATATTGCTTTAAAACAGTAATTTGGAAGTGAAATCATATAAATTCCAAATTAGCACTAAATATTAAATTAAAAAAAAAAATCAAATTGGTCTTCCTTAGATGAGCCCTAACTCTTAAAATGGAAAAGATACAAACCAGAGTTGAGGACATCTATTTTCTGCCGCTCAGCATACATTCATGCTTCCTATAATATAACGGTATCTTCATTTCCTTTCTGGAAACTACAGTTTATGTGTATCTGGTGGTGTTGATTGTGCCCTCAAACTCGATGGCTGGGCATATATATGGCTTATTCCCAGACAAGCCAAGCTTCACATTCCCATGGCCACAAGGGGAGTGGGCCAGTCTGAGCCAGTAAAATGCAATGAGACTTTTGCTGGGGCTTCTAGGAAAAAGATGGTCCCTCTTTCCAGATACAGAGGGCACCTTAAGGATTTAGGGGCTGAAGGGATTAAAGTTATCTTTTGCTCAGGTAGGGCTCCAGAATAAAGCCAACAGGGAGGAAGCAGTGCCAAGAAAAGCACAGAACTTGAGTGCTGACATTATTAAATCCTTGGGTGGAGTCATTCTTGAAGCCATACCTATCCTGGTCCAGTTTACACAAACCAGTAAACCTTTTCCCCTCTTAAGCCAGTTTGAGTGGAGTTTTCTGTCTCAATAGAGTCTTAACTGATATAACAACTATTTTAAGTGTGTTTGTTTCCCTCAAGAATAAATACAGTAGGTCATAGAATTCAGTTCCAAAAACAAGGTAAAACAGACTCTTCCTCATAAATGATTCTGGTTCACAGTCTACTCTCCTTCTCAAAACCCCCTCTCCTTGCTAAGTTCAAAGGCTACAAAAGACTTTTTATCTTCTGCCTTTATATTGTCTTAACACAAAGGATTTTTTTTTTTTTGCCACAAAGAATAAAAAACCAACAATGGAAAAATTATAAGCAATGGAGAAGTGGGGGAGTAAATCATCTATAGAAACTGTAAATAATAACCAGATGCACTTTTTACTAAAGGCCTAAATGAGAGTCAGGGACTAAACCTTACAAAATTAAGCAGATTCAACTACATACAGAACCTAATACAAAGACCTCAAAATACTAAAATTGAAGTTCCTATTCAAAAAGCAGCTGATAAAATTAAAAGGAAAACTTCCTTGGGAAATTGAAATGTCTTTTAAAAATAGGCAAATAACTACATAATTTCAAAAGAGGTGATCATAATCACAAAAATTACTGATTTTAAGCATACTATGAAATATGACATGTTTTTGAGCTCCCAAGTTATCCTGAAAATATTTAGCAGAACAAGATTTAACAGAGTAAGTAATTCACAACAACTAAAGACACTTAAGAGTAATATAAAATTAGTACTCCTACTTCCTAGGGATTTGTGACTTAACTGCTAACAAGAGAAAAAGAAACAATGCATGTGGAATAAAATGGAATTAAAATGCATATCCTTGTGTTTCTCATATCATATTAAAGTGAGCTTTTACCTGCATATTTTAGATCTTTTACATTTTAAACACCAGGTATGAGTGCTAGAATGAATTACAATACTCTCATGGTCACAATGAGACCATTAATATGAAGTCTGTGTGCAAGAGGATGAGACAGATTATTATTAGTTGAGATGAAGTACAACAGAGTGGTTAATGGAGGTCTGGAGTCAGACTGTCTATGCTGACTCCTGGTACTGTCATTTAATAGCTGTAAGTCTTGGGCCAACCCTACTGAGGCTCAGTTTCCTCACCTGTAAACCTAAGATAATAAGTAATACATTAACATGTACACAGTGCTTATCGTAATAGGTGCCAGGCATTTTTGAAAGAGCTTTATATATTTATTCTTTAACTCCTAATAACGTTCTTGGGAGATGAATAATATCATCTCTGTTTTATAGATGAGGAAACTGAGGCCCAGATCAGTAAGTTACCAGAGGTCATACAGCTAATTAAGTGGTAAGGCTGGCATCTGGAATGGGAACCTGAGAATTCTTGGTTAAGAGTCAATACTTACAAATAAGCATTATAGTCTATTACCTTTCAGTAACATACCATCACCCACCTCAAAGGGTTGTTTTCAAAAGTAAGTGTCTAGCACATAGCAACAGCTCAATAAAGATTTATTGTTATAGTTTTTTGACAGTTAATTTCTATTTACTTGAATATTTATATTGTCAATTAGTTTAAAATATTTACTTTAGTATAGAAACTACCTTCTGCAAAAGAAAACTGGGGTGAGGCAGACAACAGAGGAAATTAATTTCTATGAAGGGTAGTAAATAACTCTTCAAGAACTTTTGTAGCCAGGTACTCTTGAGGCTTCTGTAAGTTTGACTTTGAGCATGGCAATCTGAGGTAACTTTCAGATATCCATGGAGAGTATGAAGCAATTATATATATATAAGTCTGGAGCTTGGGCTGGAAATATAAACCTGGAAATCTTCAACATACAGATGAAATTACCTAGGGAATGAGTACAGAGTTTGAGAAGAAAGTCTAGAGAAGCACTGAGGAGTTCAAAAATTTAGGAATCTGAAAGAATAGCAGCAGTTCCTGAAAGCGATTTTAAAAAGCAACAGCATCAAGGTGCTGGTGTATGGTGTATGATGTCCTGGAAGTGAAGAAGAATGCTTCAAAAAGTAGGAAGCAATCAACAATGTCAAATGTTGCTGAGAGGTCAAGTAACTAAATACTGAAGAAAGTATCACTAAATTTAGCAATATGGAGACAGTAAGTGACCTCCAGAGGTATTTCAAAAGAATAACAGGATTTTATTAAATACAGTTATATATCTTTTTATCAGGAACAGCAAACTAACATTTGATGTATGTTGATCATTACATTGAGTCTCCCTTCTTCCTACCTCCAGCTCCCATAATGCCCATCCAAGGAAGGCTGTATTGATGAAATATTCCACAATATGAAACTATAGTCTACTGGAATTTTCCTGCATGTTAAGCACAGTAATGGGCACCATGTAAACAAGGAAAACCAAGACTCGGTTTTTGTCCTTAAGAAATGATGTAAAACAATTTAACATCAATGTAATATGGTAAAAGTAGTCTCAGGGCCTCATGGAAACAAAGAATACTCATCCTAGTTTAGGGGTAGGATTAGACTGCTTTATATAAGAACAATATCCAGTCATTCACTTTCTGAGCAGCTGCTATGCACTAGATCCCAGGAACACAAAAACAACAAGCTTAGATCTCTGGATCCACATAACTCATGGTTTAATGAAATGTGTCCAGGTATGTCAAAAGAGAAATTCTAATACAATGTGATCAATGCTATAAAAGACGTATTACCAAATGTTAACCAAATGGCAGTAAAAAGGCCCAAGACCCTAACCTAAACATGGAAAAGTTGGAGAAAATTCTATAGAACAGTAATATTCAAGATAGGATTTGAAGGGCAAAAAGGCCTCAGCCAGAGAGGTTTATTTCAGGCAGTAACATATGTAAAGGTTCAAAACTGTTTTGAGAACAATGAGAATTTCATTATGGCTTATGCACAGTAATAAAGGGAAGTGAGGGAGAAGCTAGAGGTAGATAAGGGTCAACTATTTAAGGACTTTATAAGATAGAATTTGGACTAGATTTTTAGGAAATGGAGAACCAGATTAGACTGACATCATCATATTTGTTTTTCTCTGACTCTCAAACTTGACAAACTAGACTCATGATTCTACCCCCTGCTCTCACCTATCCTATCCCTAATTTATTTCAGTAAATGGCACCACTATTAACCCAGTAATTGCTCTTACCAGAAACCTGGAAATCCTTAATAACTCCTTCTCCCTCATCTTCCATATACTGTCTATTACCATGTCCTATCATTTCACTTCTAAAAACCTACTCGAGGTCTTTACACATGCTGTACCCTCAGCCTGGAACAGCACTGTCCTGCTCTTTACCTAGCTGACTCCTCATTCTGGAGATAAAAGCTTAAATGTTAATTCCTTAGAAAGCATTCTCTGATCACCCAATATACAATATAACACAGGTCCCCTTCTGTCATTGTCTCTTAGCAATCTGTTCTGTATTTACTTATATATTTACTTGTTTTTAATATCTATTGCCCTTCCTAGTCTGTGACTTTCATCAGGAGCTGTCTCATTCTGTTCTCTCACCATACACTCAATGCCTGCAACAGCCTTCTACATAGTAAGCATTTAAGAAATACTGGTTGTAAAAATTAAAAAAAAAAAAGAATTTTTAGGAAAGTAACTTTGAAAGCACTATGGAGGATGTGAAAAACATAAGGAGTCTAGAATCAACAAGATCAGATACAAAGAGCCCAGGTGAAAGAGTATAAAGAACCCAGGCAAAGGGAATGTGGAAATGAGGATAGAGAAAAGCAGTACCTGAGACACCAAGGCGGAACTGCCAAGTTCCTGGCTTGGGCATGTGGAGAGTGAAACATTAAGTTCCATCAGGACTGAAGGAGGCAGAACAGATAGGGAAAAAATAATAAAGAGATCTTTTTGACAATGGCAAGTTTGAAGAATTTGGATTAATATGTCTAGCAGGCAGTTGAAAATTTAAATGTGGCACACAGCGGGGAGGTCCTGGGTTGGGGACAGATCTTTTCTTCTGTTTTTCCACTTCTACAAATCAAGATGCTAGTAAGAATAAAAACAGCTTCCAATTTTTGATCACCTACATCACACTTGACATTGTGCTGAGGGCTTTATATATTATTTCTATTCCTTTCAACAACTCTGTAAGAAGGCATTCAAAGCTTTGAGAGGTTAAGTAAACTAAGTCAATTGTCCAAGGCAGCAAAGCTGCTAATCAGTGGTAGGACTTAAATCCAGTTTTCTTTAAATCAAAGCCTCTTTCAATATACTACCTTACCTCTAACTTGAATGACCACCTATGAAGTTGGTTCTGGGAAGAGAGAAAAAGCAAACCTAAACGAACTATCAAACTAAGAAAATAGGGAATAAGCCTAGAAAAATGAGGCTTCAAAAATAGGTTTAATGAAATTTCATGTGAAAGAGAGAAAAAGAAGTGGAGTTAAGATTTGAAGACCCGGGCAGAAGAACCTCAAACCATCATAACACGTTTATAAAACATGTTCCACGGTACACAGCAGTTAACACACTTGGGAGCCTGTTAAAAACATAGAATTTCAAAGGCTCACCCAGACATAGAGAATCAGAATATGTATCTCAATATGACCCCCAGATAATCTGCGTAATGCATTAATGTTTGAGAAGGAATGGTCTGAAACCATTACATGAAGACACTAACCAGATTAGTGTCAAACTTCTAAGTTTGCAGAGCTAGAACACTTCCCTCTCAGTCTAGCATTCATCCTGCTTCACTATGTGCCCTTCAAACAGACACATCACTTTGAACCTCACTAACCTGAAGCTTTGCCACAGAAACATTTAGGAGTTGAAGGGAGTTTAAATCAAGCCATCACTAACCACTCTGAATGTTTCCACTCCACTAGGGATTTTAAGTGTTCCCATGAATTTCCTCCAGTATTTGTTTTTAACATCACAATGTCTTAGCCCACTGGGGCTGTTTGAACAGGATACTACAGACTGGATGGTTTATAAACAACAGAGATTTATTCCTCACAGTCCTGGAGACTGAGAAGTCCCAGATCAACACTGGCAGATTCGGTGTCAGGTGAGGGCCTGCTTCCTAGATGGTCATCTTTTCACTGTGTCCTCACACTTACAGAAGGAGTGAGGGATCTCACTGGAGTCTTATGGTCACTAATCTCATTCATGAGGGCTCTGTCCTCATGACCTAATCCCTTCCCCTAAGGTCCTACCTCCAAATACCATCATATTAGGGATTAGGTATCAACATGTGAATTTTGGGGGGACGCAAACATTCAGTCTATGGAATTACACAAAACATTAACATGCCATCTCTGACTACATAGAATTCTTAATTCACAGAGTAAGTTTCAATTCTGAATGTTCAATGTGAAAAAACAGTAAAGACTCAGAAAGAGACAGACTGTCTATTGGCAAGTCATTTAAACTCATGGAATCATGGAAATGGAAGGGACTTTATAAGGTTGAGGTGACAGACTTCATCTAGAATGCCAACTATACAGTTGCTGACAGTGCAGCACCAAAAAGGGAGTATGAAGCTGGGATGGGGTCAGCTATTAGCTATATCTACCATGGACTGGCTCCAAAGAGGGCAATCATAGGGCAAGCTGCTGACCTTGTAAAGATGAGGAAACTAAAGCCCAGAGAGGTTAAATGAAATATGAGATGCATACTAAATAAACGGACCAGAACTCTAAGTCTCTTAGCTTCTGATATAGTGGTTTTTATCCTGAATCCTCCTGCTGTTCCTCTCTGATACATTTATTCAATATAAAATCCTTTAAATATAATAGGAAAAATCAAACCAATTAAAAATTAACTGAGAACAAACAAGTCCTCATAATTTCAAGTCCTGTAACAAAGACTTACATGCAAGTACATTCAGAGATTTAAATGAAGTCCACAAGCTCTAGGTTGTATCACTGTGATCAATGAAGGATCTCTGACTCAGATTGTTTTCTGACAATTTTACTTCATGGTGAGTTTTTCCATGTGACACTTTTTCTTTAGAGTTTAGCCATGATGACTCAGGGCACCTAGATGCTATGAAGGAGCTTTCAATTTAAGAAGTAGGAGGAGAATGAGGGGGCATATTGAATCATTAACATCCTACTCAGTTCTGACATCTAGCAAATCCTTTTTTGGAAGCCATTTTAAAGAGCTTCAGGAGGCAAATCCTGGCTGAAGACTTTAAAGACTGGTCTTTAAGTGCTGAACTACATGCAAATTAACTGGCATACAATTTCTAAAAGAGGCATAACCAAGAAGCTTTAGCAAAATGTGATTTTCTTTTTGTTTACTAAGTATCAGTGATGAATTATAAAAAAAGGTCTGGTGTCACTGAAGTAACAGATACGCTCTAGGATGAAGAGTTTAAGACACTAACTCAAAATTCACTGCTCCTTTGGTGAACTGAAAAAACTTAGTTCAAGGCTTGAATCATCCCACTTTAATGAAAATTACAGTAAAGCAGTTAAGTAAATTTAAAAAGCTTTCAGATACATGAAGCTTGTCTATATGACTGTGGTTTCTAATCAGAAGCAACCACTACTTTATAAAAGAAACCCACATCAACACACATTTTCTCATGAATGATAAACGTTAACTAGTTTTGTAATCTGGAAGTTTTGGCCCTTTGGTAAATTTAAAGAATAGTAGTGAGAAACAATTCAAAGGAAAATCCATTATGTTAACTGTAATCTAAAATTAAAGAAAATCAGCTTTTAGTGCTTCCAGTACATGTAGCTCATTAAACTTGGCATAACCCAGAAGAACATGAGGTACTGTGGATATTATCTGCCAAGAACCAGGAATCCAACACTAAGGTTTTGAGGAACCAGCAAAGCACCTCCAATTGTTTTCACTTATTGTTAAAAAAATAAAGTTAATGGTGCCTTCTAAAGATTAAGCCAACTGATATGTTGAAACTACAATGAGCATTTAAAAACTGGCAACAAATCAGGGCCAATCACCTTATAATTCATTCCACGAAAGGACAGGGAAGTTATTAACTTGTTTACCACATTACTGATTTTTCTATCTTTTCCTCTTAACTGTCAAAAAGCATCTTAAGTTCAGACAGTTTTCTCCAAAGCCATTTATGATTAACTATTATTACAATGATGATGAAATCCCTGATTGAGGTTTTTGGAAAAGACAACATATACCAAGAGCTGAAAACAGCACTTGAAATTCCACTAGGCTAATAATTCTATCAAATTTTGCTAGTTTAGGTATAGGTTCTGGATGGATGCAGAATTAACTCATGAAGCTCTCAAACCAATGACTTTACTACTGTTTCCTACATTATTCATTTCAAAAAGTGCTATATCCTCTGTGTCACACAGTTATCTATTAGTGCCTCGCTGATGGAATATACCATCTCTCCAGTGTAACACACCCACACACAAAAAGGGAGAAAGGAAAGTTAAAAAGAAGCTAAATAGGTAAGACAAAAAGAGGATGAGTGTTATATTTGTCATGAATGTTATATTTGTTACTCCTTTTGAAGTATATAAAAGTACTCCTTTTATATTTGTGAAGACCCTGAATTCATTCCAAGCCCACTTTTAAGTATAAAAATGGGAGACGTGTAGAAAACATGACAGAAGAACAATGGGCACTAAAGCAAGTAAAGAAAGATAAACAAAGCCAGTGACAAAGTGAGGAAGAGATGAAAGTAAGAGAGAGGTGAAGTGAGAGAGGCAGAAATATGGAATACATGTATCTTGCAAAGCACAAGTTGAAAAAACCCTGGAAGCTGATGCTGCAAAAATCTACAGAGCTTAAGTAATAGACTGAATTTTCAAATAATTCTTCCTTACTGTTAATTAGCATCATCATCATTATTAATATTATCAATTCATCATTATTATTATTTCCCAAAATAAGTACAGGCTTTATCATGGTCACAAAGTTTAAGCCACCATGAAATTTAAGACGTACCTTTTACAAAGCAACTTTTTTTCTTGAAATGGAAGCTATATTATTATTACTATTCTCTACTTAATTTATACATTTTATCTATTAAGTAGATACAAGTTACAAGAATTATCCATGGTCACGTTTACTGTTTTGTGAGAGACGATTTTTTCTTTCCTTCCTTCCCTTCCCCTCCCCCTTTCTCTTCCTTGTCCATCATAAGTTATTTATTTCACAAAAATGGAAATGAAACACTGACTCATAATCCTACCAACAAACCAACAGACTGAAAGCTATTTCTAAAATGAGCCACACATCAGTATGGTCCCATCACAGAATTTCAAAATCCTTCATGAAAAAACTATTATTATTTTATTGTATTTTACAGATGAATCAAAGATAGCTTGGAAATACCTTCAGAATTAATGGAAAGCCCAAGAATTAAACATGGGCTCTGTGTTCATGCTAACAGGCTAGTGTTTAAACTATATTAAACAGGGGTGCCTGGGTGGCTCCATCAGTTAAGCGATCAAATCTTGATTTCAGCTCAGATCATGATCTCACCATTTGTGAGATCAAGCCCCACATCCGGCTCTGTGCTGATGGCGTGGAGCCTCCTTGGGGTTCTTTCTCTCCGCCCCTGCCCTACTCATGCTTGCTCTCTCAAAATAAATAAGTAAACAAACCAAAAAAAATACATTAAATAATCTAGCCTACCATCTCAATCTTAGTAGTAATATACAGTATATGAAGAAACGTTCTGGCTATCTACCTATATGTACATATACACATATATATACACCAAGAGGACCAATGAGTGAGTTAAAGAAATTAAAGAATTTTCTGGGGTGCCTGGGTGGCTCAGTCGGTTAAGCGGCCGACTTCGGCTCAGGTCATGATTTCGCGGTCTGTGAGTTCAAGCCCCGCGTCGGGCTCTGTGCTGACATCTCAGAGCCTGGAGCCTGTTTCAGATTCTGTGTCTCCCTCTCTGTGACCCTCCCCCGTTCATGCTCCGTCTCAAAAATAAATAAATGTTTAAAAAAAAATTTAAAAAAAACCAAATAAATAGAAATTAAAGAATTTTCTGAAAAATGTTCAAAACAGGGAGTTTTGTTAAAGTATTCCTTATACTGTTATGTACTTATATTCTTAGTGGTCACTTTATGCAATTTATTTTATTTTATGAAAACATTTTTTTTCAAGTAATCTCTACACCAATGTGGGGCTCAAACTCACAGGCTTGAGATCGAGAGCTGCATGCTCTACTGACTGAGCCAGTCAGTCACCCCTGGAATTTACTATATATTAAAAAATTCTCAAATTCTACTTAATCCCATTAAATCCTATATATTATTGGTTAAAGATACAGAAGAAAATATTGTACCCTCCTATTATGCATAGTTAACTAAAAAAAAATGGTTTTCTTTATTATTCAATGTTATCCATAAAGTAAAAATCATTGAAATAAGTTTAGTTTCTCAGTTTGGAAAACTTATTCCTAGAAAAAATGAAAACCATTTATCATTTTAAATCATTTAGTGTCAAATCATTCAAAACTAGAAATCCCTACATGTATACTGTCCTATCAGTAGAAGATTTTTAAAGTCCATATTCACGCAGGGTTTTTTTGAGGGAGTCTTTCAAACGTTTGAAGGATGGGTTCAATTTTTCTGTAACAATACAGATTTAAATACAGTTCTTTATGGGAAATCATTATGTTCTGGAAGCAACTATTAATCTGAGAAATGAAGCATGAATATAAGACTTGAGAGCCAGATTAGTCTCTAACACTAAATGTGTGCTGGTCTTTCAATTCTCCTAGTGTATGCCATAGCAACAAGAAAGTTATACAACTTCATTACATTATAAATGCCATCTCTTCAGTCTTAAATGCCTGACACAGAAACTTATCTGCAGTGACTGTTTTGAGTGGTTAATTATTAAGAGGTATGTATAGTCTTGTGTGTATGTACACGTATGTGTTTCAATGCACCAGACAAAACATAAATATCTAAATGAGTGTAATAGTCTCTTCCATATCAGTCACTCTCAGAGGTTAGATCCTTATTCCAAATGATGCTACAATTGTCCACAACATTATTGAAACTCCTTTTCAGTCTATGGGTAGACCTGATTTTTAAGAAACCATAATTGCCTTCTTAAAGAGGATCTGAATTTTAGAAATAGCCTGAAGTTATTTCTTATTTTCTTTCCGTCTTTCTTTCTTTCTGTCCTCTCTGAGTCATATCTGATAAATGAAATATCATGTCCTTATACCTCCTTTTCCCCTAAAAACACGGGGCAAATATATAGTACTGAGCTATTTTCATGTGTGGCTCTTAAACTGGCTTAAAAGGCAATTACCAAAATAAAAAAAAAAAAGTAGTTCCAAAAATATTTTGAGTAATACTAGTATCATTGAAGTAAGTGTATAGATAGCTCCCAGGGTGACTAAAGCAGACATATTTTAGGTAAGTATAAAATAAGTGTCCTTACTTTAAAGCAAGGATAGATAATTAACCAGGCCCCACACAATCTGGTCTCCTGGCCCCTCCCTTTACCTTTCTGACCCTATCTCCGGCTACTCTCTCATTCTAACCCAGCCACACTGGTCGTCCTGTAGTTTCTTGCACAGTCAAGATCCTCTACCTCAGGGCCAAGGTACATGCCCTTCTCTGTTCCTCCACCCTGCTCCAGGATTATCTGCAAGGCTGACTCCCCCTCACCTACCTCAGGTCTTTCTCAATGAGGTGTGTTCTGCCATGCTCCTCCCATCCCATACTCACATCCCACCTGGTCCCTTTTCCCCTCCTCTATCTTCTCCCGTGTGTGTGTGTGTGTGTGTGTGTGTGTGTGTGTGTAACACTGTTCATTACAGAAATTTTCAAACATACACAAAAGTAGAGAGAATATGAGAAATCTCAGGTATCCATCATCTACCTTCAACAATTCTCAATACATGGCCAATCTTGTTTCATCAATGCTCCTCTCCCCTCCAAATTATTTTGGAGCAAAAATCCAGACATGATATTTTAATTAATAAATACACTAGATCCCTAAAAGTTAAGGCTGCTTGTTTAAAACCCAGAATACATTATCACACCTACAAAAATTAACAATTCCTTTTAATCAAATATTCAATGTCCAAACTTCCCCTATTTTTCATAAATACCTTTTTACAGTTCGCTTGCTCAAAGCAGGATCTAACTCAGGTCCATATACTGCATTTAGTGGATATGTCTCTGAAGTCTCTTTTAATCTTAGAGCTTCCTCTCCATTTCTTATTTCTCATTTATTTCTTGAGGAAATGAGTTCATTTATCCTTAAAACATGAAATTTTTTATTTATTTTATTGCCTGTGTCTCAGAGCTTTTAATTTTAATTTGCGTGAATGGTATCAGCATCTAGACCAGTGCCTGACCCATAAAAGACAACCAATAAATACTTACTGAATGAATATTTGGCGTTCATGCCAAAAGTCCACTGCCCACCCAATAGCAGAAACTGCTAATCACAGCACTCTTTCCTGTTGAGTCTGAACTAGGACTCCCAGTTTTCTAAATATAGTCCAGGGAGCCACCACCAAGCAATCAGATTTGGTACCCAAGGTGAAATCTATTTGCTGTCCCTGCTTTACCTCCCTCCTTTCAAAGTAAGTGTACTTCCATCTCCAAAACAGATTCAATGGCCCCTGTATGTTGAAATTTAGCTGAAGTTTAGCATAATAAATGACTGTATTTCTTGTCAAGTATGTGTAAACATTTCTTAGCTTATTTTAGACAATTTAGGGGAGAAAGCATATTGTAGCCAAAAAATGATACAAAAAGAAACTGCAGAAGATGGTGGGAAACTAGGGGTAATACATATTTTTAGAATTAGCAACATCCCAAGAGGTTCATTATAGAAGAAAAATCAGTAATAAATTCTTTGAAAAGGAAGTAGATTACATGTGTATTGAATTTGGAACTTTTTTTTAAAACTACAGGAATGGTCAAGATTAACTGGGGAATAACAAATGTCATAATTTTCTCATTTACAGGCAACAACAACATATTCTATTTTTCTGTAAACGGTATTTTGAGGTGTATAAAAGTCTTACAGAGGTAATGCAAGTAGTACTATGTAAAATTCTACTTCTCTGAAACAGTTCATTGTGGCAAAAAAAAATTCTAAAACATCATGTGTATGTTCTGAAAAAATAACCACATCTTCTTAGACTTACTTATAATTCATTTCTCTTAAATTACCTAACAAATCTCTTTTCCTCAACTTTATTTCTGAAGGAAGCTATGGTAATTGAAAGGTTCCAATCAGATGTTCATATGTTTTGATTACTTATTTCTATTTAAAAAGAAAAAAAAATCAGAAATTCCCCGATGTTCACTCAAGAAATCTTTTTTTTTTTCAATGTTTATTTATTTTGCAGAGACAGAGACAAAGCGTGAGCTTTGTAGAGAGGGGTAGAGAGAGGGAGACACAGAATCCAAAGCAGGTTCCAGGCTCTGAGCTGTCAGCACAGAACCCAACATGGGGTTCAAACTCAGGAACTATGAGATCACGAGCTGAAGTCGGATGCTTAACCGACTGAGCCACTCAGGCACCCCTCACTCAAGAAATCTTGTACTTTCTCTTTATTACTTGCAAAGTAATACAGCCATAACAACAAAAATTATGTAGGACCTACTAAGGGTAACATGTTAAACAATTATTTTCAACCTCTGGAAAGAAAAGAAGTGGTCTTTCAAGATAATGTAAGAAAAAGCTAGTGGCATAACTTGAAATTATATCTAGTTCTTTCAGTGACCAATATTTCTTGTTCTGAGATTTCCATACATTAGCGTGGGGAAAATCTTCTCTGGCAGAGGCTAAACTTAAAGAAAAACAATGACCGCCTCCTCCCCCACTACCACATGTGTAAAAAAAAAATCTCCAACAACCCAAATCCCTTGAAAGAATGATTTCTATTTACTTTCCTTGTGTAACATATTTAGAGGAAATCTGGAAAAGATGGCTAGAAATCTATAAACAGAAACTGCTAAGTGGAATTCACTGTTTATAGACTTTAGCTAGAATTCTGTCCCTTATATAATGCCAGGAATCTTTTATATTGTACTTTTTAAAAACATCTTCATCAGGTTTCTTTCTGTTGATTTTCTTCTTCCTTCTTTCAACTGGCTTTTAAATTTGTTTTATTCTCTTCAATGAAAAGACATAAACGTAACTTTTGGAATAACATGATTTTTTCCAAAGAAAGTCCTGGAACCAACCATCTTAATGCCATCATATACCTGACGTTTTGAAATTTTAACATACACTGCATAGCTAAAATATATGTAATAAAATAATCCATACAAGCCTTTCTGATTTCATAAATACTAGGATAGCTTTATACTGATGTGCAATGGCAAGATGTATGTGTGTGAGAATGTTAGAAAGATAGTTTTCAGGGCACCTGGGTGGCTCAGTAAGTTAACCATCTGACTCCTGATTTTGGCTCAGGTCACGATCTCTCGGTTCATGGGTTTGAGCCCAGCTTTGGGCTCTGTGCTGGGGCGCAGAGCCTGCTTGGGATTCTCTCTCTGCCTCTCCCCTGCATGTGCTCTCTCTCTCTCTCTCTCAAAAATAAATAAATAGACATTAAAAAGAAAAAAAAAAGATAGTTTTCAATTCTAAGTTTGGGCTTAAAATCTTTATTAGCTCCAGAAGTTTCTGTGTGCAACCAGTTGTTCACAAAGCAGAATTGGCATAGAAAGTCCTTATCATCTGACCCACCGGACAGTATTAATGTGGCCCATTCTAAATGACAAGACTCTGAACATACAAGTGACATTACAACAACCTGAAAAGAAGCTGAAACGACGTCAAAGAGCAATGTACGGAGGCTTCCCCTTGAAACGTGCCTGTTTAGCATTTGGCAGTACCAGACTCAGTTCCCTGCCCTGTACTTTTCTGCCATTTCTTTAAGGGGTCCCAAAGATATCAGGAAACCCACAGTGCCAGCCTTGGCCAGTCGACACTAACTTCTGCCTTTGGACTCCACTGATTGAGCCAAGAGGTCCTGTTAGTAGCTTCCTTTAAAGTACAAACGCCTCTGGTAAATTTGGTTTGTAAAAGCTACAGAAAAAAGTTCACAGTAAGCAACTGCAAGGTCACTGAAATGACAATTTTAAAGAGAGCACAGATTCTTCCCCTTCCCCCCAAATCTGTCACTAAGGCACAATTTCTAGCTTTTTTTCAAGTCAATAAGTACTACTATTATTGCATTACAGCACCTCTAAAACATTAATGAAAACCCGAGTGAACGTTTTCTCTTTAAAGTGTCAATTTATTAGATGAGGCATTAAAACCACTCCACTACATGCAACTTTCCATACATTTAACTGTTCTACTTCCAATCGTTTGCTTTAAACTGAAGATCTCTTTAAACATCCCACAGGATGGGGACAGGTTAGAGGATTTGGGAGAAAAATCAAAAAAACAAACGTCTCACTTTCTTTTTCTGATGGAACCCCCAGGATCTAAATTCTGGGGGCAACTGTATCACAAAAAATTAAATTTAACAGTAATAGGTAAAAGTATTCACTACAGTTCTGATCATTATTCATCTCAAGAAATAAATAGTAGAAATGATGCTTCACTTAAATTTTTGGTACCATCCAGTTTGGTTCAACTACCAAAAATAAACTTGTCCTCAGAATTAAGCATTCTCTTCCAGAAGAGGCTGTTGGTGTGAATAAAAAAAACAAAAGGAATTCATATGATCTATTTGTACAATAAAGACAATGTTTTGCGATGTAAATTTGATCACTTTGAGAAAACATTTCCTGTTTTAAAGAAAACATCATAAGCTCAAGCAGAAGAACTGAAGAAACTAAACCTTCTCCACAATTCAAAAATTTAAATTCACACTACAATTCAAATTAAAAAACAAACAAACACCTTACATCTCTCCTCAGTTATAATACATATTCAAAGTAGAAAAAGACAAAGCCAGTTCTGAAACAAAAGATCAGCTGCTATGAAAACAAAGTAACATTTTTGCAGAGAAGGAAAAGTACACAGCTTTGAACCAAAACAAACAGATGACCTTTTCATACACTTAGAGCTTCAGTTCTTTGCACATCGAGTACCTTATGGGTAAAATGCTCACTCAATTATTTGTTAACATACTGTTTGATGATTAAACGATGGGAAGGCTGCTGATGCTGTTAAAACCAAGATACATCTCCTCGTGTGTAGTGATTAAAATCTGTCAAATTCACATTAAAAAAAAAAAGAAAGAAAAACCCTCTGTCCTCCTGCTCCCCCATCACTGCACTCTTGCCTCATAAAAGACCTGCATGTACAAAAATAAAAGTAGATGGTGGGGTGGGTTTATGATTTACAGTATTTTCCACACTCAAAGCATTTTTCAAGAGTCCTTTGAGGTTTTAAGATTCAAACACTATGCAAGAATTATTGTTTGAACTACCTAACAATTACCCAGACTTCTTTTAGACTTCAGTTAACCTTTAACTAAAATGAGCATCTATAACTTTTCCACGGGGCATCGGAGAACGAGTTCTTACTCATAAATGCTTTCAGGTCCTCAGACACCAGGCGCGGTGGAAGATGAAGAGTATCCATCAATTAGAGAGCTCTTCCGGAGCTCAGTTTACCCACTTAGGAACACGGGCGTATTAACTTGTTTCGTGGGGACCACGAAGGTGTAATTAATTAGTGTTTTTAAACGCTCCGAGATCCAGAGATGAAAGGAAATTCGAGAGACACGCAGAGAAGATGACAATAATCACAACAATAAAAAGAATGACTAACTTGGAAGTCTGTGTTATGTAAGGAAGGAGAAAGAAGTTAGCAGATTCGCACAAACAAAAGAAAAGCCCACCGCCCCCTTTGTTTCTCTTTCATTTCCCTCTTCCTTCCCGCCCCCGCGGAGCTCCCCTCCCGCAGCAGGCGGCCCCGCGCGGGGCGCGGGGCTCGGACTTGGCCGCCGCGCGCGGGGCTCCGAGGTGGAGGGGGAGGGCGCGCTGGGCCGGCTCCTGACAAAGGCGCTTCCTCCTGCGAGGGCGCGGGATGCGGGAGCCGCAAACTCCGTTCCCGGCCGCCTCGAGCGCGGGGGCGCGCAGGCGGGCGGGGAGAGCCTGCCGGCCGCCCCCGGCAACCGCCGAGGAAGTTGCGCGCCCGCCTTGCCCGCACCCCTCGTTGGCCTCGCCACCATCCCTTCCGTGGCCCGCCGCGGCCGCACTCACCGGACAATTACTGGTGGCCGCAATCCAGCACGGCCCCGAGACCCGGAGCGAGGGGGTGAGAGGTGTGCGTACGCGAGGAGCGCGAGCAGACAGCCCAGCGTTCTGCCGCCGCCTTCTACACGAGCCGGCCAAGCCCCGCGAGGGAAGTTGGCCACGGAGCCGAGCGCTGAGGAGCCGCGGGCGGAGGGAGAGGCACGGAGCCCGCTTTGTGGTGCGCTTCCGAAGGGCTCGAGGCAAAACCGAACGCGCGGCGCCGCTGGTGCTGCTGGTGGAGGCGGCGGCCGCGGCGGCGCCCCCCGACGGTCCCTCCGCCTCACACCGCTCTGGGTCACTGACACACACTCGGAGGGAGGGGAGGGGACTAGCAGGAGGGCGGGGCGGGAGGGAGGAGACAAGGCAGGGCCACAGCGGGAGGCGGTGACGCGGCGCCGAGTGGTCTCTTGGGAGTTGTAGTTCTCCGACTGAAGGAAAAAAGGGATACATCGTGGTTGAGGAAGCGTCCCGGCTCTCACTGCACTGCGCATGCTCGGGGAGAGGCTCAGCCCCCTGCTGTTACTATGGTCACCGACACACTGAGGAAGAGAACGTGTTCTTTGCTGCTGCTGGCTGAACAAGGGCCTTCTTGTCTCAAGGTGCTGTTAGGGACCCCGCCCTCAGCTAGTCCTTCCTACTTCGCTCCACCCCCAACTTCTAACCTCACCACTCACAAGTGCCTACTGAAGTCTGACTTCCTGTCGATATTTCGGTCTTCCCTCCTGCCTGATTTTCTGTCACAAATACCCATTTCCCTCCCTTCCCTCAAACGAGTCCTCTCTGCCTTAAATTCAAGTTTGTTTTTTACCTGAGACTTGTAGAGATGTAGTTGCTTCCAGTAACTGAACAATTAAGTGATAACTGTTAGGAACATCCACTGTCAGAATCCCATAATGTTTTCACCTAATTAGTCACATCAAACTTTAAGGCCAGCAAAGGTAAAAGTTCAGGATATTAAGGATATTTCACTTGCTTGGTGTAAAATAATCCAGATTGGATTATTTTGAGGCCTATGACTTTTAAGAAATATTCATAAATTCAAAAGATATGGGAAGTTGAAAATGGTTCACTTTTTACATATATTGGCAAACTTTCATTTGGCAGTAACAAAAGTCTGAACGAAGGTCTGAGTATGCTGTTGGGCTGGTCAGCTAAGTCTACACCCATACAGGGCACCCAGGTGTGAATAGGTGGTGGAGGAGGGTGATGAAAGGCAGTACACAGTTACTGGATCTCAGAAGAACTACAGGCAACCTGTCCCAAACTCTTTTGGTTTCCTTCTCTGCCTGTCTAGAAACCCATACCCTGGAAGAGAAAGATTAATGTTTATAAATCAGAAACACATGTAGAGGAAGAAAAATTGAGGTTTTCAAATAGAATCTCAAGATCAGAAATCCTTGTGTTTGTAGACCACATAAGTACTCATTTACTGAGTTGGGGCGCCTGGTGGCTCAGTCGGTTAAGCGTCCGACTTCGGCTCAGGTCATGATCTCACGGTTTGTGGGTTCGCGCACCGTGTGGGGCTCTGTGCTGACAGCTCAGAGCCTGGAGCCTGCTTTGGATTCTGTGTCTCTCCGTCTCTTGGCCCTTCCCCTGCTCATGCTTTGTGTCTCTCTGTCTCTCAATGATAAATAAACGTTACAAAAAAATTCAAAAACAACAGCAACAAAAAACATTTACTGAGTATACTCCATCCCAGGCACTTTATTCTCAGAAATGGAGATACAAGAATGTGAAGGAAACATTCCTTGTTTTCAAAGTGCTTGCTGTGCAGAGAGGAGACAGGTAAATAAATGGACTCACTGTGACAGATACCATAACAGGAAAGCACATCGGGTGCTTTGATACACAGCTGCCCCAGACTCAAGCAAGGTCGGGAGATGCTTCCAAGAACATTTGAACTTGAAGATGACTACGAGTTAGTATGTTTCTGTGTTTTGGTAGAGGAAGGGGAAGAGAGAAATGGGTGGGAGCATTTAGGAGTGGAGGTGGAGGGCAACAAGAGCAAAGCACTAGAGGCACGAGACCAAACAGTGTTTTGGTTCAGCAAAGAGTTCGGCATTGCTGGTAGAATAGGGTTGAGGGAGTGGTGAGAGGAGACACAGAAAAGGTAAGGGAGACAGCTTAGATCATGAAGAATCTTATACAGTATGCTAAGGAATGTGAACTCTTTTCTGGAAGCAATGGAAACTCATGCCAGGACTGTAAGCAGATGAAATGTTGATTAAGCTATGTATTTTAGAAATGAATTTTATGCATTTAAAAAAAGATGAGAGCCTGAACTAAGACATTTTCAGTCTCAAGAGACAGAACTCAGGGTAATCAGACATTATTTAAGAGATAGAATTAATAGAATCTAGTGAGCAATTGCCTGTGTTTGGGGGTGAAGGGTGAAGGAGAGTTATCAATTATGATGCTTTTGGTTGCAAGCAGCAAAAACTCACTCTAACTGGGTTAACCAATAAACCAATATTACCTGTCTAGATAGAAAGCCCAGTGAAAAGGTGGCCTATGGAGCTGAATGATTCAGCAGTTAAATGATGCCATTAAGGACATGTTTCTCTCTTGTTTTGTTGCTTTTCCATCCTTAATATTAGCTTTATTTATATTTTTTATCAAAGCAGGAGTGGGGAAGGGGCAGAGAGAGAGGGAGACACAGAATCCAAAGCAGGCTCCAGGCTCTGAGCTGTCAGCACAGTGCCTGATGCAGGGCTCAAACTCACAAACTGTTGAGATCATGACCTGAGATGAAGTCGGGCACTTAACTGACGGAGCCATGCAGGTGCCCCAGTATTAGTTTTATTTTGACCATATAAGATAGTGACCAGAAATTCCTGTGGTTTTAAGTTTCACCATCCAGGTATATGAAAAGAAGAAAAAGGAGTAATTTTTGAAAACTCTTTTAGAAAGGAGAGAAAACATCTTACACCTTACTCAAAAGCCTCAAGAATTGGTTCATGTCTCTATGTATGGCCAGGGGATGGCATAAGGCTAATCATCTTAGGATAAAGACAAATGCTCTGCCCCTAGATCCAAAGGAGTCAGTTTCCCCCAAAGTTGTGATGAGGAGGTATGGCTCTCCCAAAGAAAACTAAAGTGATTGCCCAGAAAAAGTAGAACGGAGGCTGACAGGGAGGGGGGGAGCACAACAATATGTATGACAAGGAAGGAGAAAGATGACTCAGATTTCTGAGCTAGTGATGCCATTCACTGAGTTAGGGAATGCAGGAGATTGAACAGCTTTTGAGGGGGAATTTGATTAATTCACTCTGGATATGTTGAGTTTGAGACAACTCTGGACATCTCTGTGGAGAAGTGGAGTAGGCAGTTATATATGTATGACTCTAGTGCTCTAAAGAGAGATCTGGACAGTAGAAGATATAACTGGAATATACCATCATATAGATGGTAGTTGAAATTATGAGAATAGATGAAATTGCCCACAGGGAGTATATACAGCAGAAAAGGAGGAATCAGTAATAGTACCCTGGGGAGCATCAACACTTAAGGAGTAAATAGGAAGATCTTGAAAATGCCTGGGAGCTAGCAAGAGAACTAGGACAGACAAAGAAGTAAAAAAATGTAATCTGTAACCAGGATAAACGTCAATCGACACAAACAAAGCCAGATATTACACAGTTGGTAGAATTAGCCATCAACAACATTAAAAGTTATTATAAATATGCTCCATATGCTGAAAGAGAGAAATTAAAGATATTAAAAAAATGGGATTTCTACGGGCATAAAAATTTCACTGGATGGGATTAACACTCAAACGGATTAGACACTCAGATGAAAGGATTAGTAAACTTGAAGACATAGCAGTAGAATCCAGCCAAGGTAAAAAGTAAACCAAGAAAAAAACAAGAACAAAAACAAGAAAAAAAGATTCTCAGTGATCTGCAGGATAATACCAACAATTCTAATTTTTGTGCAACTAGAGTTCCAGATGACAGAAGGGTGAGAAGGGGTGACAGAAAAATTATTTGAAGTAATATAGCTAAAAATTTGATAAAAATTACAAACCCAGAGACTCAAAAAGTTCAATGAGCCCTAAGCAGGGTAAACACACACATTTATACACACTCACAAAACCACTGCAAAAGACATCATCATTACATCGTTGAAGACTAGTGATAAGAAGAAAATATTAAAAGCAGCCAGTGGGAAGAAAGGTACATTATATATAGAGAAACAAAGACAAAAATCAATAAACTAATCAGAGACTATGCAAGTCAGAAGACAATAAAAGGCATTTTAAAAAGTGCTGAAAGAAAAAAAATCTGTCATATAGAATCCTATATTTAGAGAAAATATCTTTCAAAAATGAAAGCTAAGGGGTGCCTGGGTGGCTCAGTAGGGTAAGCGTCCGACTTCAGCTCAGGTCATGATCTCGTGGTCCATGGGTTTGAGCCCAACGTTGGGCTCTGTGCTGACAGCTCAGAGCCTGGAACCTGCTTCAGATTCTGTGTCTCCCTCTCTCTCTACCCCTTCCCTGCTCTCTCTCTCTCAAAAGTAAATAAACATTAAAAAAAATGTTTTTCAATGAAAGCTAAAGAACACAAAACCTGAGAGAATGTTGCCAGCAGAACTGCACTACAAAAAATGCTAAAGCAACTTCCTCAGCATTAAAACAAAAAAAAAAAAACAAAACACATATGGAAGCTTGGATTTTATACTAAAGAATGAAGAGTTCTGGAAATGGTAACTATATGAGTAAACATAAAAGGCTTTACCCCCCTTTAAAAATTTTTTAAAAATGATAATTGTCTACTTAAAATATATAACACTGTTTTATAGGGTTCATAGCATATGTAGAAGTAAAATGCTTGACAATAGTAGTTCAAAGGATGGAAGGGGAAAATAGAATTATATTGTTAGAATTTACATTATATGTGAAATGTACTATTATTTGAAGGTACATTGTAATTAAAAAATGTACATTTTAAATCTTAGAGCACCCATCAGAAAGAAAACAAACATGTATAGCTAATAAGTCAACAATGGAGATAAATGAAATCCTAAAAAATATGCTTGAATGGAGAAACAGAAAGATGAAATCTGTGTCCTCAATGACCATGGAGTTGACACACTGGACTATCTCTTGACCTCGTTTTTTTTTCTTTTATTTATTTTGAGAGAGAGAGAGAGAGTGCGGAGGAGGGACAGAGAGAGAGAGGAAGAGAGAGAATCCTAAGCAGGCTCCCTGCTTTCAGCACAGAGCCTGACACGGGGCTCAATCTCACGAACTGGTGAGATCATGACCTGAGCCGAAGTCAAGAGTCAGAACCGATTGAGAGGTGCCCCTTTCTTGACCTCTTTTAAGTGAGAGAGAAATAAACTTCTATCTTATTTATAGGTGTTTTTAAAGTTTATTTAGAGAGACAGAGAGGCTGAGCAGGGGAGGAGCAAAGAAAGGAGAGAGGGGGAATCCCAAGCAGGCTGGGTACAGTCAGTGTGCAGAGCCCAATGCGGGGCTTGAACTGATGAAACCATGAGATCATGACCTGGGCTGAAATCAAGAGTTGGATGACTGAGCCACCCAGGTCCCCTATAGGCGTTGTTATTTTGTATTCTGTGTCATGTACATGCTTATAGTAGTTTCATGAAATAAAGTATATTCCCCAGAATCAGGCAGACCCACATACTGCTCAAAATTTGGTTTTATTGCCAGCAGCATCAACATAATTCTGGATTTTATGTACTTGTCACTAAAATTCCAGGAAGAGTTTATCTTTTGTATGATCATCACTTGCTGTTAGTTCAATCAGTTTTTCTTGAAAGAGAAAATACATATAAAGTCCTTGGAATATAGTAAAGTCTCAGTCAATATATATTACTTTGAAACACCCACCATAATAAGGTTAAGATACCACAATTTAGGCATACTGTGGGGTTTGTACAAATCAAAGTGGCATTCATTTATACATGAAAATCCATGAATCTCTTTTTGAAATTGTGTTCACCGTATATTTTTTTATAGTGCTTCGAAATCCGCAGTCCTTTGAATTCGTGAAACTTTGGTCACAGAAAACAAGCACACCTTCAATTACCATCTCCTCAGTCTACATATCTAATACCTACATTTCTTTGACCAAAGCAACTCTCCTTTTGTTGCTTACCTGCACTTTCAAATTTGGTATATTCAAATACCTAGTCATTTCAGTAAGAAAGTGAATGCTGGGGGACTAGTAACTTAGGTTTTGTTAGATCCCTTCAATGCTAAAAAAAAATTTGATCTTAGGAATTTGCTGAGTAAATTCCAACGTTTTTATCCACCATCTGACTATGTAAGAATCAACTAAAACTATGTTTCTACTCTCCTTCCAAACACACATAAAAATGGCACTTAGAATATGAATATAAGGAAAAAATCACAACATTGATACCTTTCTCCAAAATATCATACAATTTATCTAATTTGCTAGTAAATGATGCAGAGGGAATTGGATACACCAATCTTTTCATATGACTTGAAGAAACTGTTGCAAGCTTATTTTTCTCCTTTTATTGCAAATGTTTCATCTGTAGCAATTGAACATATCTTTTCATATTTTCTCCCAATTTCTCACATTTTGTACTGACAAGTAATTATATCCTATTAGTCCATGTGTGTTGAAAGTTGTTTTTTTACTAAAAATGCAGGCAGACTTCCCTTTGGAATCAGGAAGACCCAAACTGCAAACTCAAGTCTTGTTGAAACTCTCGGATTTGAAAGTAATAATGTTGGGGGGGGGGCGGGCAGAGGAGTTTGCATTTCAATATTCATATATTATGTAGTTTATCTCTTAGAACTGCTATCTTTCAATAACCCTCCCTAAAATAAAATTATTCTCTTTTTAATGTCCTCAAAGTCCCCAAATAGCTCACAGTCAACATGGAACATGTTCCTATTTTAAACCTGTGAATGGCACACAATTCGAAGGCCTGGGCTTTCACTCAAAAGATTTGTAGGCCCCAAATGCTGGCTCTGACATTTTAGATATATTTGGAAAATGTCAAAGACAAGCTAGTTAAAATTTTAATGTTTTAAAGCAGTATGCTTACATACCGAAGAATGCAGTCTGTACACTCTCAGTATTAGGCTAACCAACATGTATGCAAGCAGTTATTCTGGAACTTAAAAAAATTACTAAATAATGCGAGAAGTGGAAAACTCATGAAGAGAAGATTCAGATTGTGTTTCCATCCCTATTGATTTATCTGCTTGTGGAATAATTGTATTTTTATACCTCAAATTTCATGCATTAATTCTTTCTCTGAATATTCATATAGTGGCAAGCTATGTATGTAAAGATTAGTCATGTTTGCAACCCTCAAAAAGCTTATAGGCAAGTGAATAGATAAGTACAACAAAATTTTATAATCACTTTTCTAGAAGTATGTTTAGGGAACAGTGGGTATATAGACAAGAGAATAATCAATTTTACACGAGAATACAATCAGAAAACACCTCAAAGAGGAGATAGTGGTTGAGCTGAGTCCTGAAAAATGAGTAGGTACTCACCAGGTGACCAAAGACATTTTAGTAGAGCTCACACTATAAGAAAAGATTGGAACATGAAATAACATGGGCTCTCCAAGCCCACTTGGAGAACTACAAGGAATTCAGGCCAGATCATAGAATGTGATATGGGCACCCTGAATCATGAGGTTGGGTAAATTTTCTGGGATCAGATCACAGAAGCCCTTGAATGCCATGCCAAGTAGTTTGGGAATGAGAAACTGCTGAAAGAATTTTAACAGAGGAGTGATAGAAATCACAGTTGTGTTTGAGCAGGGTGACCAGTTAAAAGAATATGTAATAATTCAGGTGAGAGGTGATGGACAAACTAAGTAGCTGTGGGAAACGGAAAAAGAGAGCAGAGGCCAAAGACAATCAGGAGGTCGAATGAACAGGACTTAACTGCTGATCGGATGTGGGACATGAGAGAAAGAGGAGAGGAAGATAATTTTGAGGTTTCTGGGTGTGTAACTGGACATTATACTTTGGGGTTAATCATTAATACAGTGAACACAAGAGAAGAAGCAACTTTGTGGAGAACAATGGATTTCATTTTGGACAACTGAGCTTGAAGTGAATGTGATGATATCCAGTAGGCATGAGTTAAATATTGAGGATTCATCCATCCCATCACTGAACCCAAGAGTGGATAAGATCCCCCAGGGGGAGTGAGTAGAGTAATAATGATAACAATAGTTAACATTTATTGCATTATTAAGATCTTGGTTGTACCAAGCATCCTGCTATATGTTATCTCATTTAATCTTTGACACAACTGTGAGATAAGTACTCGTGACTGGTAATTTTATGTGTCAACTTGACTGGGCCAGATATTTGGTTAAACATTTTTCTGGGTGTGTCTGTGAGGATGTTTTTGGATGATACTAACATTTGAATCACTAGACTGAGTAAAGCAGATCTTGTTCCCTAACGCGAGTGGGCCTCATCCAATCAGTTGAAAAACCGAATAGAATAAATAGGCTGGCCCTTCCACAAATAAGGAGGAATTTCCTCCTCCCTGCCTGACTGCCTTAAGCTTGGACATTGGCTTTCAGCTATTTGAATGTCCTGGTGTTAGCAGGGGCCCCAGTTCTAACCTCTGCACTGCATTATAAGTGCACATCTCCTGTCCCTACATGGGCATTAAAGCCCTGGTCCCAGGCCCTTAAGGCCTATATTTAAGTCTCTGACTTTGAGTCCCCTTCCCTTGACACAACATTTTCCCCCACTCTGGCAGTAAGGATTTCTCTTGATTTGTCTCAAGCTCAGCTATGTTGTTGTATTTACCCAGGATGCCTATTTATTTGTATCAGAAAATGTGGCTCCAATTAGCTCAGCCTGCCATGTTGTAGGAGCCTATTTTTCATTTGTCTTTGAGAATGGTTTCTTTTTTTAATTTATTTTTTTAATTGAGAATGTTTTCTAAAATCTTTTACCAATACCTTTAAAAACATATCTGACTTTCTAAAATACTATTTCACTAGTGTCTAAGTTAAAAAAAAAAGAAATATACTGACTGTTCAGCATTACCATCTCTGGAGTGGTAGTATAGACACTCTGGTTGCAAGGTTAGGGAATACTGGGGAGCCACGGTAGGTCGTGGAGGGGGTTTAGGGTAAACAAACATATTTAAAGTTGGCAAGTTCATGACCTGAATATAGGACTCCTGGACTCTGCCAATAGAATTTTCCTAGTTCTGCCTTTTTCAGGATTGAGTCCTCACGACTAGGTCTCCTGAACTGGTACTGCTTTAATATTTTCTCAAATAATTTCCCTATTCAGTTTCACAACCTGCCTTAAGCATCTGTGTCTCCTGCTTGTCCTGCCTCCACAGTAACCTCTCAGAGATCAGTTTCTTCACAACCCCACCCCACTGTGTCACTGTACAAAACTCCCAGCCTCCCAACCTGAGTCACCACACGCCCCCTTCTAGTGTTACCAGCCTGGTCTCCTGCCCCCAGCCTGTCTCTTCTCAGATAAAATCAGCACTGCACGTTAGCAAAGCACAGTTTCATCCATTTGACTAGACTTAGCAGCCTGGAGTTTTTCAATTTATGGGAGTATCTTTTTAATGCATTATTTAAAAACTTTTTATTATAGAAAATTTCAAAATATACAGAACAGAGAATAGTCTAACAAACCCCATGTACCCATCATCCAGCTTCAAGAATTTTCAACCCCTGGACAACCTTGTTTTGTCTCTACCTCCACCACACCCACTGATTTATTTCAAAACAAATCCCAGGTGCCATATAATTTTATCTGTATATCCATACGTTTCTCTTAAAAACCAGGTATCTTTGGAGCAGTTGGGTGGCTCAGTCAGTTAAGCATCCGACTTTGGCTCAGGTCATGATCTCACAGTCTGTGAGTTCGAGCCCCATGTCAGGCTCTGTGCTGACAGCTCGGAGCCTGGAGCCTGCTTTGGATTCTCTCTCCCTCTCTGCACCTACCCCGTTTGCACTCTGTCTCTGTCTCTCTCTCTCTGTCAAAAAAAAATTTTTTTTAAGTTTTTTTAAAATAAAAACTGGGTATCTTTATTTTAAAAACAAAACTATAGCACAATCATCACACCTAAAAGTATCCCTCTGAATATTTCTTTAATAACCTCAAATATCCAGTTTTTAAGACTTGAGATCCAAAAATGCCATTGGGTGTTATTATCTCTTGTCTCTCCTTTATTTATTTATTTTAAAAAACTTTTAAAAAACATTTATTTATTTTTGAGAGGGGAAAGGGAGAGAGAGAGAGAGAGAGAGAGCACAAGAAGGGGAGGGGCAGAGAGAGAGGGGGAGACACAGAATCTGAAGCAGGCTCCAGGCTCTGAGCTGTCAGGAGAGAGCCCGAAGAGGGCCCAAAGCCCCAAACCATGAGATCATGACCTGAGCCGAAGTCAGACACTCAACTGACTGAGCCACCCAGACACCCCTTAAGTCTCTCTTTTTAAAAAAGCTTTGTATTATAGAAATTTTCAAACATACTCAAAGTAAGCAGTTTAATATATGTACTCAACACCCAGCTTTGACTGTGATCAGCAGTTTGTCATTCTTATATCATCTATACCTCCACCCAGTCTCCAATTTCCATTCCATTATTTTTTAAGTTTTTGAGCTAAAATGTACATATATTTAAATATACAAATCTTAGCCGTACAGTTTTGACAAATGGATATACCAAATGTAACCCACATCCCTATCATCATGTAGTCATTTACATCTCCCTAGATGGTCCCCTTGTGCCTCTTACCCCTTCACAGGCAACTTCTATGTTGATTTTTTTTTAACCTTAGATTTGTGTCTGTTCTAGACTTTATCCTGTTTTATATCCAGCTTCTTCTCAGTATAATGTCTGTGAGATTCATTCAGTCTGCTTCTTATAATTGCTATCACTACTGTAATAGGTTTATCCTTTCTTCTGTTAATGGACATTTGGTTAAAGAAGGTTTTTCTTATTGAGAATAACGCTGCTATGAACATTCTTTCAAAAAACTGTGCTAAGTCTCTTTTAAGGTCTAAGTTTGTGTGTGTGTGTGTGTGTGTGTAGGGGGTTGGTTGTTGTTGAAGAATCCAGGTCAATTTGTCCAGTAGAATATCTAGTCTGGATTCTGTCATTGCATCCACATATGTTTTACATATTCCTCTGTCCTTGAATCTTCTGTAAATTGATAGATCTAGAAGCATAATAATAATAATAATAAGTCAGGGACTTATTCTAAACTATAATACGCCATTTAATGAGGTATTAGCTGGTTTCAGTAATTTTGCTACATAGAAATATACATACACACATGCACAGTTGAATTTCATTATTTGTTCTCGTTATGATCTTTAAAGTTGCTGCAAACACCAAATTAGTGAATACTGAACCATGCCTCCTAGAGGAAATATGGGATTAAGTTCCTGTGGGTATCTGGTCACGGTATTTTAGTCAACTGAGCAATAGATAAACTTATTTTATGTGTACTTCTGTTTAAAGACACCTTATTTAATATATGTTGTTGATTCATTAATATTGCACTCACAGTTAACAATACTATAACTCATGCCTGAATGAAGCTTATCTAACACATATTTTCTCTGAGGGCAATGTCACAGCCCTTCTGTACTTAAAAACACTGGACAGCACCTCAGCACTGTTTGCGAGCCATTTTGAACAAAGAAATCACCAAACCCAGCCCTCCCCCCGCCCCGCCAAAAAACACACAAAAATTTGAAAAACGTAGTGCTAAATGGACCACAAAAAGGACACTTGTTTAAAGCATGAGAGTTGAAACAAGAGGGCAGAGCACTGCCTGGTTCAGCCTCTGCTAGGTATGCGGGTGTCAGGTGGCTCAAATTTTTGGCTGCTTTACATGTGCATAAATGACCTGCAAGAGCACTATGAGCATTGATTTTAATTTTAGTGAGTAGGCAAATTCACAAATACGTACTCCATGAATAAGGAAGTTCAACTCTATACATACAACAGGTTCTCATCTCTTTTCAATCCCCATAAATTGGGCAACTAAAAAGAAGAATGAACTCCCTCTTTTTACCAAGCTCAGCGGGACTATATTCCATGAGAGCTGGGTTTGCTGGCGGTATCCTTCCTCAAAATATGTGTAGATTTAAGAGTAACCATAACTCATTGTGAGTGAAGATGTAGGTAAAATTGGGTTTGCTAACATTTTTACTCTTGCTTAGGGGAGGAAAATAATATCATATGGAGAGGCAGAAATGGCACGAGGTCTAGAAAGATAAATACGAAAGTGTCTAAAAAAACTATCTTAAAATCTGACTTGAAAGAAGGAAAAGACTAAGGACTTAGTACATAATAAATGCAAAAAATATAGTTCTAAGATGTTTCAGTGAATGGGGAGTGACAGACATACTACCTAAGGAGGATGTCTGGTGATGAGAAGAATCAATAGACCTGGGAGATGAGAAGTAATAGAAACAGAAGTCTGCCTCACTAATGAAAAGGAAAATAGTTCTGACTTGGACTTGAGGGTATGTGTACAGTAAACCATAGCAACAATAGACCAAGTGACTCCAGAATATGGATAAAGAAAATGTCTCATTCTATTTTGAATCTTAGGGAAAAATTTGTAAAGAGTCTGATTAATTAACTGAGTGACATCAAGTCAGAATAAAAAAACTGAATGCCTGATGATTTACATATTGAGAAAGATTTTCCGCTCTGAAAGACCTCTGTAAATCATAGTCATACATTTGACTCTCTGCACATTAAGCAAATGCTGATGTAAAGAACATTATCGGAGGTACTAGAGGTGACACATAGGATAAAGGCCAAATTCTCCAAATATACCAAAACAATTATTTTCCCACCTGTTATCCCTAGTGCTATTCTCTTGAGAGGTGACAACAGAAAATATACCACTAGATTTTTGCTTCAGACTCACCCTTAAAATTTCTTTCTAGGTCAGATATCAGGCCGAAGATACTTCTTGGAGTCAAATCACAGAGACATTCTAGTGCTTGACCACAACACTTATATCCCTATGGTGAGAGACTCTAGCCTCCTCCTTAACCCCAACCAGGATTCCCATAAAACTCTCCTGTAATTTTCTCTCCTATGATGCTCTCATAAATGGCATGCCCTAAATCATGGGTCACTAGCCTGTGTCTCTCTTTGCTTATTGGACATTTTGCCTGCTCTCACTAGTTACTCTCCGGCTTTAAGAACTTCAAAGACCATCTCTAGGAAGTGGCAGGGTGGGGTGGGGGGGGTGGGAATCCTTGATGTAGAGGGGGAAATGGTACTGTAAAAGCCCATTAGTATTATATACTTTTAAAGAAAGCAACTTGGATCATATAAAGTTTATCATTACTACGACAGACACCTACATTTTAGTTTCTGGCTGACCAGACTTAATGATACTTAGGGAAATAGTGAGAAGTAATTCTTATCTTCTAGAAAACTAGAATTCATGAAAGCTCTGCCACTCAGAAGTGACTTGAATTATTGAAAAGAATAAAAAGGAATCCAGTAAGAACTCTATCCTATACATATAAAGTAGTAGGGTTGATATGAAACAAAAAAGTAAATTTCATAATTGCAGGTTCAGTTTGAGCTTTCGTTTATTCAGTTTCTAAATTTCATTGAATTAGAACCATATAATAACACTCAAGAGATTATTTTGCTATCCAAAGCAATTTGTCACTATTCACTCCTCAACTATAGCTCTCTACCTTCATCTTTTTCTCTTCAATTCCAAATTCCAGCAGATTATTCAACTGGAGGAGTAGACTGAGCTAAGAGTGTGATACTTAACACAAAGAAATGGCATACATAATGTAAACATTCCATTTCGAAATAAGTTAGATGTTAAGATTTGGAACTATAATTGCTGTGAATTTTTATTGATGACATGCTGAGTTATGGCCTTGGCTATTAATACGGCTGGTCACACATGAATAAAAGGCAAACATTTCTACATGAGAACACGGACAAACTGGTTAGCTTAGAAGAAACTTTAAATCTATCTTTATAAATGGAAGAGAGAAAATGGAATCAAATGACACAGCAGGAAAAAGAGAAATAAAAAGATAGGTTATATCATAGTCTTATATGGTGAAAATCTCAATTATCTTGAGATCATTTATCCAGCAATCAAAATAGGACCTATTAACCCAAACGTAAAGCTTCTGAGCTGCTAAAAAGAAGAAGAAGAAAAAAAAAGAAGGACGAGGAAGAGGAGGAGGAGAAAAGAAAGAAAAAAAGGAAAAGAAGGAAAAAATGTTTAAAAAGTTGTATACTAAAGCTCACAAACTTTATTAGTAGAAAATTTCTAATATTACACTTGATATTTCATTCCCCCAGCCACAGAAAATTAGAAGCAATATACTGTTTTTTTAAACTCCAGTTATTATAGACTCTAACATTTATTGAGTGTTGACTGTGTGAGGGATGGTTACATAAATAGCTAATTTAATCCCATGAGGTATATATTATGATTCCCCTCATTTCACAGACAAGGAAACTGAGATGGAGACAGGTGACAAAGTTGCCCAAGATCACAAGTAGAAACCAGGAGGGTTAGGATTCAAATACAGTACAAGTGTTTTACCAGAAACCACACTTTCAGGTATTGATGGCAGACATCCGGGACTATGAATACAGTGATGAACAGGTCCGGGGAAGCTCCTGATGTCAAGATCTACAAGGGATGGGGAACGGTAAGAGGAATGAGCTGGCAGGAGCAAGAACTGTTGGGAACAGCACAACAAGGCAGCGGGTGGAGGGGTGGGAGCACCAGACTCTGTACAGTTACTATTTAATTCCCTCTTTGCAACCATTCTGCAACTTGGAAGCAGCGCTTTTTAGATGAAGAATTGAGGTTGTGAATCGTTAAATAAATTTTCCCCAAATTACATAATTAGTAAATAGTAAAACAGGTCTGTTGTCTGACATGAAAGGTTAATTTCTTTCTCCCATACCTCACCACTATAACAAACCCCCAGAAACAGGAACCTACAGAAACATTTAGTCTACCGTCCTGTATAAAAGGGAAGAGCCCTGAATGCTATACCAGCCTGTGAAGGCTTTGTTGAATACATAAAGTAGTTGAATATAAAAATGGTACAATAAAATATGTATAATTAAGACCTTAATAATCGAGAACCAGTGGCATTATGTTGATTACTCTCTGTTAAAGAACACAGGGGAAAGTATAGCATATTTTAAAAAGTCTAAAAATAGATACGGTTAAAGTAAAACTTGTGCATTTAAAGGGGTGAGCTTCAAGTATCTGGAAAATTCTCCTATGTGGAATACCTTTTTTCTAATGATAACAGACAAACCAAGTTTCCTATTTTGGGAAACATTACAAATAGACATATTAAAATAAAGGTTAAGAAAATTTTGTATCATAGGGCTCAATAAAAACAGTGCCAACACTTTCATACCAACTTAGATTATGTGTTAATACTGAATCATACAGCATCTAAAATATGTTTCTACAAGTAATAAGAAATTATAATTTATTAGAAATTCAAGCTATTAGAAAAGTAAAATAATTGGATTTCTCCTCATTCTATACTTCTGTGAGACAGAAAGGATACCACACGTTCTTCAAAGACCTCTGTACTTAAAATTCAGGTAGTCAGCACCAAGTAAACCAAGGGTTTACTTTAAAGAGCAATATTTATGGTCTGTCTTACATGTAGTGTTGAACTCTATTTCCTATACTTTCCCCATCTGTAGTGCTATATTGATGATTGGTCTCATAATGATAATCATGATCCATAGTGTGCCCTCTGTGCTACAAAAAGGCAGAAGAGCTACTACATTAAATGTAATTTGAAAGTAATACATTTGATTACTACCTTTTAAAAAATGAGCCAACAATGCTTATCTAGCACCTTTAAGATAATTCAAATACTAATTAAAAAATTTCCCTCTCCAACCTATTCATGGGAACATTTGAAAAAAAAAATTATGAAGAGGATTCCCAGAAATATAAGAAAATAATGTTTTCATCTACTGCACATTACTTTTGTTGACTTGCATGTTGTTTTAAAGCTCCACGTTCTATGGGGCGCCTGGGTGGCGCAGTCGGTTAAGTGTCCGACTTCAGCCAGGTCACAATCTCGCGGTCCGTGAGTTCGAGCCCCGCATCGGGCTCTGGGGTGATGGCTCAGAGCCTGGAGCCTGTTTCCGATTCTGTGTCTCCCTCTCTCTCTGCCCCTCCCCCGTTCATGCTCTGTCTCTCTCTGTCCCAAAAATAAGTAAATGTTGAAAAAAAAAATTTAAAGCTCCATGTTCTGTTTAGGTGTTTGATGTGTTTTTAATGAAAATTTTTAATAATTTAAAAATAGGTATTAAGAAACTTTCAATTGGTTAATGATCGTAGACAACATTCAAACAAACAAAAAATACCATTTGTTACTGAATAGCTTTAACATTTTACTTGGGTTACAAGAAAACTTTGTGTGGGAGATAATTACTTAATTTAGACCTATATATGTATTCACTCAGAAGTGGTGCTTTACATCAATGACAAAAACATAATTATGCATAAAGTTAGTTTTAAGCCCTTTTGTTAATTGTGGGGAATTAGAAAAATCAAAGAAATGGATGTAATTTAAAGTATAAGAGGAAGGAAAATATTTTCTTCCTGGGCAAATGCATGGTGGATGGAGTATGTGTACTATAACTGCTTTTTTTAAGATTTTCTAAGACAGATCCAATTTTAATAATCCATTTAAAAACCACATTAGACCATTCATTTTGATTTTTGTTTCAAAGTGTTTGGACACCCTGGAGAGTAATGGTCTAATATTTTAAGGAAAATCTTACTTTGACTTTGTTTCTAAAGGATACTTAGGAACTTCAGAGATTTTCTACAGGTGAGTCCCACACTCATTAAAGACTTAGAGCATTTAATTAATAAAGTGTAACTAATTGTGAATAGGTCTTCTAATGGGCTTCAGAAATTTTGTGAAATTTGATATAAGTTTATAACAACACGGAGACGTCTATTTATGAAGCTTACTTATTCCAGAGACACTCTGAAAATTCTTTCTTCCAGTTTAAGGCTGCAAAGAGTACATATATACTGATTAGTCTGTAAGTTGGAAAGAGTCCGTTTATTATTAGGACAGCATTTCAACCATGTAGGAGAATATATTTCTCCTTTTAAAAACACTTATTTTATTTCCTAAGCAGTCATTTAAATATTGAATCAGTATGACAGGCCTTGTCGAAGCAACAACTGAGCAATTGGCCTAGAATAGTACTTTGCACACCTAGAGGAGGTTCGGATAGTAGACTCACTGAAAGAACACAATGTCCTGTTTTCTTCCCCTTTAAAGGAAAGGAAGCATTCTAGCACCAGCAGTGTAAAGACAGGATGTACTTATCCCTTGCTTATAAAAAGAAAATGTTGAAAGGGAACCTTATCTCCAACTGCGTGACATCTCAGAAAAGACCAATCTTTTAATTTCCTTTCCTTTTTCTTTTTACAACTTTTAATTGGTTCACATGTTCCAGACCTCAGGGGACAATATGATCTCTCATTTTTAATGTGTTGTATCCTCAATATTCTAATGCCCAGGCACACACAACGGGCGTGATACTGGTGGCTTCTGAGACCTACTTGTTTTTGCGTCATACTTATGTTACATATCTTTTGTGATAGTTATGACATACTTCTTACTTATCAAATAAAGATTTAAAATTTGCTTTTTCTGAGATTAATGTATATAGTCTCCCAGAAAGCTGTATATTAGTGTCATTATTACCGATTCGTCTGATGATCCCAAAAGTATTTTTTAATGACAAGTTCATACACATGTACCAAGTAGGAGATCTCTTATAATCATCTACATATTCATATAGATTAGATCTAAAAGCTGCCACAGAAAGCCCAAAACTCATTTCATGTCAGAGGACTGGAAATGAGAGAGCATTTCTGTTTGTATTTTATTTCCTGGTGCTGTGTCTTTATAATACTAAGAAATGATGCAAATTCACATGATCATGGCCAATAGCCAGATCTTCCACAAGCATTTGTGAGTGTACGTTCATGAATAGATATATCAAAGATTCTTATCTTTGTAATTTATAAACATTTACGTCTAGACAGAAACAAATACAGTGCAATGTTTGAGAATTATTTCTGATGTGTATGATAATATTTTGCATAGACCATTTAGACAGACTAAAAATATATGCATTAAATGAGGTGCTTCTAAAGAGACCCCTCTTTTTTTTTTTTTTTTTTTTTTGGTCTGGAGAAAATAAGTTGCTTTTACTTTACTATTTTTTTCCTTATGACTCAAGGGAACCCGTGACTTGACTATATTTTTCTTATAGGTATTTAAAATAACATACTATGAAAACATACAGTATTTTCAAATTTAATTAAATAGGGAAATATTTAAGATTGTAACTTTCAGACAACAATACTCTTCCTTAAAATTTAGACAATACTCTTTTTTGAAATTTTAGTGAGCTCCATTCATAAGTGTTTTTGCCCTTTACTGAATAAAACACTCAATATGTAATTTGAAAATAAAAACTCACATATATCAGTATTATCATTGTGTCTGTTCATTGTATACAGTACACTATATTATGTGATTTACCAATTTAATCTATAAATGATGTATGTGGCCACTATTAGCAGCTCAAAACAGCCAAATGAAATAGATGTTGACTTTTAAACTTGAAGAGAGCACTGATGGTTCAATTTAAGTTCATCACCTGGGCAGAGGAAAACCTTTTTTCACCCTTCATGGTCAAATTGATTCTTCTGTTATGTTATTCTACCTTTCTCAGTGTTCACCAGAATGATATTCAGGTACTGCTCTCACGGCCCCTATTTTACCATCACTCCATCTCAGCTTGCAGCAGTACTTCTCTCTGAGGACACCTCTGGTGTCTCCAGAGAGCCCCTCTACTGGCTCTCTCCCAAATATGCCCCCAGGACCATACACCCTCCTTTATTACCTTCTCTCTCCCCTTCTCTTCCCATCCAGCCTTCTTGAGAAAGGGCTACCTTCAGTCGTCCCTACATTTTCTCATCTCTCATTCAATCCTTGATTGTCTCTTTTTTCTTTTTCTTTTAGTAAAATATACATAAAACTTGACATCTTAACTTTCAAGTGCACAGCTCCTCAACATTAAGTTCATATTGTTATGTAGCCATCACCACTATCCATCTCCAGAACTTTTATCATCTTCTCAAACTGAAACCATACCTGTTAAACACTAATCCTCTTTTCCTCCTCTCCTCCCCATCCCAGCCCCTGGTAACAACCATTTTACTTTCTGTCTCTATGAGTCAGACAACTCTGTATACCTCATAAAGAGCAATCATACAATGTTCATGCTTTGGCGGCTGACATTTCATTTAGCACAATGTCCTCAAGGTCATTCATGTTTCCTTTATTATCTCATTCTGACCCTGTCTTTTCCATGTCATTGAAGTGTTCCTTGCCAAGGTTACCAGTGACCCCCAACTTAGTCAATATTGTGGAAAATTATCTTTTTTAAATCTTTCAGTGTCATTTCACTGCACTTGGACTTACTATTTTTATTTTATTTTATTTTATTTATTTTAATTTCAGTTAAGTAGGCTTCATACCCAGCAATGGAGCCCACCATGGAGCTTGAACTCATGACACTGAGATCAAGACCTGAACTGAGAGGAACTCCTGGGTGGCTCAATTGGTTAAGTCTGACTCTTGATTTTGGCTCAGGTCATGATCTCACAGTTGGTAATGATCGAACCTGGCATTGGGCTCTGTGCTGACAGCACAGAGCCTGCTTGGGATTCTTTCTTTCTCACTGCCCCACCCCCCCCAAATAAAGAAATAAAATTAAAAACAAAAGACCTGAGCTGAGATCAAGAGAGAGACACTCAACCCACTGAGCCACCCAAGTACCCCTGCACTTGGAACTTCTTAGTGTTCTCCCCTCTTTTCACTTCCAGGACATCCCTCTATCCTGATTTTCTTCCTACATTCCTAGCACTTCTTTGGTTGCTCCTCTTTACCTTAAATACTGTTTTTCTTCTGTGTCTACGTACATCTTAGAACATGTGTTTTGGGTGATCTCATCCATTCCCATGATCTCTATTACCATCCAGTGGACTGTGACCCTTTATAATCAACCTACATTTCTCTCCTGAGCTCCAAAGGAGGGCAAATGTATGTAGGAATATGTGAATGCTCCACAGGAAAAATGTTTAAAACTGAACTTACTGTATTTCCCTCTAGTTTAACAGCAACAGTAAATAGAACCAGGCTTGACTTAAAAATTTTCCCTATCTGCAACATTTAACTGACTTCTTAACATTTTCTGTTTGCCCACTTAATATCTCTGCAATATCCTTAATATCCACTTTTATCTCTACTCACTGCTACTGTTACTGGTCAATTCAAGTATTGTTATTCTCTCTGGGACCACTGTCGTAGCTTCCTAATGAATCTGCTTCCCTTGCTTCAGTTTCATCCCCATATAATATATTCTCTACCTGTTGTCAGAATGATTTTCCCACAAAGCCAATCTGATTATATCACCCCCTGAATAAAAGTTTTGAATGCCTTCCCACTGCCTTTAGGGAGAAGTTCAAACTCTTTACATCGCACGCTGTGCTCTGCAGGGTCTGGCCTCTACATCTAAACCTCAGCACTCACTACTTTCCCTTATGCATTACTTGTTTAGGCATGATAAACTGTCCTGAATGTATTCTCCTCAGGCTGCCCAATCTTCATACATGCTGCACTCCTGGCTAACTTTTACTTGTCCTTTAGGACTCAGCTCCAGGGCCATCTTCTCCAGAAAACCTTCCCTGAAAGTGGGTGTGGTGGATCGAGGGGTGTGCTGCTTGGATTCCTCTACCGCCTTAAGACTGGA
Source organism: Lynx rufus (assembly GCF_022079265.1). NCBI lineage: Eukaryota > Metazoa > Chordata > Mammalia > Carnivora > Felidae > Lynx > Lynx rufus. The sequence goes on from NW_025814896.1 coordinate 82,205,601, forward strand.
ACATTCATTCCCCTAACTGTTGAGAGCATTGGTAACAGATCTCAGCTAAGTTTCATTTTGGAGATTGACCTTGGTTGAAGAGAGGCACTTGCTTAAGGTCATGCCCTCCTTCCTAAGGGCAGCCCATATGCAATGACTAGTTGAAACAGAAGTATAAAGCCTTGGTCCCACTGCTCCAATTGGAACAGCACTGCAGGCCACCCTAGCCCTATAATCATCCCATGGAAAGGCCGAGGACTTTGTTGTGACTGCACCACAGTCCAACTTCTGTCCAGTTCAGTTTCTTTCATTTCCCTTATAGGTCTTGATCCAGAAATCAAGCCTTTTGTGCACAAATTTCCATCTTAGAGTCTGTTTCACAGGGAACTAAGAAGGAACACTGAGTAGGACCCTCAATATCACTTGCTTATTTCTATCATAACTCTTATTCCACTATATCATCATAACTGTCTGTTTACTTGTGGGGCTATGCCTAAGTATAGTGAGCAACTTGAGAACAGCGATTGTAGATCTTGTCTTTTTATCCTCACTTCCTTTTTATCCTCATTTATTAAATGAATAAATGAATGCCTGAGATCACCATCTTCAAATGCCTTGAGGGCTTTTCTAAAATCAACTCAATCCTTCCTGAAATTTATTTCCTTTAGGAAAAGCCCCAGAAAATCTGGATTTTCTCTTCCAAGATGTATTTGAGGTTTGCTGCTGCCTGTGCTTCATAAAATAGTGAGAAGCATGGATTTGGAGATCTGGATTTAGAAGTCTGGATTGAATTCTCAGTCATCATAGCTGTGTGACTTTGAGCAAATTGTATAACCTCTTCATGTCTCAATTTTGTCAACTGGACAATAGTAATATCTAGCCCATAGATGCTTGGTGGTAAATAAATTAGGTAATGTCTGTATGAAGTGATGGCATGTAGTAGATACTCAGTAAATTTTAGCCACCCCCCCCTTTTCTACTTTTTAGATTGAACTTATTCTTTCTATAATAATTTACAAAGAAATAAATTACAGTAGTTTGGTCATCTACAGTAGTAGATGATCTCAGTAGCTCTCATTATCTTCTCACCTGACTCCCCTGCCTTCTCTGGCACATGGCAAAAATCCATCAGTCTGCTACTGTTCTTATTTTAGAAGGGAAAAAAGCATCTACTGAAAGCATCTAAAAGCATCTACTCGGGGATGCAAGTGACTGCTTGCTACAAGTTTTGTTACATTTATTGTGAGACATCAAATGTGCTAGTGACAAGAGAGCTATGCCTAGGTGTGTCTGACAGTGAGTCAAAGGTGAGTTAAATGACATGAATGTAACACTACCTGATGGGTTTCAATGAAGCATAGGAAGGGCTAAAATGATTAACATAAAATGCCAAGTAAAGGTTAAAGGTATGGTAGCAAGGTATCCCATATTTAGGTACCTGATTCACTCGTATTTCCAGTTTTCTTTTTCCCAGTACTTGGAAAATCACATTTCACAGTTTCCTTGTCATTAACTGGATGATGTGATAAGCTCCAGCCAATTACTGGGAATAGAAGTGCTACATCACATGTAGGGAGAAGTATTTGAGTCAGTGGTCAGGTCTCAGCTAGAAATCCGGAATTCTGAAGAACATGTGCCCTGAACAGTCTTTTACATCCGGAGCAAGTTCTGCAAAAAGTGAAATAACCTTTCACTGTGTTAAACTGCTGAGGTATTCATGTTACATGTTACCTTAACCATTTAGTTAAAACTTAACCATTTCTGACCAACGCACTGGGGTTCAGGAGAACTCAGGATAAATATGAATAAACAAAACATCTCAGGAAAAAGAACTACAGCCAGCTGTCTCAGAAAATAGAACTGGAAGGTTGTTCATGATGCTTTTTGCCTACATCTACTCTACTATTCTACCACTAAAGTAACTTAGATTTTCCCTTTCAATATGCTCTTTTCTGTGTCTGTCTTCTCCCACTTCCAACTGCCAGTTGTCTTTCTCTGTATCATTGCATCTCTGCATCCCCGAATCATTTATCTTTCAAAGAGATAGAACTCGATTGTCCCAGGTTAGACCGCCATCAGAAAGCGCTCTCAATCCAGACTACATAGGCTGCTAGGTAGTCTACAAATAGGCTTTCCCTGAATTAGAAATGCCTCCCCTGGTCCAGTTAGCAACAACCACGAGGTTGGGTCATGAGATACAAAACATGGCCACCCATGCTTAAAGAAAAGCTTGAGGTCTCTTCTCCTCCCTACCCACCAGCAGAAACTGTGGGTTGGAGTCCTGTTAGATAGGTGCTGTAGACATGGTAGGCACCATTTTGTCTTGCCCAGTAAGCTAGGATACAGACCCTTCAGGCCAGTGAGAGGATGTTACTCCATTGCTGTGCCCACAGGGCATTGAACTGGTTGCACAAATGCCTTGATCTTGATCTGAAAATTTGACCTGTGACTTCTGGGTCAGGACAAAATTTTTGTTGAGCTGACAAGTCTTTCTAGATGAGACAGAAAAAGTAGACCCAATGACCCTAGGTCAAATGCAGGAAATTTCTGGCTTCTTAGATATCTTTGATCAAGAACTACATGTTCAATTTTGAGAGTGTTTTTTTTGGTTGATAATAGGCACAAAAGGCAACAGTTGTTTTAGAGCAGTGTAACAATCAGTGATTTAAAATAGGTTTTGATGTCAAAATAAAAATTAGGAACTATTTCACTTCACCTTGAGCATTTGGTTAACTTATTAAAAAATGTGAAATAAAAGTTTCCCTTTGCTCTTAACACCACCATCTTACCTGCCATAGTTTCTTTTTTTTCTTTTTTTAAGTTCATTTATTTATTTTGAGAGAGAAAGAGAGCAGGGGAGGGACAGAGAGAGAGGGAGAGGGAGAGAGTCCCAAGCAGGCTCTGCACCAGCAGCGTGGAGCCCAGTGTGGGGATCCAACTCATGAACCGTGAGATGATGACCTGAGTCAAAACCAAGAGTCAGATCCTTAAGTACTGAGCCGCCCAGGCACCCCACTTACCAGTTTCTTACAAATATTCTTATTAATGTATGGTTGTCTCTATTTGGAGTGTGTTCACCTTCTGAAAATGTTTCATTTTAAACTTCACTCCTTAACCTGACCCTTTTGTTTCATGTTCCCTGGAGGAACCTTCTTATCTTCCCACAGCATTCCACTACCCTCTCAAATGGTGTTAACTCCCTCACTGGCCTCCACTCCACTCCCAATCAAAATCCTCATGGCCTCTGAGGGGATCTCAGTTGAGGTTAAGAGGACGTTAGCCAATTAAACTGCTATTAAGTCAGCTAAGAATTTCTGATAGTTAAGTGACAAAATAAAAACAATGCAGAAAAGTTTTTTGATCAGATCTATCTTCCTACAGCTCTTTAAATTATTGCAGTTAGGTTCTTTCAGCTTTCTTTTGACACTACAAGCAGAAGTCTCCAATACTAACTTTTAGTCAGAGGTAATGATACAGGATAAGGATGGTGAATTTAATATTTTTTGAGAAACCATGACCACATTTCAAGTAATTTAAAAGGCTATCATTTATAAAATGCATTTCTATTTCAGGGATGTTAAGCTATGAAAAAGGTGTGCCATAAATTCTACCAAAATGTGGCATTGGGTTGGTTCACTGTGGAGAAACGGCAGGGGAATGGAGTGAGTGCTGAAATTTAATTGGGACCGGGTTCAGCTTCCAATCCTGCCCCTGACTAGTTGTGAGACCCTGGGAAAAGCATTTAACTTTTTTGAGCCTAAGCATCCTCATCTGAAAAATGGGGATAATAATAGCTACAGGTTTATTAGATGTTTTACATAGACTATTGGACGTGAACTGTCTTGACACATAGCAGGTTCTCTGTGGGTGTTAACTGAATTTGAATATTTTTAAGCTCCCTGTAGCTTTCAGGAAAGAAAATCTGTCCTATCAAAAGGACTGATAGGGGACTGGAAAGAACTCTCTGGTTGAGAGAGAAAAGGCTTCATCCATAAATGCCCCATCCTCCTTTGGACTATTTTTGACTTGATAATAATTTGTTTGCTGTTCTTTTATTCATTTATTCATTCACTCAATCGTTATTTTGAGAGTCCCTACTTTTTGTTAGGCAGTGGGGATTAAAAAGATGATTAAGACATGGTGGTCTCCATGGATCATAGAACCTGGAAGGGAAAGAAAGTCACTGTAAGCAAATAATTGAGAAGCATTAAACTATATATTCTTTAAAATTTTGCAACCCTTTCCTTTAAAGAAACAATGAAAAACAAAAATAAGGTAGAGTCCCCAAATCCTCCATGATTTGTAAAATGTTACAAAGCATGGATGATCCAAACTAAACTCTATCAAAAAGAAAATTTCCGGGAAGCTCAGTTGGATGGGTCAGTTGGTTAGGCATATTGACTCTTGATTTTGGCTCAGATCAGGACCTCATGGTCATGAGATGAAGCCCTGTGACGGGCGTGGAGCTGGGAGGCACTGGGCATGAAGACACTTGGGATTCTCTCTCTCCCTCTCTCTCTGCCCCTCCCCTGCTCATGCTTTCTTTCTCTAAAAAAAAAAAAAAAAAAGAGAGAGAGAGAGAGAAAGAAAATTTCTTCCTTCAACTTTTCCCTCTTGTTAGAGTTAATTTTGACTTTGGCATCAGGACACATTTTGTTTTTCTTTTGCTCTCACACTACATCTGTTACCTTCTCTGTCAGGCAAGTATAGAAAGTAAATTGTCAGGCAAGAAACAATAAGCTCAGCACACATGTAGAATCTGAAACAAAATTGGGAGACATAATTTTAGCTGTACCTGTTTTCATGGTGCTTTGCATATGGAATACTGTATCTATAGAACTTTTAGAGTTTTTTTGGTTAGGCAGCATGGCACAGTGGGAAAAATGTAGGCATAGGAATCAGAATAAATTTAAATTTTGTCTTTACCACTCACTAGTTGTGTGGGAAAGTCATTTAACCTCACTGACTCTCAATTTCCTTATTTGTGAAAATATAAATTACAGGCTTATAGTAATGAACATATATGCCCACACATAGGACTTCAATAAATATAAGTTATTATTCAAACCCTAAGACACAAAAGAAAATATTTTCTGAGCCCTTGGATAACTGTACAAAATACTCAAATGCTTTAATATAAATTGCATATATTAGAGGCAGAATTTGACTTGGTTATATTAAACAGGCAAATAGTTATTAAGATAATCTTAACTTGGGACACCTACTGTGACAAGGTCATTATAAGCTGTAAATGCCTAGCTAGAGTGGTGAACTCTGGGAACCAGGCTGGCCATAGGTTGGAGCCAGTCAAGATGGGAGTGTGGAGTAGGGGATTAAGCTCTGCCTCCTGGAGGGCAATATCCATACACAATATTTGGAGTTCTTTTGTAAGGAAGAATTGTTTCTTCTTCTTAATTAATTACTTAATTTTATTCATTCATTTATATTAGTATGGACTAATGTATATTTTATATTTTAGGTAATAATCTAATGCCATGTTATTTATTTTGTTGTTCAAAATGCTCCAGCTTTGTCCAAACTTTCAGGTTGGTTCCTGTGCCCCCTTTGACATACTCTGATCCTTTTGTTTTTGTTATTTGTTATTTGTTTTGTTCTGTTTTTTTAGCACTTCTTTGTTTTCTGGGACTGTAAGATGCTCTGAGCTTATCTTGTATTTTCCCTGCTCCAGTTCTAAAATCAACCATCTCTCCAAAGAGTCCTGGTTCCTTTTATTAGGGAATGGCATTTAGAAGCCAAAATCTGAGTGCTACGTATGCTCAACAAATATTTCCTGAACATTTTCTATCAGCCTGGTATTGTTCTGGGCACTGGAGGTACAACAGCAAAGTTTTCTGATCTTATGGAATTTACTTTTTAATGGATCATGAAATACTATGAAAAAAATGATACTATGTCCATGATACTATGAACAAAATGTCTAGGAGAATACTTGGCTTGTAACAGGGCTTAATAAATGTTAGTAACTCCTTCCCTCTCTCCCTTACTATGCTTTCTCTAAAGTTGTTCAAACTCCTTTCTTGGGGACTGGAGCAAACTGGGCTATGCTGAGGGCTAGAGTCCCATACAGGGGTGTGTGTAGAGATTATTGCTATTGCTGGGCTACAAAATACATGTATTCTACAAAGCATGTTTGAAGTGTTCCTGAGAAGGCAAATCACTATTTGTAATGGAGGATCACCATCTAACCCTAACTCAAGAGGTACAGCTCAAACTATTGCCAGGGACATGAGGCCAAAGCTCAGAATGTCAGTTGACCAAAACCAACTGTGGAAGCAGAGGACAACTTGATTTAGGCAAAAAAAAAAAAAAAAAAAAAAAAGTCCAATTGAAGGCTATGAATGAGTAGTGGAGCTCTTTTTTGGGTGCTGCCTCCATGGTATGAGAACACCTTACTGCTCATAAGCCCAGGCAATGCAAACACACTTGTTTGTTGAATGTCCACCTCCCTGCTTTGCAATCCCTCCATATTTTCTGTCCACCACTCCCCACTGCCCTGCCAGTGTTACAGGGTTCAGGTAGAGGAAACCTTAGTGCAAGTATAATGTTGACACTACAATGGCCACACTATCCCCCAGAGTCATAACGCGGGGACTGGAGTGAGCTGTTAATAGTTGCCCCAGAGTTAAGGGAATACCATGTCTCTCTGCTTTCTACCTTTGTGTTCAGGTCCCCTTGGTGCTGGGTCAACCGGGAACTTGCTACCTGGGAGAGTCTGTGGGGAGGAGTAGGAACCCATGGTATCATTGGATATCCAAATTGTGAACAGAGGGAGAAGCAGAGGTTAGCATGAGGGAAGTGGTGAACAGCATCGTGCCTGAGGCTGTAGACAAGAGAGTAACCCAGGATGCTAAAATCTGGGAAGGCTGAAAACTAGTAGAGAAAAGAGGTGTGAGAGGGGTATACGAAAAGGTACAGAACAAAGGCTGAAGGTGATAGGACTCCATGTGCCCAGTTATATGTGGGGATGGCTGCTGAAGGGATGGGCTTAAAGGGTTAAGGTGGTTTTCCAAGCCCTGCCTCAGAAGCTCCAGTGGACTAACATTGCACATTCTTTTCACAGCAATAGCAAGTAACGAATAATTATTTAGTGTAATGATATTTAAAAGATAATTACTAACTATATTAATTTTTATAATAATACATACTATATAAATAACATATGGAAATTTGCCTTCTGATGCCATTCTGAGGTTGTGGTAATCTCTTAAGAGGCAGAATTCACCAAAATTCAGTAAAATGAATTCAGGAGATAATTAGTCTTTTAAAATAACTGGATTTAGGGGCGCCTGGGTGGCTCGGTCGGTTAAGCATCCGACTTCAGCTCAGGTCATGATATCACAGCTTGTGAGTTTGAGCCCAGCTTCGGGCTCTGTGCCGACAGCTGGGAGCCTGAACTGCTTTGCATTCTGTGTGTCTCTCTCTGCCCCTCCCCCGCTCACAGTCTGTCTTTCTTTCAAAAATAAATAATAAAACATTAAAAATTTTTTTTAAATAACCGGATTTAAAAAAATATGTTGAGTCAAGCCTGCCCTTCTAAAGCTCACTTTGGGGCAGGAAGAGAGCAACTGGTTGTAAAAGCATGCCTGGCGTCCCCTTGTTCCTGTATAGCCTGTTCCTTTGACTGGAAACTATGATATCAAGGTCCAAGGGAGAGAAGGGATGGTTTTAGGGCAAGGTTGTCACATCTTCTATCACTGTGCTCTCATAAAACCTGTTCTCCTGGCACCATCTTGCCAAAAGCATGCTGACCGATGCTTAAAATGCAAGTCAGGAGCAACGCATGGGCAATCATGCGGGATGATGGTGGGGATGAGACGATTTGTCCTCAAAGTCAGGCATGATGTCCTCTCGCCTCTGTGCACACCAGGACACTCGAAGAGCACTTTCTGTACCCTGAACAGGATATTTTTAAAGGCTTAGCTGCTTCAAAGTAGAAAATAAAGCCCAACAAGATTTTAAATTAATTTCTGTGCCTCCTTGGCAGCTGTAATATTAAACATAGTAAATATCTGGGGTAAACCAAGTAGTCACAAGGGAAAATGATATTTCACACCTCTATTTTCGAATTCTGTGCAGAGTTTGCCACATCCCTCATGTTGAATATCACATAGTTAAATTATCACCCCAGTTGAACATGATGATCTGTAATTAAATTATTCATCATTGTTCTGTTGCATAAAAATAGTTGATTTCTCAACTCAGGGACAGAGTCTGTAACAAAGGTTGCTGGCTTACAAGTTGATATTTACCAATGACTCTTGTGAGGTTGTAAAAAATTAATTAGCAATGGCTACAGAAAAGGGTGAATAACGTGAGAAATTATTAGGTCCTCTGTTAAAAATAAAACCTTTATGAAATTTTAGATTCAGTTCCTAATAGAAGAATAAAACCACAAGGACATTTGCTTCCTTCACAGCTGAGCACCAGCATTCTGCAATCCTCCAGCATATGTTAGCTATGCTTAAAATTCCCCCTTTGTGCTGAAGGGGACGTATTGGCAGACCAAGTAGAGCTGGGAATGCCACTATCCTGTCCCCTTTTATCTGTTTTTTTCCTCTGCACTTTCCTCCCCTCACCCCATTGCTTACCATAGTTCTTATCATTTCCTCCCTGCTTCCTTCTAGCCATGTTACCTCTGTTCTTTCCCTCCTCATTTATAATCTTCAAGTCTAGCCTCTTTCTTCTCTTCCTTTTCCTTCCTTGAAGGCAATGATGCATAGTGGTTATTAAGAACATGGGCTTTAGAAACAAATTAAGTCTTCCAGTTCTAGCTCCATCATGCACTGAGTGACCCTGGGTGAGCTACTTAATCTTGCCCCAATGCTACTACCTTGTATATCAGTCAAGGTTTGATTAGGGAAACAGAACCACTAGTGTGAGAGGCACTGCAGAAGTGAAGGTCTGAAGGGGGAGGTGGAAGATCAGAGGGGTCACCCACCAGTCCCTCTGAGATGACAGGCGTGACCAACTGCCAGAATGGGCCTGTGAATAGGGAGCTGTGAAGAAATCCATGGGGAGCTGTTGCCTCAGAAGCTTTGCATGCAGGTATCTGTGTTTCATCAACACGGCCAGAGGTCCTCAGAAGAGCAGGATGTGGAGTGGAGGAGAACCTACCGGCTCTACATCTGACCCTGCTGCATCTAACCATGATGACCTTAAGCAATGGCTGCTGCTCTATTTCTGCATTCCAAATCTAATGTGAATTTCACTTTTGGCCAAATCAAACTGAGAACCGTACAGGGAAGCAGCTTCTGGGGAACCTAGGTCTAATTTAACTAGGTTTTTGCAGTACAAATCACCCTATGAGTCATTTTCAAAATGCAGTTATTAACAGTTCGTAACTTGTGGAGATGTTATAAAAAGTAGATGAGACCTAATACGTGTAAAGAAAGCACTTGTCACAGTGTCTGACACTTAGTGAGCCCCCAATAAATTCCCCTTTGTTTTCAAACCATTTCCTCTTATGTTGAATCCAAGTTGTACCTAAGCACTATTACCAAAATTCTCACTGTCATTGGCGTTGTATCATCATCAGGATCATTAGTAAATGACGTGAGAAGTGTTATGATAAAATAGATACTATTTACTGAGTACTCACTAGGTAACATGCACTGTACCTTTATATGCGTCAACACGTATGATGCTTATGACAACCCTATGAGCTAGATACCATCATCATTCACATTAAAAGTTGAGGAAATTGAAGTAGAAAGATAATTTACTTGGCCCACATCACGCAGGATTTGAACACAGTACCTGTTTATTTGCAGTGGTATAATGTAAGCCCAACCATTTTAAATACTCTGTTCCCATTAAAAGTGGGAGTACCACCTGTAGGAGGATCATCTTCAGGCACACAGCACCTTCAAAACCTGCAAAGGATCCCAGAAGTCCGTTTTTGTTGTTATCATCTCACACAAAACTGGAGCAAATTCTAAATCTCTCCGTGAGGCGGACAACACCAGTGGTCAGAAAGGATTGGTTAGTATGTGGCAGTGTTGGGCAAAGCAGCTTTGTGATCAAGCCAACAGAAGGCTGAGGGATTTGGGAGATAGAGAAAAGTTGAAGAAAGGTTAAAGTTAGTTGATAATTAGATATAATTTTACAACCTAAAACTTGAAAAACTTGTTCTCAATGGACTCTCTGGCCCTTTTAAAAGCATGGCCTTGTGACTTTTATTGGCATGCAAAGTCCCTTAAATTACACCAGCCAGTAACTCTGGCTTCTACCCTAAGCTGGAGCAGAAACTTCAAATTTGCAACTCCACAGATTGTACTCAATGGGCTTGGGCTATCTTTTAAATACTTTTTAAAATTTTTAAATGTTTTCAGATGGGGTTTATCACAGTTCCCACTCATCCCTCCTTATCTGTCACCTAGCCTTATGTCACTCATCAATTATTATATCCCTTACAGAAGAAGGCATGGAGAAGGCATGGAGAGTCTAACTCCTGCAAAGTAACAGTCTCTCAGAGGACAGATTTCAAAGGGGTTAGCTGGCCTTGGGTTTCCACAGGGAAATTAGCAGAGATGAGGGACATGAATCCTCTCAATTCTTTTTTCTACTCATCTGGCCTCTCACCTTCGAACTTTTTCTTTAAAGTTCCTTATCGATAAACTTGCTGTGTGGCATTCTGACAACCCCTAGGTTTACCTTCTAAGAAATAACATCTGAGTTGCTTAAAAGCCCAGTGGTGGAACCATACAATTTCGCCTTTGCCAAGTGTGATGTGCATTTGGTAAACAAAAAATCCGGAGACATAAAGGCTAAGAGCGAAGTAGAAAATCCAAGGCTGTTTGTAGGTAGGCACTTGGTAGGTGCAATCCCTGCAAAGGCACTTGGAAAAAAAAAAGTTATTTGTGTACTTTTCAGTTTGCAGGGCTTGAAGTTTTAAAGTGTACTCTCAGGGTGATATTTGATTTCCTATGGTTTGGAACACCTGTGGAATGAAAATTTGAAGCTATCAGAATATGGTAAATGATAGTGTTTTAGATATGTTGACAAGCATGTTTGGCATTGGGGTTGTTGCCTGTCAAAAATAGTGCTAGTATTCATTGCATTTATTAACTGTCCCTGAAACCTGGGATGTGATAATGATGGTGCAGTAAAAAGTATCTGGTTCCAAAGCTGGTTTGGGTATTTTCTGATATAGATGGACAGGTTTCTGATATATAATGTAAAATATGGATGCAGTTATGGTAACCATAGTATTTACTAGAGGACACCTTTTTTATAGAGATATGAAGAAAAATGGGACTATATATAGTCTAGCTTGCTAAAAGGAGACCAAACCTGTTTTTTTTTCAAAAATTTTAAATGTTTTTTTATCTATTTTTGAGAGAGACAGAGAAAGGGAGAGAGAGAGACAGAGCTTGAGTAGGGGAGGGGTCAGGGGAGAGGGAGACACAGAATCTGAAGCAGGTTCCAGGCTCCAAGCTGTCAGCACAGAGCCCGACCCGGGGCTTGAACTCATGAACCCCAAGATTGTGACCTGAGCTGAAGTCGGCTGCTAAACCGACTGAGCCACCCACGTGCTCCAGAACCTGTTTTTTTATTACAAGAGACGAAAAGCTTCCTAGAAATCTGAATATTTCTCCTGGTGTGTTCTGTTTCCTGTTTGTGTGCCTGAATCTGAGCATCATATCATCTTCACCACTCTCTTACCTTTTTCTAGCAGTTGTATCACCACTAAAGATGCTTTTGCTTATATGAGTATTTAAATCAAATTATTACTTTTAATTAAGTATCAATGTCACAGTTTTGTTCTCCTACCCCCTGGCAGCTTTCTAGTCTCTGCTCTCGGAGATAAAATATTTGCTTGTAGTGAATGGAATAAGATGACTATAACTATGGTCTTATATTTTTAAAAATGCTTAATTGTTGAAATAAAAAAAAACTCAGTAAACATATTGAATGCTATTCATTTGGAAGGCTATACAAATTTAATGCATAATTACAATTTCAGAATGTGTTCAATCATGCACTTAACATAATTAAATAAATTAATACAAATCCAAATCCCTCGTACACTAATGATGACTTCTAGAACACATTATATCTTTCCCATTTTTATTCCCAGTATAGCACACAGAGGCCCAGCCTGTGTCATAAAATGCACTTTTAGAACAGTAGGTTTTCTCAATTTCAAGGACTCTTTCGAATACTTAGGAACGTAGATAGAACTACAGGTGCTTGGACTCTTATAAATCAAAGCAGCCAAATGATTTATTGATGATTTGGAAGAAAAAGAGATGAAAATTCTGCTCAATCATCAAATGGAGAACATTTTTATAGGAAAGGGGTTTAAGTCACCCAGTTAGTATTAACAATAGCAGTGACAATAATGAGCTGATCGAGCCTGGAAGAATAATACTCTCCTTTGACTGGGATTTCAGAATTTCTTAAACTGTGCTGTCCAATAGAACTTTCTAGGGGCGCCTGGGTGGCGCAGTCGGTTAAGCGTCCGACTTCAGCCAGGTCACGATCTCGCGGTCCGGGAGTTCGAGCCCCGTGTCAGGCTCTGGGCTGATGGCTCAGAGCCTGGAGCCTGTTTCCGATTCTGTGTCTCCCTCTCTCTCTGCCCCTCCCCCGTTCATGCTCTGTCTCTCTCTGTCCCAAAAATAAATAAATGTTGAAAAAAAAAATTTAAAAAAAATAATGGACAATGCTATTCTAAAGTGTTACGGATAAAGTCTTTGAGCAATTTCTTTACTTCATTCATCTATCTATCTATCTATCTATTTACATTCATTAATTCAATGAATATTGTTTGAGCACCTTATTTGTTTCAGGCATTAGGAGCATTAATGGTGAGCAAAACTAACCCAAACCCTACCCTCATGGAGTTTATAGTGTCTTATGGAATAGATGAACACCAAGCAAATAATCACACGGCTGGTGGGAATTAGGAAAACATGAAGGCTGTAAGATTATCCCACGTGGGCAATTTCTCTGAGGAAATCCAGGCTTTTCAACCTCTTTAAAGTCTTCTGATTTTCCCCAAGGAAGTGACCGCTGACCTGGGACCTGAAAGCTGCTTGGCCCTATGAAAGGGATAGATTTTATCAGTTGACACTACAGAGATCAAGCGGGGTTGGCAGAAACACATTTAGAAAATTATCATATCAACATGTGTAAATAAAATCACGGTTTCTCTTTAGAAAGAAGAAGAAGAAGAATATCAGGAACTTGGTGTTACAGAAGCATTAAAGCCGTCAAAATTGCAAGTACAACCGTTGGTCAGAGGATATCCAGGGAGTTTCCAAGTCATTTTGTCTCCTTGCATAAAGTCAGAGACACTTTGAAGAACTTTTCTCTTAACATAAGGTGTAGAAAACACACACAAAAACACTCATGCACACACCTGGGTATAATAAAGAAGTTAGAAGTCACGTGAATTACATTTCCTTAAAGAAATATTTTAATATCCTTGGAAACCTAAACCGCTACTGAATACTACGTTTCTCATATAGACAAACTATGTCTTTTGCAAATATGCCATATGAAACAGTACTGATCTCTCCCATTAAAATACTTCCCAGTGCCCTAGGATGGTTATCTGTGAAATACATGATCTGAGGGTTCAGGAAATAAAGTTAACCAAAAGGAGCATAAATAGTGATCAGAAGAATCTAGTTTGCATGTAGAATTCCAATCTCCCTAAAAGTTCTAGTTGATAATCTAATTTAACCATGAAATGATAAATGATAATTTGAAAATAATTATGTACTCTTAAATGAGAAGCCACTAAAGTGTGGCAGCACAGAATTAAAGTAGCATGTGACACTCTCTAATTTTACTTGCTGTAATTTTAATTTGGGGTTTGGAGTCAGGGTGGCAAAGCCTCTTCAAAACATCCTGATTCTGGTAAAATATCCAGGCAGAATAGCCAAGAAAAATACATTCTGTCATCCTCAGAAGAGTATAAGATTGTATCTACCACTTCCCCCAGTGCCATGCTTTATAATAAATCTGTCCAATTTTACGGAATGCTGCCAGGTGGCTGAGCTCTATCCTCCCCCCACCCCCCCCCACCCCCCACGGTTTACCTGATGTGCCTGCAGCCGAATTAGGCTAGGGGCATGACTCTATCAAAATTATATTGCACTTAATTAACAGAAATCCCTGCATAACACACCTATGGAACATTCTGGGGACATGTGCTATATAGAGCCATGAAGAACTCTTGGGTCAATGCAGTATTGAATGTTTTTATCTCGCCTACAAATATTGACACATATCCCTCCCTGAGCCTACGTGTAAGATCTTCATGAGTGATCAGAGGGATGGAATACTGCCTCAAAATTCAAGTCTGCAGATATTGTGGAGCCCCTGAGCTTCACTGATTGGATTTTCGATTTTCTATAAAACCCACACTGACTATTTTCATCAGGACATGTATTCATTCTCTCTCCAGAGGTAGGCATTGGTACCAGGGCATTCCCTGAGTTATTACCCTATGCTTACTCTTTCTGACCTAGAGTTTTACATGAAGGAATTCTTGTTGCACAGTCTTCTGTGTGTGAAAGGAGAGGCGGGGAATAGTAGTGGTTAGGGAGGACCATTCACCATTGATCCTGCTTCTTTCACCATTGATCATCAATGGCCTATCTGTCCAGTCAGTCCTCCAGGCCCAAATCATTATATTATACATTTGTAGCCATTTACATGTAGTTTATTACCTAAGAAAATGATATGGTGAATACTTTTAACCTTTTTTTAAAAAAACTTTTTTAAAGTTTATTTATTTTGAGGGATAGAGAGAGACAGAGTGCGAGCAGGGGAGGGTCAGAGTGAGAGGGAGACACAGAATCCGAAGCAGTCTCCAAGCTCTGAGCTATCAGCACAGAGCCGAATGTGGGGCTCGAGCCCACGAACTGTGAGATCATGACCTGAGCCAAAGTCAGACGCTTAACCTACTGAGCCACCCAGGCGCCCCACTTTTAACCTTTTCTAATGTGGAATTTCAAACACATGCAGAAGTGGTGGTGAAGTTCTGTGTATCCCATCACTGAGCTTCCACAGATTAACTCACAGGTCTTATTTCATCTGCTTGCCTATCTACTCCTTTCTGTATTATTTTGAAGCAAATTTATGAATAGTTTGCACCTGGATAGGGCTGTTAATCGAGGAGGGCACTTTCCCTCTACAGCCAACTTTGATCCTTCTCTTTCCAGGAGGAAGAAACTGCCATCCTTGAGACTCCCTAGCTTTTTATCTCTATTTTTTTTTTTAGGACTTCTTACTTCTCGTCTGGAATTACTGATCTTTTGGTACATCTTACCTTTCTTATTGAACTTAAAGTCCCTTGAAGGAAAGACTTGGGATTAATTCATCTAACATTCAACATTCTTCTTCAAAAAGAAGAAATGTAAAAAGATGGGCTACAATGACTATAATTCAAATTCAGATCAAGATGGATCCACATCCAGCACCGGGAATTGGAGAAACAGACATCACTTTACTTTGTGATTTCATCTGGCTTTTGTTTATAGATCTTAAGTACAGACCTTGAGTGTCTTCCAAATGCCAATACAACTTTTAGGCAAAATATTTATCTTGAGTGGAATGATAAAGGAGCTGAATGGGGTAGAAGACGTATTGGTTATTTGTGATAATGTAGATTAAATAAGTGGTTTCACATAGCTATGCATTAATGTAAAACTGAAAATGCCAATCCACATTTTTCAGGAAATAGCAAAAGAAATTTGGAAAGGACAGTTTTCTTCTGTGGTGGAAGAAAATGGACTTTGGAGTCAGGTAGACCTGACTGCAAATCCCAGCCCTGCCTTGAGCAAGTTACTTAACCTCTCTGACCCTTACCTTCCTAATCTATAAAACTGGAAGAATTTGTCCTTGCTTCACAGGATTGTGAAGGATTAAATGAGATAGGATATGTGAAACCTCCCAGCACTGCCTGTCATATAGCTGGCACTCTTAGGTGTTGGTAATAATACTAGCAATCACTTATTGAGAGCTTGTTGTATGATGGCACTGGATTAAGCAGGATACAAGTATTGTTCCAATTAATCCTCAGAGTAACATTGAGTACAGTGTTGATATTTTCATTTTGTGGATAAGGAAACTGAGGTCTAAAATATTAAGTAACTTGCTTAAGGTCACACTAACTATTAAGAGGTGGAGTTGGGGTTTGGAGACTTGATCCTGGGTCTTTTTGACTCTAAAGAGGAATTCTTTGTAATTATTGTGCCACCTAACTTTCTTTCATTAATTTTTGTTTGGAAATTTTGCATGGAATGGGGCTTTTCTTAAAACTTTAAGGGAAATGTATCTTCTTTCAATCACTTATCAACGCTGTAATCATATATAACAGAACAGGAGAAATGTGCAGCTTCGAAAAATTGGGAATTTTTGAAAGCAGAAGATGGAACATTCCATTAATAATGGAAGAGTGAACATAAGACCATATTCATTTTTATTTTAATGCTTATAAGAATAGTGATCTTATAGAAAATTAATACATTTACTTAAGGCATGTAGAATATACAGAGGCTTTTCGATAACACTAATTTTAGTGATGTGGGAGGAAAATACACCTAAAAGCATAACTTTCAGAAGACACCAACAAAAATAGTAGCATCAGGGGCGCCTGGGTGGCTCAGTCAGTTAAATGTCCCACTCTTGATTTTGGCTCAGGTCATGATCTCATGGTCATGAGATCGAGCCTCACATCAGGATTCCTGCTGGGTGTAGAGCCTGTTTAAGATTCTATCTCTCTCTTTGCCCCCCCCCCACCCTCAGGGGAAAAAAAAAAGAAAAAAGAAAAAGAAATAGCAGCATCAAACACATATAAAATTTACAAAATTTGGAAGATCTTAAGTTAAAAAGTTAATATTAGTAAAGTGTTTAGAATAGTGCTTGATACATAATGAACGTGGATTAGGCATTTGTTGGATAACATGAAGGATGAGGTGTAAAAAACCTAATATAGTAAGTCACTCAGAATCTGAGGCAGTGTCCAGTGCTTAATTAAGTCTTGGGAAAACACTAGCACATCTCTAAGAGGGTATATGTTTTCTTCTCCTTCTTATTAGAAGTTCTGGCATTTCTTAAATTTTTTAGTTCCATTGGTTTTCCCAGTACAAAAGCCTAGGGCTTCCATTAAAATATTCAGGTTGTCTATTGCAAGTTGTTGTTACTATCCTCTTTGAATAAAAATATTTAAAGGGTTTGTTCTTCTAGAAAGTGCAGTCTAGCCTGAAAACCTGTCTTTAAGGTTGAGCTGGAGTGGCTGGTCCCTACAAATTTCCACATGCTGAACACAGATTTACCATAGTAAAGAAAAATCTGAGTCAAGTGTCTGAAGAACAGGGTGTGATTTAGCTAAAATTGCCAATTTTGTTACAGCATGTTTGGAAAAGTTGCCCCCGAACCGGCTGTCATGAGTATTTCTTAAATTAAAATAATTCCCACTGAGTCTTTTGAAAGTAAATAGTTGGTGTCCAAGAATCTCCCAGAAGAAACCATTGTAAAGTCTCACCAGGACAGGCACCTTTGTCTGTGGCACTTACCACTGCATGCTCAGGGCCTGGCACCTGGCAGACACCATCAATCTGTGTTGACTGTGGAATGAAGAGAAATTATTTATGCCACAGTTCAGCTCTACCAGGAGCCTGGCTTTGTGCTTCCTCTTACAGTTAAAGCTTCCCCTAAGCAGGCTCCCAAACTCCTGAATATTACAGTAAACATCCTCAAATAAGTTTGGGATAATAGCCTCAATATGGTCCAAGATAAACCTGCTCTAGCATTGACTCATCTTAAAACTCTCCATGGATTTGGCTTTGGCAGAGATAAGGCAGACCCCAAGATGGTCTCAAGTGGACACATGCTGAATAGAACAATTGCTGCCTCCTGTTCCCTTTGACACAAGTATTTGGTGGGGTGCGGAGCAGAAGAGGACAGTATGTTTACTGTTTGTGGACAGGCTCTTTTCTCTCTTATCCTGTAGGCTTTGGAAGCTAATGACAATTGATACTGCGGGGTCCTCAAGGTAGGACACACAGGTCACATATCCTATATCCATGGGTATTCACATAAGGGGAAAGAGGAAGTCGCAGTGGTCACTTGTGTTTACTAGAAATGGTGCTCGGTGTCCTGGCAGTGCTCTGTCAGTGTGCTTTGGCTTGGGTGTGGGCTGGGCAACACCCCACCAAGAGGTCCTTGAGGGAGGAAGGCTTGAGGGGAGGGGCAGTGTGATAGACGAGCCACCAGACTGGAACACAAGTCCAAATATTTCCATCTTGTCCTTGTCTCATCTGAAAACCATTTGAGGAATTAAGTTACTCCTGCACTGTTAGTGTGCCTTGGTTTCCCCAAGTTTAGCCAAGGGCAGAGTACATTATACCCTAGGGGCTGCTGCTTGCAGCAGGAGATAATGCTCTTGTATGCATCACTAAGCACAGCATGAAATTAGTCCCCAAAGGGAGGAGGCATGACCAATGCATGTCAGATGTTGAGGCTTTCTGTGTGACTCCAGCCAGGGGCAGGGATGTGGCTACCAGGAACACAGGATATGGGGAGACAAAGGAGCTTGAAGGCAACCAGGGCTCCAGGCTAACCCCACAGTATAAAATGCATGGGGTGGGGGTAGGAAGGAGGGCTAGTGGGAGGCAGTACAGTAACAGCGAGGGAAGGGGAGCTCTTGTGAACCGGCTTGGCCACTCGCCAGAGTGTGACCTGTTGTAAGTTAACCTTTCTGGGCTTCACTATCCTCATTTGTAAAGTGGGGATAATGAGAGTACCTATGTCATCAGGTTGTTAAGAAGTGCAAATTAATACATGGAAAACATATAGGTTTGCACCTGGCCAAAACCCAAAACGGTCAAAAAACATTAGGTCTTGTTATCTGCAGCTCAGGCTTGCTTTTATGATGTGGTTTCATTTGTTTATCTACAGTTCGTGCCCTGGGAATATAGAAGTTCCCCTGGGTATCCCTTCGTAGTTCGAATAAAATCAGGTAAACTTTAAGGGTGGTGATCCTTAAGAAATGTCCTTAAGAAGGATTACACCTGCCATTAAGCCTGAATTATTTGGCTAATTCAATGTTACAAATAACAAAAAGAATGAAACAATAGGCTTTCCTTACGTCTACACCAATTTGATAACATAATAGGACATTTAGTGGCTCACGGTCTCACTTGCTCAAAAAAAAAAGGCAATTGAAGAACTTGACAAAGGAGACAGTACACATCTTGAGAGAGTCCTTTTCTCCTGCAGGAATACATTCTCATTAGGTCCTGGGTCAGTCTGCATCCGGGATTTGGGAGCGAGTGCTGGCTTGAGGCAGACCTCTGTACCAGTGTACAAGAGGATCTGATTAAAAAGCTCATGGGAAGAAGAAAGATGCTGTGAGCTTTCAAATAACTACACAGATCTGAAAATCAATGTGTGATCTAGGCCAGGACATGCCTTTGAGAAACACAGGGGATAAGTTATTGTGAAATATAAGTGTATAAGTGTCATGTCACCTGGCCCAGTAGGAGAAAGGGGAAAAAAATGTAAAAAAATCCTGGGGTGTAAATGTCAATTTAAATCCTACAGCGAGGGGGTACCCAATAACCTTTTAGGTTACTTTTCACTATCTCTTACCACAGGAATCAAAACGCTTGATACAAGGTCATTTTAAATGAAAACCATGAATAAAGCAGAGGCATAATTATTATATCCTCAACATTAATCACACCAAACAAATTTTTATAGACTCAACTAGTTTGGGTCAAGAAGAAAAAATCCATAGTGTAACCTGAGGGAGGGACTAATACTTGAATGACTGGAAGGTCATTATTCTATAGGGTTTCTTCTATAATCAGTCTATGATTAGTAGGTCCCTGATAGAAATTAACTCTGAAAAAAAGCATCCTTGGGAATCTGGGTTTTAATGCAGAGTTTTGTAAGCTCATACAATGGGCAGTGGCCTAAGGAACAGAACTGGCTAAATTGAAGTGAGTTGTTACCAAACCGTTTGAGTTCAACCTTAGTTTACCTCTTATTAAATAGGCAATTTGTTTTCTGGACCAATAATGTGAACGCTTCATAAATGGAACAAATTAAAGTTATATGTTAAATTGCTATAGTTAATAAAGAAGGAAAGAATTAAAAGGGAAAGAAAAAAACTTGAACTTGCAAGTTTAGAATCAGAATCTTGGAGGCTGGATCTTGCCTATCAGTGATGGTGTGATCCTGAATAGGCAACTTAGTTTCCCCATGTAAGGATTTGAGCAAATCACTTAATCTTTCTGCTATAAATTAGGAACACTTTATGAGCATTTTGTCAATGTCTAAGAGCAAAAACCAAAGAAATGATTGAGGATTATTTGGTTTAGGTGATCAGTGAAGTGACAGAAAAAACCAGCAGAGTCTGAGGTTTATTGTGCTTGATTTGCCTGCCTCGATTACTTACGTGGCCTTAATTAGCCAGCTTGGTGTGGACTTCCCTTCATTTTATACTCAGCAAATATGACTGCAGGGTTGTTTCCCTTGCCAGTGAAAATGAGCAATGTTTATATTAGTCAGATCTAAAGGAAATTTTTAAAAGATGACTAAAAACTAGAAAGTAGAACATCTTCATTTACTGAACTCCCACTTTCTATCTCCTTCTATCACCAAAGGATGACTCCCCACTCCCTTGGGTCACCAGCTTCTAGCTCAGTGCCTCTTAAATTTGACTCACTTTAGACTCACCTGGAGGGCTTGTTAAAACAGATGGCTGGGCTCCACCCCCAGAGTTTCTGATTAGTGGGTGTAGAATGGGACTGAGAATTTGCATTTCTAACAAGTTGCCAATGATTTTTGATGCTGCCCATCCTGGGACCATACTTTGAGAACCACAGAGGAAATTGGCCTTCTGTCAGCTCCTGAATTTTGCCCTAGCATTCTCTCCTCCCCACCCCCAGCCTTTATCTCTGCTTTGGGCCATTGCTTCCATCATTGCATATCCCCAGTGGGATCCCTGGCCTCTAACTGCTTCCTCTTTGCGGCCACTGCTGGGAGCCCATGGGAAGAAGGTTTAACTTCCCCACATCCCCTTTAATACAAGGTTTGTGTGTTTGTTTGTTTTTTATTTTTTTTAATATTTGTTTATTTTTGAGACAGAGAGAAACGGAGCATGAGTGGGGGAGGGGCAGAGAGAGAGGGAGACACAGAATCTGAAGCAGGCTCCAGGCTCTGAGCTGTCAGCACAGAGCCCAACGTGGGGCTCGATCCCATGAACCATGAGATCATGACCTGAGCCGAAGTTGAATGCTTAACTGACTGAGCCACCCAGGTGCCCTGAGGTTTGCGTGTTTAATGGAAAGATAGAAATACAGTAAAACCTTGGTTTGCAAGCATAATTCATTCTGGAAACATGCTAGTAATCCAAAGCACTTGTATATCAAAGCAAATCTCAAGAACCATTGGCTCAGTGTGACATTGGGCATCGCGTACTACTTGTATTGCAAGACATCGCTCGTTTATCAAGTTAAAATTTATTAGAAATGTTTGCTCGTCTGGTGGAACACTTATAGAACAAGTTACTCACAATCCAAGGTTTTACTGTAACTAGAGGGAATTATGAACAGAAGTGGGTAATGTGAAACTGAAGCTGAGTTCTAGTACTCTGTTCCTTAGCATTTTTTTTATTATCACCCCCTTAAGGAGACTTAAAAAAATTTTTTTTAACGTCCCTCTCTCAGAGAGAGAGGGGGACAGAAGATCCGAAGCAGGCTCCAGGCTCTGTGCTAACAGCAGCAAGCCCCATGCAGGGCTCAAACCCATAAACTGCGAGATCATGACTTGAGCCAAAGTTGGATGCTTAAACAACTGAGCCACCCAGGCACCCCCCACCAAGGAGACCTTCTGGACCTTTTTTTCTCCAACTCACACCCCACCCCATCCCTCATTCCTGCCCATAATATTTAAACACCATGATACACTGTATACCTGTTTATTCACCATAGCCTTTTGGAGAGCTGCAAACCACTGTAATATCTAAAAATTTTTTCATCCTCCAAAGACCAATTTTACCCCCTTGGGGTGTTACCATCCCTGCTGAAAACGCATCTTCTGGCAGAGCAAAGTAAAATCATTAAAGCAATTTAAACTGTCCATAAATTTTCTTTGTAGGCACACTTCAGTTCTTAACCTTGCTCTAGTGTTTCAAAGACTCTTCTTGTCTCTTCTTTCTGAGAGGGGCCCATTCTTCAATTTTTCTAGTGCGTATGTCCAGTCCAGCTTTTCCCTGACTCTCTTTTTAAGAAAACCCCTTCCCATTTCTACCCCTCAGGTCTAAAAAGTGTGAGCAGGAAAGAGGAATGGTAAAGCCACCTAAGAAATCTAGAACCCTATGTTTTCCTTCTTAGTTCTCTGCCAACTGGACTCAGGGATGAAACTAACTGCCAAAGGGGAAAATTCTATTTATTTATTTATTTATTTATTTATTAAAAAAAATTTTTTTTACATTTATTTATTTTTGAGAAGCAGAGTGAGACAAAGCGTGAGCAGGGGAGGGGCAGAGAGAGAAGGAAACACAGAATCCGAAGCAGGCTCCAGGCTCTGAGCAAGGGGTCAGCACAGACCCTGATGTGGGGCTTAAACCCACAAACTGTGAGATCGTGACCTGAACCGAGCCACCCAGGCATGCCGGGGAAATTCTATTTAAACTGAGTACCAGATGCTTCTGTTTGTCTGAGGAGGTAGTCTAACGGTGCCACAGCACCATTTCCCAAGGTCTGAGTTACTTAGTTAAGAACAGCCCCATGGGAACTTCAGTAGGACAGTTAATAGCAGGCTCTAGCCCTCCAGGAAAGGTCCTCTCTACAGTTTCTTCACTGCTGGGATGTGCAAAAGTTTCCTATTCTTCCTGCAGGCTCTGTTCTGGGTGGGTGAATAGGAGAACATCTCTCCTTTACTCTCCTCCTTCTCACAACACGCACACACACCACAAACACATACACGTGTGCAGGTGCCCATGAAGAAAAAGCAACAATTCTGAGACTAAGTAGACTAAATTCAAATTAAGAGCAAGACCCCTCCTCCCCTGCCCAACTTTTTTCCCTTCTAAATACAACATAAATGCCCAAATCCCTGTGCCCACAAGGGAGATAGAACCTTACATTTTTCATGCAGAACACACTTTCAGTTCCTTTTTCCTGTCACCAGATAATGCCCTAACTCCTACCATGAGAAGCTCACTAGAACATCTTGCCAAACAACAGAACCCCCTGCTCCCACTAGAGCTCAGAAATCACAGCTCTCAAGCTTTTTCTTTACTTAGGAACATTATCTACTTTACTGGGCTCTACACAGAAGAGAGGAAGTTCAGGCCTTGTTATCGTCCCATCTAGAATAAACACCTGGAGATAATATTATCAGGTGGTGGCGCTGGGAAAGTATTGTTCTTCTAGTCACATTTTTTAAAAAATAGAAATCTGTTTTTATTGGGTTTGGATGTGGATTTCTGTACTTCTTCTAAATGGGAAATGGGAGAAATGCCATTTAATTCGTTAGATAAGATTTTATATCTGGCCCAGGTGATGGGTTGGCAGCTAACATGCAAAAAAGCAGAGGGCAGATGCTTGGATTGAAAACCACACCCCTGGTGGCCTAAGATGCTGGGACCAGTACAATGGCCATCGCCTGCCTAATGAGTGACTCCAACTTCCTAGCCCAGAAAGGACTGTTGAGGTGCCCTAATGAGCTTTCTCATTATATATTGAGGAGTGAGATCCAGAGGGGTGACCTGGTTTGTCCAGGGTCAGCAAGGTGAAAAGGAAAAGAGCCAAAGATCAAACCCAAAGTCATCTCATTCCTGCTTAGGTCGTTCTTTCCATCACGTCATATCTACTTCCTATGGTTCCTTCCTCTTCCTTTGTTGTAAGGTAGGATTCTGGTTTCTTCACAGATACTAGTGAGATGTGTAAAGTCTCACAGTAGAGAAGTCTGAAAGGTCTGTCTGGGTTTAGATTCTAATTTTCTAAAAAGTCAAAGGAAACAGGATGACCTTTCTGGCTTCTGAATGTAAGGGTAAGGAGAGACCACAAAAGAAGCCTTCAGAGTTTTAGGAGGCTTCTCTACATTTTCAGGAGCCTCATAGTGAGAACTCCAAAACATTTGCCTGTGTTTGTCACATGACCAAAATGGAAACCAAGAAAGGAAAAAAGGAACCTAAGGGTGAAGTCTGGACAAAGATTTCCCTTGCTTTCTCAAGTTCCTCTTCTAGCATGTGAAGCTGTGAGAAACAAGATTCAGTGACATCAGCATTTTTGTTGAAAAGATAGAATCGGAGGGTATGTGAGAAGGGAATTAGCAGCCTGAAGGCACCCAACCTAGCAAATGCAACGTGGGCGTTCAGCAGCTAAATTAGTGGAAGCACCATCTGAATGTGGCCTTAGTTTCAGATTTGGGCCTAGATTCATCTGTAACTTGACCTAATTCACATTAACAAATACATAGTAAGTACTGATTATGTGTTGTGGGAAATAGGAAGATGAACATGACATGGATCCTGCTTTCAAGGAGCTTATTATCTAGAAGGAAAGAGAAGGGCTGTATATAAATCACTAAGGTACAAGATAGAATGTGACTGTGCTAAGAAAGAGGTAAAAACAAGGTTGTCTGGGAGCCCTGGGCTATGGTGGCACAGAACTCTGGGCCAATATCTTATGCGTCTAGGCTACCATTAGGTTTAGAGAAGGCAGAAGTAGAAGGATTGGATGGCAGTTAGTTGGGGTATTTAGTGATCAAGAGGTTATCAGATGACTGCAGAAGCAACCACTTTTGCTATTTGTGGTCATTGAGGCCAATTTTCAATTTTAGTCTATATATTTGCATCCCCAATTTTGTGAGGTCCTTCTTCCTACTCACAAGTATGTGCTTTTAAATGGCCAACCATTTTTTTTTCACTTGGGTAGGCAAGTTATTGCATGTGCAAATTCAGGGGTTTGGAGACAAACACAACTATGTTGGGGGTTGTGTTACCCCAAACTGGCAATGGACAATAGGCAACCTGTGAAAATCGTTACTAATGGTTTCCTTCTAAACTATCAAAACATAAAGTTCTATACTTGGTCTTTGGAACATGATAGAGTAAGCATCTATCTTAGACAAGGAACACAGTAATTTTCTAAGTAGTGGATGCCTTGTTATTTGAGTAAGATCTATATTAATAACAACAACAACAACGAAAATAAAACCAAACCATGAGGTCCTGAATATTTTTTGGCCATTCCAATTTCAGCATAAGTGGGTCTCGAAATAAAGCCTAAACACGTCCAGGATAGGGAGTCTGAAATTTTGTGTGGCAGAAATGGTTAGGAGATCACCAAAAATTCATCCTCTCCCTTCCCTAGTGGAGTTGTTGCGGCCATTCAGGCAGAGGCTACATTTTTCACCACGACCCATTTCTCTGACTCCTTGCATTCAGGTGGTCATCAATAAATGTGACAGAAGGGATATGTGTCTCTTCTAGGGCCAGGCTTTTTAAAAGTGAGTGGAGGGGTGCCTAGATGGCTCAGTTGGTTGTGTCTGACTTTGGCTCAGGTCATGATCTCATGGTCTGTGAGTTCAAGCCCCACGTCGGGCTCTGTGCTGACAGCTCAGAGCCTGGAGTCTGCTTCAGGTTCTGTGTGTGTGTGTGTCTCTCTCTGTCCCTCCCCTGCTTGTGCTCTCTCTTTCTCAAAAATAAATAAACATTAAAAAAATAAAAAAATAAAAAGTGAGGGAGCTTCTTTCCATTCCTTCTTCCCCATCTGCTGGCTGCTTGCAGATGGTGGAACCACAAGATGGAAATAGCCTGGGTCTGAATGATCACAAGGAGGAAAGCTGCCTGGAAACCAGCAACACTTGTACTGAACTGCTATGTGAGTGAGAAACAAAATTCTATTGTTTGACAGATTGTGCTATTGCTCCCATCATTCTGCTGCTGCACAGCTACAGCAGGGGTCTTTGGTGGTGAGCCTCCCCAAAGGAAGATTGTACTTCCTGCTCACTGATACTGGACTTGGCCATACGACTTGCTCGGGCTAGTGAAATGTCAGCAGAATTGGTATAGACCACATGTGAGCAGAAACCGCAAGAGTTGTGGCATGACTCCACCATTATTCTTTGTCCCGCCCTGAGAACAGCAAGCTTCACGTAGAAGCTTTCAGTCTGGGTTCCAGATGAAGAAGACATATGGGGCAGAGCTGCAACTAACACATAGTCAACATATACCATGAGGAAAAATAAGCCTTTGCTGTTGGTATGGGGATTGTTTGTCATGGAAGAATAACCTAGGAAAGGCTGCCAGATATATTGTGCTAACCCATTAACATTTTGATAGTTATCTAGTATAGCACTAGTGTTACCCTAACTAGTATACTCTGAAATTAGAAGAACTGAGTGTGTGGAAAACTGTAGAGTGGGGAACAGTGAACAAGATATCATAAATCATCGTTTTAAAGAATGGTTAAACACAAAATACTCTAATGGAATTAAAAGTTTTATTAAATATTAACTGACAATTCACAACCAGGTGAAACAGCAAACCAATAAAGTAATTTTCAAACACAAATTGGGTAACAAATCATTAAGCCAGTGGACCGACCACCTTCTGACTCCACTGAACTATCTGACTCCTCCTGACAGTGGAAAGTTCTTGGCATCTCAGAAGATGTAGGTTGAAGCCCAAAGAAAGAGATGATCCCACAAAGATTTCTATGTTCCTACAACCCCTCTATCTTTTCCTCCTCCTTTATGGAATGTCAGAGGAGAGGGATACCAGAGAGTGCAGACACGGTGGAAACAAAGGAACATTTCAACTTCTCATTTTTGCATGAGGCTGGACCCTTCACATGGCTGGTCTCTTCATATGAGGCTACAAAAATATGAGGCTCACTTTGAGGATCCAAGGCCCTCAGAGACAGGCATGCTGGGTGGGTGTGTGGGGACAGGGCATTGTGGGAAGAGGTAGAGAGGAAACTTGTGACAGAACCACAATGGTAGCACTACCCAGAGGTCCAACCAGCTAATACCTGGGCACCTCAGGCAAGGTTCCCCATCTCTCTCTTGCTTGACAGGATGGTTAGGGTCCTCAGAAGTGAGTAATTTAAAAACATAAAAGTGAATTCTGTCATAGGAAAAAAAAATGAAATATGCTCCAGTCAGTAGAAAAATGTCTGCCATTTTTATTTGTTTATCTTGTTATTATGACCAGGGAATTTATTTCCACAAACAATAAGGTAATGGAAAATAGTGAAGGCATAAAAATGGTTATTAACAACGTAGGGAATAAAAAGGTCCATGGTGATGTCTGACGGAGTTGCAGAAGGCAATAGGTTATAATAATTAGCTGTGCCATTCTCCATGCTCTCCACCGCATCTGCTGTAGGAATACGGGATGGGAAGCCTTGTCACACTTGGTGCTACATGCCACCCAACTCTTTTGAAAATCTGATTGGCCCTGTCTCATCATCCTCTGGCTGTGGTATTGTTTGTGTGATATTGGTCATTCATTCCATTTGGGAGATGACTTCCATTTTTTACCCTGGCAATAGTCTTGCTATTTCTTAACTTGGGAGCCCCTTGGCAATGCTAATAGATGTTACGTAATATTGTGATTTATGAGAAATATATATTTGGTCATATGAGTGACCAAATATATATTTCTTATATATATTTGGTCTTTGTCCATGGTTTCTAGCTCACAGTTCCGCAAACCCGTAGAATTTCCTCAGTGATGAGAACGAAGGTGCCTTTTGTTATGTTAATGATGTGACCACTGGACCCTACCTAAGGATAGAGGCTGGTTACCAGTGGAGCCAACCATGTGATTAGAGAGTTAGAACTTTCAGTCCCCTCTGACTTCCTGGGATGGAAAAGGGGCTGCAGGTTAAATCAATCGCCATGGCTGGTGATTTAATCAATGCTTATGTAATGAAGCCTCCATAAAAACCTAGAAGAACCAGGTTTAGAGAGCTTCCGGGCTAGTGAACACATGGAGGTGCTGGGACAGTGCTTCTGGAGAGGGGGAGAGGGCATGGATGCCCCGCCCCCTTTTCCCATACTTTGCCTTATACATGTCTTCCATTTGGCTGTTCCTGAATTATGTCCTTTTATAATAAGCCAGTGATCTAGTAAGCAAAATGTTTCTATGAATTTTGGGAGCTACTCCACCAAACTAATTGAGTCCAAGGAGGGGGTCATGGGAACATCTGATTTATAGCCAGTTGGTCAGAAGCACAGGTAACAACTTGGACTTGTACCTAGAATCTGAGGTCGGGGGAGGAGTAGTCTTGTGGGACTGAACCCTTGACCTGTGAAGTCTGATGCCATTTCTGGGTAGATAATGTCAGGATTGAATTGGATTTCTCAGATACCAGCAGGTATATGAGAATTGTTTGCTGGTGTTGGGGGAAAACTCCTTCCCCACATTGGAAATTGACTCTCAGGACCGTTTCATACACTCTAAATGGGAAGGACGGATGGTGACCAGGACCAGGCATAGCTCCTCCCTGATTCTGATATTACATCACATTACACTGGCCACCAGCAACACTCCCAACCACACCATCAGCTCCAAACCCAAATATTTTGGTGGACAGTTTAACTTTATTATTCCAAAACTAGTCTTAACTTTTTCGTTTGATTAAAAAATTACATTAACACTATCTAAGAGCTCATGCCAGATGTTTATAAGGATGATAGTATTGGATATGAATAAGTGCAGTGTTACTTCTTTTAAAGATATGTTTGAAGCACTGTTGCATGGATTACACTATGTAAAGTCACATAAATAAAAGTGTTTATAATAATTATACAGTTTTTATATGTCTGGATATAGTTTTTCAATAAAAGAATGTTTTCAGCCCATGTAAAAAAAAATTAAATTAAATGTGTGAAAGTTAGGAGGTTGGTGTATTTAGCGTGAGTTGGAACTTTGGCAGCAGTGTGTAAAGTCTATATCTGGGAATGGTTGAGGCCAAGAGTTTAATTGCAAAGCTTGGGATTGCAGGATTCAGTGAATAAAATGGATATAAAATAATTAGGTAATAACTTTTGCTTCTTCCTTTCCTCTGATCGTTAATAAAGAGTAAAGTCCATCTGGTTTGTACTAAAAATATACTTAAAGGTTTGCAAATCAGCAAAAAATTCATTTAAGGAAAAAAAAGGGCAAACTTTGGTGTTAACAAATCACAAATATTGTGAGCCAAACTTCACGTTTTGTTGAAAGTGCTTTTACATTTGTATTACTATTATTTCTAGTCCGACCTTTTTATTTTCCGAGAAGAGCAAACTGGAGTTAGAGGTGAGGGAGGTGGCAGAACAGGAGGCCATAAAAGTGGCCAGAAGGAATATAAGAAACTAAATATTGATCTTTGTTCTTTCAGTGAGGACTCTCGTGTTTCTAAGGATGTCATTACAGCTATGGTGGCATTGGTTAATCTGATCTGCTATTCAGCTGTGGTCCTGCTCAGCACTGAAAGAACACTTTGTTCATGGGCTTCAGCTGACAACCAGAGAGTTTTCTAAAGTAAGGGTTATAGTGAGAACATTCCTCTCCATGTGTTATGTAAGATATTTGGGGCATGCAGGACTCTGAGGCAATGAATAAAACTTGCTTTAAAAACAGACATAACTAAAAAAAAATGACACAATTTATACATTCAAATTAGTATTATCCTTCAAGGAGTCACATTGGGAGACATATACTTATTCTAGCAAAGACACTATTGCTCCAAAGCATTTTGGAACTTTTTAGTTTAGAGTTGCCTATAGAACCAGGGTTAGTCTGTGAACCACAGAGGACTGTATAGGGTTTCACCTCAGTTTTTAGCCCTGTCACAGAAGGCTGATGACTTATTTTTCTCCTCTATAGACTTAACTCCAAATAACTTGGAATATTAAAGAACTCAGAACTACTCATTTATTCATTCATCTGTTGATTCATTTATTCAGTAAACATCCAGTGACTGTTTTGTGTGCCTGGCTGTGTTAGAAGCTGAGGATTCAGTGATGTGCAAGACAGAAATGGTCCCTGCTCTGTTGGAGCTGATGGAATTGGAAAGATAAACCAAAACCACCCCCATAACAACATGCTAACAAACAAATTAAAAAAAAAATAAGTGCCAGTTGGTATAAAGGAAACAGATAAGGAGCTGAGCTGGAGAAGAAACCAGCTTGTTAGATGGGAAAAGTGACATCGAAGTACGAATTCGGCATTAAAGGGTGTCCACTTGGCCACCATCACAAATATTCAAATGAGTAAGCTTTAATTTTGGAGGACAGTTTTGAAACCTGAATGGACTGGGCAGAGCCCACTTTTCCCACAGCAAATTTAGTTGCCACAAATAATCTGTAATATCAAATAGATTGTATCTCACTTTTTGGTTTTTTTGCTTTTGGCTTAAACACACACACACACACACACACACACACACGCACACACACACACAGAGTTTCTCTTCTCTTCAATCAGTAAAGCCATCTTGACTGTACTACCTGCAAGGCCCTATAGGATCTTCAATCCTTCCTCTACTGAGGACCTCAGAGCCACCAGGGAGATATCCTGGGGCCCCTCATTACTGTAGAAGTGGCACCACTTTCTGCTGTGTTTGCTACTTGCAGGCCAAAGTGGGATGACATCAGCACCATGTTAGATTGTCAAACTCCTTCTCTAGGAGGATGCCATCCATCTTGAGAAAGATTGTGAGGCTGTGCCCTGGCTTCATGGGAAACTGTGCTGGGAACCATTCATGATGTCTGCTATGGGCATGGAATGAGGTCACATAACATCAGTTTGTCCATTACGGATGATGACGTTGGATCATTAGGTTAAGGAGTTGTCTAAAAGATTTCTCTATTATGTAGGTATCTTCCCCCTTTGTAATTAGGAAGTACTTCGTGGGGTGATATTTTGAGACCATGTGAATGTCATGTTCTCCAACAACATTTCACTGCTAAATGACTTGCCCAAGTTTGTAGCTACAAGTCACAGAACTCTGACTCCCAGTCCCAAGGACTTTCCCTCCACTATGCTTGTTCCATTCATTAGCCCAGGAATATTTCAGGCAGGATAGAAGACAGGGTTTCTAAAGACTCAGAAAAGCTAGGTGCCGCTTAGAACTTCATTGTTTATTAAGTGTGTTGAATAATAAAAGTTTCATTACAAACTCCTGTTTTGGGAGAAATAATTAGATTTCCCTTGATGGGACTGAGGAAGAAATGGCAATATAACTAGATAAATGAATTATTACTATTACTACTCAAAAGAAACAGACAGATGTTGTGGCCTATTCTCCTTCCCCCAAATATTCTTAAACAGGTTTCTTTTGCCTTTCTTCTCTTTGAATGTCATTGTGGATTTGTTGGACAGAAGACTCTGTGTTGGGTGTGAGTGACATTATCTTTCCTTAGGATTATTAATTTAAAAAATTTTTTAATGTTTATTTATTATTGAGAGACAGAGAGAGCATGAGCAGGGGAGGGGCTGAGAGACAGGGAGACACAGAATCTGAAGCAAGCTCCAGGCTCTGAGCTGTCAGCACAGAGCCCAATGCGGGGCTCAAACTCACAAACCGCAAGATCATGACCTGAGCCAACATCGGACGCTTAACCGACTGAGCCACCCAGGCGGCCCTTTCCTTAAGATTATTAACTATAACCCTAAATCAGGTGTTTCATTTTTTAAAACCACACTGTGGTGACTTTTATATGAATTGAATCCCTGTTGTTGAGTCTTCCTAAACTCCAGGAGTGGTCCCGATGACTTCCTGTGGCAGTGTAGTCCATGGGGTAATTATATTAGGATAATGGGGTTGGAACATTTCATAATTTAATGAGTTTTTAGATTTCTTATTCCCAGAATTAAACAAGAACCTCTATGAATGTCAAATTCAGTAATTATCAAACTGAACAGAATTTGGCTCTATGTAACCAACTGGCACACTTTCTGTAGATAACAACATGATTTGATATTTATAAAGGGCCCATTTCCCACCCCCTCCCCCCAGTTCAGACACCAGAAATTCATTAAATATAAAGACTTACATAATTCTGCGAAAAACCCCCTTACTTCTCTAGAGCTTTCCTAGCCTCTAAGTTAGATATTTAAAAAGAGATATTATTCTTTTGGTATAGGCTTTCAGCTCTCCCTGAAATGGAGGGGCTAGTTACAGTCCAGCCTACAAACTGGCTCAGATTTAATGAAATTTAATGAGTAATAATAATAAGTGCAACGCTCCCTTGATGTTAGAGTGACAAGCAATTAAATTCTGAGGAGGTTGATGAGAGAAAGGTGTGGACCTAGTTTACAGTGGCCTCAGCCTAACAGCTTCCTCCTGGCATTAGGTATACACATTTGGGTTGATTTGGATTGGAAACATGGAAGTATAATTTTTTCCTTTAATTAAAAATTTATTTCCAATAGTTTTCTTGCCTGACACCCAAAGAAATATAGAGCTGGATAAGAGTAATAACTCATATTCATGTTCTAGGTGTTTCACATGAGTATCATTTAACCCTCACAAACAACCCTTTAAGTAGGTACAATTATTATTTCCTTCTTTAAGAGATGAAGAAATGGGGGCCTGGAAAGTTTACCCAAAATGCTGTGGGTGATCTGTCTTGTAAACCCAAACAAACAGTCTGACTGCAGAGTTAGATCCTGAGATCCCAAAGACAGGCCACACCACCTCCCAAACTCTGCTGCCTCTCCACGGAGGGGTAGGGAGATTTATAGTGCTTTTCATAGGAGGACTGCTAAGCGCTTCTCTTGAATGTAATCCTTTGATGCAGCTTATAAACCAAGAACTGGCGGTCCATCAAATGGGAAAGTGACTTGCGTAAGACATTCCCTGTGCTCCTGGGAGATCTGGGCAGAAAGTAAAGAGGCTCTCACCTTCGCTCCTGGGAGTTCGCCAATGGCTAGTACCCTTCTCAGCTCCTCATCATGAAAGATAAATAGCGTTCTTCCCAGCTGGAGTGCACTCATCCAATATCTGCATTTCTCCCCAGGGACCAACATTCCTGGCAGAGAAAATGAAACCAGGATAATAACCATTGTAGAGATTATGAAATTGCTTCTTATCTGAATTCATACTCCAACCCATTTTTAGTGCTTTCATAAACCACCCCAGACTGATAGAATTATTTTCTTTATGACTCATAGATATATTTTGCTTCTCCATTTTTATCCATTTTACTTTCAAGGAGAAGATTAGATGATGAAGTAAGATTCACCCTGTAGAGCTCTGTGGGATTTTATTTAACCCCAACACATGGACTGTGGACTGAAAAAAAGAAATATGCTCATATTTTACAGTATTGCATGTAAATACTTCCAAAAGTTTTACAAAAACATAACCTAATTATAAAATTTCATTTTTAAGTATCTTTGTATATTTTAAGAGAGAGGGAGAAAAAACATAAGTGGGGGAGGGGCAGAGACAGAGGCAGACAGAATCTGAAGCAGGATCCAGGCTCCAGACGTGGGCTCGAACCCACTGTGAGATCACGACCCGAACTAAAGTCAGATGCTTAACCAACTGAGCCACCCAGGCACCCCATAAAATTTCTTAATTTAACAAGCATTTATTGAATTCTTTCTAGGTATAAAGCACTGTAGTAGGTGCTGAAGATATAGAAGTAAACAAAACATCATCCCTGCCCTAAAGACGCTTCTGTGACTATTCATCTTGACTGGCCTGGTCAGTCCTGGTTTACACCTATTTCCCCAATAATTATAAATAACACCCCATTTCGCTCTAAAAAGTGTCCAAGTTTGGGTGATAAATTACATATACCCTATAATAATATTTCTCACTATTTCCCATGATGTTTTTGAAATACTTGTAATTTTGGGATATAAATAAAAACACAAACACTGAAGGCCCCCAAAATGTACTGACACTCTGTCTTCATTTTGGAATCACTATTTCTGTCACCATGTGTCAGGTGAAGTAAGTTCATCGGGAAAGTGTGGCATTTGGTTTTACGTTATTTTTAAAAAATGCAAGTACTGTTCAATCTCCAGCAGGACAGAAAACCAGTTAGAAAACTCAAGAAGAGAGAGAACACTGAGGTAAACGGAGGTAATACTATGTATCGTACACTCAACTCCAACTTTGGTAGGAACTGGAGGTGAATAGGATGCGAGGGCCCTTGGCAGCCAGGAATGTGTCAGGTGGAGCAGGCAAAGCCATGGTTGGAGGCATTTAGGGTCAAGAGCCTCTGATCTTAGAATTCAAGTTGGCATCTGCCTTTCCCTCCATTGGACACTTTGGTCTCTACCCCACTTCTAAAGGTACTGAACTCATTGTTTTTCAAAGCTACCTGCAATGTGCTTTTGTGAAAGGTCGGTGTCTGCAGAACATCTAATTACACATCATTTTGTGTACTGTTGTCTGAATATGTATATGTATGTATTTTGATATTGAAGACAAGCTATTTTTAGTTTCCTTTTGGGTATGTTTGGAGAAACTCTTAACTGTTGCTATGCTGCTATGGAAACGGTATCCATGTATACTGACATGTTTACAATTGTTTAAAACACTATAAACTTTCCAGGGCAAAGGCAAACAGCTTATTTCCATCAAAGTTTCTCCCTGCTTTCCTTTTTTTTTTATTAGTTTATTTATTACTCTCAGACCCATGTTGGACTCTGTTTCATCTGTGCCTGCATGAAAGGACTGTTTTTTTGCTGATGTGCATTATCATTTAATTGATTTCACATTCATAACTACAGTAGAGCTGAGAGCAGAAGAAAAATTTCCCCTGAAATCAGAAATATTCCTTGATCTTGTTAGGAACTGTGGGTTGACTATCTCCTAGGCTCCCAAATGAAAAAAATGGAACAATACCTATTGAGGGTTTGTGGATGATCTATCTAGAATTTGCCAGTGTAGGAGACTTTGATAGTGATTTAAATGTAACTATTGTAACTATTTGTGTATACCGGATGAATTTAAAGACTATTCAAATTGCATAGAAACATGCAAACCCAAAGCCAGGAGTTTTCTGGCTTATTCCAAGCATGGGGAAAAGTAGGTGGCTGAGAATGTTTACAACTTTTGGAAAGAGAATCTTAACAAAGCCCCATGAATTGAAGTGAGTAAGAACCATGTTTGCCCGAAGGTACCAGGAAAATGATTTGTTGTTTTCTAGGAGTCAGAAAATATTTGAAAGTGGAATCTGTAATTGTGAATCACACAGTGATAGGTCCTGACTCTGTAAAAGGGCACACATCCTGTTAGAGCACAATATGTTACAGGATGTTAAACTCAGAGTACTTTGCCTTTAAAAACTTCTCTTTACCAAAATTTGATACCTATTTTGGATAAGTATACAGTAAAGGAAATTTTAGCTTTCACGAAGGAGACTACTTTCCTCTCTCTTTTACTAAAATCTCATTTTTGTCATCTTCCTAAAATGGTCATTTTAAGTCACCCACCCCCCCCCCCCAAAAAAAAACCCACATAGAAGCCCTATCAGAAGGGAATGATTTGTGGAGAGCTGGTTGACTTGAACCTCAGTTGCATGTGGAGATCAGAGAACCACAGAGCCAACAGTCTCCCCCACCTCCGCTCCCAGGCCCCTTTCCTACAGTCTTTATACACTTTCTGTGCTACAGTTCATCAGTCGATAGTCCATTCTAGGCTCTTCATAGAACAAGGTTTATGTGATTTTCTCCCCCCTTCCCTATGGGAAGGATTTTTCCCTGCCTCCTGGAGCTTAGCAGCAGCTAAAAAATGTGACCCTCAAGGTCACATTCAGATTAGAAGTCAGTAAAACCTGATGGGAAACTTGCAGTATGACAACTGTGGCTTGATAGTCTACCATGGGGAGAAGGAAAGAGAGAAGGAGGGTGTACAGGAGGTCCTAACTGGAAGTCAATCTGGCTTAGCAGCAGCTCAAGTCAAGAGGCTAAGAATTGTGGTATTAGTTCCCCTGGCTTGGCAGTGTGGGGAAGAGTGGGCGTCAAGTGGCCCTGGCAACTGGGAACCTTCGGGGCTACCCTCAGGATCAGGATGAAAAGGAGGAAGGTGGGCAGGAGCAGTGGAGTGGCTTTACACAGAGAGCTCCCCAGGCACCAACTAATTGTCTTACTCTGTTTAGATTCCTCTGAAGAAGTATATTTCCGTTGCTGTTCTGTTGCCTCTGAGGGGATTTCCCAAATTAACCTTCTCTAAACTTTCTTGAGGGACTGTTTTTGAGGGCTGGTGGGGAATTTCCCTCATCTGACCAAACTGTTGTCTGGAGAGATTATTGCTGATCTTCATCTGGGGATTTTCTCACAGGCTTTTTGCTACTTCCTGTTTCCCAAGAGTCTCTGCTCTCTGGGAACTGAAGAGTTACCAAGAGACAGGGACAAACAGGCTTTAGGAAAAAGGGAAGGAGCGTGTATCTGATACAGTGGTGCTGTTCTCCCCTCCTCCAGCTCTTTGCCACAGTGACATTGGATTTAAAGATCCAGGCCCAGGGAACTTGCTGGGGGCTTCAGACTGATTACACTCAACATTCCAGGAACACTGGGGTTGGACCGCATAATCACAAACTCCATTAATGACTGGTTAGAATAGAATATTAGAATAGCTCTCCTGTATTTGGGATGGATAGAAACTCCCATGTTAAAAGAAACCATTAAAGAATCAATACACCTTTTACTTAATGATGATGCTCTTCCACTTTTCCAATGCTTTCTGTGTATCATGTACCCTATTAGGGACTTTACATACACTTCTC
Source organism: Lynx rufus (assembly GCF_022079265.1). Lineage (NCBI taxonomy): Eukaryota > Metazoa > Chordata > Mammalia > Carnivora > Felidae > Lynx > Lynx rufus. Next base: position 82,242,315 of record NW_025814896.1, read on the forward strand.
ATTTCATCCTGGTAACAACCCAGAGAAGTAGACCTTATTAAGACTCATCTAGGGGCGCCTGGATGGCTCAGTTGGTTAAGCGTCTGACTTCGGCTCAGGTCAGGATCTCACAGTTCATGAGTTCAAGCCCTGTGTTGGGCTCTGTGCCAACATCTCAGAGCCTGGAGCCTGTTCCAGAGTTTGTGTCTCCCTCTGTCTCTGCCCCTCCCCTGCTCGTGCTCTGTCTCTCAAAAATAAAATGAACATTAAAAAATTAAAAAAAAAAAAACTCATTTAACAGATGAGCAAACCAAGGCTCTACGAGGTTAAGTAAGTTAGCCAAATTTTCGGGCTGTTATTAAGAGATCTCCAGTTTTGTGTGACTCCAAAGCCCGTGCTGTATTCTTGAAGCTATAAATTTGACCCAAATTTGGGATGTGTTTCATAGCCTTTTAGGTGCTATTACCAGGAAAGTAGTGGGAAGGACCCTAAGAAGAAGCAATTCCCCTAAAACGAGGGGTGCACATATTTTAGGGGGCAGTATTGATGGTTGTCAGCTTAGCTCTGTGCATCTGCCAGGCCCTCTTGCTGTATGTTCACCATTTTTTCATCATCTGGAAAGAGGTGCTGATCAGGGAGGTAGTAGGAATCAATATATAAAAGAAGCTCCACTCAAACCAATTAATTAGTTCTTTCTCTTAGAGAACACTTCTCTCTAACCACTGCTTTCACGTTGCTACTTCCTAGTCTAGCTTTGTACATTTTATCAAGGTTCTTAGAAATAATTGCCCTGAAGATAGGTCCCAGAGTATCTCTGACCTTGCTCTAGCCCAGGGGAAATAATGTTCTAGAGTTGCCCTACCTTCTTGATTTTTGTTGCTCTGAAGCCAGAGCAGTGTCTATGCATGGGTACGTGTGTGTGTGTGTGTGTGTGTCTTTTTGTGGTATGGGATTCTCAGAGGAATGGATAATTAGCCACAGTTAGCCACAGTTGACCTTTGCAAAGTTCCCCATGTACTTTCAGTTCCACCAGAGCAGTTATTAGCACAGGTGAGGGTGTTGGGAGCAGTATGGGGACTGATGTGGCCGTTCCTAGGAGTTCCCAAGGACAGGAGATGCACCTGCTGCATTGACTCCCCTTACCCACTGCACACTTTGCTGCAGACCCTCCTCTCCTAGATCTTTCGAGGAGGATTCCTAATCATATCCTCTTCATCCAAATAGTGAACTCTCACAGTCCCCAACAGTTGAGGGTTTACTAGTTACCGAGCGATTTATCTACATTAAATGATTTGATCCTTACCCATGAAGTTAGGCAAAATGATTCCCATGTATTTTACCAGTGAGAAAACCATGGCCCTGGCTGGTTAATAATTGGCCCAAACCACCTAGCTAGTAAACTGAGGGGCTGGGATTCAAATACTCGACTGATTCCTAGTTGGGGCTTTATTAGGGGAGGAGGTAGTAAACCTTATTTATTTTTTAATCACTAGGCAAATAAGCATAGCCTTGAAACGCCAAACATACAGGCTATGTTATTACTGTAAGTAATAAGTAGTAGAAAGGGAACAAGATCCTAATCAGCATGATGCCAGTGCTGAAGAAGGAAGGTGGCATGGCCCAGAGGCCCCTGGCCTGACAGGAAGTGGTATTTGGTAAAGGGGATGCTACCCCTCCCTTGAACTGAGGGATCCATAGCTTCCTTATCGTTATTGTTGCCAGAGCACCTTTTCAGGGGCTCTGCAATTTCAGGGGGCTAAGTAAGCAATGCCTGCCATGTTTAGACCTTAATTCCATTTTGCTTGAGAAAAAAAAAAAAAACAGGTCTTCCCAAACCCAGTACTTTACAACTCTTCCTAATTAAGCAGCCAAGAATCCATCTTTCATTGTACATTCCCGGACACTGGTACATATTATAATTCAAATCCCCCTTTTCTTTCAAAGGCAAAGTGTCACTGTTCTTCCCACCATTCTCCTGCAGAATAGCGGAGGAAGACAGGCTCAGGGGGCCATCATGGCAGCTGGTGAGAGGGAAGTTCTGCTTTTCAAACCAGTGTGACACGTACCTCTCAGGTATCATGTGGGGTCAAGGCTGGAAGATGCGATGTGCAGGGACCTCAAGAAAAGCACAGCTGTGCATTGGTAGCAAGAAAGGCACATCCATCAAGAGCCTCTCAAACTCTACTCTTGACCAGTCCTATCTTACTTCCACATCTTAATCAATTCCAGGCCCTTGAACATTAATACAAAACGAAGCAAAAGAAAAATACCACCCAAGTATTTTTTCTCTTCATATTGGATATAACCGCATGGCTGTTGCTTCATGGCCAGTGGGAAATGAGGCGGTAGTACTGCTGGTGTATGAGAGGTTGGCAACAAACACAATTACCCCTCTTCAAACTGCACCAGACCACAGGCAGGATAGAGGATACTGCCAGTCTATTGCTACCTGTCTATCAAGAGCAATCTGGTACCTAGAAGGCTCTGGCTTGCTGTGACAAGAGAGATCCATAGTGTCAAAACAAGCTCTCATTGCATGAAATCTGGGCTCTGGAAAAATCTTGTGTCAGCCCTCCCCTAAAATTTAGCACCACTTTCTTCTGTTTCCAATTCTATGGATTAAAATGCATAATGGAGCAAAGCATCCAGTAGCAAATAACATAGGATTCAAACTTGCTGCAATTCTTGATTTCATCATTTCTTAGTTTTGCTTGAAAGAGAAAACATTCCATTCTTTTTAATAGATTCCTGCTCCCATCTCTGGTGGCCCTGTAGGCAAAATTTCTCATTCCTCAGTGAATGAGAGGGGGAAATCCCTTTACATTTTTGATCATGGAAGTAATGTGGTTTAGGTGCCTGTCCACATACTTGCTCCCTACATCCAACGAGTCTCTGGCTTAGTTGTTGTAACGTGGGTGCACCAGGCTGGCTGGTCCTGGAACTTCTCCAGCTTACAGGTCACCATGGCCTGAGCACAGCAGCACTTTATGCCTGGGGCTTCTGCTGCATGGAGCCCTACTTGCCTTACAGCAGCTGCGTTGTTCTGTCTTCCAAACCCTGCACCATGGGAGCCACTGTCTCCTAGATAAAACCCTGTGCTGTTCCTGCCTCTGCAGTGCACTGGTGGTCTCACGAGGGTGAGCCCACTCCTTTGTCGCCCCTTCACAGGTCATCAAAGTCACTGTGGGCCCAGGTGCTAGAGCTCTCCATCACCCTCAGTAGTGCAACTGGAGAGTTGCTAGCACAGCAATGATAGCAACACTATCCTCATAGTATTTTAGGATACCTGTAATTCTGAAACTTAGTAGTTATTGGTAGTTTGAAAAATTGCCATTCATTAGAAAGTCTGCTCTTAATATAGTAAATATTATTCCAACATCTATTCTTTTTTTTTGTCTGTTTTTACTTTCATTTGCATTTATTTTATGCAGAATTTACTCCCAGGCCATACATTTTTGTTGCTTCAGTTTCTTCTGGAACATCTTTTTCTTCTGCGCAACTTCCTCTTCCAGTTTAGGAACAATCTGCTCTTTTTCACTAAGGATCATCTCAATGTGGCAGGGAGAGCTCACGTATGGGTTAATCTCACCATGAGCCCCGTATGTTCTATGCCACATCTTGGGGGTTTTGTTCACCTGGATGTGCTCAATGACCAGAGAAGCTACACCTAAACCCTTAAGTTCAGCATTACTCTCTGCATTCTTAAGCATGTGCAGTAAAAATTCAGCACTCTTTTGGGCCACCGACCCTGTGTCCAGTGCCACTGTTTGGCCTGGGCACATCTACCAACCCACCATTGTAGCAATGGAATGGCACACACTGCTTCTGCAAAGTGACATCTTTCAGATACTTGGTGGCTTTTCAGATACGCATACCTTTGATGGTCTGGGCAGTTTCACATGTGTTCTTAAAGTGAACACGAGGATTTGAACCTCTTGATTTGCATGATTTTGTTGGGTTTCCGGGTCAAGTGAATAGCAAACCATTTTTAGAGATCACCTCAGGCTGCTTACGGGAAGAGCCAACATTTATTCTTATAAAATGAAACTACTTATGTAGTTAGCTCAGTTGAAATGATTCACATTAGTGAAAAGATAGAAGATAAAAATATTCCTTTTACTCAGAGATGATCTTTACCTATGATCATGGATGCAACAATATTCACTATTATCTTCTTGAAGATGTTTTCAAAGCTCCTTACATTAAATCAGGCTTTTAAAAATGAGTTTCAGGAGTGCCTGGGTGGCTCAGTTGGTTAAGTGTCTGACTCTTGATCTTGGCTCAGGTCATGATCTCACAGTTTCGGAGTTCAAGCCCTATGTCAGGCTCTGTGCTGACAGCACGGAGCCTGCTTGGAATTCTCTCTCCTTCTCTCTTTGCCCCTACCCCACTTGTACTCTTTCTCTCTCTCTCTTAAAATAAATACATAAACTTAAAACTTTTTTTTAATCTTAAAAGAATAATAAAAATGAGTTTCAGAATATTGGCTGTGTCTTAGGTATCATGATATGGTTTAGACAACGACAAACGTTGGAATGTGGTAAAGACCGGAACAGCAAGGAATTCCTGCTGTTTCCATCCCTCCAAAGGAAAGGAAACCTTTAAAACACACACACACACACACACACACACACGCATGCACACATGTGTGTGCACATACAGAGCTTTTTGGGTTTGAAGTTAGCCTTTGTTATTTTTTTTTTTTAATTTTTTTTTCAACGTTTATTTATTTTTGGGACAGAGAGAGACAGAGCATGAACGGGGGAGGGGCAGAGAGAGAGGGAGACACAGAATCGGAAACAGGCTCCAGGCTCTGAGCCGTCAGCCCAGAGCCCGATGCGGGGCTCGAACTCACGGACCGCGAGATCGTGACCTGGCTGAAGTCGGACGCTTAACCGACTGCGCCACCCAGGCGCCCCAGCCTTTGTTATTAAAACAAAACACCAATATTACAGTGAAAATTGGTTACCAGAGTTAGAGCCGACTTCAGAGATACTATTTCTCCCCTCCCCCCCATCTTCCCAACACCCACGGTGCCCTCACACCAACTCACTCCCCCTTCCCTTGTACTATTGGAAGTAAGGCACATTGTAAGGAGACCTTCCCAGGGTCCTAAGTATAAGTAACAAAGGAAACTGTCCTCCTGCCTCACTGCAGTATTCCATCTGAGATGAATGGTAGCATTTTGAGAAGGATGGGAGTGAGAAACACCAAAACATGTATCAGTTAGCATAAAGAATCTTTTATAGTGGAGGTGATTTTCTCATCTCTGAAATGACCTTGTACAGAACACAGTATTAACAGTTTGTTAAATAACCTCATAGGAAATAATTGTGTTTAGGACACATTTGTCTGCTTAAAAAAAAAAAATCAGGACTTTCATTTGGCAATGATTAATTTTTCATGCTTTTAATTGTTATTTATTTGTGTTTAAAATGACAATTCCAGTGTTAATGTAAGGTGTTATAGTAGTTTCAGATGTACAATATAACAATTCAACAATTCTATGCATTACTCGGTGCTCACAATAAGTATGCTCGTAATCCCCTTCACCTATTTTACCCACTCCCACTGGTAACCATCAGTTTGTTTTCTGTAGTAAAGAGTGTTCTTCTGGTTTTTCTTTTTTTTATTTTGCATGTTTTTTTTTTCATTTCTTATATTCCACATATGCATTATACTCTCTAGATCCATCTATGGTGTTACAAATGGCAAGATTTCATTCTTTTTTATGGTAAGCAATAGTCCATTATATATATATATATATATATATATATATATATATATATATATCACCTCTTTTTTTATCCATTCATCTATTGATGGACACTTGGGCTGCTTCCATAACTTGGCTATTGTAAATAATGCCATAATAAACATAGGGGTGCATATTTTGAATTAGTGTTTTCGCATTCTTTGGGTAAATACCCAGTAGTAAATTTCTGGATCATATGGTAATCCTCTTTTTAATTTTTTGAGGAACCTCCATACTGTTTTCCACAGTGGCTGCACCAGTTTGCATTCCTACTAACAGTGCGCAAGAGTTCCTTTTTCTCCACATCCTTGCCAACACTTTTTGTTTTTTGTGTAGTTTTTCATATTAGCACACAAAGAAAACATTAAGAAAACCCGGGGCTATAGCCCCATTTCTTTGTTCTCTTCTAAGCACAATTTTTCTAAAGGGTTATTTATATTTGCTGCCTCTAATTTTTCTCTTCTGATCACCTCTTAAATCGCTCCAAACAGGCGTTTCTCCCACGAATACTCTATTGAAACTGCTCTCTCCAAATATAACCTATATTTCCCATAGGTTAGTTCTTGTCCACAGCTTGGGTGTGTGTCAGGAGCATTTGACAGAGCTGACTACTCCCTCTTCTCTGAAACAGTGTCTTCACTTGGCTTCCCACACACACCCTTTCTTGGTTTTCCTCATCCTCACTGGGCATTCTTCTCAGTCTCCTTGGCTAGTCCCTCTTCTAACTTCATAATCTTGGAGGGTCCCAGGGCTTTCTCCTTGGGCTCTTCTCTTCCTTGCTCTCTCGCTTGGTGATCTCACCCAGTTTCATTGCCTTAAATATTATCCAAAAGCAGCCAAATGTGTATTCCCAGCTCTGACTTCTCTCCTAAACTCCAGACCTTTATCCAATTGCTTCCTCGATGTATAAAACTTAATAAGTCCAAACTCAAACTCTCGTTCTTGCTTTTAAAGCCTGCCCCACCCCCTCAGATGATGGCGACCCTATCCCCAACTAGTTCAAACCAAAAACTTCAGAGTCATCCTTGACTACTACAAATCATGTTGGCTCCTACTTCACAATATATCTGGAACCCAATCACTTTTCACCACCTCCTCTGCTACTTGCCTGGTCTGAGCCACTGTCGCCTCTCTCTTGGATGATTGCAATCACTTCCTAAGCAGCCTCCCTCCTTCTACCCTTGACCCTAGATGACAGTCTCACTGCAAGAATTAAGTCAGAGAGATATTAAAAAATGCAAGTCAGATCATGTCCCTCCTCTGCTCAAGCCTTCACAATGATGTCCTGTTTCATTCAGAGGAGTCAGAAGTCCTTACAAAGGCCTACGTGCCCCCAATGGCCTGCTGTCCCATCACCGCTCCCACCTCAACTCCTGCTAATGTCACCTTCACTCATTCTACTCCAGTCATACTTATCTCCTTGCTCTTACTCAAGCCCCCAGACATGTTTGTTCCCTCAGCCTGAAATGCTTTCCCCAGACAGCTACATGGCCCACTCCTCACCTTCACATGTTTTCTCAGTTGTCCTGTTCTCAGTGGGACCTACTATGCCACCTATTTAAATTGGACTTGGCTTTCTTCTCCATCTCTAGCACTCCTGAGCTTCTTACCCTAGTCTAATATTTCCTTTTGTCCATAACATTTATCCTTTCGAATGTCTCCGGAAATTACTTATCATGTTTGTGGTTTATTTTCAGCTTCCTACTTAGAATGTAATCCTCATAAGGACAGGGATCCCTGTTTGTCCCATTCTCTGATGTATTTCTTCTAAGCACCAGATCATTGTCTGCCACGTGGTAGGAAATCAATAAATATTTTTGAATGGATAGAAGTTCAAATCTTCAGAAACAGGAATGACAGAAATGAGAAAAGTCTATAAAGATCACATCTGTGTTGATTCAATGATTTTGAAAGGGACTTTTATCTCTTACTTCCTGGTGACAGAAATGAGCACACAACTTTGTAAACTCACATATTAAAAGCATCCGCAGCAGTTTGTTCACTTCAGCTGTTGCTTTTGAAGAACTTGATAAGCATTTGTCCTTCCATCCCTTCTTTTGTGGTAAAGCCTCCTTTTAAATACTCAGGTAACCTAGGTCTTTCTGCTCTGAAGACATCAGAAGGGCATTTAGTTGAAGGGTGGAATTTGTCAGGCTTCCTGGTCAAAACAACTCCTCAATATTTATTTTGTATTGTCTTTGAGGGAAATACTCATAGTCCTGTCTGGGTAGTCCTCATGGTATTTGTAGTGCTGTTAGGACCCTCAAATTCACGGAACCTGTATCCTCAGCTGAAAGTGGGTAGGATTCTGGCAGCAAGTTGGTTTGTAGGTAAACTATTGACACCATTGGTCCAGGTCTGATGACCATCATAGCTGTTATGTATTTATGTGAATACTTCCCTCTTTGAGGTATTTCAAGAAGTACTTTTCTCGGTAATATAGGGTGGACTGCATGTGCTAATGACAAAATTTATGAAGCTGCTCAAGAATGTTTTCTGGTAACCTTAACCATGACATCATGGGTGCTTAATAAATGGCAACATGCTCGGTAAAAAGGTTAAAAAGGGTCATTCATCTCACTGTCCTTTTCATCAGAGGGCCAAAAATAGTATAACTATTTTATTCTCTGGTTTTCACTCATTCCCTTTTCCCTACTCCAGGGAAGCCTTAAGTGGATTTGCTGTAATAACTGTGTTATGCATATGATAGATAGAATCTATTATGATGATTACATAATTGACTTTTGTTTTAAAAAAGCAACTGGTTTACAGTGGCAGTTCTATTACTTAAGGTAACTTTGTTTGCATAGATCAAAATTCATCACTCAATTTTTAACACTAGCATTTGAAATTTCTGTTGTATTTTTTATTGAAAGCATTAGAAGAGTACAATACAATTATAGTATTAGGATAACATTATAGGAAGTTTGGACAATTTAAAATGTCTTTGTAATTCCATCTAATTGCTATAATCATTTGTAAGTTTTTTCTGTAATCATTTCCCATAAACATGCTGATTATTCCTATAACTGAAATGAATATCACTGTCACTGGATGGTGATGGGAGCCCTCTGAGATGAAGACCTTTTCTGACCATTGCATGTATACCCATAGTGTAGCACAGGGTTGGGTATAGACAGCTGCTTGAAAAATTATTGCCAAAACAATGAATTTATTAATAAGTGGATTTGCAGAGGATCTAAGACTTAATTAAATATAACCAACACTGGCTGGATTATTTTGTTGATTCACATTGAGAGGCCAAAGTTCCAACACTTGGCAAGCATCAGCTATTCTACGACTCTCTCTTCTGTCCAGATCTCTAGGAGCAGCACAGGGGGAATGCGACAGTCCAATGGGGGTATGGTTACTCTTCTGCCTTGTTGGAAAACAATAGCACTCATTCGTTTTCCTTCTCTACCCTTTGCAGATTACCTGGGCCCAGACTGGTTTTAAATCTCTGAAACAGACTGAGCGCTAATAAATGGATCGCTGGTCCGAAAATAAAATTGCAAATCAGGTTTAGAATTTGATGTAAAAGCTTGAGAGACACAGGTTTGTTGCTTCTTTAGATTACAGATGTCATAAAAAATAGAAACCAAAAAGGTTAGGTAGTTTCTAAATTAAACACTTTTTCTTACAATAATTACCGTGTTCCAGCATCTGTGTACTTGGGTAGAATCTGAATAACACTTTATTGCTCAGAATAATGTTCTATTCTTGTCACCAAGTAATACTTGAATACATGCCCTTGTACTCCATGACTGCAGGAAGGGTGTTGCCCTAAACACTGTCCCACCCTCTGTAGCAGGGCTCGGTTTTGTTGGAACATTTCAGATGCTAAAAAATCCTTTTCTCTACTTTCCATTCATTCACAGGCAGGAGGCCTGAGATTTACTATTTTTTTCTAAATCTAAATGGATGGAGTCAAGCTCTTGCAGTCACCATTAAGGACTGACCACAGTAGCATGGGGAATATTGTTTGAATCTTCTTTCCATAGGGAACTGGCTATGAAAAGGCTAAGCCCATCAATCATAATTTGAAAGGCAAGTTACAAATCCTTTGATGGAACTTTCCAAGCCATCACTGCAGCAAGTAGAACAGGGATCAGGTTTTTTTTTTAGTTGAGTAAATACACCTGGTCATTTTGCACATTTCCATTTTGATAGCCAGTAGGAGAAGTTCTTGGGCTTAAATAATAGCTTTTCAACATTTCATGTTTCTAAGTCTGAATCTGAATTTAAGGAATGCTAGTCTGTCTCATTTTATACCACAGCAGCTATAGAATTCCACAGAATTTTGTCTAAAATGACATGAACAGGTTGTCATAGTCTGGGAGATAGTTCTTCACTAGGACACAGCACTATCTTTATTCGAAGGCCCAACATGGCATAAGCAAACAATGGCTGTGTTTTGTGTGTTTCTTTGTTACTTTAATGCATTTAAATTTCAATTATGGGAATACAAGACATGAGTTGTATTATTAGGCTCTCCTTTATGTTCCTTAATGATGACTTTTTTTTTCTTTCTGAGTTAAAAGTAAACCCTTTAGCTTAAAAGACCTGTGTATTCTAAAAATGAATGATTGTTTTGCAGACACTGTTCTCCTTTCTTCTGTTGTAACAGAACCCCTGATTTTTAGGCTGGGCGTTTAGCTGTCCAGACAAAAAGGCAAATGGGGGGGGGGTGCTGTTTCCCAGTTTCTGTTGCAAAGGACTAGGTGAAAGTATTATATAGCAACTTCTGGAACTTTCCTTAAATGATAGTTGTGTACCTCTTGCCCCTTCCCTGTCCCTTCTTCCATCCTGCTGCTACAACAGTGGACACACTAACAGAAGCCCCAACTGCCATCCTGGACACTGAAGACAAGGGCAACACAGAAAATGAGTAGACAGAAGTGCCATACCAATTTGCCTACTTTGCTTGATAGGAAAGAAAGAGAAACTATCTTGTTTAAATGACTGCTCTTTTGGGTCTGCTTTTCTCAAAATGAAAAACATTCCTCATGTACATAGTCACCTATAATACAAAATATTGTATTATTTAATCTGACCCCCAAAAATGAACATGCTGTAGCAGACACCTCATCACTGCAACACTGTTTTCCAGAACTGACCTTCTCTCTACCACCATCCACATGGCAGTAGTGAATTTCCAAATTCTAGAACATGACCTCACCTTTGATTGAAGGATGCTCCCCCGATCCAGGTTGGGCTAATCAAAATCCTTCTCCAGGAATTAAAAAATAAGGTAGAGAAAAACAGATTAGTCTCTTTCAGTTAGTTGTAAGACCATAATAATAAATATCTGAGCTGTTAACAGCTTGACTTTCCATCATGTGTTGGGGGAAGTAGACAAAACAGGCTTAATGAGAAAGAACAATGAATCAGAGTCAAAGAGGGAAGCAGAGATTTAGAGATGGAGAGGATAGAGGATTCCTAGGCTTCCCATAGTTGGTCAATGCTTCGTGGTTTCAGCACTGTTGCTTTCTTACCTAATATCCACTCTCCATTTTCTCTTTTCTAAGCAATGCTGATCTTGTTCTGGATTCATCCCTTCTTAGAGGGGGATACAAACTAGTCTAAAATAAGATGTGCATGGCAATCCCCTGGCACTTGTATTGATCCAGTGATGGGCATGCATCCTGAATTGGCCCAATCTGATTAAAAATTTATATTCCATATCGAGGGGGAAGTTACTCTTTCTCCTGCTGAGAGGAACAAGGAAGTACATAGTCCCAATTATATTGTCAGCTCTCTTGCCACCATGAGTGTGACCATCCTGGGATGAGGGCAATATTGAAGATGACTGTAAAAAGAATTCTAAAAAGCTGGAGACTTTGATGGAGTTTTTGAGCCCAACTTGGACTGAATCAATTATATTAGATAATAAATGACTTATTATAGAAGCCATGGGTCACCAAACTTTTTCTTAAAGGGCCAGATAGTAAATACTTTAAGATTTGCAGGCTATGAGGTCTTTGTTGCAACTAATCCACTTTGCCATTGTAGCTCTAAAGCATCCCTACACAATACAGATATGAATGGCCATGAATGTGTTCCAGTAAGACAGGTGTCCAACCTACATATAGGTTGTCATTTGCCAACCACTGTTATAAGCCAGTTTGAGTCAGACTTTTCTGTTGCTTGTTGCCAAAATTACCATCTATGATACACAGGCTCTGGTCCATTTCTGAGGTCTGGCTGTGTCTTGCTCTTGGAGTCTATGAGGAGCTCCAGTGTCCAGAGATGGTGGCCAAAATATTTAACAAAAGGTGCAGCATGAACACCAACCAATCACAAAAACATAAGATGGCTGTCTTAGGGTGAATTTGCTGGAATATCATTCCATCATTATTGTTCTATCAAGTCCTCTTTATTACTTAAACCAGCCAGTTTATTTCTGTTATTTATAAACAAAAGCATCCTCACATTGTTTTTAGATTTTCATTTGGGGTACTTCTTTAATCATTTCCCTCACTTTTGGTTGAGATGCTGATCAGTTTTCTTTCCTTCCTTCCTTCCTTCCTTCCGTTCTCCGTTTCTTAAGTTCGGTATGTCAGTGCCAAGATTGTAATACTGATTCTTTTAAAAATTGAGTGGATGGGGGTGCCTGGGTGGCTCAGTCGATTAAGCATCAGACTTCAGCTCAGGTCATGATCTCATTGCTCCAGGGTTCGAGGCCAATGTCAGGGTCTGTGCTGACAGCTGCTTCAGATTCTGTGTCTCCCTCTCTCTGCACCTACCCCGCTCATGCTCTGTCTCTCTCTCTCTCTCTCTCAAAAATAGATAAACATTAAAAAAAAATTTTTAATTCAGTGGATGAAAACCTCCTGTGATAATGAGCTCTTTTTTAAATTCCTGCAGGCCACATAATCTAACACCTGACACATGAGTGTGACTATAAAGTATCAGAAAGACTTTAGCACACATACCACTACTCAGACATCCAAAGTATTTTGTTAAATGCTGTTGCAACTGGAAGTTATATTCCAACAATGCCTCCATTTCTCAAAGTATCTTTGGAATTCCTCCAATCTCTCCACTTATTATAATATCTGATATTGATGGAGATTTATCACATTGTCACCAGGCTTGGCTCTGGATTCCTGCCATTTGGGGGAAAAAAAAAAAAAAGAAAGAAAGAAAGATTCCTCTTAAATATTTGCAGTCATTAAGTATTTGCTTTTTCCCTTTCCTTTCTCACATAATTCTTAAGCACTGAGCTATGCCTAATATACACACCCATCACTCTTCTAGGTGCTGGTGACATAGAGTCCCTATTATCAATCTGCTTATAGTTTAAAAGGGGAGGAAATAAGTAAATAAGTCATAATGTAACCCAAATTTGTCCAGGCTTCATCAGTCCATGAGTACAAATATGGTTCTCCTAAGAGAAGTAACCCAGATTTTACAGGCTTTGCCCCGCTTACATTTGTGGGAACTTAGCCTCCTGCCACCTTTTCACATGGGCTCCCACACTGGCTACTTATGGTTTCCCATTTCAGCTCTTGCCTGTTGATATCTACCGCTTCCCAGCCTCAGGGATGCCAGGTGTCTGGTGTTTTCCTTCCTTTCCTTTCCTTCCTTTCCTGTTTTCTTTTCTTTCCCAAAACTTTTACTTAATGGTGGAGGAAAACAATAGTACTTGTTATACTAGTTTAAAGTTTTTCACATTATTTTTAAAAAATTCTAGAAAATAATTGAACAGGGGATAAATCCCTGTAGTAGGCAGCCTGACTGGCAGCTAGTGTCTCTAGAACAGTTTAGAGTAGAGAATTCTTATTGTTTTCCAGACTGACCTGCTCCAGAAAGGAAGAGGCTAGTTTAACTAAGTAAGCAAATGTAGAACTAAAGGACAGGAGGAAAATGGGCCAGAAGAGTGACTAAGACCACATTTTCTTCTCAAGCTCAGCCAGTTTCCCCTCCTTTGTGGTGGTAGTTTAAAAAAATTTTTTTTAACATTTATTCATTTTTTGAGAGTCAGAGAGAGATAGAATATGAGTGGGGGAGGGGCAGAGAGAGAGAGGGAGACACAGAATCGGAAGCAGGCTCCAGGCTCTGAGCTGTCAGCACAGAGCCCAATGCGGGGCTTAAACTCATGAAACATGAGATCATGACCTGAACTGAAGTCAGATGGTTAACTGACTGAGCCACCCACACACCCCTGTGGCCATAGAGGAATAAGCTCCAAGAGGGCAGAGGGCTTTGTCCATTTTATTCAGTGTTGTAGTCTTTGGGCCTAGAACAGGGCCACTTACTAGCAGCTTACGATGTGTGAACATTGAAAGAATGAATGCCAAAATACACTGAGTCCTCCAGTCCACGTTTCACTGCAGTCCAGTTGTCTGCAATCCATGCAGAAATGGAGAGAATGTCCCTCCCTTTCACTGAGTGCTACATTTGTTTTCTGGGTGCTGATGCAGAGGTATCTCGGCCCCTTCTCTTCCAAAGTCCTAGGTGATCACAGTCTTTTCCAACTGCTCTCTCAGCTCCATTTTCTAAGAACTCAGGCCTTGTTCTCGGGTCCGTGCTGGGAAATAGACATATTTGAACTCTAACTATGGCCTAGGTTCAAATTTAATTTCCCGACTGAATTATAATATAGAGTGATAAGGGTTACACTAGATGTGCTTACAAGGATGCCGCAAAGGAGACAAGAAGCTGAAGACAGTAGGAAATCAGAAGGAGGAGGTCCGAAGGTCTAGAAAAGATGATAGACAAAACTTGGCCTGCTTCGTATTTTTGCCTTTTATTTGCCCTGAAAATTTTGTCTTTGTAACCTGATTGTAACCTCCTCTTCCTTGTTTCATAATTTCCTCTTTCAAGGTGCATAATAAGTGCTAGTTAAATATTTGTTGACTGGTTGACAAAAGAGAATTAAGGCTCTAGGGGTGTCTCTTTGCTTTGCCCCAAATATTTGCTTCCCTTATGGATTGCTCTGTGGTCCCACTGGGCTATGTATGGGATCCTGGCTAATGAGAACTGAATACACCCTCATTTGTTCAAGTCAGTAACTACTTAGGGACCATATACCATGTGCCAAGCTCTGTGCTGGATAGAAAGGCACAGAGATTAATCAGACGTAGCTCTCAAGAACTAGGCAGAGATAAAGCTAAGAGAGACAAAGCTAGGAGAGACAAAGCTAGGAGAGATGAAGCATGTCAAATAACTACAACGTAAGGCAGAAAGAGTTCCATGGTGTACTAGAAGATCACATAACTTGCCATGAGAACATGGAGGAAGCAGGATAACTCTGATTTGCAAGCTCTGAGAAAGTTCCACAGAGGAGCTCTGTGAAGAATACACGTAGGACTTGAACCAATGGAGATGGATGGGGGGAGCATGTAGGCAGTTGGAACTTCATGAACAAATATATGGAGGTGAAATTCAATCTTCAAAAGAACACATATCATGGATGTTTCCAGTATTTTCTCTCATCCTTTCTCAGTTATGTGCCAGTCTCTTAAAACCTAACAGCAGAAGAGTGGCGAGGCATGTTTTTGGAGTTTGCACCGAAGGAGAGGGTTTCATGGAGCAACAGTGCTGGCAGTGTTTTAAACGAAGATTAAAGTACCATGCTGCATGTGAATCGGTCTGTCCAATTCCGCATGCAAAGCAGATGGCTGTTAAATGTTCTGTCCTTGGTATTGTCTGCCTTACAAATGCTAAAGAGTAGCTGAAATGGAGAATTCTGTCACATTAAAGGAATTTTTGCCTATAATTTGTTTATAACACTCTCTCGGCTAACGGTCAAGCTCCCTATTCCCCGGGGCTATGCTCCAAGTGCACACACATTCCAGAACGATTAGCCTCTCCCCTGTTGCTGCTAAGAGCCCTAAAAGCCATGGAAATCGATACATACAATAATTAATCACTGACAGATTAAAATTTTCTATTGATTTCCTCTGGAATGGGAATTTGTGCCCCCCACCCCAAGATCTTTATTCTTTTAATAGTCAACTCGGCAATGAGTTGTAACTTTAAGTTTTGAAATGCTTTGGCAACGGTTTTTATGTAACACACAGAAGAAAAATGACAAGAGGCCCTGGATAATTTCAAAGTCTTGCTGAGATGTACAGAAGTGAATGTTACTTGTCTGCCTATGCCAACTGTGAGCTTCAGTCCCCTGAAACAGATGCTCTGTCCCTTGCCATGCATCTGAGAACTGTTGTCAGTCTGCAAAGTACGGGAAGTCTGATGGGATCCTTGTCTTCTTTTCCTTTCTGGAAACAATTATCTGCTTGAAATGTAATCTGAGGCCATACATTTCTAGAGACTAGCAAGCAGTTGGTATTTGGAGGATCCATCATTCGGGTCGGCTTCATATGAGTGCTTTTCAAACTTGAATGTGTGCACGAGTCTCCCTGGGGACACTTAAAATGCAGAGTTGGAGTCTGGGGTGAGGTCTGAGATTCTACAGTTCTAACACACTCCCAGGTGACCTGAAGCAGGACTTGAAACTTCTCCCTCTTCAAGGTAGGAAGGGCAAGCGGTGTGACAAGGGTCGCGTGCTGAGCACTCCAAGGACACTTGATAATATGAAGCTCTGATCAAATGTTCCACAAATGCCATGAGCAGAACCCAAAGGGAGAGGCTTAACTCTTCACTGGTAAAGCTTATCTTTATTTACATGTTTCTCTGAAGCAATACAGGAAGGAGGTAAAAGAGAAAAAGAAAGAAAATAGATCATTCTTCCATTCTGTGCATTTGAATCCCCTACTCCATGGCAGTCATTTTAGGCACAGGGAATATAAAATATAGTAAGAAATCGAGTAGAGAAATAGTCTATTTTGGAAAGGCGGACGTTGAAAGCATTCCCTACAACCCCTTTAATTTTGTCAGGAAACTTTTACTCCAAGAGACCCTGTAAGAATCCAGCCATTCAGCAATTCCCAGCAGAACAACATTATCTGTCATTGTTCTTTGTGTTCAAAGATACTTCTGGCAATAACGTTACTATTCCTGTGTGTGAGTCTGGCAGAAAGCCCTAAGATGTGACCTAATTTCCAAATAGCTTGTCCTTCTGGTGAGCTGTTATTGGTCAAACCTGCAGTAGTTTATGACTCTACCCTATAGACTTTGAGAAAATGGGAAGGCAAAGGAGGTTTCCACCTGCATTAGTTTGTGTGACTAGAAAATATTTTTGGGTTAATAGCTTATGCCCATTATACGAAGAGATGATGTAGAGACCAAACACAGCATCTTTTCTTTCTGAGAGAAGGATTCTTAAAAGCCTGGAAGTGGAAGATCATTAGGTAATTTGTTGTTAGCTCAAGAAGGGCACATCCTGGTATATTTATAGTCATGCTGCCCATAGGGAGAATGTTTATGTATGGACCTGTCTTATCATCCCTTCTATCCTGAGTAGATCTTGAAAGTTAAATTATAACATTGCATTATGCTTAAAACGGAAGGATGCTTCATAGAAAAGGCATTTACTAAGCTCTTGAGGGACCATTGCACACTCATCAGATGACAGATGGTGTGCAGCTTTCACAATGTAGGAGTGCTAAAAGAATGTAGGGTCACAGTGAAGCCATGGGAAATCAGAATAAAATATGGTGCAAGTTGTTATGAGCCTGGTATAAGAAAAAGAGGCATAAGGAAAACGATCCTAGCCACCATGAGAGAAAGGAAACTGAAATAAAAACTGACAGTACTTCAACTTTTGAAAAGCAGGTCTACCCCTAATTTAGCTGTGGGATATTGGGTAGGTTTGCCCGTGTCTCTGGGCCTTGCGCTGCTGGTACAGCAGATAAGAGTTTCAGATGATCTTTAAGTTCCCTCTCAGCTCCCTAACTCTGTGTGCTTACTATGTGCCAAGTGTACTGTGAAATAAATACCTTCGCATGCATTATCATCTGATCTCCGGGAAGGTGTTTTTTGTTTTGTTTTGTTTTGGTTTGGTTTGGTTTTGATCATCCCATGTTACAGAAGAAGAAACTAAGGTTCCAAAAGCTTAAGACATCAGGCTGAGCTCACACGTCTAATAGAAGACAGAGCTGGGATTCGAACCCAGGTAACTTAACACCACAGCTAATGCTTTTAAGCCTTACAATATACATCGCCTTTGTAAGAATTGTATGGGTAAAGAAGAAAGGAAGATTTTGTTACTTTCTTACAAAGTCAGTTGGCGTGTTATAATATTTGTTACATACCTGTTTTATAGTTCTTGACATACTGGAATTTGATCCTGGTGAAGGTGTAACTGGCGTCTTAATTTAATAATGACCAAGAATCTATCACATGAGATGAACATCAGACACCTTCCTCCTACCTTCCTCAGCTCACTTAGTGGCAGGTACTGATAGTTTTATTTTTCACGGTCTGGCTTGACTAGTTGAACCCACTTCAACTAGTGGGTTCCGGTCTGGCTTGACTAGTTGAACCCACTTCAACTAGTGGGTTCCGAAAAGTAGCCACACAAGTGTTGACTAGTGGCATCTAGGATTCATGTTCCCGTCTCCTACACTTGAGATCTGGGAGTTGGGGAGCGCTGGGCTGCAGACAGCAGCTTCCTCTCACTCTCTTCCAACATAACTTTCCCACGCCCACCTGACAGGGCTTCCAGTAGAATTTCCTGGTTGCATGCATCCTTTTCTACAGAGACTAGAGTTCTGTATCAAACACCAGCCTGCCTGGGTGGAGTATGACTCCCTCCCCAGCCCTAGGAGGCAATGGCAAAGGGCAGTGGCCAGAGGGCCACCTTAACGATTTTTGTGTATCTGCATTTCATCTGTATATACTCTTATTTACTCATATTTTTCTTTAAACTGACTCACTTTTAAAATTTAAGTAGCTTAGTCGTTTTTAAAAAAGAAAACTTCATGGGATTTTAGAGTTTGAAGTTTTATATTTAGTTCTATGATTCATTTCGGGTTAATGTTTGCATAGGGTGAGAGGTCTAGACCAAGGTATTTTATTTTTTGCGTATAGATTCCCAATTATTCCAGCACTGTTGAAAAGACAATCTTTTCTCTAACGAATTGTCTTTGCACCTCTCTCTCCTGGGAGTTAGACTGGGTTCTTTGTCCCTCTTAATTGCTAGCTGGGAAGCCAAAATATGAGCTACCACCCACCTGTCTTCTACTACTACCCATTCCAAGAGGCTCCAGCTGCCCATTAGCCCCTACTGTCCATTGGCAGAGTTTGCTATCACTTTGGACATTCTAATTTAGTTTCTTATTGACCTCTTAGGTTACATGTGCTTAATAATAAAATCCCCCCTTTTCTTGAGGATTTACTAAGTACCCCCAGCCCTATCTCTGCCAACCCTTCAAATTCTCCCTTTTTATACCAACTTGCCCTTAATGTCCCAAAAGTTACAACTTACAAAATGAGTTTGAAATTTCAGAGGAGGTGGGATAGGGTAAGAAAAGGTTGAAACTTTGTGTACAAGAAATGGGTGGGTATTCATAAAGCAATGTCGTTAACTGTTGGCATGATTCAATTTGGATTCACTATTTAAGGGCTCTTGTGGATAATGAATCATTTACTTCATATGATTCCTGTTTTGTGTAGTCATCTGTGTACTATCCCACATATATATACACACAAAGGCACATAGACAGACATAAACACACATACATACACAGATATCTGAAAATATTTTTGTACTTCACTGTGGCTCCCCTTCTGGTTAATTTGCAGACATATTTTATAGTTATAATGTGGGGGAGTTTCTAAGTTATTGGATCTTAGAGACTCTAAGGGGTCATCTGGGTTGGATGGGCTGTCAACTCCGTTGATGGTGATGGCTTAGAGCGTGCATCAAAAAGGATCACCAGGCTGAGTTTAGTCCAGCAGGAAAAAGAGCTATCATTGATTAGTCATGTCTGCCTTGGCTGGGGGGGCGGGTGGGGGGGTGGCATATATAAAGTGCATTACTAACTCCAATCTGAAACCAGGCCATTCTCTTTTCCAGTGCAAAAATCTCTTATTACACTGTCTTTGCGAGCTGGCCTCTCCTCAATGCAGGAATACTTTCAGTAATTGTGACCTTGCTATTTTTCAAAAATCTTCCTTGCATTGTTGAACGGCTTACATGTTGAGTCTAAAATCTATTCATTGCAACTTCCAATCATTTGTCTCAATTCCACCATTTAGAGTTGTACAGACCAAGTTTATACCTTATTCCACATCATAGCTCTTCAAATATCAGAAGACAGCTATTATGCAATCGCTTCTCCTAGATAAACACCACATTTCTTTCAACTATTTTTCGGATATTGTGGTTTCTGGGTCTCCCACTATCCCAGATGTTGTTTAATGTTTCCTTGCTACCTTTTAAGTATCCTACTCGGAAAGGGACAAAGAATTTAAGATCCGATCTGACCAACTGGAATTAATTGGGACTCTTCTTTTGGGTTTACAGATACTTGTATTAATCAGCTTCCATCTGCACTTGAAACACATTGCTTGGTTATTTCACTCTGAACTTTGAGTAAATTAAAAAAATCTTTTTATACGAATCACTCAATTCAGTTCTTCTCTTTCCTGAGTTTATATTTGAATTTTTAAGTTGTATCTTAATTATAACTGCCCTTTCCTGAGTACCTGTGCTGCATACCCTATTTGTATTTTCTTTCATATCTGTCAAGTAAATATTCTATTCCCATTTTGCAGTTGTGAAAACTGAGACTCAGAGACGCCCAATGTCACACAACTAGTAAGTTATAGAGCCTGGAATCAAACCCAATTCTCTCCAGCTCTAGAGTTTATTTTATATCTCTTTTGGCTGCCAAATGTTCAGTTTGATCATTTTGAACCCTGAAAAAAAAAAGGTGGGGGGAGATAAATAGGCTGTCCTTCGGTCAAGGTGTTCTTTGTTTTTGGAGGTACGTGGGTGGCTTGGTAGGTTGAGCATCTGACTTCGGCTCAGGTCATGACCTCGCAGTCTGTGAGTTTGAGCCCCGCGTCGGCCTCTCTGCTGACAGCTCAGAGCCTGGAGCCTGCTTCGGATTCTGTGTCTCCCTCTTTCTCTGTCCCTCCCCCACTTGTGCTCTGTCTCTCTTTCTGTCAAAAATAAATAAACATTAAAAAAAAATTTAAGATGTTCTTTGTTTTTGGCATTTTGATGTACTACTAGTTGAGCACTTCTTTTAAGAAAATACATAAGAAGGAAATAAACTTTGGCTTGACCAGTTCCTGGTAGACTCTAGCGTCTTCTTTTTAAGTGCTCACCAGCTGCCTGCTTACATCTCCAATCTAGAACTTTGCTGGGATTAATGGAAAGTCTATCAGTCTATAATTTCCAGAATCTACGATTACTGGGGTGTTTGTTTGTGTCCTTTGTCTGCTCCCTTTCCTACTTTTCGTAAGGTCTCATGGCTGCTCACAGTGGTTGTACCCTTACATCTGCACATGTGTTCAGTTCTCTGGGATGGAAGTGAGGTGAAGGAGGAGTCTGCCCTCCTTTAAAGTAATGAATGCTTTCACACTACATTCCTTTTATTCTTTTGTTTTCTCTTGGTAATGTTATTTCTTCCATTTCCAAATTGTAGGCAAGAAGCAGAACCTCTCTCTTTTTTTTTTTTACTGTTTCTTTAATGTTTATTTATTTTTGAAGGAAAGAGAGACAGAGCATGAGGGGCAGAGGGGAGAGGGGCAGAGAGAGAGAGGGAGACACAGAATCTGAAGCAGGCTCCAGGCTCTGAGCTGTCAGCACAAAGCAGGAGGTGGGGCTGGAAGCCACCAGCCTTGAGATGATGACCGGAGCCACCCAGGTGCTCCAGAACCTCTCTCTTAATGGGGGGATTAATGGAAAGATGCACACTCAACAAAGTTACCAATGATTTCTGTTAAGTGAATTCTAAAGTGAACTCTTAAGGACTCAACAACAACAAAAGACTGAATGTACTTCCCCCAAAGCCTACCTTGTATTGTAAGTCAATGAAATGCATTTGGGTACTATCCACCCTCTCAGATGATCTGTGCTGGGAAATTTCTCCATTAATAAAAATAATAGAGCCCAATATAAGTATTAATAGGTATGGTTAATTCTCTAATTATGTCCCAACTAGATCTAAGAGTATATATATCATAAAAGTTTAATTAAAAGTTTCTAGCCTAGGACATAGACTGACACCCAGTTAGAAGTCATAGATTAGATAATAAGAATGCACAAATTAATATAACCTCACCAGGACCTTTTGTGAGAGAGGTATACTGTGTACAGAGAAGTTTACTGGGATAAGAGTTCTGAAATTGCGCTCAATACAGCTAAACTCTACTCTTGGTTTTCATGGTTCCCAGTGCTGGAAACAGAGCTTGTCTGCAAAACAGCAGTAGTTGCGTGTTGTTGGTGTGGAGGGACATTGAAAGATTTGATAAACTACGAGGAGCACCAAGCTCCCTTTATAAATTTGACCTCGCCTGGATTAGCAGTCGAAGACTTCAGTTTCCTTGCGCTCTCTGTAGTTCTCAAAAGCAAGTCCTGACAAAGCCCAGCTCCCTCCTTCCTTCTAACTCCCTATCGGGGAGCCCCCACAGTCCTTCTAATCCTTTTAGAGGCTTTGAAATCCCGGGCTCTGAGCACAAGGCAGTCTTGAATATTCATCTGGGGGCGTGGCCCGGCTGCAGGCGCGGCTCCGGGCAGCTGGGACCGGCTGAAAGGGTGCGCCAGCTGCACTCAGGGAAACAGTTCTCATTTTGTGCGCTGGGCTGACACGATGTCCTGCCTCGAGAGACCGCACATTGTGCGTGTGTGGGAGGGGCTTTGCCAAGACGAATGGACTTCTCTGAGGCAGGGCCGAGGAGCTGTAATTCGAGGGGCTCAAATCTCCCTGCCTCCCACCTGCCACGCATGTGAAATTCCATTGATAAAAATTCAGGCATTATCCTCTTCAGGAGTTTGTGCCTTTTCAAGCAGACAAATACCCCTTGTGTGAATAGTTGTAGGCTTTCTAGCCTGTGGTGGCACCTCCTCCTCTGCAGTTCTCTCCAGTGGAGACTCTTCTGCTTCTCAGGCTAATCACAACTCCTCCTCACTTTTTTTTTTTTTTTAAAGATCGTCAAGCTATCTTGTTTCTATCTCCCTTCCTCCCCATCATCCTTTACTTCATAGTGTAGCATAGTGGTTAAAAGCCTGGCATCCTGAACTAAAATTCCAGTTCGACCAACTTAACAGTCTGCATGAATGTGGCAAGTCAACTTCTTTTGCCTCAGTTTCTTCATCTGCATAATAGAGGTGAAACCACCTATCTCATGGCCTTGGTTCGAGAATGCAATGATCTATCGATCGATCTATCTATCTAGATACATATAGCATTTACAGACATATGTATATATGATATGTTATAACATTATATAATTTATTAATCATATATAATATATATTAATGTATGGTGGTTACATGTATGTGCGTGTGTATATATATGATTATGTATATAAAATGCTTGAACAGTGCTAGGCATGTATTAAACAGTAAGTGTTATTGTTGTTATTTTGTCTTTTGACTGGACTTCTCAACTGGCAGAAGACAGCTGAGTATAAAACAGAGTGGAAGTCAGCTGGGGTAAATACTGCTGGAGGTGGAGCCTTCTCAGAAGCAAAGGGGGCAAGAATCCACATCCACCAAGGTCAAAGAGAAAGTCAGGCTAGGGAGAACAGGGAGGTGAACCTGCTTGGGAGCTGGGGTGCCGCTGAGAAGGGAGTACCAAGGGGGAAGTGTGGGGACCAAGCCCTTAAGGAAGAATCATACAGCATCCAGAGAAAGTGGTCACAGTACCACCAGGAGCTTTTTCATTTATTTGTTTTCAGGCTGGATCCCAGACCTTAGTCTGGACTCCACTGATTCTTAAAGCAATAGGAACGTTAGGCTGGCCTGGGAGCAGAAGCTGGCCCTTTACTTCAGGTGCCTCAGGTTGGGAAGTTTGAGCTCCAGGATTCTCTGTTCTCACCTTCAAAATCCCATTATCCTCAGCATGGCACTCAGACTCTTGGCCACACTCAGTCCTTCTAGATAGTTTTGTTGACTTCGCTGGCACTGTCTACCCACCTTTTCCCCACAACACATATCACCCCTCACCATCCCCATTGATTTCCAGATATGCTGTTCTTTTTTTTTTTTTTTAATGTTTATTTCTGAGACAGGGAGAGAGAGAGACAGAGCACGAGTGGGGGGCGGGGTGGGGGCGGGCAGAGAGAAAGGGAGACACAAAATCCGAAGCAGGCTCCAGGCTCTGAGCTGTCAGCACAGAGCCGAATGTGGGGCTTGAACCCACAAACTACGAGATAATGACCTGAAACAAAGTCGGAGGCTTAGCCGACTGAGCCACCCAAGTGCTCCACTGTTCTTTTTATAGATTCCTGAACACGTTATAGCGCAGACAATGGTGTTCATTACCTCATTTCATCTTCCTGGGCAGATGAGAAGATATTTCTCAGTTTCTCTGGTAGTTGGATTGGGACAATAATCAAACTTGACAACAGAAAAGTGAGCAGCAGGGATATGACACTTCTGGTTCAAGGAAGCTAAGAGAGAGTCGGACCTCTTCATACTCACTTTCTACTGTCTATAATCCAGAAAGTGCAGAAATCTAAGACAATGGGTTGCAAGATGGAGGCAGACTAAGTCCTGAATTTATGTTGCAAGAAAACTGACCAATTGGCATCAGATATTTTTTTAAAAACATTGTTTAATGTTTATATATTTTTGAGAGAGAGACAGAGTGCAAGTGGGGGAGGGACAGAGAGAGAGGGAGACATAGAATCCAAGGCAGGCTCCAGGCTCTGAGCTGTCAACACAGAGCCCGATGCAGGGCTTGAACACAAGAACGGTGAAATCATGACCTGAGCTGAAGTCAGACGCTTAACTGACTGAGCCACCCAGGCGCCCCCATCAGATCTTTTTTTAAAGAGAAAAACAAAAAGCCACACAGATTATGTGTTTATTTACCATCTCAGCGGAGCCTATCCTATCCTAATAATACACATGCCATGCTCTTTCTCATTTTGGTGTCTCAATGATTACATATGCCACTTGGAATGCCTCCCTGCTTTCCTGCCCTGTAGTAAATTTGCTACTATACTTGAAGTGTCCCCTGTGCTTATATAGCACTATGTTCGGGGTTCTGGGCTATGTGATTGGATGGATCTTGGCACCAGCAAGGAAAATGAGAAAGGTGGAAGAGGGGTACATTTGATGGAGAACAAGAGCTCCATGATGTGCATGATGAATTTGAGAATGGGGTATCCAGGCAGAGATGTCCAGGAAGCGTTTGGAGATATGAGTCTGAAGCTCAGGAGAAAGAGCTGAGCTAGAGGTAGGGAGAGAGTTGAAAGTCATCAGCACGTAGGGAGAAGTGGACAAGATCACCCAAGGAGAGTCTGTAAAGTAAGATGAGAAGATGGTGGAAGATGGAAAGATGGAACTTAATGAAACCCCAACATTTAGAGGAAGATAGACAAAGCAGAGCCCTTATAAACTTCCCTGACTTCACAGTGCCCCTCCAGGTCATTGGGAATGGAGCAGGACATCTAGGAAACTAAGACTAGTTTGTTGATCAAAATTTACTAATGTGAAATTTAATTTTGAAGAAAATAGGGTCCTGTGTAATCAAAAGTGTTGAGTTTTGATGTCTTAGAAGGTGAAATTGCTTGGCTTTATTATTGGGGAAATGTCCCCATAAAAATTTTGGCTTCTATTGTGTTTAAGGAAACAGTAAATTGGTAAATTTAATTTAAAAACCTACCCTGGATTGTATATTCCTGGCTTTCCTTAACCTGAAGTCTTCTGACTTACATCACCCTGAAGAAGTAAGAAAGTTGTCAGGATTTTTAACTTTCTAATGGGAATCAAATTGTCTTCACTATCCTGTTTTGTTTTCTTTTTTTTAAATTTTTTTTTTTAACGTTTATTTATTTTTGAGACAGAGAGAGACAGAGCATGAACGGGGGAGGGTCAGAGAGAGGGAGACACAGAATCCGAAACAGGCTCCAGGCTCCGAGCTGTCAGCACAGAGCCCGATGCGGGGCTTGAACTCACGGACCGTGAGATCATGACCTGAGCCGAAGTCGGCCGCTCAACCGACTGAGCCACCCAGGCGCCCCTGTTTTGTTTTCTTAATGTAATTGCCCTTTGGAGGTGATTCTTAAGTTACTCTAAATGGTCATTGCATTACCACAGATTTTTAAGTGGCTCCTAGACTGCAGTCTTGGGTCAAGAGAGGTGTATTGGTACATATTTCAAGGCTCTCAGCAGACCACTGAGGTTCTTTCAACACTGATACTATTTAACATCTATAGTCTCAGAGGCTCCCAGGTTCAGATCTCGTAAGTATCTCTCTCTCAGAAATATAATTCCTTTTGAAATCAATTCCATGTGAAAAAGGAATGGTTTCCCTTTAATACAGAGATATGGATAATAGAAACCATTGTATTGCCAAATAAAATTTCAAATGCATATCACTATGTTGACTTAATATAAGTTTTGGTTAGAAGGTGAGAACCCCCCAAATGCATTTTCAGTAGCCAATTCTGTCACAAATCTTGCCATTGGATGCAACGTTAAGTAATTAAACTCTCCCTTAAGTCTTTGAACAAATTTAAGTGTGTTTTACATCTGCCCTCAATCTTGTGAGTCTGTTTTAAAAAGGCAATCTATAAGGTAACATTCTGTCAATTATACTTCAATTAAAAAAGAAACACATCTATATGGTATATGCATATACCACCATGCAGTATGTGGTGTATCTGATGAACATCAAATATTAAAAGCCACAATTGGGAGAGTAAGGGAGAGAACAGACAATGAAAGGCAGCCTGCCCTGTGTCAAGGGCATCATTCCAGAGTGACATCTGCTCATGAGTTGCTGGAGCAAATGAGTTGCATTTTTCTCATACTGGAAAAAATTATCCTTGTGATCTTCAGGTTGAATTCCTCCCTGTCCATGTATTTATTAACTATTTTAGATTTCCTTTCATCAGGTTGGTGGAAACCTTCACACATCCTCTAAATGTATGACGCTCTGCTGTTCTTAGTGGGATTGTTCTTTTTAACTGGCATTTTGTTTGTTGGTTTGTCTCTGAGTGCCTATAATGGACTAGTGTTCGTATTAGCGTTCAATTTCCACATCAACTCTGCAAGATGGCCATTACAATTTTTGTTTTATAGAAGAGGAAACTGAGTCTTGGAGAGGTTAGTAAATTGCTTCAGGTCACAGCTGGTGAGTGATAGAGTTGGATGCCAAACAGGACTGTCTGCCTCCAGAACTCATACCTTTTTGGTGAGACCTTATTATTTGTCAGTCTTCCTCGGGCCATCTTAGAATTCTTCCTCCGTAACTTCTTACCTGAACTTGGAAGCCCCAATTTCCTGAGCCAGACACTGGGAGAGTTTGATGAGATAATTTCAAGTCCCTTCATCTGTTGAGGGAGCTAAAAATTCTCTGAATCTAGACCTCAAAGTCCATTTGTTTTGGAGTTCCTGCCTCCTCAGCGACTGGCCTTGTTAGTATTTGGCCAGTTCAGGGGTGGCTGGTGGGTGTTTGTGCATCTGGGCTCTTGTCTTGGCTCTGCCTCTAACTTATAAGGTGATATGAGGATGTAACTTAACCATTCCGTTCCCCTTGTTCTCCAAATATAAAATGGAGGTACATTGAGAATGAATTTTTTTTTTTTTTCCTGGTTTGCATAGACTAGCTAATTAGGCCTCAGCCTACATTTTAGAACTATGAAGCTTATTAATTCAAGTCAATAAACATTTATTGAGGGCCTGCAGTGGGCAGAGCAGGTGGAGGCATGGTGTTCCTGATCTGTGGATGCTCTAAACATTTCCTTCATTTTGCATCCCTGTGAGACTCTACCTCACCTCTAAGAATGCCTAGATCTCCACCTACATATTTAAAAAATTTCTCTGTGTGCCAAGACTCCGTCCTGAGTGTTTTATCATTCTTTCCCACTCTGTTTTGTTTACAGAGAAATATAGCGTGCCTTCTTGACCTTTAGGAAATTCTGTTGGAATGCAACCAGTTTGGAAAATGACCTCTTCCTGCTATACTAAACTGGTCATATTTCTCTGAGTCGGGGTGTGATATCACTGATACAAGTCTGCACTCTTCTTTCAGAAAAGCACACTGTTTTTTATTTCAAACATGGCATCTGACCTAACATTGGGTCTACCCACATTGATGTCATGATAGTAAACCATAGAACTTTCCAGTCTTTGGGGATCTCTGCCAGTTGTATCCAGGAGCCCGAGATACAGCATTCATGAGATCCTCAGGTCAGATTTTCCTTGGTCTCTGTGTCAACCGAAGAGATAACAGCATGCTATAAATAAATGTAGGATGGAGTTTACCCCGTCTGGAGCCAGCTATCCAAAGGTCGAAACTTTACCTTATTCGATTGAACCTGGTATCTTATGTTGTCAACTGGATCTTTTGGTAGGAAGGCACTTTTCTGGGACTCTGTTGTGAGAAGTTCTGGAGTTGATGGGTACATTCACTTTTTTTGGTGACCTACCAGACAGAAGAGTCTTCATTTTAGTTGGAAACCTGAGATGATTTACTCTCTACTATTTTGGCATTAACTGATGCAGTGAATGTTTCAGATACTTTGTTATCTTAGGGATACAAGGAGAGGTCTTCAAAGAATCTGTACCATAGTTAAAGATGCATAAATAGTGTGTGCTAAGAAGAATGTTTGTTGGTAGGAGCAAACTGCTGAAAATAATTAGTGGAATTTAGCTTTCAAGGAAGAGGGCAGCATGGGTCTTAATGCTTCATGTCATGACGTTTGAGTACTGCCCATTTCAGAAAGTGTTTGGCCTATGCAACATGTTGTTAGAAATGTGATATCCCGTGACTTGATGCAGTGGACTAAAGGGAAAAAAACTACCATTTTGGAAGAAAAACAGCAGTTAAACACCTGAACTTGCAAAAGCAAAACGAAGCAAACAAAACACAAAACCAACCAACCAACAACAACAAAAACCCCGTGAAAGTGCTGTTCTACTTCTTTGGGCATCATCTCTGGAAACCAAATTTCATAAGAAATATGAAAACGGGATAAAACTCTTGAGACAAGTTCTTATCTATTGGGCTTTTTCTTCATCTTAATTATCAGATCTCTATTATAAGGGATCCGAATACATCTCATCCACTAAATTTACTCATCTGACAACATGTAGGTTTGAAAGGTTAAAGCCGGCAAGAAGGGTTTTATAGTTTGAAGATCTATTAGTGTTTTCTGAGATTGGGATCACTCTTTTAAAAAAGTTTTTTCAAGGTAACAACTGGTATCACAGAAGGCTCCATATCACAAATAGCGATTCTAGACCGAGTAGTTCTTTAGCTGTACTTTCCCCCGCTTTATATTGTGTCCTATAGCATTTTATTGTCTAGGATGACGTTGCACTTGAAGAATGGCCACTGCTGAAGTATATCCTCTACAATAAGATTTCTTTTAAATAGAAACATCATGGCTCCTCATCTTTTATTTCTAGCATCGACTTTGGAGGAGCTTTCATTCTTCCAGGAATGTCGGCTCAGCTGACTTTCTCATAGACCCTGAGCCTTATGATTTATGAAATCAGTGATTCTACTCATTATTATGTCACAGTAGGACTGGCTTCATACTAATTTTAGAAACTCTTCAGACCAGACAAGCCATCAATGGCCTGGTTTGCCTTTTAGAAGGTAAGAAATCAAAAGTATTCAGTTAATATTTCTAAAAAATCTTACTAATCTAGAAAACTAGAGATTTTTCTTGAAAACGTAGTACAGAGATGCATACGTTTAAAAATTCCCCGAATTAGGGGTGCCTGGGTGGCTCAGTCAGTTAGGCATCTGACTTCGGTTCAGGTCATGATCTCACAGTTCGTGAGTTTGAGCCCCGTGTCGGGCTCTGTGCTGACAACTCAGAGCCCGGAGCATGCTTCGGATTCTGTCTCCCTCTCTCTGCCCCAGCCCTGCTTACACTCTGTCTCTCTCTGTCTCTCAAAAATGAATAAACATTAAAAATATTTTTTTGTTAAAAAAATAAAATTCCCCAGAATTAGAAGAAATAGCATGACAAATATGTTAAATATTCACTGTTAAGAATGCACCATAGGACCAACGTCCTGCCATCTCCAAATGGCACCTTCAGAATTTCTTTCAATTTAACATTATTAACATTTTGCTGCTTTCATTGAGGCAAGATGAAGAAATGGTAAAGTAACTCAATGCAAGTAGATAAAAATGCTATACACGTTGTTAATTTTTTTGAAGTTGTCAGCTTTGTGCTCTATGAACTAAAGGAAGGATATGATCTCAGCCTGGGTAAAATATCTGTGAATCCATAGAATTGGAAATACTGGTATCTATAGTTTTGTCCATTCAATATATTAAATTTATTCTAAGCAAATACTCGGACATGTGCAAAGATTTAGCTATGAGTTGATAAGAAAAAAAAAACTCAAAGTAAACTAACATTTAGGTAGTCCAGAATTAGGAGAATAAGTAAATAATGGCACATGCCTAATAGAATCCTTGTAGCCAGTTGAAAAAATATTGCAGAGGAGCATTTAATGACATGATAAGATGCTCAACATGTACTAAGTGAAAAATACAGTTCACCAAATAGAATATAAAGCATTAGTTTTCAACCCTTTTTGGGTAATCTACCTCTCTGGGAACCTGAGTAAATGTACCTTTAGTCCAGGCTTCTTATCTCCTATCTCCTGTTTTCTCTGGCTACTGTTAATACCTTCTTGTTTTATCCTGTTTTTTTTTTTCCCCCAAGGTTTGATCTTAACAGTTTACCCACAAAACTTGGGTTTCTCTCTGGTTTGCAAGTTATGTAAATCATATAATACTGGACTTTGAAACTTTCCTCTAAATTTTATGTAAACAAAATTTTCATGCATAACTTGTTTAAGACAGGATTGACTATTCATTCAGATGATTCTAATGTTATTAGTGCTCATTTTTGATGGTCATTCATCCATCTATTCATTTTCACATATAAAACACTCAGCACAGAGCCTGGCACTTAGTAAAAAAACATAGAAGTGATAGTTGTTATTTTCACTCACATGCATTGACATATCCATTCAAGTACATTTTGAACAATTACTTTGAACATGGCTAGACAGCGGAGAATAATGCAGATATGGTTCTGCTTTCTTACACCTTTTTATGTTTTTTTGAAAGAAGCAGACATCAATCAGCCACTGAAGACAAGAAGAGGACGGTCCTGGGGCACTCAACTTCTTCTAAGGTATCAGGGAAGCCAAGATGCTAAGGGTGAAATGAAATTGGATTAGAAGTTAGAGTGGACAGGAAGGAAACAGTGTTCTGAGTAGAGGGAACAGCATGTGCAGAGGGCCTGGAGTCAACACTTGACCCGGGTTCCTATAGGTTTTCATAATTTAGAAAAGGTATACTTTCAGTCCTGGTCAATCAAGAAAGGTATAAATATAATTCCCCCAAAATGGACTCCATTCTGTTTTCAAAGTTTGCCTTCTTTACTTCTATTTAGAAACCAGAAGATGAATGTCTGTTGCAATTATGGTGAACTTCCCAATAGTTCCAGGGATATGTAGGATGTATTGTGGGAAGTAAGCCAGCAAGGTTTCAACTACAAATCTCAAATTTGAACACCTGGCTCTAATTTGTCCTGGAAATTTTAACAGTGTTGTCTCAAATTGTTTGAAAAAAAGTAAATTAAATTCAGAGTTCTGTGTTCATAAGCTCCTCCATATTCTTAATCTTTCATATATATTATTTTGGCATTAAGTGGGATTAATTGAGACTGGGGTAACATTTGACCACTGTTATTTTGCTGGGACGGGGGGGGGCAATAAAAGGTTCTGCTGGCCCCTTAGTGTATACAGACAGATAATCTGATGTGCTTCCTTTAAAGCCTATTTGAACATATAAGTAGATGCAAGATCACCAGGAATTACAGGTATGGTAGATTATTTTGTAGGTACACTTGATTGGACTGAAACTTCTTCAACGTTTTTTTTCTTTTCTTTTCTTTTTTTTTTTTATTTTTGGGACAGAGAGAGACAGAGCATGAACGGGGGAGGGGCAGAGAGAGAGGGAGACACAGAATCGGAAACAGGCTCCAGGCTCTGAGCCATCAGCCCAGAGCCCGACGCGGGGCTCGAACTCACGGACCGCGAGATCGTGACCTGGCTGAAGTCGGACGCTTAACCGACTGCGCCACCCAGGCGCCCCTGGACTGAAACTTCTTATCAAGTTTCAGTTATATCAAATTTTGCAGCAGCCTTGAATCCATGCAACCAGACTTGCTGGAAGAGAAAGTTCAGTGCAAGTTCAGAGGCAAAAGATGTGACAGAACCACTTTGTAAGCATGAAAGATTGAAAGAAACATTATTTCCCCATATTTAAGCATTACTGCTCTCCCTCTTCCTATATAACATCATGTAAGATAATATTGCCAACAAAGGCCCAGATAGATCCTGAATTATTTATAAGAACAAGCTACTGATGTGGATTGGAAAGAAGAAATAACAAAGCAAGAAATAGTAATGTTATTGCGACTGATCAAGTAAAAGGACATAAGCAAATGTGAGTGAACAGTATCTCTAGAGATTTACACCCACAGGAAAGCTGTATGCTGTCACTTGGTTCATGTAGATCCTTACTTGAGAATAGAAACAACACCTGGGGAATTAGCTGTACTGTATTATTTAACATTTTATTTATAACTTTTCAGCAATTTCCATAACCAGCATTATTTAGTCACAGATGTCTTTGCAATCAGGATCATAGGCTTTGACAGCCATATTTTTTAAGAGAGATGATTTGTAGTATCTCTCTGATGTTTGACAATTTGGAATCGTCTGGTCCTTGCCTATTCACTATTGTGTTTTTATAACAGACTACGTCAGCAGGGGCAATTAGAAGATTTAGAAGCTCTATTCTAGCGCTGTTTTCAAAAGAAATGTCTAAAGACTCTCTGTTTCTAAAGACTTTATTGTTCTGTTTTTTCAGATGTTAGTGGCCAAGATAGTGTTTAGATTTTGGCCATAAGCCAAGAGGAAATCTCAATGATTACTACTGGGCTTGGGGTACAGAGAAGCCAAAAGTCTTAAGAGGGTTCTTTCTCTTCTCAGAAAGTTATTTTAGGATGGAGATGTGCTCCCCAAACCTTCCTGATGAACCATATCTACTAAATCCTTCAAGTTTTTAAGACTGAATCAGAGTTCTTTATCATGTAGCAAAACCATATTTAAATTAAATCATAGCTTTAAAAATTAAAATATCTGTAATTCTCTGACATCCTCATTAGGATTTAGAAGGCACACAATGTACCTTGCAATGTATTTTTCTCCATGCGGGTAGGGACTTTTTCATGAAGTCAGATTCATCTTTTTCTTTTTTCTCTTTCATTCTCAGTGATTAGAACTGTGCCTGGCACACAGTAGGTGCTCTATAAGTATGAATGATTGAATGAATGAATGAATTTAAGCAATTAAAGTAAACCAGAGCAGAAACTCTAGTATAACCTATACATATAGACCTTAGTAGTCCAGAACCATAAAATTAAGTCACATTTAATACCCACTTTATGATGACTTTGAGCCTCTACCTGACACTGTAGGAAGTTAACTTCCATCAAATATGCTCATCGAATATGCCCAGGTATTTCTTGGAGGTCTTGAAGGTGAGGACTCATGTGTATTCAGAGATATGGAACCTATAGCTTCTTCTCTAGCTAGGCTGCCTGAGGCATTTGGGAGAGAGGTTACTGTTTTCCTATTTGCCACTCTATCCCCAGCCTGGCCCTTAACTCCCCATAGCACAGCTGGCACTAAGCCACAATTTGGAGTAAGACTTGTTTAGAAGATTAGCACAGGGGAGATACAAATTGGTGGATATCTCAATGATTGCTGCTCTTAGAGCCCAGCAGACCCGAATCAGCCTCATGAGACTTGGTGGTGTTCAACCTGTCTCCATATGGCAAGGGCGGGCTCATCCCCGCCATTGGGAATCCCTTGAGCTTGTCTTCACTACTTGAAATCCAAGGCTAGGAGAGAAGGAAGCCTTCTCATTCCTGAGATATAAGGCCATCCTTCCAAGTCCCCATTTTCTGTCCCAAGGGCTGTCTTCTCCCAGGATGACTGGCAATGGGAAACTTTGCTCATTTTAGGAAAACTCCATCCTCTACTCATGGCTGTCTCCCATAGAGGCACAAAGCCAGCATATACCCATACAAAGCTTTAACCCAACTCAATTGCATAATAGAACTCTTAGTTTATGTTGAAAACCTCCAGCTAATATATGTAAAGTTAAGGCTTTTCCGTAGGCTTCAACAGACACACAGTGTGAGTATTTGTTTTATATTTGTGTAACTAAATACCCCAGAGTATTTTTCCCCAAACAAAGGAATAGTTTGCCCCAAGGATAAATTAATGTCTCTTTTTTTTTGAAAAAAAAATCTTTTGCAAATTTTAAATAAAAAAATGTTTTTCTAGTTCCTAGTCATTACATTTCTTAGGAATGATTTTCAGCCAGGACACGATCTTTCAATTAAAGCACGCTGGGCTAAATGCAGTGGAGTATCCTGCAGCAGAAAAAGGATATTAGTGGAAGAACTGGTGGTGTCCAAACAAAGTCTGTGGCTGAGTTAATAATATTGCACCAGTGTTAATTTCTTAGTTTTGACAAATGTACCAAGATTAATTAAGATGTTAATATTAGGGGAAACTGGATGAAGGGTATATAGGACCTATTTGTACTATTTTACAACTTTTCTGTACATCTAAAATTATTCCATTATTCCAAAGTAAAAAAGTTTATGAAAGCATAAAACAAGCCAGGGCATAGATTTCAGGCAACAGAATATAACCAGCTATTATAGCTGATTGTTCAATTTAATGTTAATCTTAGAAACTAAAACAGGGGAGGGGGTAAATTGCATGGTTCTTTTAAGAAAAAAAAAAGATGCAGTATATTCATTTGAAGATATGAAATTTTCCAGCTCAGGATTTCAGGAGTCTGCTGCATGAGTGCTTATGTAAGAAATAATGAGTAACTTAAAAAGGATAAAGTATTCAACTACTGTTTAATGAAAGAAAATAAATGATCCTAAGTAGACATTTAAAATATTGTGCCTCAAAAATCTCAGGTGCACAACTTAAAAAAAATTCAGCAATTTTTTGGGGGGGTGGGGAAGCAACTAAACTTCTATGTCCCAGGTATATGACTTTCTAATGATCTTACCTAAAGAAGTTAACAATATTGGAAGTTAGGATTATTGCTTGGAGAACCTGAGTGAGCCAATATATCCTTTAGGCTGTGTCTCTTAATTAAAAGGTGCCACAATGTTTTACCAGGGATGGGTCATAATATCATCGATTATTTTTAGAGATAGGCAATCAAACTGATAAAGATGTATTAACTTGGGAGTCTTAAGGTGTCTTTCATCCTAAGACAGCCTACATGAAGCCTATAAGAAGAACCTGTGTTTACTTTTATCCCCAAATCTTTGAATCTGCCCAAATAATTCAATAAATATATGATGAGAGTTCTGTAACTGTTTATAGGTAAGAGATGGTTTGGGTTGGAACATTTTGAGTAACTTAGCAGTCAACCACTAGTTGACTAGTCAACAAACTAACATTTTAGCATGTTCCTGAAGAGTGTCCCCCTCCAAGTAAAAGTGCAGCCTGTATGTTCTTTACAAGGCTCAATAACTCCTTTGAGGTGGAGAATGCTAGCTGTCTTCCTCCATCTGTGCTCCCATTTGTTGGCCTCCTGTAGAATAGGCAGGTTTTCCAACTGAGCTCTCGTCAATGGACTATGGGAGCGAGCTACATGGGCAACCTCCATCTCCTTTGCTTAAGCGGAATCTCTCCCTGGACTGCTCTCTTTCCCCTCCTGGACGGCCAGAACAGAGCAGCCTCAGAAGCCACATGTTGAAGATGGGAGAAGTGCTGTCAGCCCAGGGCCCGGGAAGACTGTGTGGAGCAGAGCTGTCTCCCAACGGAGACCCAGTGACCTTAGACTGAAACATCAGAGAGATGATCTTCCATATTCTCTCTCATGTAGTGGGTCTGATGTTACAGCCACTTAGCCTACCTTGTCTGATACACCTTCAACAAACAGGAGTTCTGGAGAAATGTGTTAGGGAGTATGACTTGGACCTATGACCTCCCATCTCTGACCCTGAATCTCTGCCTTGGGACTCATGAAGTCATGTGTGCCTTCAAGCACAGGACTAGACCTGCTGCACAGATTCTAACCAGTAACCGGGCCAGCTGGGTAGGTCAAAGTTCCTCTCACTCACCCAGCCAGGGCTGAACAGGGAGGGAAGGAAAAGGGTTATCCTTCCTTTGCGAGAACCCCTTTCTAGTTTTCCTGCCAAATGGAGATGTGAAGCACAGGGGTAGGCAGGAAGAATCTGAACTCTATGAGGCAGAGACTGTTTCTCCTATTATGAGACCCGATCACCCCACCATCCATAAGAGTGTGGCTCAGTAAATTCAGGCTCTGACCAACCAAATCCACCATTCCTCCCCTGGATAGCAACAGCAAGTCGGCGGGGACAGAAGTTGGAGGTTCTCTTTCCTTCATTCCTAGGAAGGGAGGAGAGTGGAAGTTCTATGTAAAAATGTTCCTGCTACTCAAACAAGCCAGCTATTCAATGTGCTGCCTTGGCCGATCTGTTGCACAAGCCGTGGAGGCAGCACCCACGTCAATATTGGAGAATGTTTGCCAAATAGGATGATTTTGGTTTCAGTATTTGGTAACACCGGCCTTTTGGGGCCACACCCTTTGGGAGAAGACACAGGAGCCCTGGGTAGTAGATGGAAAGGTAATGACCCCCCTCCCCCACACCGTGCAGCAGAATCATTGCCTTGGGCACTCCCCTCCTGTTCCTTCTGGGGGTGGGGTCCTGGGTCACTCACAGAACAGGCCCCTAACATTTAAAGGGGCTCAGACAAAAACATCAATGGAGTTATTTACATGTTTTAAATCAAGAAAATAAATTATAAAATACGTGCCATTCTTTGACCCACAAATTGAAACACAAAAAAAAGCAAGACGATTGTCTCGCGGCTCTACTGCTAAACAGGACCTTGTTAGGCAATAATCTATCTCATTCGTGCTGAGGAGAAACACGGGGCAATTGTCCTCTTCTCTTGCCTGCTGAGTGCTTTAGCTGCTCAAATCCCACCCACCCTTGGAAGCAGTGCTCCTTTATGAAGTCCACAGCAGCAGAAGCCACAATCAACGATGACATTTGGAGGCCAGGCCAGAGATGTGGGGAGATGTGTCCCTGGGGCCTGAACAAAGTCAGTCAGGAAAGCAGATGTTTAGGGGGAGGGTCTCAGAGCACCACAGCTGAGACCCAGACCCTGAGCGACAAAGCGGCCATGTGTTCTTTAAAATTTTCTTCTTTGTGTTTGTGTCCTGTGGAGCCCTCCAAAGCATGGTCCTCCTTTGCCTGCACCGAAGGACGGTCGTATGTCTTGTAGATTCTCCTTGGAAGCCATTCAAGTTTTCTTGCCATTGTCACTGGGGCCACTCCTGCTCTGCTGTCTGCAGACTTCATCTGCTGCTCTGAGGGTGAGCATTCTTTCTCACGATTCCTTCATTAGCATCCTGAAGAGACAGACTTATTCTATTTCCTAAGAGACCTCCCTCTGGGGAACAAGAGACAGGAGCCCTCGAGTTGGCTCAGAGGATATCTGGCTAGCATTCTCCTGTGTATTATCTGAAAGCACCCTTCCACACCACCAGTCAGCCAGGGCCCCTGGGCAGAATTCAGGCATCTGGGGCTTTGACTCCCATCCCCAGGCTCCCTTCAGTTCCAAAGTTCCCTTTTGCATTCTTTTCCCTTGGGGCTCACTGACTCCTCCGGCAAATCAACAGGGCTTCCACTCTCCACCCAAATAGCCAAATGCCTGAGCTGGGCCTTTGTGTCAGCACTGCCCCTGCCCTCACCCCTATTGCCACAGTTTATGCTCAGCTGTACCTTCCAGCAATAGTCAGACGACAGGTCCAACAGCTTTATTCTATCCCAAGTTCCTAACAATAAACTCCCATGAGCACCAGGGAAGACTCTTGTCCTATTCCCGAAGGCTGGAGGGCATCCATCAAACTCACCTGATATCCGTGCCAAATACGTTACCCAGATGGTCTGAAGGGAGAAGGGCTAGCATACAGCCTGTTTTATATAGTTTGAAATTGGGGTTTCATCTGTCAAAAGACTATTCCAACCCACTTCAAGTTTGGCCATCTGCATTTAAACAGGATTTATAGCCTGAAATCTACACCATCATTATACAGGTAGTTTTTATGGACTCACAGGTTAGCAGAAGACCTGTGGAGTCAAAGATGAGTCAAAGATGACGCTGTCCTTAAC
This sequence comes from Lynx rufus, assembly GCF_022079265.1. Taxonomy (NCBI): domain Eukaryota; kingdom Metazoa; phylum Chordata; class Mammalia; order Carnivora; family Felidae; genus Lynx; species Lynx rufus. The sequence goes on from NW_025814896.1 coordinate 82,280,380, forward strand.
CATAGTTTTGGTGCAATGAGGCAGTCAGTGTTGCAGCAGTCAGAAGAGAAACATTGAGCCTAAATCTAATATTTGATATCAGTGGATTGAGAGGCTTTGTCCTTGAGTATGTTGACAAGAAAACTGACATTCGGTTTTGAGGGAAATGTAGCAGACTTGTCTCAAAATTTGGGGAGGTAAGTTGTCTCCTTTTCGAAGATGGGATTGTGTGCACTTTGGTTCTCAGGAGAGAATCGTGCATAATTAATTAGGATAGTTCAGCAAGGATTAAGAGATCCAGTTAGAAAGTTAACATTCCCATTTGGGGCATCTTTTGGTCCATTTGTTTATGTATTTTACTTTTAAAATAATAACCGAGTATTTGTTATGTCCAGGCACTATATTAGGCCCTGCCGCAATATTTACTCCTCACCCAAAACTTCTATAAATTAAATATGCTTGTAATTCACTTTACGGATGACAGAACTGAAGGGAGGAAAGGATAAATAATCTGCCGAAAAGCTCACAATTAGCAAATCTCAGAGCTGATTCCAGGATCCTTTCCTCTAGATCATACTATCTTCTACAGTATGCCATGGCAAATATGCCAGTGCCTAATGTTTGGTCCAAATAATAAATGCTAAGGGCATTCAGGTCTACCATGGTTAAGGGTAGCTTCACTGCAAAGGTGAGAGTTGTTACTGCTTGAAAAATATAGAAATGAACTGATGGTCCTGATATTAGGCAATGCAGTTAAACCACCTTTAAATACAGAGAAATAGCCACTTCTCAGGCTAAATAGCCAGAAAGTTTAGCCTGGGTAGAAATTTCCCAGGACTATGGCAGAATGCCAGACCCTATAGCATATTGGCTTCATGTTTTCTGTAAAGTCAGGCTTGATTTAAAAAAAAAAAAAAATTCAGGGAGCGCCTGGGTGGCTCAGTTGGTTAAGCGTCTGACTTTGGCTCAGGTCATGATCTCACCATTTGTGGGTTCGAGCCCACACTGGGCTCTGCGCTGACAGCTCGGAACCTGGAGCCTGCTTCAGATTCTGTGCCTCCCTCTCTCTCTGCCCCTCCCCTGCTTACATTCTGTCTCTCTCTCTCTCAAAAATAAATAAACATTAAAAAATTTTTAAAAATTCAGGAATCTGTAACAGGTTTTTCATTTCTCCCTGTTTAGGTGGAAGTTTGCTTCTAAGGAAAAATACTGGAAGGAATAAAATGCAGCCAAGAGGGGTCGTCGCTTTAACACACACCTGCTCTTTCCTCCCCATCAGGTCAGAAGTCTCCCTGAAACATTCCAGGGCCCCCAATTCCATTTGCTTTTGGTGCCCACCCTTGATGCCCTCACTATGTGGAGAGAGCTCACCATCCTGGGTTCTCAGTGTAATGAAACATCTCACTTGTGAGTTTTATGTCAACAAGGGAGTGATTATAGAACAATATGTGTTCTGCAACCTTTAGCAACATGAACCTTTATGAGCACAGCATTGGCATTTCCTTTTCTGTCAATGTTGAGATAAATTTATGGCATGACACGGAGGAGGGATGGCATTGCCTTTGAGATGAGAAGCAGGACTGTAGGCCTGGCCCCCTCAGGACATCCACACACCTGCCTCGCTCTCCATACAAAGATACTTGGGAGGATGGGTAGTTTCACGGAAGGTTGGTTTTTGTTTTTTTTTAATGATTCCTTATGTCCACCTCCTTATGTCGCCTTGTGTCTTCCATGTTTATTTATATCACATTAATTAATCTTATTAAAGAGAGGAGGTGTAGTGTAATAGTTAAGAACAAAGACTTTGGTTGGGGTGCCTTGGTGGCTCAGTTGGTTAAGGGTTCAATTCTTGATCTCAGTTCAGGTCTTGATCTCAGGGTCTTGATCTCAGGGTTGCGAGTTCAAGTACCATGCTGGGCTCCATGCTGGGTGTGGAGACTTAAAAAAAAAAAAAGAAGAAGAAGAAGAAGATTTTGGAAGCAAATGGTTCAGCCTTATCATTTTCTAGTTGTATGACCTTGGGCAAATCATTTAGTTTCTCTGAGGTCACTTTATATAATGGTGGGAGGAGGGAGGAGGGGAAATTCCTCTCATTGAGGGCTGCTGAGAGGCTTAAATATAAAACTTTATGAAAGTACGTAGCAAAATGCCTGCCATGCTGTCACATGCTCAAGAAGGGATAGCTACTATTATTCCTGATTTTGTCTTTCATGTTCTAGTTTCCTGGTGAAAGGGCTGTACTTTTTTTTTTTTTTTTGTCTTCAGCAGGTGCCCAACAAGATTTTTGACGTCTGTGTCTACACCAGCATTTCTCGATCACCAGTCCTGGCCATGGAAGCAACATATTCCTGCCTTAGGTTTATTTCTCTCCCTTCTCTGCTTCTGGATCATCTCTCCCATCTCCTCACCCATCTCCTCCACCAGTTACCACCTGCTATCAGAATCAGGGTGGAAAACGTGGGCACACGACCATGAGTTTTTAGTATAGTTTTAACAAAAACACAAAATTCCACATAATGCCATAACATTAGGTGGCTTCTCTTTGAAAAAAAAAAAAAAAAAAAAAAAAACAGAAACACAACCCAAAACTATTGTGTAGACCAGAACACATATCATTTGGTGATTGGATTTTTCTGTTTGTTTTTTCTACCAGTCATGCAATGTACACTTAATATAACTCTGAGACTCTTTGAGTACAAACTAGCAAGAGTTGAAACATTTTACAGACTAACAATTCCATTTAAATCCTTGTTTTTACCTGAGTGGGTAAAGAGATAGGATAGCTGAAAATTACCAAGTAAAGGGGTGGGGTAGGTCATCGCCAGTGGGGTATCATATCATTGTTCAGTCGACATGGCCTTAGCCACACTTCCTGATTCACTGGGAAGTGTTCCTTGTGCATCATTTTTGCTCTTGGCCAGCTTACCCCCACTCTCCACTGCTGCTGCGGCCATGCCCACAGATGCCCCATCAACCGAGTGGCCCCTCTTCCCATCCCAGGGAATTAATGGGCTCGTGGCACTTATTAGAAGAGGTAGCAGATCTGGAAAAGGAAATCAAAATGCAGTAGGGAAGGCAGAACACAGTTTGGGGAGTCTCTGGCAAATCTGAGTTCAGGTCTGAACTGTGAGGCTTTGAGGAACTCATTTAGTTTCCTGAGTTTACTTTATCCGTAAAACAGTGCTTCTTTTCTTCACAATCAGACATTTATCAGGTATTTACTAAGTGCCAGGCACTGTTCTAGTGCCCACTTCCAGGGAAGGGGGGGTTAGGGGCTGGGGGTTAATGGCGTGGGTACAAAGATTTTAAAATAGGTCAGAAAAGGATTCACTGAGAAGGGGACATCTGAGGTGAACACCTGAAGGAAGTGAGACAGTGAGCCATGAGGGTATCTGGGGTGGGGAGAACGTTCCAAATAAAGAAATCGCTAGTTCAAAGGCCCTAAGGCAGGAGGGATCCTGGTGCACTGGAAGAACAGCAAGGAGACCAGTAGGGCTGGAGCAGGTGAGCAGAGCAGACAATAGCAGCAGATGGGGGCAGAGGGGAACAAGAGGGAGCTAAGCTGTGTTCAGCCTCGTAGGCCGTGGGGAGAACTTAGGTATTTTTTTTTAATGTTTATTTACTTTTTGAGAGAGTGACAGAGACAGAGTGGGGGCCAGGGAGGGGCAACGCAGGCTCCAGGCTCTGAGCTGTCAGCACAGAGCCCGATGAGGGGCTCGAACCCACGAACTGCAAGATCACGACCTGAGCCGAAGTCAGACGCTTAGCTGACTGAGCCACCCAGGCGCCCCTGGGTTTTTACTTTAGAGAGGATGGGAAGTCACTAGAGGGATGTCAGCCTAGGACTTGTGTTTTGGAAGAGTCGTTCGGGCTGCTGCGTTGAGAACAGAATGTAGGTGGGCAAGGCCAGGAAGCAGGGACATGGGTTAGGAGGAAGAGACGATGGTTTGGACCAGGGTATGGCTGTGGACGTGGGGTGGAGGATGGTTCGATTCTGGACATTTCTTGAAAGTGGCATTAACAGGGTTTGCTGATGAACTGGATTGAGTGTGAGAAAAAGAGAAGAGTCAAGGAGGCCTGTGAGGTTTTTGGTCTGAGAAATTAGAAGAGTTGTGTGGCCATTAGCTGAGATAGTTGCGGCTGGGGGAGGAACAGGTTCAGGATGGGAGGAGGAAATGGAGAATTTAGTGGTAATACTAGTATCTGCCCTGCCTCTCTCATGGATTAAATGTGATGACTTATGTGTGATTTACCCTCCAAATCTGCCTACTGCTGCTAGTATTCAAGTGCTCTTTCCCTTCCTATTCAGAAGTGGTCTGTTCCATGGGTAGTCCCCTCTCTTTCATGCTCAAGTGGCTCTAGTCGGTGGTGGGCGAGGGGTTCCTAGCACATGGACTCTTGGATCTGACAGGTATTATTGGAGCTATATTTAGGTGGATATTTTAGGATAGGTCCTCCAACCGTGACTCAAGTATGACTTAACAGTTAATACTTTTATTTCTCCCTAGCAGAATATTGTTTCTAATTTTTCTTTCATATAGCAACTGATGTTGCCATGCAGATCTCTTGGTTGCTATGAGATGGTAACGTTACTCTGCCCCGTGATTGGCCGGGGCCTCCTATGCTGTGTGGTTCTCACTCAGGCGACTGACACTGAGCTGTTACTATGGTGAACTTTACAATTTCCTTTGATTGGTGGATTTCAGAAATAGGTCATCAGTGGAATTCATTATATTCTGTCAGGAAAAATGAAAAATAAATATCATAACTTTTCCCTGTTACCAACATGAAGGAAACGCTACACTTTAAGACATAATGAATCTCTGTTGGAGACGTAGAGACCTTCTGAGAATTGAAGGGTGATGATGATCCTGTGTTAAATTTGGGTGGAAAATATTTTCCCTCTGGATTGGAGTTGATTATTCAGAGTTCGAGGCATCAGGCTCATCAGAGTTGGGGGGGTTTGTGTATGGACCGAAATGTAAACTGCCCTCTCTCTGTGAGATTAGGGGTGATGCTGGTGGTCTGGGGGTGGAAGGTGGGAGCAACGTGCTCATTAAATGCAGCATCTTAGGACTGAGTGTTCTCGAGGTGTTAGGAGGGTGCTAAGATTTGAGTTATCAAACTCCCTCTAGAGAGGAAAGCCACTGAGGGCTTCTGGCTTGACACAGGGTTCCAAGAGTCCAGGCAAGCTTGTGGAAGCTGAGCCCTCCTCTCTCCCACCCCCTCCCCTGCCTCACACAGGTGGGTAGGCAGATCCCAGGGAGGCAGCCCTCTGCTCATCTCTAACCTCAATTAATGGGAAAAGGGAGTGGAAGAATTAGTTTTAACCCTTCTAATTTTGTAACCTAACTCTAGTCTCTAGAAGAAAAAGTGGGAGAAAGATGGAAGAAGAACTTGGGAGGAGGGATGAACCATTTAAAGTGCATCAGATCTGGGGCACCTGGGTAGCTCAGTCAGTTAAGGGTCTGACTCTTGATCTCGGCTCAGGTCATGATGTCACGATCCGTGAGACTGAGCCCCAAATCGGCACTGCGCTGACACTGGGGAGCCTTTTTGGGATTCTGTCTCCCACTCTCTCTGCTCCTCCCCCCTCTCTAAATAAATAAATAAACAAACAGTAAAGAAATAAAGCGCATCAGATCTACCTTTCTCTAATACTTGACTAACAGGTCCTGTTTGGAGGGATGGGTGGGGTGGGGGAGGAGGCTGTACTCGAGGCAGAGTAGGTGAAAGATTGGGGTGGTGGGGCTCGTATTGGACACCCAGAGCAGATCATTTCTAACAGCCCCCTTCCTATAGGACAAAATTATTTTTAGCGGTAATCGCACAGTGAAACCAATAATAATAATGGTCAGAAAAGAAATGTTCTTTTATGAAATGTATTCTGTCATTTAAAAAATTAAAAATAAATATCCCATAAAAGGAAGAGAATCTGGGGGTAATACTTTTAATGTCATTAACGTATTGTTTTGAAGAAAGAGATGAAAACTTAGACCTATTTATTGGTCTTTCACAGTGATGAATAGTAATTTTGTAGTTTCTGTTTTCCCCATTAACTTCTGCAACTTTGTCAGCGACTTTGTCAAACTTGTTTTTCTTCCCATATTCATGATGTGTCAATCTGTCTTTGATCAAAGAACACTTTTTATTAATTTTAATTTTAATCTTGAAAGGCTTCTTTCATACGAAGCAACATATTAAATCAATAGGAAAAGTCTTAAACATAAGGAGGTGTTTGGCAGAAATGCATAAAACTCCCATTGCGCGATAAATCCCAGAAAATTTAAACAGTAAAAAACTCCAAGCGGTGACATAGAAGGACAACTGAAATAACTCAAGTTCTGTTTGTCTTTACAATTACTATGCTATCGTTATTTATCTTGAATCAATTGTTTGAACACCAGAATATGTACTAGGAGAGGTGGGAGACGTGCCCAGAGCAAGCTCTATTATGTACTTACCCTCAAAATAAATGCATGGAGTTGGGTCTCTGAATCAGGTTCCATGTAGAAGATGTTTACTAAAGGAGAAGCAATAAAAAAATGTGCTACATTGAAGTTTACATGTATATTATTAAAACCCAGCAGCAACTGCTACAATTGTTTAGAACCTAGCTCAACAAAAGATCTTTTTTCAGTTGGGGGAGAGCAGAGTATTACTGACATTGTTTAGATTTGCTTGCCATGGTGATAATAGAAAGCAGACTGGCTTTTTAGTTGGTTTATTATTGTTTTTTAAGTCCCCCTCTAGGCCATGAAGCCCTGGGTTGCCTGCCCCTGGCCCGATGCTCAAGCAGAATCCGTATGATTATGTCTTGCTGGCGGCTGGAGGGTGTAGTAAAGGGCGATAATGCGAGAGTTTGAAGGAATGACAGAGAAACAGTGAGATGCAGTGGGTCAGCAAATATCTCGTAAATCCTCTGGCCCTGGCACCACCAGATGGGTTTTCTTCTCTTCTTACTCTCATAATAAAAGGAAAACAAACAAACAAGCAAACAAAAACAGTCACGCATCATTAGCGAAGTGTCCTTTCCCATTAAAACATTAGTGATTCCTGAGGCTTTGGGTGCTATTTGCGCCAGCTCTGGGGTGGAGTAACATTTCCACCTGACTTTTTGCCATTTTATTCAGTTCCAGGGCATTGTTCTTTGTTTCATTTTGTTTTTAGTATGATTTTTTAAATTTATTTTTTAATTTACATCCAAGTTAGTTGGCATGTAGTGCAATAATGATTTCAGGAGTAGATTCCAGTGATCCGTCCCATATGTATAATACTCAGTCTCATCCCAACAAGTGTCTTCCTTAATGCCCCTGACCCATTTAGCCCATCCCCCCACCGAAAGCCCCTCCAGCAACCCTCAGTTTGTTCTCTGTATTTAAGAGTCTCCTATATTTTGTCCCCCTCCCTGTTTTTATATTATTTATGCTTCCTTTCCTTTATGTTCATCTGTTTTGTATCTTAAATTCCACATATGAGTGAAGTCATAGGATACTTGTCTTTCTCTGACTAACTTCTCTTAGCATAATACCCTCTAGTTCCATCCACGTAGTTGCAAATGGCAAGATTTCATTCTTTTTGATCTGCGGCATTGTTTTTGACCCTTAATTTCATTTTGCACTGCACTCAGCACTGAGTTCATCTTTACCAATAAAACATGTGACATGCTTTGCTGAATCTTCAGAACCAGTTTAGTCACAAGGGCAATGGGTTGCAGAAACCATCGTTATGAGGGCTAGAATGATTGGTAGAGGAAGGAGAAAGAAAGTACAGCAGAATCAGGACTTACCCTTCCAGGTTTATTTATGTATGACACTCCCTTTTCTTCTTGTCACCTCATCAGATATTTAGATCCATCCTTGTAGTAATAGATGGTCTCCGGGGTAGGGCGATTTAAAAGCTCTGGTGCCTGGAATTCTACCATTAGTTCTGTATATTCCTTTAGGTTAAATATTGTTTGCTCTCCTGGGGCCTCGGGGAAGCAAGGACCTCTGGTGTGCAGACACCCCTGGGAGAAGTAACACATTAAGTCTCTAATACTTTAGTATAAGCAAGGATATTCAATTGCTTCCTCTGTTATCTGATCAGCAGGATGGGGACCATGGGCACTTAGAAAGCCATGGAGCCATCTCTCAACCCGGCCCTGCTCAGTCTTGAATGTGTATCTTTGCCTTAAGGAACTCCCATTCCCACTCTGAGGAATAAAGACAGAAAAAGACCCACCCTATTGATGATAGGTCTGAAGGAACTTAATATGTAAAGAATAACATGTTTTAATTTCATTTCTCTCCCAAGAACCACAACATCCTCCTGGCCTACACCACAGCCCCTGGCTTCTCCCGAAGAGTGCCGGAGGCTTCATGCTATCATTTGTGTCTCATTTTTATTCTGCTCACATCTGTCTAGGGAGAGGGCCCTTTGAGACTTCTTCTTGGCTCTGCTTCAGGCTCCATAATAGCAATGGATCCATGCTTCTTAATACAGTGAGAGCCAGTGGCAGCCATCCAAAGTGCCCTCCATGGAGGGAGTTTGTAGGAGTGGTGTTTTCAGCATGCATTAAAAAATCAGGAGCCAGCCAAGACAAAGGCCCAGACTGACAGCGTGACCCTAAGAAGGGTGCCTGCACCAAGGTTTAAAAAAAAAAAAAAAAAAAAAAGAAGGAAGGAAAGAAAAGCATTTTCTTTCCTGTTGAGTTGAGTTATGTCCCGTGCCAGCTTTTGTTCCTGGGAGCATTGTGTGTGCATATGCGCGTGCGTGCACGGCCAGTTGCTCACACGGCTGCTAATTGAAAAATCATCAGGGCAAGTTGTAGAAATGATGCTGGAGAGTATTAAGAAGGCAGCTGAGAGTGTGTCTACAAAGGTTATCAAGAGAAAATGAGGTGACCTTGACTTTGTTCATTGTCTCTTAAGTTTTAAAATTGTATTCGTGTCATTATATAATCCAGGAATGTTCATTAACTGCCTGTCTGGATGATTCTGTTCATAATATGTATTTATTCGGAGCACATGTTGTTAATCGGACATACTCCAAGTGACCTGGATGGGGAACAGGATCCATTATTCTAGGGATCTGCATATATCAATGTAGTACTACTTAAATTTATACTCCATTTCACGAGCCATTGTCTTTCACTCAATATAGGTATTTTCCCAGGAATGTGTGTCTGAGGTAGATATTTTAAAATGAAATCTATTTTGACTGGTCCAAAAACTTTGAAATTCCTGTGGCCAAACAAACGTTCCTTTCTGAAAATTATGAGTTAGGAATGAGAAGGTCGTTGGCCTGGTCATCTTCACTCTGTGGGCTCAGTTTTCTCCCGCTACAAAAGTAGAGGATGAGCACAGCAAAAGATTGCTAAGCCTCCTTTCCAGTTTTATTTTTCTGGGTTCTAAAACGGTTTTGTGGCATGAGTAATCACCTCACAGTTTACCGGGGCTGCCTTCATTAGTACCTGAATTGGTACTAACAGATTGTCTGAATTCGTTATTCTTTTCCATTATTCTTTAGGGAGGAGGTGGAATGAGTCCTTAGTTGAGGAGGTTATAAAAGCACACAGAGATCAGCATGAAGACAGAGACAGGAAGAGAGGAAGTGAGACCTGTCAGCTTTTTCCCCCAGACAGCGTGAACGGAAAAGCAGACTCCCCATTGCTTGCTCACAGGTTTTGCACACAGACCTGTCAGCATCGGATACCCAGCCATAGGGGAGCAGCCACGAGACTTTTCTGGAACCTGGCAGGCCTCCCATACAAGCGGCTCTCCTACAGGTGTCCATGCAGGAGAGAAAAGTCTGTGAAATGTATGAATTACAGGAAGTTGAGTCTTAGGGTCATTGCTGGGACAGGGTTCCCCCCAACCTTCACCCTATTTGGCTATTTCTTGAAACTCTCTCCATACCACAAAGTGTCTTAAGAGGTTTTTATTTTTTCATTTTTTTTCTTAGTATTTCCATTGTAGGAAATTAAAAACCTCTTCCTTGGTGATAGTAAAAATTAAGTAATGTTGTACCATTGGTGGCTTTTGGTGGCAAAAACCCATTTTTCTGGAAAAGGGCTGTTGACTAAGAATATTTATTAACACGCTTTGAAGGAAATTGAGAGCAAAATATGATCTGTCTCCAAATCACACAAATTACTCAATTTGTAGTTGTATAACCACACAACTTACTGAAAAGAATAACGTGGTTGACCTTAACAGACATTTTCTGAGCATCTGCTGTTCGTACAGCAAGGTGCTAAGGATGAAGAGATCCAAACTTCCTTGCCATATTTTCGTATTCCTGGATGTCCCCCTCCTATGGACTGAATGTTTGTGTCCTTCCATAATTCATATGTGGAAACTCTACTCCCTTCCCACCATAATGGTGGTATTAGGGAGTGAGGCCTCTAGGGGTAATTAGGATTCGATGACGTCATCTGGATGGAGCCCTCGTGAATGAGATGAGTGCCTTTCTCTAAGAGTCACGAGAAGGCTTGTTTCCTCTCTCTGCTCACGGCTATGTCAGGATACAAGTGGAAGTTGACAGTCTGCCACCCAGGAGAGGACTCTCACCAGGACTTCACCATGCTAGCACCTTGATCTCAGGCTTCCAACCTTCAGAATTGCGAGGAAAAACAAAATTCTATTGTTTGTAAGTGTCTCAGGCTATGTACTTTGTGATAACAGCCCAAACTGACCGAGACACCATCTTAGAGTCCCTATTTTCCAGAACCACACATTTATCTGTTTTTTCTACCTAATATTTTGTGATGTGCACTAGCCTATCAATAAATTCCAGTTTTAATTTGGTTCTTATAAAGCAGCAAATTTGCCAACATTCTCTGTTCTGCATTTCGACTCCATGCCAGTTAGTTATTTTCTAGTCATGGTTGTTTTCTAATATAATCTTCAATTCACAGTATGCTGCTGGATTATTTGAACACTACTGGCTGGTCTACAGTCTTAGCACAATTATTATGGCAGCTGGTATTGTTTACCATAGGAAGCAGAAGAGAGTTTTCTTTCCCGTTGGTGACTCTACTCTGTTTGTACATAATATCAAAATACTGCTTTTTATATAACCATTTTTAAAAACCACAACGCTCTCATAAATTGTTTGAACAAACTCTTATGTCACTAAAAAGCATACTTTGCCTACATATTACCTATATAATTTTGGCTGACTTGATACAGGTATATACAAAAGCACAATCTAACTTAGAACAGGATATTCTCCTGAAAACACGGTAGAAGGTCAAAGTTCTTTAGACAACTCATTATTTGTCAAAAGTTGACGGTAAGGGACCCAGGGCCACTATAGGCACCATATAGTGTTACATGATGAAAATGGTAATTAAACCCCAAACTCTATGACAAAATGACTCAAACCCAAATCTGAACATGGAAGAAAATAGAGTTTTAAAAGGAAGATGCACTGTCAGAATGGCTAACATTAACAACTCAGGCAAAACAGATGTTGGCGAGGATGTGGAGAAAGAGGATCTCTTTTGCCCTGCTGGTGGGAATGCTAACTGGTGCAGCCACTCTGGAAAACAGTATGGAGATTCCTCAAAAAATTAAAAATAGAACTACCCTACGACCCAGCAATTGCACTACTAGGTATTTATCCAAGGGATACAAGTATGCTGCTTCAAAGAGAAATATGTACCCCAATGTTTATAGTAGCACTATCAACAATAGCCAAAGTATGGAAGGAGCCCAAATGTCCATCAATGGGTGAATGGATAAAGATGTGGTGTATAGGGGCGCCTGGGTGGCGCAGTCGGTTAAGCGTCCGACTTCAGCCAGGTCACGATCTTGCGGTCCGTGAGTTCGAGCCCCGCGTCGGGCTCTGGGCTGATGGCTCAGAGCCTGGAGCCTGTTTCCGATTCTGTGTCTCCCTCTCTCTCTGCCCCTCCCCCGTTCATGCTCTGTCTCTCTCTGTCCCAAAAATAAATAAACGTTGAAAAAAAAAAAAATTAAAGATGTGGTGTATATATACAATGGGGTATTATTCGGCAATCAAAAAAGAATGAAATCTTTCCATTTGCAACTATGTGGATGGAACTAGAGGATATTATGCTAAGTGAAATCGGTCAGTCAGAGAAAGACAAATATATGACTTCATTCATAGGAGGACTTTAAGATACAAAACAGATGAACATAAGGGAAGGGAAGCAAAAATCATATAAAAAATAGGGAAGGGAACAAAACATAAGAGACTCTTAAATATGGAGAACACACAGAGGGTTACTGGGGAGTTGTGGGAGAGGGGTGGGCTAAATGGGTAAGGGGTATTAAGAATCTACTCCTGAAATCATTGTTGCACTATATGCTAACTAACATGGATGTAGATTTTTAAAAATAAATAAATAAAAAATAAATAAAGATTTACTTTTCTAAAGTTAAAAAATATAAACAAAGGGAAGGTGTAGAAAATGTGACTGGAGGTTGTTGAAACAAACTCACTTGCTCAACAATGTTGTATGTGGACCATGGTGGCAGTAACTATCAAAACAAGACTGGAAATGATGTCAACGTCCCTTCTTGTCAGTGCCCTTCTGGCACACTGAATAAACGCAAGGCAGGGGCCCTTTAAATGGGATGTGTTTAGTGTAAACTGAAGCTTTCAGTTGGGGGTCCATTTCTATAAGTCTAACAGTCTTGCTCTTAATGCTACTTGGTTGTGGCACATGAAGAGGGAGCTACTGGGATTAGCTATGCTCCCAGCCAACTCTCCTCCTGCTTTCTTGCTAGCTGCATCCTGGGGTGACCTTACTCTTCTCTCCCAGGGTTAGTTGGAGCTAACATTTTGATCTTGGGTCCATTTTTTTCCTTCAAATCCTATAAAAACACAATGCAAAAGAGAATTGTGAGCTCTTGCTGCCTTTGACCTTTGAGCAAGAAAGGTGACTGAGCTCAGATGGACTTTGCCCATTGGGTTAGGGAAGGATTCAGGCTCCCGGAACACATAGAGGAGGAGTGGGAAGAGACCCAGCATGCTCTGACGGTGCTTGGTTTCTTGGTAATGTGTAGGCTTGAAGGAGGTGACCTATCTCAGCAGGATTGCCCGTCATGGGGTGACAGAGACATGTTGAAGGGGATGGCCACCCACCCACTTGCAAAGAAAAATTCCACCCTCCTGCTAGAGGTATGTTTCCTCCCATTCATGGATGTTCCTATTAGATGTGGCAGCACCTGAATTAATGGAGGAGAGGAGTGTGAGTGGGACACAGAGAAAGGCTTGGCTAAAAGAGAGAATCAGATGAGAGGGGGTTGACCTGACTGGTGACTAGCTCCATTTGCCAGCTCAGAAAGATTGTCATCACCACCCAAACCATACCGAGTTTAGACTGTGACTGTTACCTTCTTGATAAACTGAGTAGTGTCTATTGTCCTGTATGAATTCAGTTCTTCTCAATAAGGTTTTCTTTCTTTTGAGAAAGATCCCCTCCTAGTGCAGAGAGGTCTGTGAACAGGGTAGGCACAGGACAGTAGTACCAGCTGTGCTTGGACAATGACGCTTTGTCTGGGGGAAGGGCTGAAGCGGGGGCTGGATCTGGCCTGCTCAGCTTGCTAAGCTGAACTCTGGCCCAGGGCTGGGTCAGCTGTGGGAAGGAACACCTTTGTGTAATTGGTCTGCATTTTTCTAGTCTGTGAAAAGCCCCCTTAAAGTGTTAGCGGTATGTGGTCCCATCCCAGGAGGGTCCAGGAGCCATGAGCAGGGGCGTCCTGGCACTAAATGTGAGTAGCTCATGGGCACATCTCGACGGAGCCTATGCATCTTTAGGTGGCTGCTTACTACTCTCATACCTAAAGAGAGACAAAACCTTGGCATTCAAGAGTTCCATGAATAACTGTGCTGGTCTCTTGGAATTTGATGAGGACCCAGGCTCCCTCCTGCATGGGCTCAAAGAATCAACCCTCTGGTCCTAAATTTTGTCTGACACCGTTTCCGAGAGCTGTTTGATCTAGGGTGCGTCATTTAAACCTTCAGATCCTTCGTTTCTTTACCTGTAAAAATGGGGATGACACTTTTTACATTAAAGGATTGTCCTGAGGACTAAACAGGAGAATGTTCTGGAGAACATTTTGGGGCCTGTAATATCCTGAACAAGTGCAAATATTAGGAACGGTCAGTACTCTCCATGCACGCTTAGTATCTGATTCACCTCAGGTTGAGAAACCAGACGTCCTTGTTTGCATCTTGTGCAGTGGCCACTTCAAAGTCTTGTGAAGTCTCCTTAATAATTGCTAGTGTGCGCTGAGCCCCTGTGTTCTGAGGGCAAGGCTGTACCACGAGATTTCTGTTGCTGTTTTGTTGGAGGAGACTTCCCTACCGATAAATGACACAGCTCATGGGACCTTCGGAGAGAAAAATCTATGTGCCAGAAACTTTTTTTTTTTTTTTTTGGTAAAGTTAAAGTAAAAAAACAAAAGATCAGGGGACAAGCAACATCAGGAATCTGATTCCCTTTAAATGAATCTCAAAATTGTTTTGTTAATTTATAAATGGTAAGGATAAACATTTCAGTCAGACTGAGACAAATGTCGGTCTCCTGGCCTGTGTGTTTCCCACTCCACAGAATGCTATCAGCAGCATCCCCAACCCCCTCTTGGACCTACCCCTCTTTCAGGTCTTTCTCCGTGCCATCACAACCCTCTCAACTTCATCAAAATCGTCACTAGATGGACCCACACCTGGGTTGATGGGTAGGTGGAGCAGGTAGTAACAGAGCTTAAGAAATTCGTCCGCCCCCAAACATCTCCGGAATATCTTGTTGCTAATGACTGAAATCCCATTATGAGCCACCAATTCTTCTGGATTAAAAAGTTACCTCCTACTAATATCCAAGTCACAACCGGAAGAGTAACATATAAAACTGTTACTTATACCTTAATGTGAAGGACTTGATCCAGGAGCCAGCAAACTTTTTCTACAAAGGATCAGATAGTGAATATTTTAGGCTCCGTGCACCATAAAGTGTCACAACTGCTCACCCCTGTCATTGCGAAGTAAGCGCAGCCATAGACGGTGCACAAAAAATGAGCATGGCTGGGTTTCTATAACATCTCATTTGCAAATACAAGAAGTGAGCTACATTCGGCCTGTGGGCTGTAGTTTCTGACTCCTGACTTAATTGAATCCTTTCAAAGGGGGCCACCAGCTGAGAGAGCAAGGGGAGCACCAGGCACCTGATGTGGGGGAGGTGGCCAGTAGGGTGTGTAAACGTGGGACAAAAAGCCACCGGAGAGGTGGGTCTTATAAGCCAAACGTCCTAAGAGTTAGTCCTATTTAGACATTTAGACATTTTTTTTTCTGAGTTGAAATTATTTGACTCAATCGGCTTGTCTGCTACATATATTTCTATAATTTTTATGGGGCGGTACACATTTTTTCAGTTATTTCAATTTTAGTTAGTATATCATTCTTATGTAGTGTATCAATTAAATAGGCAAAGGGCCAGGCAGCTCCCATTCTACCATTTAACAGCGGGGCATGCTATTCATGTCCTGGAGGTTGCTAAACGTTAAAAGGGTAATGCTTTTGAATACAAACAGATTTCTAACTGCATTGCATTGTCCTCTTCAGTTTACATTAAACACGTTTTGATGCTTGAAACGCATTTGTGGATGGTCTGAGAGGAGAATGGTGTTCTGATTTCCTTGGAGCTGTGCATGAAAGAAACTTTTACTCTTTTTGTCCAGTGAGCATTTTATTTCAGGATCAATAGTGGCTGATGTAATGGTGCTTAGTCCTAGCTGTGACATGTTCTTAAAGTCAAAAGAGGTTTGTAAGCATTTGTAAGCCTCTTTCAGGTGCCGGTGGGCACACAGGGGAAGGTGCGTGATACCCACAAAGCTGGAGACGCTGACCCACGTCACAGAGGGTGTGAGCTTGGGTGGTGCTCCAGGAGCCAGGTGGGATTGGACCTAAGACATGACTCCTCTTTGCCAGTCCCTCCTGTGACAGACAGCACAACATGGAAGGTGACAAATTTAGAATTAGGAATAGAGCCTGCAGCCATGGAGCTGGCAAGATGGAATCATAACCACAGCCTCCGAGAAGACTAAAATGGACCACTGAGGTGGGGAGAGGAAGGGCAGTGGGGTTGCTGAATTGGTGCCTTCATTTGACCCTGAGACTTACTGGCTTCTCTCCGCCTTTGGGAACTGACCCAATGCCTTGGAGACAGTCTAATTATCTTTTTATACATTCATGAAGAAGTTTATTTTTGGTAAAGACATCAAACTGGAATATACTTGATTAGTTTACATTGGAAAAGTAATTTGGGGCTCATCATCCAAATTACATTAAAAATGCTGAACTGTATTCCAGTTATCATTTAGTCTAGCCTGTTTCTTACTGTATCAGGGAGACGGGGTAATACCAAATGACAGGGCCTGCATATATTTTGTGTTCTTAAATATGAATGAGTAAGAGAAAAACTTTGCTTTTAACAGGGGACTGTTAATATTCACTAGATGTTTCATACGTGGGCCTCTTTCCTCCTCCTTCTGCAGAATCTTGTCAGGGATCTGAATGCAGAAAGGACAGAAGATCCGCACTATCTGTGCCCAGCACAGGAAAGGACGGTCCTACATCTGCACCAGTTAGATACCTCCAGAGACAGAACCCCCTGCGCCCCCACCTCTGCCAACAGTCTGTTCTTGTTATTCACAGTAATATTCCAGTAAGTCACCACAGACACTGATTTAGCAAATACTGAGCCATTGCTCCCAGGGGAAATGCAGAGTTAGGTTCCCGGTGAGCCCCTGGGCATGGCACTGCATCAACCAATCAAGATACAACCTTGTTTTATCTGTGTTTCAGTTTAAAGGCATCTCATTCAATGCATATTGTTAGTTCATTACCACTGAACTCCCAGCCAACAACGCTATAACTCATACCTAAATGAAACTCATCTAATATGTGCATATTCTTGTAAGGCGCATCACAGACTTCTGGTGTTAAGAATACTAGACAGCACTTTAACACTATGCTAGAGGCCATTTTCAACAGCAAAATCACCAAAAAGAAGCACAAAAATGTGAAAATCATGGCACCGAATAGATCACAGAAGGGACACTTGTTTACAGTATGGGAGCTAAACAGGAAGGCAGAGTCATTTCATTCAACCTCAGCTGAGGAACATGCATTAGGCGACTTAAATTTTTTGTCACTCTGCTCATATCTGTGAATGACTGCAGAAGCACTGCCAGTATTGATTTGGGGGTTACAACACAGGCAAATTCACAAATATAGAATCTGTGAATAATGAGGACTGACTGTATATGTAACAAGATTTATTGCAAGGAATTGGTGTACATGACTGTGGGGACTGGCAAGTCTGAATCTGTAGGGCAGGCCAACAGGCAGGAAACTCTCTAGCAGAAGCCAGAACTGTACTTAACAGGTGGAATCTCCGCTTCTTCGGGGAAACTTCAGTTTTGCTTTTAAGGCCTTTCAAGTGATTGGATGAAGCCCACCCAGATTATCAAGAATAACTTCCTTTATTTAAAGTCAGCTGACTGTACAAAAATACAGCCGCTGTACAAAATACAGCAACACCTACACTAGAGTTTAATTGAACAGCTGGGTGCAATAGTCCAGCCAAACTCGACACATTAAACTAACCATTGCAGCGCCCAATTTAGAACCCAGAAAAGTGTCCCAGGAGGAGATCTTCCCTTTGCATTTTCCTAGAAGGCTAGTGTGAGAGCAATAACTCATAAACCCCGTCCTCCAGCCTGCGTCAGTGTCTGTTCGATGTTCTCCAACTTCCACTCTGCAGAGGGACCTCTTTGAGTCAGAGCGCTGACCGCAGTGGGGGTGGGGAGAGACCCTTTAATGAGGTGTTAAAAAAAGTACAAAGATTTAAGCCTCTCCCTTTGATTTGCCGGATATGACCCCTCTTTGCTTCCAATTAGTTTTCTTATATCCACTGATTCAGGTTCTTTCTTGCTGCTCCGAACCTCATCCTGCAGCCAGTTGCTTAGCCCCTCCCCTGAAATGAATAGAGGGCTTTGACTGCTCCCAGTCCATGGGCTAATGTCAGCACTGTTCCTGAGCAGTAGTGATGCTATTGCCTAATCTAGAGTACAAGGCTTCCCTATTTCTCTTGGCCTCATGACAGTTAAGGGAAGAAGGGGGAAGGATCTTGCCTAGCACATTAGCCTCGCGCTATTTAAAAGGTGGTACATGAACCAGCTACGTCAGTATCATCTGAGAGTCATTAGAAATGCAGAACCCTTTGGGGCACCTGGATGACTCAGTTGGTTGAGTGTCCAACTCTTGATTTCAGTTCAGGTCGTGATCTTATGGTTCCTGAGTTCAAGTCCCACTTTGGTCTCAGTGCTGACAGTGCAGAGCCTGCTTGGGATTCTCTCTCTCCCTCTCTCTCTTCCCCTCCCCCATTTGTGCTCGCACTCTCTCTCTCTCAAAATAAATAAATAAACTTAAAAAAAAAAAAAAAAGAAACGCAGAACCCCAGACCTACTGAATCTGAATATGCATTTTTAGCCAGATTCCAGGCAATTCATATGCACAGTGAATTCATAAAGCACACTCTAGGTAGCTATCTGGAGCCTACGGTCTGTCCTTCAACCCTCATTGTTTAGGTCTTGCACCTTGACCCATCTTTGCACCTATTTTGAATCGGATATCCCAGAATAACCTTGCTCCACCTGGCACTGGTGGATGGGTACCTCCATCCTGCTCCCAACAATTGGAAGTCCCTGAATAATGCCACCTGCCAAACCTGGCCTGCATTTTTCCTTCCCCTGTTTAGGCAGGACTTTCTATTTTTAGCACCTCCCCAGGAGCACTACTTCTGCCCCATCCTGCCCTGTGTTTCTGCCAGCTCCCCTCCCTCTTGGACTCCTGTCGGGCTCTACATGCCAGACTACGGGGGGGGGGGGGGGGGGGAGGAGTGACTGGAACTTCCTTTTCAGAACTGACTTGGACAGATTCAAACACTGATTAGCACAGTTCAGAGAGGAAGTAGAATCAGCTGAGAGATTCAGGGAACAGGGGTCAGTTCCTGGATGTCTCACTTCTGGAATGAACTGAGGTCAATGTATGACCTCTATTTAAGCCTCCGTTTCTAAATTGATGGGAAAGCTACCTTTGAACACCTTCTGCGAAACCCATTAAACCAGTTTGGGATCTTAAAGGTTTTTTATACATTTGCTTTTCAGGACAGTTTAACAGGGGATCTGTGGCCAGCACAGAGTTACAGAGTTGTCTTTACTAGAAGTCTGCTGGCCTCTTTTGTTTTTTATTAAGCATGGAATACGTTAACTTATCATTATGGAATATCACCATGCCATGCAGCAAATGGTTAATTGAGTGGCATGCCTTTAATAGTATAGTCTGTAATTATAAAAGCTATTTTCAAAACCCCACATTTGATCATTTCTGAAGCGGGAGGATTTCTCACCATGAAAACCAGCTTTAGGCTTGGACAGCAATTACTCATGTTTCCTTTTCCTGGCATTATGACTAGAGGAGTAGACAGTGGATTGGTTCCAAAAATAATCTCAAGCTTTTCTCACTTAAAGTCTGTCAGTTTCTAGGCTCATCTCCCATGTCTCCAGAAGTGGAGAACATATAGTCATAAGCTGATCAACTATAGCCTGCAATTTGCCGACGGTCATTTTCCTGACTCGTCTGAATCACCACATGGTTCACACGATTGCCACTGTATCCAGATGGACTAGGTGCATGTTGATGGACATGCAAATCTACTTGAGCAAAGTAAATTAATTACACAAGTGAATTGACTTACACATGCTTGGAACGTTCCGAACTCCTGCACCACATAACTCTAGGGGCACCACTACTGGCCATGTAAATGGAGCTCATGTGTAGTGCACAACCTGTGGGACTGCATGTAGTTGGTGTCTGTTGGCTTCAGCCCAAATATCACTTCCTCAGAAGGCTTCCCTGACCATTTAGCCCAACAGAGATATACTTTTTCTCCCCATTCTATTACCTTCATGGTACTTATCATAGACTGAAATGATCTATTTCAGTCTCTGCCTCTCTGCACCAAACTGGAGGTTTCTGGAGGGCAGGGATGTTGTCTGTCTTGTTACAAGTCTGTTTAATACACAGTGGGTCCTTAATATATTTGTGGAATGGGAGAATGAGATACACAATATGTACATTTAAAGCAATGCCCATAAGATGGGATATTGCTTTAGGAACATTTTAACCTATCATTAAAATGCTAAAGTAAACTTTCTTCCATGGTTACCTCTTCTGGAAATTTTTATTTTGTATAATTTCTTCTGTCCTGTCTTACTTTGTCTCCCCCCACCCCCTGCCCCCCCGGCTCTCTTAAGGTACAAATAATGACCTTAAACCTCTCTAAAATGAAAGAACCAACTAGTATTTGAGTGCCTACTGAGTACCAGTCATGGTTACAAATACAAAGCATGATTACAAAATACAAAACCATGGTCCTTATGTCAATGATGAAGACATAAACATGAAACACGGATACTTTTTGATTATTTAAGCTATACCCATGTTCTTAAGAATTGATAGGCAAGGGGACTATCTTTCTTGATTTTCCATTTTTTGCTCCGTATCCTCAGAATCACAAAGGTATTCCTTTTTTAAAAAAAAAATTTAAGGTTTATTTCTTTTTGAGAGAGAAAGTGAGTTGGGGAGGGGCAGAGAGAGAGAGGGAGACACAGAATCTGTCAGCACAGAGCCCGATGCAGGGCTCAAACCCATGAACCACGAGATCATGACCTGAGCTGAAGTCGGAAATTCAACTACCTGAGCCACCCAGGTGTCCCAAGGTATTCCTTTAAAATACATTTTTTTCTAGTACAATAATATATTTAACACCAATTTAAGGAAAGAACAGGAGAGTTGTCACAAGGAAATCCATGATATTTAATTACCAAATTAACTGTACAACCATGGTTTTTACAGAGGCCTGTAAGTTTATTTAGCTGAGATAGAAAGGAGTTTATGAAGGTTTGTGCTGAGTCTGAGGTTCTTAAAGAAAATGCAGTGAGACTCCTGGTTTGAACCTAAACTCTTTCCACCAGCAAGATTAGAATATTTCTGAGCACCTCTGATGAGCCAGCTGGAAAAACAGCTTTTGGACATCCATTTGCATGAGTAAATTGTCAAAAGTGCTTCTGGGGAGGATCAGGGGCAGGAGAATGGGAAGGACTCTGGTCTGAGCTTGTAGAAAGAGGGCAGATGCCCAAAGAGCTGCTTTCAGGAAGGATCCGAGTCACTCAGCTGAGACCAGTGTCCCCTGGAGTCCAGGAGATAGAGGCTGGCCTACCACCTGTGACTTGAGGACTCCAGGGGCTATAGTTCTGACACCTTGAGTGTTGAGCCTTGGGTTCATCAGGAGAAAGGGCATTATGGTATTCATGGAGGGCATGGACAGGAGTGGTCGTCTCAGCTGGAAGCATAAATGTGGAGCATATGGGTGGCTGGAGCCGAAAAGGAAGAACATGGCAGGGGCAACCTGTCTGTGGCACGTTGTGAGTCACACACTGCCTGGAGTGAAATTTCTAGGCGTGACTTTGAGGAACCTCAGAGTCTTGCCCACTCAAGCTATGTAGGGAGCTACTATTGCTGTGATTCATAGGCCAATAAAGCTAGACAAATTCAGGCCATGGTATTTGAATTCAGACATTTGGACAGAAGAGTTGGGCCCACAGTGTTGTGGAAAGATGTGAGCAAAAACTTGGGAATAGTGTCATACATATTGTATTCCAGAGGCAGGGTCTTGTAGGGGGTGATGGGAAAACACGATGCAAAGATAGATTGTAGCCAGAAGCAGAGGGCCCTGAATGGTCAAGCCAAGGACTCGCCACTCGTGGCTGATGAGAAGAGTGAAGCAAAGAAAACTGGTCTCAGGGAGAGTCACTTGGCCCAGATGTTTAGCAGTAGTTTTTTAAACTTGCCTTAGCAGGGGAGCCTGGATGGCTAAGTCAGTTGAGTGTCCGACTTCGGCTCAGGTTATGATCTTGCAGTTTGTGGATTTGAGCCCCGTGTTGGACTCTGGGCTGACAGCTCAGAGCCCAGAGCCTGCTTCAGATTCTGCATCTCCTTCTCTCTCTGCCCCTCCCTCACTTGTTCTCTCTGTCTCTCTCTCTGTCTCTCTCTCAAAAATAAATAAACATTAAACTTGCTTTAGCAGTAGAAACATTTTGTGAAATAGAATCTAATGAAGATGCTTTAGAGGTGTGAAGTAGATCAGACTGGAGTGATAGAAAGGGAGGAGGGGGAAAAGATGGGGCCTTGGGTGCAGGGTGAATCCAACAGTTATGGGATTTTGGTCATAGGATAGTTGGTGAGTTGAAATTTTTTTTAAAGCTGTATATCCTAAAATAAACAGTTACTCGTTTTGTGATTAAAAATTCCAAGGTTACTTTAAAAACTAAAACAATTCATTGCTTTGCTTTTAGAATCAATTCATAGCTCATCTTGGAAAAATGTTTTTTCTTATTCTGGATCTCACAGATTTCCTATTAGCACGCTTTGTGTGCCCCTTGTGAGTTGTGGGTAGGGTCACACAGAGTCACAGGTAGTGTACTTCTGTCTTAGTACATTTGGGCTGCTGTACCAATACCGTAGACTGCGTGACTTATAAACAACAGAAATTTATTTCTCATAGTTCTGGAGGCTGGAAGTCCAAGATCAAGGGGTTGGCAGATCCAGTGTCTGCTGAGGGCCCACTTCCTAGACGACCATCTTCTCACTGTGTCTTCACATTGTAGAAGGGGTGGGGGAGCTCTCTGGGGTCTCTTGATAAGGAGACTAATCCTATTCTTGAGGGTTCCGCCCTCATGACCAAATCACCTTCCAAAGGCCCCACCTCTAAATGCTGTCATATTAGGAATTAGGTCTCAACGTATGAATTTTAGGGGGACATAAACCTTCAGTCTATAGAGAGCAGGTACCTATTGCCCTGGGTGTGTTAATGTTGCCTCCCCAACCAGTCTGTAAACTAAGGTCTGTAAACTTACTAAGGCCAACTTGTCATAATCCATGTATCCTTCCTATTCATCAATAGGTGCTCAATTAATACCTATTAGCTAAGGAAAGATCCCTCTGCTAAACTAGGAGGGAGCAGGGCAGGAACCATGAGAGTAGCCATTACAGCCTTATTTGGAATATGGCCTACAGCTTTAGGAATGTTTACATATAATTTGAGTGTTGTCCTATTTTTATTTTTTATTTTTGTTTCTTTTTAAAAATTTTTAACGTTTATTCATTTTTGAGAGAGAGAGAGAGAGAGAGAGAGAGCATGAGCAGGGGAGGAGCAGAGAGAAAGAGAGGGAGACACGGAATCCAAAGCAGGCTCCAGGCTCATGACCCGTCAGCACAGAGCCCAACTTGGGGCTCAAACCCACAAACCGTGAGATCATGACCTGAGCTGAAGTCAGATGCTTAACTGCCTGAGCCACCCATGTGCCCCAGTGTTGTCTTGCTTTTAAATCAATTACAAGATTCCTACTGCTATCTGAAATGACAGAAACATTATTTGTGGACCTCGCCAAAAGAGACGGTACCTAAAGAGGTCCTGGCACTTACTCAGGAGAACTTAATCTTTTACTAATTATGTTAGGAGAGAACACAGGAAAAAAAGTGTGGGTGGCTAGATGCTAATACATCTCAGCCCTGAGGAAATGCCAGGGTGATGGGTGACAGGGAGCATGTGTTACTCTCAGGATTCAAACCTGCCACAGGTGTTATCTGGTCATAGGTATTTCAAATCACACCTCCACCTGCCCACACAAGAACACTTTGTTCTCTTACCCTCTCTCCTTCTGCCCTGGTGTCACCCTTCACACACACACACACACGCACACACACACACACAATTTCAATGTTATGCTTTCCTTGTTAATTATTTCAGTAAGCCTTTGGTTTTGTAGATCTATAGCTTTCTGTTAAATCCTAGTCCCTTTTGGATCATTGAACTCACGGAGATTGTCCTCTGTCTCCAGTTTTTGGTTCTTCTGTTAAGTGTCTAAGGGGAAACAAACATGAACCAAGAGACAAATGGCAAAAACTAACCCCAAAGGCCTTCATATTAAAGCCATTTCTTTATGTAACAATAACACAAATCCCTAAACAAGTGGAGACTAGGATGCAGATAGATGACTTATTCTGTTTGCTATGAATTCCTTTCAGTTGAAAGGAAGTTGTGGTGGCAAGTCAGTGATTAATACAACTACCTCTTAACATGGATGTCTGATCCATCACCGCCACGGGCTTGAAAGGGAGGCAGTAGCCTCAGCCACTGGCATCACGTTACCCATATTGTATAATCCAGGATAGGTTTTGCAGTAGTTGAAGAAAACAAAGGTGTAAAACCAGGGACTTCTAGCAGAGAGGAAGAAGTGAGGCTTCCTGCCAGATGAAGCCCTCAACCCAAAAGAAGAGAGGAATAAGGAAAAGGTCTTTCTCAGAGGTGGACCCAAGGCTGCTTCTGTTTCCTTCTAGCCTAGGCTGGGTCTAGCTTTTAGGACACTATGGCCCAGAATGACTAGAGGGAATTAACTACACCCTCCTATGAGGCTTCTACCAGGTCAGGGCCAGAAACACTCATCTATTCCCATGGAGAACATCACTCAGTCATGAGATCTGTGGTTTGCCTCATTCTCCACCTCTGGAAGCCAACCAAGGCTAACTGGCCTGGGATTTCCATCTGGGATGACTAGAACCCATCCTGGTGAGCTCTGGACTTCAGTAGGTACTGGCCTTGTGGGTATTTCCAGGAGATTCTGAGTTCTGGGGTCATTCCTAGAGCCATCCTTTGCTTTTGGGCTCTGTGAACCAGTGAATTGAGGCTGGGCCTCACTTAATCTTTTACTTCACTTCCTTCACTTACCATCACTTCATCCCTGCTGCTAAAAATCTAGCCCAGGCTTATTACCTTTCATCTGGACCTAAATCAAAAGCAGTTTCCATCTCCTGGGCCAATTCCAAGTAATTGGTATAGGCTATTGGAGTCCTATGTTGAAAAGAATTTTGAGTTTATCAGGAAAGAGTGGTTGTCCATTAATAGTGACCATCATGGGCACAGGAGGGAAACTGCAACATGCATCCTGATTTGGGCTATTACCTCAGCCTTCTGAGTGTTGTGTTTCTATTTTCTTCCAGAAAAAGAAGATTAATCTTCTAGAAGCATTATTTGATAACATCTTATCAAAAAAACTTCAACCCCACTCCACTTTAGCAACAGAGTGCTGTTCTACCTCTGCTATATCTATCTAATTGCATATGTGTATGGATATATGTAATGACATATGTATGGACCTCTACCACAGCCCCCACGCCCTCTCCCCAACCATGGCCATGCTTCTCTCAGAAAATGACCAAATCTTCTGTTTTAGTTCAGGCTGCTATAACAGAATACTATAGATGAGGTAGCTTAAACAATAAACATTTATTTCTCACAGTTCTGGAGACTGGGAAGTCCAAGACCAATTGTTTGCAAATTCAGTGTCTGGGGAGAGCCCTCTTCCTGGTTCGCAAATGACTGTGTTCTTGCCACGTCCTCCCATGGTAGAGAGAGGGACGGTTCTGATCTCTGTTCTTATGAGGACACTAATTCTCTCATAGGGGCTCCACCTTCATGAACTCCTCTGAATGTAATTACCACCCCCCCACCAAAGGCCCTACCTAATACCATCACATTTGGGGTTAAGGCCTCAACATATGACTTTTGAGAGAACACAAACATTCAGCCCATAGCATCTTCTATTTTATGAACTCCTTCAACTCCTACCCTCAAAACTTCGGACTCCTCTGCCATCACATTCACCTTCCAGCCCTCCCCTCCACTTTCGAGGGAAAAGCTGGGTTGTCTCCTCCATAGAGACTCTTCTGGGACTCTGGATCCAATTTCTTTTGGCCTTTTATTCTTTCCTTTTTTTTTCTTCTCCCCTCCTCTGAACCCTTCCCAGCAGCCTATAAACGTGGTCATGTTTCTCCCTTCTTAAAATAAAAAATCTCTCTCCCTTGCCAGTCTGCCACTGTCCGGCTCCCTCACAGCTAAACTCCTGGAAAAAGCCCATTCCTTCATGACCCTGTCCACCTACCTGTCTTACCTATTCACTTTACACAGAGCCAATCACTGTTCTTGGCTTTCTGGATCCCAGACCTTCCTGGTTCTTCTCTTTTCTCCTTGATTTGTCTTCTTCAAGCCTTACTCTTTAAATGATGGCATGGCCTGGAGATTTGAAAGTGAATTTCAGTCCGCCTGAGTGTCCCAGTCGGTTGAGCGTCCAACTCTTGATTTTGGCTCAGGTCACAATCCCAGGGTCATGGGATTGAGCCCCATTGGGCTCCATGCTGAGTGTGGAGCCTGCTTAAGATACTCTCTCTCCCTCTGCCCCTCTCCCTGGTTCACACGTATGTGCTCTCTCTCTCTCCCTCTCTCAAAATGAGAAGAAAAGGAAAGGGAAAAAGAGGGAAAGGAAAGGAAAAGAGAAAAGAAAGGAAAGGAAAGGAAAGGAAAAAGAAAAGAAAAGAAAAGAAAAAAAAAGAAAAGAAAAGAAAAGAAAAAAAGAAAGTGGGTTTCTAATGGCAAAGGCTGATCCTGTGAGCACTGTGCCATGCTCTAGTTCCTTCGGAGCTGTTACCAGGTGAAGAGGCAACTACTCTCCAGGGCAGGCTCTGGAAGGTAGGCTATTGTCACACCTGGGGATGAAGAAGATGGAGAAAGTAATATTGTTGCCAACACTGGGAAAAGTATGAAGAACATTCACATTGCCCAAATTCCTAATCTGCTCTATTGCTTTAGCTCTGGTTAAAGAATGTGAAAAATGTAAATTTCCTGTTTGAATAAGATGCCTGCATTTAACTGTATTGTCACGAAAAGGGTACCTAAATATCTGTTTACAGTGAGGGCAGCAGCTAGAACTACCTGCCTGCCTGGTTCAGGGATCTGAAACATGTAAGAGACCACCAGGGTTTACTTCAAAGAGGATCTGAAGGAGAAGACCTGTCTCCAAGTCCTGGATATTGGAATTAGGACACTCATGGAAAGGAGCAAGAATAAGAAAAGACTTCCCTCAAACTCCTTTATTAGTTGGAGAACTTGCCCTGAGTGGGAGGGGTTGAGCTCAGAGTCCCAGAAAGGGTTTGAGAATCAAACCTCACCTTGTCTAGGTTGAAACTGGTCCTTGGTTCATCAGACAGGGCAGTAGATCTGAAAGTGGTAGACCCATGCTTTCTGAGGCCTGCAGGGCAGACTTGCCTCCCCATGGAGCCAGAAAGCTCAGACCCTGGGCAGGAACAACCCAAGTAGCCTCCTACACTCTGGTGAACATTGGCATCATTTGAAACCAGGAGGTGCCTGAAATCAAATACCTCTTTGTAACTTGGGACCCTTGCTTTCTCTTCCTGTAGCCGGTGAGGCCTGGGAAATAAGCTACCCTTGGAAACGAAGCCCAGAGGTAAACAACTGAGGAGCTCACCAACCAGTTGGAGAAGTTCCACTTCGTCTGCAGAATGTGGGTTTTGGAATAATAATGCTCTTCTTCATAAACTGCATTCCAGTGTGAGAGCCCTGTGACTGTAACCATTCATGTCCTTAGACAATTTGTCTCTCAAAGTCCTTTTCAAGCTGGGGAGGCTCTTGTGTCTGCTCTACACCAGCTCTGGGTGTGGGGGATTTTGGATGAGGCTGCGCCACAATAAGGCGGGTCCCAAGATGTGAATATATAATCAGATCCACCATTTGACAAACCAGAGTGCTAATTTCCCAAAGTGCTTAGTCACTTTTAGCCCCTGACTGCCTCCTCTGTGACTGGGCCCAGTGTGGATCTGAGTGAGTCATTTATGGGGGCAGGGCAAATGTGGGAGAGAACAGAGCAGGACTTTCTACCAATCTCAGATTTACTGGCTACATGAATTTGGCATCTGGTTGGTGCTCTCTGTACCTCAACACTTCATTTTTTTTTTTTTTTTTTTCAAGAAAGAGCCTTGGGAAATAAGACTTCATCTGTCTTGGTGGAAGATCAGCAGCGGTAGCTCACCTACACTTGGTGCTACAGATCCTTCCGGTATCTGTCCTGTGTGCAGAGAATCCCCACTTTTCCTCGGTTTCCAGTGGAGTTACGGAGTCCGAAAAGAGATGGAGAGACAACATTTGAGAGACCCGCCCACCCAAAATGAACCCAACCCAATTCCAGATGACTCGGCTCAGTGCTAAATGGGGCTTTATTATTGTTTTCTTTGTTCCTTTGAGATTGGTTTTCATTATTCATTGTTTCTCTAAGTGGATGGAAACTGAAAACTATGGGTATTACATTTTAATTGGGGCCAGTACTATTCTAACAATCAGGAATTTAACTGATGTTTTTTAGAAAATGCAATTTGCTGGCATGAAAAAAAAAATCTTTTCCCCAATTTTTCATATATTGATGCAGGCAGGTAGGGAAAGCCATTTATGTCCAAAATACAATATTTTCCAATAGGTTCAAATAGTAGACTATTACCCAGTTCTGCATTTATTACCTACAGATAATGGGATCCTTGTAGGTGTCACCACCAAACTGGTTATTACAGATATCATCTCATAGCATTCTTAGTTTCCTCATTAACTCTTGTTGAGTGGTTTGAGACAGAAAACCATTCTTTCCAATATTAGAACTTCCAGAAAGAATGGTGTTAAAGAATTAATCATACTCATTATTAAGAGCAGAGCCAGAATAAATGTGATGTGATACATTATCATACATTCTGTTTGCGAATATGAAGACATCAACTAGGAATAAGTGTGCTTGCTACAAACTTAGGGAAACAGATTAAAATCCCCATTCTATATTAAAGATCTAATTAATTTATCAGCTAATTGCCCCATCATTTGAACATGTGAAAAATACCATATATATAAATTATATCGTTTTGGTCATATTTTATTTTCCAGACTATTTCTGTAATTATCTTACCCAGAACATGTGCAGTGATTTTATGTCTTTCGTTATTTATTACTGTTGTTTTTTGTAACTTGGAATATACTACTGATGATTAAAATGTTCTTTAGAGTGTGTGAGCCATTTACCGTAAAAAGTGGACAATCAATAGTTCAGTACCTACCTACATCTAGGAAATAAATATCAGATCTCAATATCTGATCTACACTATCTTACAGAACCTAGATATAGTCTTCAAAATACTGGAAGGGAAAGTGGAGGGGGAAAGGAATTTGCTTAGTTTTTAGTGAGACAGAACACAGATGAGCCCACTCCTAAGTGGCCAAAAGTGAAGCCACATCAATCCATCAATCTGCGAATGTTTAAAATCTGTCTAGTTCAATTTTTTCCAATCCCTGGAACATTCAGGAACACACACACACACACACACACACACACACACACACACACACAACAAACAAACAATCCCCTCCCCCAACACACATACTTTAAAAAATGTAGTAGCCTGCTGAACATTTCTTGGAGGAGGAGTAATAAAGCTGCTCATCATCTGACTAGACCTTCTGTTTCCTAAGAGCTCATGGAATACTCATGACCTTTTCATTCCTACCATACTTGCTTGTGTTCTAGACATCAGGGTGTTTGGTCTCATCAGTACATTTCACTATCAGGTAAGCAGGTTAGGGGGGACTCTGAGTGAAATCTAAAATCAGAATTGACTGATTCTTGTTATTTGGGTACATAACATATAACATAAACAGAATTAGTGTAGCTCCTTAGGATTTAAGTTAAAGCACTCAAAACAGAGTAGACCTTGAAGAAACTCATGTGATTAGTAAATGAATCCCAGTAGCTCTTATTAACTACTTCTTTAATTCCCATTTTTGCTTCCAGAGATTGTTAAAGTACTGGCCCTCAGCTCCTACTTGACCAACCTCTTAATCTCTTGATTATATATTGACGGCTATACAAATAATACTCCACTTTACATAGAAGGGATCTGAAGATGCGAGTTTTACTTATAAAACTGCGGCACCAAAGACACAGCTGGAAGATACAACTGTGTCCCTGTGCAACTGGACATCTGAGCTTTAGGAACATGATCAGGACATGACAACTGACTGGCTGGCCTCCTGGGGATTCCACAGCTACAATGGCTACCATAATCAGGTGGGCTGGGGGGCTTCTGGCTTTTCCAATACCCTTATCCCGCCATGGAGTGAAGATGCTGTAGAATTTCCCACAGAGCAGAAAAGCATGTGTTTTAGCCACTAGCAAAGCAAATGCCAATCTCTCCCCTTCCCTGCCCATCCAATCAGTTGAAAGTCTTGAGTGAAAAGACTGAGAACCCCCGGAAGGAAGGAATTCTGTCTTTGGACTCAAGACTATAACATCAACTCTCCCTTGGGTCTTCATCCTGCCATACTCATTTCATGCTAATTCCCACCACACCATTGTATGAGACAATTCCTTAAAATCTCCCCTGTCTCTCTCTTTCTCTCACACCCTCCACCCCCCATCTCTCTCCTATGGTGCTGTTTCTCTGGAGGGCCCTAACAAAGCAGGAAAGGTAGGCATGGAAACAATGGGTAAAATAATATGCCTGAAATTTTAATAAATGTTTCATTTTCCTATCACTTCTCCTTTTTCCCATCCCTCAAGCCAAGCTGCTTGGTACTCAGTGCCCATTGCTTTAAGTTTAGATGTTAACAGAAAGAAATGAATCTTTCTGACTTTGGTTTCCAAAAAACTAATAGCCCTTAGAGAACTGTAGAAGACTTTATTTAAAACTAAAATATTTGGGAGATGTGGAGTTTCAGGGAAGCCTGTTTCCTCTGGACTAGGAGAGATCCCCCAGGCATGTGGAAGGGTAGGTGAAGGAGACATGAAGTGGCCAGAAATGTTGTCAGTCCTGAAGATCCAGTGGGGGGGTGTGGGTCAAGAGAAGGCAAGACCCCGGCTACAGAATGGCTATGCGATGAGTCTGGACAAATAGTTTTTTCACAAAGAGAGTTCTTATACTATCTCCAGGCAGAGAGTCCTAGCTCCCAAATGAGACATGAAAGTCACAATGAGAGCCTCCTACTACCTGTGAAGGGGCAAAAAGACTAGGAACTCCTTTCAGCAGTGACCTACATGTCTCCATGGCCTATAATTAGGAGAACAAAGGATGTCTCAGCAGTTGACACCCTTGTAGACAGGTGGCTCAAGACCAGTGGGCCTTTACCAACACAACGACCTGGCACAACCTAAATGTTAGGAAGTCAGACAACACCAGAGAAACTCCAAGTTGGCTGAGATAAGTTTCCACCACTTGATAGAATGGAAACTCAATAGTTTAGAGAAAAATATGTCTTAGTCATCTAGATTGTGACAAGCAACACACAAGAATGGGATGGCTTTGGGGAATTGAAAGATGGTCATGAGGGTGGAGCATGGTGAGTGAGGGGAAGGTAGCCCTAGATGAGGTTGCTAATATGGGCAGGGGTCAGATTGTGTAGGACTGCACAGAGCATGTCAGAGAATTCGTATTTTAAATGAATTGGAAAATGTTGAAGGATTGCAAGCACTGCCCCATTTTTAAAGATCACGTTGCTGCATGGGGAAGGGATAGCCTGTGTGCAGGTTGGCAGACTAGTTGAGAGCCTATTGCAGTCTCCTAGGTGAGAGAAGATGGTGGTTCAAACCAGACTGAGGGTAGTAGAGTGAGTGGATGGATCCTTGAAATGTTTTAGTAGTGGAATAAACAGGTCTGGCCATTGGGGGGAATTTGGGGAGTGAGGCAAAGTGAGGGGGTCAATAGAACTCTCAAGTTTCTGTTCGAGCAATGAGTGGAAAATGAAGCCATTTACTGAAGAAAGGAAATCTGGGGAGAAAACAAGTGTATGTAAAGGAATCCAAACTTCTGTTGTGGACATAATAAGTTTGAGGTACTCGAGAGACAACCAAATGGGAATCTCCGGAAGGTGTGAATGGTGCAGAGCACAGAGAACACCTCTGGGTTAGAGATAGGAATATGAATGTCACCAGCTAGACTTTGCTGCTTTTTGTTTTGTTTTGTTTGCCTTTGCGTCTGCTCTTGATCCTACACCTGCCCAACTCCCATTCACCCTTCAGCTCTCAGCTTTAACATCGCTTCCTCAGATGAGCCTCCTCTGAGGCATGAATCGGTATAAATCAGTGTGAATCAGCCTCTCCACTAGACTCGCTCTCTATTTAAATGCTTTCTTCAAAGCACTTATCATGGTTTGAAACTAAAGACTTATGTTTGCTCGTTCTTTAGGAATGAATCTCAGACCATGATTAAAATCTCTAGAAAAAAAGGATTTTATTTTTCTATAAAGAAATCATTTGGGGCTCTAAATTTGAGGAAGAGAAGCAGGTAGGAAAGAAAAGAGGGCCCAGAGCTGAGTGTAGATAAACTGCCACATTTCCGGGTCACACAGAAGGGAAGAAGCTGACGA
Source organism: Lynx rufus (assembly GCF_022079265.1). NCBI lineage: Eukaryota > Metazoa > Chordata > Mammalia > Carnivora > Felidae > Lynx > Lynx rufus. The sequence continues at coordinate 82,312,739 of NW_025814896.1, forward strand.
AACCAGCCAAGAAGGAGATAGGAAGAAAACAAAGAGTCTGGGCTGCCACGGAGAAGAAAGATGGGAGAGTGTCAGGAACTAGGGTGTGTCCCTGTATCAAAGACCGCTGAGAAGTCAAGCGCGCAAAGCCTGCAATGACTATTGGATTTACAACATGGTGGGCGTGTGGTCTTTGTAAGAACAGTCTGGGTGGAGCGGTGTGGGTAGAAGGCAAGCTGCAGTGAGGAGAACAAATGGAAAGGAGGAATGGGAGAGAATATGTGAAGACAATTGTTCCAAGGAGTTGTGTTGTTGGGGGAGAGAGAAGCAAGGCAGTAGCCCCATCTCCTGGGGTTAAAGGAGACGTTAGAGCTGTGAGGTAGGGAAGCGTGTCTGTATATAGGTGGCAACCATGACTGAGGGGTGGTGTGGGGAGAAATAATATCAGAAGGAATTAGAGAGGAATAAGGAAGGCAGAGGAAGGGAACGAGCAGATATGGGAAGTGATGACACACAGAGAATGGAGCCAAGGAGGCTCCGAAGCCCACCGCCAGAGCGGCCCCCAGCCACGCCCGGATCCAGACGAGCCGGGAGGCTCCTCTGCAGCCTGCAGGGCAGAGAGGAGATAGCAGCTGCTGCTCGCGGAGAGGAGGCCGTCGTTCTGGCTAAGTGGTTAGGCAGTCTGTCGGCGGCCAGACCCTGGCCGCCAGCCAGCTCCATGCTGGGAGTGGAGTAACGAGTCTCCTGGCAGGCGGTGTTGAAGAGGAAGGACAGTGTGGGTGAGCACTGAGCAGCGGGAGGGCAGCCAAGACCCAGGTCAGGAGCACGCTCAGTGGGAGCCTGCAGGGAAGGGACTGAGAGGTATCACCCAGCCCCCTTCGTTTCGCTCACCTACAGAGTCTATGGCCAAAGGGGCGGAGGGGGGTGCGATTTAACTCATTTCTCTCATTACCTCTCAGTTGTGCCACTTGAGGGTGACTGTCCCTCCAGCCGCCTGGCCCGTCTGCAGGAGCAGATGGGCACAGCTCCCAGCTGCCTGGGAAGGAAAGCCACAGGGGGCCTCTGCAGCGCCCCTGCTGACCTCACCCTGGTGGTGGGGAGCCTGAAGCAAGGAGGTAGGGGGCAGCGATGGCTGCTCGGTGGGAGGCCCAGGCTGGCTCAGCCACAGAACCACACACAGGAGCGGAGCCGCAAGGCCCCCAAAGGGTGTCTGCTACAACACACAAGAACAGTAATCCAGCGTCCCCACCTGCCTTAGGGCTGTGCTTTTCAAACCTAACGGTGGGAGAGAATTACCAGGGGATTGTGTTAAAATGCAAAGTCTGAGTCGGTGGATCTGGGGTGGAGCCTGAGAGTCAGCATTTCTAAAACAATTTTTTTTTAATGTGTTTGTTTATTTTTGAGAGACAGAGACAGAGCACGAGCGGGGGAAGGACATAGAGACAGGGAGACAGAATCTGAAGCAGACTCCAGGCTCCGAGCTGTTAGCACAGAGTCTGACACAGGGCTCGAACTCATGGACCGTGAGATCATGACCTGAGCCAAAGTTGGTCGCTTAACTGACTGAGCCACCCAGCCACCCCTTAAACAATTGTTTTTAATGTTTATTTTATTTTTGAGAGAGAGATAGAACACAAGCAGGGGAGGGGCAGAGAGAGAGGGAGACACAGAATCTGAAGAGGGCTCCAGGCTCTGAGCTGTCAGCACAGAGCCCACCGTGGGGCTTGAACCCACAAACTGCAAGATCATGACCTGAGCCGAAGTGGGACGCTTAAGCAACTGAGCCACCCAGGCGCCCCTGGGAGTCAGCATTTCTAAAAGCACCAGGGTGATGCTCTGCTTCTGTTGCTCTGACCACACTCTGCATAGCAAGGCTTGAGAGACCCGACGGGAGGTAAGACCACTCTTTCCTGAAAAATATACATAAGCTTCTAACGCAAACCCTTCATACCACATAGGGGTCCCTTAATTCATAGGAGGCCACTTTCTTTTGCCCTTGACACCCCAAGATAGTGAGCCCTGACCCACATGCTTATTGCCAAGTTGTTGCCCTTCCTCTTAACCCTGTTCTAGAGGTTGTCAGATTTCAGAGGATATCAGAATCACCTAGGATACTGGTTGAAAATATAGGTACGCTTCCCCCTTTCTCCTTCCCATGATTCAGCAGGTCTTGAGCAGCACGCAGGAATACACGTTTTTATTAAGTTCCCCCAGCTGATTCTGACCTAGGTATTTTCATTGACCACACCTGAGAAACACTCAATAGAAATCTTTTCCAGGGATATGTGTATTGAGATCTGCAAACCTGAAGGCTCGACAGAAAGAAGCTTTGATTCAGAAAGTTAAGGGGCTGAGGTTGGTATTTTGGGGCAGGGGACTCTACCAAATATTCTTTCACATCACCCTAGAGTGATTACTTTGGCCACATGTTGGATTGATCCTACCTTTCAGCAGACCAGCTGCTGCCCCCCAGGTTGGTGAGAACTATTTTTCGAGCACTGGTGATGGATTTGAACAGGTTGATCAGCTTCCCCTGGAACTAGGGACACCTCCTTACTTAGCTGCCCCATCTCTCCATTGTGGGAGGATGTGTGGGGCTTTTTAGGCACCTCCAATTGGAACAGAGGTCAGACAAACAAACCTTTCACCTGCTAATGTGGTAGGCAGGGATCTTATCCCACTATCTAGGGTATGTGACAAATGTCACATTAATTTGCTCTATTTACATCTGATTCTAAGTCTCAGATTTCCCAAATTTGAGCTCAGTAATTATTGGAGATCTTAATCCCTCCAGGGTGGTATAAGGATCCTCAAAGACCATCAGGCCTTTAACTCACACCAGTCCCTTCTCAAGAGCGTTAACGAAGCTCATGTGGCCCCTTTGATCCAGTAACTTTAATCAGAGCCCATGCTCTGTACCTGATCACTGTAGAGGCCGAGAACACAATGCCTGGGTGCCCTAGTCATCATCACCCTCTGGGAAACCTATTAGTTTCCCAGGACTCTGTGAGAGAGCAGGCCAGGGGTCAACATAAACTTTAGAACCTGTGGGCCCATCACCTGCCCAGTTTGGGGGGAATCTCCCCGACTCTGTATTGCTGTTTCTGTCTTCTTTCCCTCCCCACTTAGCATAAACCTGCCAAGAAGCTTAGGCTTTTGAAAAACAAAAGCCAGAAAGAGAAGGTGTCTGTAACATAAACCAGTCTTAAAAGAATGTTACATTCTCAAAAGGTTAAGAAATGTGACTCTCGTGTAAATATAAAATGAGCACATGTAGAAGATTGTATTCAGCCCCATTTTGCAAAGAAACTGGCGGGATGTGAAGCTGCTCCAAACAGCTTTTGAGAATCTTATACACGGCTTCGTAGATTGCTGGTTCACATACAAAATGGGGTAAAATGTCCAGCAGGGCCATTCACCGTAACTTTGAGGGTTATCTGTTCTGAGGGACAGAAATTGTTTGCATCTCTACCCGACAAAAATCTGTAAGTTCACCTCATCCCTACAGAGTTGTAAAATAGGCCTAGTAAATAGACAGGTCCAGCAGCGCCCTAAAACAACACTTAAATCTTACTCTCTCTTGCCTATTTCCAAGTTTGGGACAATCTTTCTCCTGGAAGGAACCTCAAAGGGCCCAGCTACCTTCTTGGAATAGGGGAGGAAAAAACTAGCAAGACTAAACCTCAAAATAATATCTCAATCATTCCATCAGAGAAACATATAACCCCTATTAATATGACCCCATTCTTTAAAAAAAAAGTTTTAATCTTTATTTTAAAAATTTTTTTTAACGTCTATTTATTTTTGAGACAGAGAGAGACAGAGCATGAACGGGGGAGGGTCAGAGAGAGAGGGAGACACAGAATCTGAAACAGGATCCAGGCTCTGAGCTGTCAGCACAGAGCCCGACGCGGGGCTCGAACTCACGGACAGTGAGATCGTGACCTGAGCCGAAGTCGGACGCTTAACCGACTGAGCCACCCAGGGGCCCCTTAGTCTTTGTTTTTGACAAAGAGAGAGAGACAGTGGGGGTGGAACAGAGAGAGAGGGAGACACAGAATCCGAAGCAGGCTCCAGGCTCTGAGCTGTCAGCACAGAGACTGATGCAGAGCACAAACTCATGAACCGCAAGTTCATGACCTGAGCTGAAGTCAGACACCCAAATGACTGAGCCACCCAGGAGCCCCAATTTGACCCCATTCTTAAACTAGCAAAGTATGTCTTTGCCTCACCAAAAGACCCTTCCCCTTCCCACTAGGGGAAGCGAATGATGAGGACACAAAACTTCTTCTTGTATTATGTTGAACACTCAAGCCTCAGCCCTCTGGCCTGTCCCTGAAGCACGTTTATAGACCTGCACATTGCTTAAAAATCCACAAAGAGAGGGAAGGCCCACCCTTGATCCCATTATTGTGAAATGTTAGCTCCTTATTCCAGTGCCAAAATACGCATGTTTTCTACAGCTTGCTGCCTGACCAAAGCCTGGCTTAGTCACAAGATGGAGGAGAAGAGCTGGATACCTTGGGACAAATCATACCCATGGCTACACATTGTTACACAGAGGGGGCAGCCAGAGAAATGCACCTGTAGGGAGAATTCTCCTTCCTTATGTCAACTGCAGTAACCTCTCCCTCTGCCACAGGTCTCACTCTGTGCACCTGAGCCATAAAGAGGAAACTCACTTCCTGTGAGCAGATAGTGTTTGTTTCCTTAGTTCTTCTTGGGTTGTGCCTTTGAGGCCCCGCAGCTGCTTTCTCTGCCCCATCTTTTCTTTATTTAATATGAAAGTCATTGGGAAGTCAGCTTTTGGGCAGGAGTCGGCGTAGCCTCTGGCAGAGATCCTGAGAGGGGGATCAGAGAGATCGTGAGAAAAATGTCAAGCCATCACTCCAACCGGATGTGTCCCAAGATGGGAGGAAGGTGGCTCTCACAGAGGAGAAACTGTTATTTATTTATTCCAAGTCTTTTGAAAGCCAAAGCTGCACAAAGAGGTTAGAAAAGTGAGTTAACCCCCAAATCTCTCAAATACTCAGCTGGCCAGATTCCCTGGTGGATTTGCAATCTGAAGTTGTTGCCTTCTCCCTTTATAATTATTGTTCTGAAACCATAATGGATGGCCTGTTAAAACGAAATCCTAAACTTCATCTCCCAGAGTTTCTGATTCAGTGGCCCATGAATTTGCATTTCTAATAAGTTCCTAAGTGATGCTGTTGCTGCTCTAAGGAACACACTTTGAGAATTACTGCTCTAGACCAATGCTTCTCAAACTTTACTATACACGCTAATCACTCAGGGAATCTGTTTACAGTACAGATTCTGAATCAGTAGATCTGGGGTAGAACTTGAGATTCTGCATTTCCAACAAGTTCATAGATGATGTCTATACTGCTGGTCTTTGGACCACACTGAGTGGCAAGTCTCACAACAGTGAGACACAGTGGTTTTCAACCCTGGTCACACACTGTAAACATCTGGAGGCGTTTTGAAAAATCTCTCTGCACAGAATTAAATCAGAATCCCTGGGAGTGAGGTCTAGGCATCAAAAGTTTTTAAAGCCCCCCAGATGAATACAATGTGCAGCCAAGACTAAAGACTATTGTTTTAGAACAGTGGTTCCCCAACCCAACTGCATATTTTAAATGCATGGGATACTTTTGCAAAATACCTATTCTTGAGTCATATGCCCAATACCCTGCTAACTGGTCTCTGCGATCTGTTATCCAAATAAACATCAACACACATGCATGCGTGCGTGCACACACACACACACGCACACACACACACACACACACACACACACACACATATCCTTAAAACCTTCAGTAGCCTCTCCTTGCCTTCAGGATGAAAACAAAATCAGAATTTCTGGACATGGAACCTGGTACCTTTATATTTTAAAAAATTACCCCCAGTGATTCAAATGTGCAGCCAGAATTGAAAACCACTGCTTAATCACATTCTACCTGCTCTTTAACCTCTGACCATTAAATGCAGTCTGCCCTGCTCACCCAGGCAAGTAGACACCTGCTTTGGGCAGCAGTCCCAGTGTTGCTGACCCCTCCAACTTGCTCGCTCAGCCTGCTAGTCCTACTTTCATTGCTGTCATTGTCTGGCCCTCTGCATTTGTTCTTTGCTTCCCCAGAACTGCCTAGGGTCTCCTCCATGTTTTACTAAGTGTTGGCCCCTCTTCTCTGGTCCTGACCCTATTCCACATTCTCCCATGCCCTGACTTGACTTTTGGCTCTACACACGCTCTCATCTTCAGCCTTTCCCCCATCATCCAATGCTGGCTGTCCACTTAGCCTCCCATCTTCCTGGTCAGGTATATAGACCTTTTGCAAGTGTTTACCATGGGCCTCCAATGTGCCAAGCATTGGGCTGGGCAGAGACTGCCATGTGAACCAAAACAGACACAGTCACTACCCTTGGGGAACTTTACATTCTGGTGTGGGAAACAGTGATCAAACATTGCCTAGGGAAATGGGGGCACATCTACTGATTATTAGAGGAAGACATAGGTAGCATGGTTTATTTTAGCTCACCAGGCACAGACTCAACATCCAGAAGACTGTTCAAAAAAATCCTTTAGATTCAAGTTGTGCATCTTCTTTTTTTTTTTTTTTTTTTTTTTTTAAATTTTTTTTTTCAACGTTTATTTATTTTTGGGACAGAGAGAGACAGAGCATGAACGGGGGAGGGGCAGAGAGAGAGGGAGACACAGAATCGGAAACAGGCTCCAGGCTCCGAGCCATCAGCCCAGAGCCTGACGCGGGGCTCGAACTCACGGACCGCGAGATCGTGACCTGGCTGAAGTCGGACGCTTAACCGACTGCGCCACCCAGGTGCCCCAAGTTGTGCATCTTCTAATCCATATGCTCTTCACAGGGTCTAGGGATCTGGGAGGAACTCTTGCACCCCATTCAGTTGCCTCCCACATCCTGAGCAGTTGGAGTGTCTCCCTTTGTCTTAGCTCCAGGAGGCCATCCCCATCTTGTCCAGCCGCTAGAGGACAACAGCAAGAAGAGACCTTCCCAATGGACCCTCTTCACAATAAGGTGTTCTGGGAGGAGGTGACTGGCAGCCGTGAAGAAGAAGGGATGGTCCCAAAGGACTTCATGATTCAGCAGGGAACTCCAGAGCTTCTGACCTGTGGGGTGTGCTCCTAAGGCACATCAGTGGGCCTTTGAGTGCCAAGAATTGATGAGACCTGGCTTCTCTGCACTTGACCCAGGGAGAACAGCCTAAGGGAAGATGCCGAAAGAAACAACTGCAATTACAGGGACAAAAAAAGTGATGTGTCATAAAAAATCTACAGCTTCTTAAACTTGATAAAGACTATCTATAAAAAACTTACAATTAACATCATACTTAATGGTAGGAAACTCGAATATTCTCCACTAAAATTAAGTACAAGGATGTCCCCTCTCACGTCTCCTTTTCTTTTTTTTTTTTAAATTAATGTTTATTTATTTTTGAGAGAGAGAGACAGAGCGTGACCAAGGGAGGGGCAGAGAGAGGGGGACACAGAATCTGAAGCAGGCTCCAGGCTCTGAGCCATCAGCACAGAGCCCAATGTGGGGCTTGAATCCATGGACCGCGAGATCATGACCTGAGCTGAAGTTGGATGTTTAACCAACTGAGCCACCCAGGCACACCTCATGTCTCCTTTTCAATATAGTACTAGAATGCCTTGCAAATACAATAAGACTTAATTAATTAATTAATTAATTAGAAGGTATGCAGATTGGGATGACCATCTATGTAGAAAATACAAAAGAACTGTCCAAAAGTCCCCAGAATTAGTGATTATGACAATGTTGAAGAATTAGGGTTTATGTACAAAAGCTAGTTGCTTCCTAAATGCCCACAAGGAACAAGTAGAATTTGAAATTAAAATCATAATGCCATTGACATTAGCACCCCCCCAATGAAATACTAACAAGATACATACAAGATCTGAATACAAAACCTGATAAATGAAATCAAAGAACTAAATAAATGGGAAGATATTCCATATTTATGGATAGGAAATTTATATTGTCAAGAGGTTACTTCTTCCCAACTTGATCCATACATTCAGTGTAATCCTAACAATAGCCTTGCAGAGAAAGTCAGTCTGCAGAGAGAATGGGGAAGATAAGCAGGGCAAAGAAGAGATGTTGGGCATTATGGTTTCTAGGTGAGGGGTATGGGAGGGGGTGGAGAGGGAGAGGAAGGGAAAGGGAAAGGGATAGAGAGATTAGCTCTACTTTCTAAACTGGTTCCTATGAGATTCTTCCCTCTTTCTTTATGATTCCCCCTTTTTTAGTTTCTTTAAATGTATTTCAGTATCTTATAACCAGAGTCTCAACCGAGGCAAGTAGGAAATCAGAACATCAGAGATGACCACAATGCCATAAACCCGGAAGAAAACCTAAAGAAAGCTACAAAGAGAATGTGGTAGAAATCACACCGTACCTGCAGGTTTTGCCTCTTCCTACTGAAGGGCTATTTGCATTACTTGGTTTCCAGAAACACACATTCAGTCCAAGAATTTCAGAGTAGCAAACAAGGTCCTGTGAGGAGATGCTACATGCCTGGGATTCTGGACCATGCCAGTTTATAGCTGATCTGCAGAGAGATTTGATAATCTGAGATTGCAATGCAAGTTTAATCAAGGTAAGAAAATCACCCAGAAATAACAGCTCTCCGTCTTCACAATATCTCAATGATGTGCATTTAGGTGGTTCTTATGCTATGCAATTATTCTTTCTTTCATGTAGTTATTCATCCATCCATCCATCCATCGATTCTACAAATATTTATTTAGCACCTACTGAGTAACAGGCATTGGTGATACCAGAATAAATAAAACATACTCTATGTCCTCAAAGGGCAGTGAGTACTGTTCATTCATAGAACTTTTATAGCTTGTGATTACGTTGTTGTGGGTTTGTTTAATCTCTCTCTCCCCTGCTATGTCAGTTTTTTAATGTCTCATGTCTCTTTTTGTTCATTCTCATATCCTATCACCTGGAACACAATAAGCACTTAATACATATTTGGTGAACAAATCATGAACAAAGGGCTTTCAGTTTGTTCAAGACTTAGAGTTGTCTTTCTTCTGTTTTTACTTAACCCTTATTATATCCCGCCCCATAAAAGGATCTCTTTGTAGAAGATCCAGGCAATAATACATTTTGAAAGCTGGGTGACTAATGTCCCACGGTGTTTGAAAATTGCAGACTCTGACAGGTGCCTAAGCTAACAGAACCTGGTATCTACGAATCCTCCCTATAACATATACCCGTGGAGTCTAGGGAATCTTCCTTTCCTGGTATCTCTCAGATTAAAACTGCTCAGGACAAAGTACCTAAAATGCAGCTGATTCACTGACCTTGAGCAAATTGACTCTGAAAAGCAGAAGAGGACGTGAGAAATGACCATCTCTACACTGGCAGGAGGAGGTGGGCAGTAAGGACAAGGGACTCCATGCACAGCTGTGCAGGTCGTACCCTGCGCATGGGCATCCAACTAAGGGAGTAAATGGAGGCTGAAATCTAGCCAGGATCATTTCCCTGGATATGAACCTGGGCAAAAGGCTGTGCCAAAGGAGCCCTAAGGACCAGAGGCGGCCGTGGTTCTCTCCCAGTGAAGAGTCCTCAGGCTCTTAGGAAGACCAACGAAGTAAAGAGGGAGTGATGGAGGGAACCTGCGCTTAGCAGTCAATCAGAAGTCAGTGAGGAGGAGTATTGCTCACTCTGATGGCCTTACTCTATGAACCATTGATTGCCACCCTCACCTGCCCACATCCCTGTATCCTGCCCTGGCACATTCAGTTCCCAGAGTGATAAGGCCTGTCTCCTAGTAACAGCAGAAGAGATTTTTAGAAGACATTTAAGACCGAAGCTGTTAGAAAAAGGAAAAGGCCCCCCCAGCTTCCCTGAAGATGAAGGGAGAAGGGACAGCAGAAAACGGGGCTGCTGACCTGCCTGCCCAGGTCTTTGTATTGGCCGGCAGTATAAGGCTTCCTTTCCCCAAATGTGGATGGGTTCTATTGACTCTGGAAAGAAGTCGTGTACACAGCCCAATACAAAAACAATCAAGTACCAAATAGCTTGAAAAAAAGTTACCCACATCCATCCCTATTCTATTCTTTATGGTACATGGAAACTGCTGGGCTATTTCTAGCTCTAGATGCAGGGGTGCTGATGAACAGTGGGGTTTCTGCAGCTAATCTCTGATAGGACCGAGCTGTTGCCACCCCGCAGAGGTGCTAGGGACAGGCGGCTTGGCTGCACATGGCCAGCACATGGTGGGTGGGCGGGAGGACGTCTGGCTGGTTGGGGCGAGGGGGAATGGAAGCGGCTCTGAAAATGCATTTTGGAAGCAATAAGCTGAAACGATGTGGCTCCGTGTGCCTCTAACACCACCTTGCTTCGAGTGCTCTGTGCTTAAAAAAGGACCAAAGAGAGAAGAAATGAAAACACTAGGGATATCAGTGCAGCTTCTGGGGCTGTTTCTCTTGCTTCAAATCTGGAATGTCATTGCGGAGATCCAAATGCCTCTCCTGGGGCACCTGGGTGTCTCAGTCAGTTAAGTGACTGACTCTTGGTTTCTGCTCAGGTCATGATCTCACAGTTTGTGAGTTCAAGCCCCAAGTCGGGCTCTGCTCTGATGGCTGGGAGCCTGCTTGGGATTTCTCTCTCCCTCTCTCTCTCTCTCTCTGCCCCTCCCTGGCTCGCTCTCTCTCTCTCTCCCCCCCAAAATAAATAAACATAATTTTTTTTAAATGCAGTTCCTTTCCCTGATGGAGAATCTTCAAAACATCAAGGGAAGGGGAGAGAGGGAAAGGATTGACTCAAACTGTAAAATTTCATAGACTTTGAAATCAGATGACTTTGAGTTCAATTTCTGTCTCTTTTATTATCAGGAGTGTGACCTTAGGCAGCTGCTCAAACACTCTTGCCTCATTTTCTTTATCTGTAAAGTGGGGATAATCCTAGAGGTAGCAGGCCTGAAGTATTTTGTTTTGGTTGGGGGCTGCCCTTGCATGGTCAGCCCTTTGCCCATGGTTCTAAATGTTCACTTCCTTCGAGTCAGTCAGTCTTTCCCAAACCCAGGACCTTGCTGATGCCTCTTCAGCCTCTGTTAGGACAGTATGCATTGTTTTTCATTTTTATGTTTTATGTCAATGGAAAGCTTGCAATTTTTGCACACTCAAGGAACAAGTAGAAATGTGACTTACGTTCCATATGTTACATTACTTGCATAACAAAATCCAAACACTGTTTGGATGGTTTAAAATATGCTTGCTCTAGGGTATAGGATGTCAGCCATTGGTCCCCATCAAAGCTATGTCTCCAGCAACAGTAATACATACACTGAAATGATTTTCATAAGAATTAAGCATGTAAGTCCTTAGCTCCATGCCTGGCATACAAGTGCTGAGGAAAAAAGTGGCTTTTGTGGCAGGTACGTATTTGTAAACACCACACTTGAGTACAAAAAAAAAAAAAAAAAAAAATTACCCAAATACTTTCTAAATCAGATGACATCTTACCCTGAGCCTTTACCGTCTACATCTTATTCATTACTGGAAATATTCCCCTCAAGATATGAGAAGGTCTGAGGCAACTTACATAAAGCAGAACTTTCGAGGAGGCTCTCTGGCCTCCGGCCCACACCGGTCAGTTGCTGATGTGCTCATTGTCCAAGCACTCAGGGGGCGGGGCGCTCTACTGCTTTCACTCCTTGCTTAGGTCCATAGTGTTTACTGGAGCTAGAACCCCAGTTCCTAGCACCCAGGTCCCCCCACCTTCCCAGCCCTCCAGTTTACCACCTCACTATTTTCCTCTGAGAACGAGACGTATCTCTGGTGACTGCAAAGAAGCGGAAACTCCATTACCTGGACTCCCGGAGTCCAAACCATGATTCTGTTGTCAGGCTTAAGGACCGTCTTCTTTTCCTGGAAGGGAGGAGGGCCAGACAGGGCTGCTTCAGCCTCTACTTCTCCAGGCACCAAGTAATCATCTTCCAAGGGGGGCCATTTCTCTTTTAATTCCTCTTTTACTGCATTATCATTATTATTTTTGAATAATAATAACAGTATATATCATCTTATCATAGGAATTTAGGACTCTTTGGTCATATTTTATTTTGAGAGTCATGAACACTCAGAATCCCATTCGGTCTGGTGCCAAACAGAGACCTACAGCCGCAGGGCAGAAATGAGCTCGGGCCCATTGTGAAATAGAGCTCCGTCTTCTCTTTGTTTTCTGCTCCCTCCCAGACAGCGCCATGCTAAGGGTGCCGGGGTGGCTCAGTTGGATAAGCATCCGACTTCAGCTCAGGTTATGATCTCACAGTTCCAGAGCTCGGGCCCCATGTCGGGCTCTGTGCTAACAGCCTCAGAGCCTGGAGCCTGTTTCAGATTCTGTGTCTCCCTCTCTCTCTGCCCCTCCCCTGCTCATTCTCTCTCTCTCTCTCTCTCTCTCAAAAATAAATAAATGTTAAAAAAAAAAGGCAGCACCATGCTTAACTTCACTGCTAATCTCTGTGAAATACCCTCCACTTACCCTTCTCTGTCAGAGACATTTCCTACCTCATCCGTGAGTTGTTCTCGCTTGACTACACTGTGTGCTGGGGAGAGAGTGGTTCTGTAGGCGTCTGATCCTCTCAAGAGAGGAAATATGTTTGCCTGGGATCTTTCTGCAGAAGGCAGCCAGCAGCACAATGTCGTGGTCTATATGTAAAACATCTGACTTTCCTACTAGTGTGGTTAAATCTTCTGTTTTCTTACTCAGCGGGAGCTTGCTGAACACTGACGTTGTAGTTGCTGGCTGAGAGATCACGGCTCTGCAAATTACTTCTAAGGGTATGCAGCTTTTCTAAAAGGCGTCAAGCAAGGTCAGCACGATGGACATTTGTCTGATAGCCTCTGGGGTTAACGGGCGTTTTTGTTTACTTCGAGGAGGAAAGGAGAGGAAAGGATGAAGACCTGTAGTCTGCAGTCCAGAAAAGCTTTGTTATTGGCTGCTACCACATGTGTTTCTAATTTTTTTCATCCATGAAAGAAATAACTAATAAATATTTGCAAACTTAGCGGTCACCTCTTAATAGGTTTATTTCTGCTATTATCGAGTGCTTCTTAAAAGTCATCAGAGTGTTGAGGAAGTGATGTGCCTTTGTTGACAATCCAAATAAGTTAGGAAGCCCAAAAGGAGAAGGATGGGAATGGGCCCAGACAGACACGGCTGATGACAGAAAGCTACACTGTGTTCTCTATCACAGGTTTTCCAACCTCTGATTCATTTGTGAAGCCAAGAGAGATGTTTTACAGGGTTATCAGGAGGACTTCAGCTAAAGATGATAAACACACAAGTGGAAGTCCTTCACTCACTCTGAACGCTTAAGAACTTCTAGATAAAATATAAGCAAAATGTTCTTTGTATATGACTTAGCATGAAATCAAGAAAAGAAAATTGCCAAGTTACAGAAGCAAAAAGAAAAATCAAAGCCAGGGGTGAATAGGAGTTGTACTGTGCATAAGGTGAGATCTGAACTCATATTATCTACAGAATGTAGAAACCCAGGCTATGATCCTAGCGTTAAAAACTTGTCTTGGTCTTGGGGCACCTGGGTGGCTCACTTGTTTAAGTGTCTGGCTTCGGCTCAGATCATGACCTCACAGTTTGTGAGTTTGAGTACCACATTGGGCTCTGCGCTGACGGTGAAAAGCCTACTTGGGATTCTCTCTGTTCCTCTATCTCTGCCCCTCCCCCCTCCTCTTTCTCTCAAAATAAATAAACTTAAGGAAAAAAAAAAAACGTGTCTCAGTCTTGATGTAAAATATGATTTCGTTGCATACTTACCATAATGAGTACTGAGTCATGTATAGAATTGTTGAATCACTATATTGTACACTTGAAATTATAATGTATGTTCACTATACCTCGATTAAAAAAATAGTAAAAAAGGAAAAAGAGCTCATTGAAAGAGATTTAAAAGACCCCCAAATGAGGGGTGCCTGGGTGGCTCAGTCAGTTAAGCATGGGACTTCAGCTTGGGTCATGATCTCACAGTTTGTGAGTTTGAGCCCCACATTGGGCTCTCCGCTGTCAGGGCGGAACCCCCTTTGGATCCTCTGTCCCTCTCTCTCTCTCTCTCTCTCTGTTCCTACCCTGCTTGCACATGTGCGCTCTCTCTCTGTCAAAAATAAATCATCTTAAAAAAAATAAAATAAAAGTCCTCCAAATGAAAAATAAGTTATGTTCAAGGGTATGAAGACCTAGTAACATGAAGATCAATTTGCCCCAAGTTTATCTGTAGTTTCAATCACTGGAAATATTTTGTGGATATTCTGCAGAAAAAACCCAACTGCTTATAAAATGCGTATGGAAAGGCAAAGGGCCAGAAAAAGGAGACCAAATCCTGAAGAGGGAGAAGTAGAAGAAGGAGGGAGAGAACTTGCCTACCAGATATCAGAGTTTACTGTAAAATCCTAGCAATTAAGACATGGTGGAGGGGAGAATTGATGGGGGGGTGGGGGGTGGTAGGCAAGGAGACCACTCCCATGGAATGGAAGAGAGCTTAGAAATGAATTCATTGTATGAGAAAAACTTGATTCATAATACAGCAAGCATTATATATCAACCAAGAAGGGAATGGGGTAATCAAAAATGGAGCTGGGGTGGTGGCGGGTGGGGGGGCTGGTGGTCGCCACCTGGGTGGTTCAGTCAGTTAAGCATCTGACTTTGTCTCAGGTCATGATCTCAGAGTTCATGGGTTCAGGCCCCATGTCAGCTTCTGTGCTGATAGCTCAGAGCCTGGAGCCTGCTTAAGATACTGTGTCTCCCTTTCTCTCTGCCCCTCCCCTGCTCGCACTCTGTCTCCCTCTGTCTCTCAAAAATGAATAAACATTAAAACAGTAAAAAAAAAAAAAATTTAATGGAGCTGGGATAATTGGTTAATCATTAAAAAAAAGATGGGGGGGCGGGGGGGTGGAGAAATTGAGCCCCTACATCATACCACACACAGAAATCAATTCTGAATAGATTAAATATTTAAGTGTTAAAAAGACAAAACTTAAACATTTTTTTAAAAATGTAGGATGTTCTTATGACCACTGAATGAGGAAAATTTTCACAAAGAAATGTGCAAAAATATAAAAGAAACTATAATTTGAGTATGTAAAATAAAGTAAAACTTCGGTTCATCATAACGTGCCACTAAAAGAGTGAAAAAACAAAGTAAAAAATGAGAGAAGATAATGGCAACAAACATAACTAGCAAAAGATTAATATTTTGGATATATAAAGAACCTCTCTTAATTTTCTTAATAAGAAAAAGACAAGGTTGATGAGATACTGATATATTTGAACAGGCTAAGAGAAGGTTTAAACAACCATCAGAGGGTTGGGATTAAATGAGCAATAAATTCATAAAAAAAAAATAAGCAGTTGAGAAAAACAAGTATTGATTCCATGGGAAACAAAACTGTTACAGGAAAGGAAAAGTAGTCTTACATGGCCCAGCAATCAAAGGTGTTTATGTGATCACAACAATCTAAACACTGAGTAGTGATCTAATCAACTCAGAGAATAACCTATGGAAGGATGGAATGTGGGGAGACTGGGTGAATGTGGGGAGGCATGACTGGAAGCAAACTCAAACCTTATTTTCCATAGCAGGATTGCAATATAATGCCAGTCGCCCAAACTAATAAGCAGGCAAGAAACAACAATACAGACATGTTATTTAGAGAGAGAGCAGTAAATCCCAAATAATCAACTAATAGAGCTGAAAGTGATTTCTCTGGGGAGGAGAACAGAAGATTCCCTTATAGGACCACTTGTCTCCTTTAACAATGAGCACATGTCGCTTTATAAAAATAAAAATGGACTCCCTGACTAATAATAACAAAGAACCAAACTGTAAGTCTAAGCCATTGGAATTAAAAGCTTGAGAGATGGATTAAACTGAAGAAGAGACACAGCTCCCTCTGAAGTTTTTTGGTCCAACCAATAAAGCAGGGAAATTAGGGTGAGACCTTGTCAAGCGAGAGTCTCCACCAGGAAACGGGCCTACTGGGCAGAGGGGGGTGTTTCTAAGCCACTCAGCAGGCCCAGCCCTGTCTTTCTTCTCTACAGTCTGGATAATGTCCCAAGAAGAGAGAGGACAACTAGTGGTACCATCTCCCCTTCTCTCTCTGTAGAGAGCCTCGATTTTCAGCATTACCTGCCTGCCCCACAACAGCGATGACCATTAACGGTAATTGAGCAGCTGTTCTAAGCACATCCCGTGTATGATCGTATTAGCATTTCATCCTTACGATCACACTAGGAAGTAAGCATTCTCATAATTAAAGCTGAAGTACACAGAATTAAAAAACTTGCTTAAGTCACCCAGCTAGTCAATAATGGATTTGGGATTTGACCCCAGGCAGTCTTTCTCCAAAGTTCACATTCTCAACCATTCAGCTGTGTCGTGTTATACACACATACACACACACACACACACACACACACACACCCCTACCTGAAGTCTTTGGTGAAATGGCAAGGAGTTTATCTTTGAAAATAGGTGGAGAATCCCTCCTACACCACAAATGAGAATAAGCTGAAAGCAGAATGGATTCATAAAACAGAGGATTGTAAAATTGGTTATTGATTTTATTTATTCCCTACCTCATTTAAAAAAAAAATATGAAGCAGCTTCCAAAAATGCTTCATGTACAGGAAGTAAATAAAATATGGGCAAAATTGAAAAAAAAAAAGAGTCAAAGAAAGTGGATAAAGAAATATGCCAACCAAAAGGTTCAAGAAGTTTGCTGTATCTGAAAAGAAAGCCCAAATATGAGCCTCCCAGAAGCCAACACAAAGAAAGACATGCAAGCAACGCAAAAATCTCATTATAAAATAGGAGAGAGTTGACTGAATGTTTACATGATATACAAGTTGAGTGCATGATGAAGAAGAAAGAGCAGGCAGAATATCGTGTAATTATATATTGAGTCACAATGGTTTTGGAGAAAGTTACCACTTTCCTTCAACAATTGGGAAAGCAGATTTGGAAAAGCTTCATGTGGCCCTTCTATTTGCCTTAAAGCTATCTGGCTCCTTTTTTAGACTCCCAACATTAAAACAACACTGCAGATTGCTTTCATAAGTCATTAAAACCATCTTTAAGATGAATCAAGCTAATGCAGGGTCAACAAGAAAAGCAACCAGCAGAGATCCAAAGAGGACCTGAACCCAGGGCTGGAAAAATAGAATGTGAATGTATTTCCCATCTTCGTGGGGCTTGTTAGCAACGTTCTTCCTCTGCTATGTGGAGGAATTGATCGTGCAGATTTTGGAAACTCTGGTGTTCTTAAGTCAAGCTGGGCTGGAGGCCAGCTGTGGACTGGCAGCCAAGTGCGCCAGACATTGGAGTCGAGAATAGAGTCCTTAGGTGCTCCTGGGATCTTGGGTGCTCTGAGAAGATATCAGCCACAGCCACAGTGATATTTAAGAGAAGAAAACCAATCACTGGTCAGTTCAAGTTCTTGTATCCTTCCTTGTCTCCTTGTCTCCTAGCCCAGCCATCCTGGGACCCCTCTCTTTTCTGGGAGATTAGCATTCACCCTAAGCACAAGGAGATTTGGAACTCAACAGAAATTCAGATAATCATTTGAAGTTACCCAGGTGGCCTTCCCTTGCAGCCTTGAGTCCCCTCTTAGCACAACCATCACGTCCTCCTCCAGCAGCCCATTTCTCTCTGCCACAGCCAAACTTCTGGAAGGAGTTGTCTACACTTGCTGTCTCTCCTTCTTCATCTCCCGTCCAATATTCCAGTGAAACTGCTCTGGGAAGAGTAGCTAATGACCTTCTTGTTGCTAGGTGGGCACACCTCACTTCTTGTCTTACTTGGTCTTCTTGTAGCAGGGGACGATTCTTTCTTCAGTAACGCTCACTTCCCTTGGCTTCCATAACCCCATCATCTCCTGACTTTCCTTCTCAGGGTCTTCTTCAGTGCCCTGAGTTCTTAGTGCCCCTCTTCCTGCATGTAAACCTGGTACCCTGTGAGTTCTGTGAGGGGGGCGGGGAAGATTGGTTTGCTCACCATTGTTTCTCTGTCTACAATGTGACTAAACTCCCAAGGAAAGGGAAGGCAGCTAGTGATACCTCTGGGGAGAAACTTGCAAAGGGCTGGGCAAGTAGGAGGTAAGCAACAAATATTTTTGAAGGCATGAATAAATGCGAGTTTTATTCATATTTATTTAGGATTTATATCCTGATGACATTAAAAAAAAAAGGATTGGAGGTGGTTTATGATGTTAAAATATACCCAAAAATATAGCAAAACTTTTCAAGAGAGAGAGAAATAATGGAAACGATTAAAAGTGGAATAAGAGAGACACACTAGCTTGGGCAATGGAGCATTCACTTTTGTGCTGAGCTTCCTGGGAGGCAGAGCAGAGTGAGAAATACATCCAGTTATGTAGCTCTCATTGGCAAATAAAAAAAGCACACAAGTTTGAGTGTGGATAGAAATATTTTCTGGTACTGAATTTTAGTAGGTGTTTTATCAAGCAGTTACCTTTATAAGGTGAAACATTAGGTAAAACTGTGTCTGACCATCATTTTCCAAAGCGTCTAGATGCTTCTTCAAAGTGTACTTTTAGACACCCAGATGATACTAATAGAAAGGGGAGGCAATCCAAAATGTACCGTGGTTGTCTTAATTAGGGAAGTAGATTGAGATTGTGTGGGATGAACTCCTTCTGGGTACCAGGTACTCACAAGATGCATTCATAATGTGAACTCAAATACCACGGCTCTCTTGCCCTCGTTGGAAAAGTCTAATTTTGGTGGAGGCCAGGAAGGTATAGCTATTCTGATTTTCACAGGGAAACACACACACAGAGAAATCCTAATTCTATTTTTCTTCAGAGACTCAACACTATGGCATCATAAAAGCTCCTACTTGGAAGTGGGGGGAAAATCTGTGTTCTAACGATCAGGGCTCTTGGGAGCGTGTGATGTTAAAGTCCCAAAGGGAGAACAGCTAGGATTCCTGCTTGTGCTTCCCTCTCCCACAGTTTTGGGTTATAGCCAAAGAACCAGGAACAATAAAAACCATGTTCAAAATGAGGTACAAAGAGATTATTCATAATGCCCTCTCTACACCCAACCTAAAAACAGAGTTGAGAGGCAAGATTTTCATTAAGGATTCTTGGAGAAAGCTGATGGTATGCTGAGCTGAGGGCCCCCACATCCTTGTACACAAGTGGGATGAACAGGATGTGCCTCCTTCCCCTCACAGTAGAGGGGCTTATAGAGAACATAATGTGCGTTGCCTTCAGTTTGGGGGTCACTGTGGCTTAGATCAGCCTGGAAAACCTAAATGGACCGGCTGGTGGCCTTGCTGGCAGAACCGGGGAGAGGACCGGGCGAGTGCGTGCAGGACAAAGAATGCAGTAACATGGAGCCACCTTGATGGCAGCGTTGGAGGGCAGGGTGTAAAAGGACTTCAGCTTAGAGAAGCAGAGACGTCACTGAATTTCAGGGAACCAAGGAGGGATAAGCAACCACTGGGATCTTGTCCAGTTGACCACTGTCCCAGGGCACACAGGTGAGAGAACCCAGTGATTCTGGTAAGGGGGTGGGGGTTCTCTGAAGAAAACGGAGCTGTCATATTGGCCAAGTCCTGAGAAAGTCCAGCCTGGAACTTTCCTGTTCCCTTCCCCAGTTCCCCCTTCTCCTCCAGCAGTGGTGGGGGTGGGGAGGGACCTGGGGTGGGGGGTGAGGGTGGAGACAATGTGTCAGAAACTGGAGTCTACGAATCAAGAGAGGAGAAGTGGGAGAGAATCAATCACATCCGTCCCCCCACTGCCCGCCCCCAATAGTTGGCCTGAGCCTGGAGCCAGGAGAGGCCTCAGCTTTCAACCTGGTTCAGAGTTTTCATTATTACATAAGACTGGACATTTTAATTTCTGAACTGAGGTTGCTTTTGTGACTTCAATGACCATAGGACTCTTTATGTTTTGCTAAATGGGGCAAGAAAGGTCAGAGGCTTTGTCTGGGTTTCCTTCCGCGGCCAGGGGAAAAGCCCACACTGTAAGTTCTAAGAGATCCCGGAAGACAAAACAAAGCTGCCGTGTGATACCTGGCCCCAATCACACTGGCACAAAGTAGCGGGGACAGAAGCAAGCCCAAGCCCATTCCCACCTTGAAGCTGGGCCAGCGAGGGCATCGAGTCCACTCAGGGCAGGGTTAGGATCCCTGCACCATGAAAGGAAAGGCCCTTTCCTGGCGGCAGAGGCAGGAAGCCGAGCTCACTCCCTGGCACCGGGGAGTCTGGGGAGCCAGGGCGGTGATGGAGAGAGGCTCAAGCAGCAGGAAGGGACTGGGAAGAGCCGGCCACGCTTCTAAAAACACCCCAGGGTCAGGCCCAGCCACCAGGTCAGACATCAGAGGAGAAAGCCTGCTCTATCAGATAACACTGGGTGGAGGGCAGGCCAGACACCCAGGAAAGTTAGCCCGGGTGATGCGCCCTTGCGCCTTGGGCTCTGGGAAGGAAGAGGAGTTTGGAACTAGAATCAAAAGAAGGTATAATTAGAATCTGCAGGTAGACACAAACGAACTTGTAATACCTGCCCTCACGTAGCTGGGAATGCTCCGGGCGCTTTGCAAGACAGGCGCAGGGAAAATACAAAGTGATATTATTATTGTCTTAATTATAATTAGAACCTACAAGTTGAGTCTTGAAAGACATTTATAGCACATCCTTACTTGTTTAGGTCAGCTTCCCAGAAAGAGGGGAAAAAATAGACTTGGACATTTTTAATTTAGATGAGAAACAGGTCCATGTGTCAGGGCTGCTATCTGGAGCTCCCCTATTTTAAGGATGTCCTTTGGGGCTCAGGTATATTAACGCGATGGCTAGAGCCTGAAAGCTCAACATGGTAGAAAATAGGCTTGTTTTTAAGCTTTGGAGGGCTACAGGCCAATTGGAAGCTTCCACCCCCTGTGAAGTAATGTAACCGGTAAAAAGGCTGGTAAATTATCCATGACGCAGGGCGTGTTGAGTGATGTGCAAAGCAGAGCATGAGGGAAGGATGCTGAAAAATTATCTAGGGGAACCCCGGTGGTTCTTGATGATCCCAGGGCTTACTGGGTGGGCTGAGGATATTCAGACATGCTGACCTTTTCCCTTTCACCTCCTACTCCTCTTAGAGGGCAGAGTGGGGCAGGAGGGGAAATGCCACCTGCTTATTTAGCTGTTAAAGGGAAGCAATGGGGAAAAAGTCCATGAGAGCAGGTTCAGGCTGATGGCTGTGATCAGACCTCTGCCTCTGGATTTCAGGGACCCATGCTGCTCCTGCACGCAGAGCACTTTGGGAGGGAACAATCCAGAACGGCCGAGATTGGTCGAGCCAGTGAAACCAGAGGTGCATAGACTTGTGGAAAGAGTCATGCAGCTGTGTGGTGCAGCTAGGTTTGCAGGCTTTGTGATGACTGAAGGCCCGTGTCGCGTTACAGTTTATGAAAAGCTGGTTAAAAAAAAAAAAAAAAAGATGTGTACCCGTGTCATAGTTGATGAGGCCTTACTGGACAGGCAGCCAGCTATTATTTTGCTTCTCTCCTACCTCCTATTCCCAAAACATAGGCCCCCATGGTTCCCTTGGCAAACCAGGGCCCCTTTCATGCTTGGCACCGCCCCATCTTATACTCTGAACCTATCTTTTGATCCCCTTTCCCTTCTCCACTCAGTTCCCAGTTTCCAAATGTACCCAATCTTCGTCTCTCCCTTAGGGACTCTGACACTTTGAAAATCAGTCACGCTGGACTAATGTATCCCCTCTTCCAGATAACATTTTATTCTGCTTTGTGGAGATGTGCCTTCATCTAAAAGAAGACTGGTGGGAGTGTTTGAGGAATCATGTAGCCCATTAGGGTGAGTAGTTGGGGGCAAGGGATGTCTCAACACCACCGGATGCACACTGGTCTGAAAAGTCTTGGAGCAACAGGATTTTTTACCCCCAGTTTTCCTCCGAATTTTTTGGCTACTCTCCCTGCTCAGATAAGTTTTCCTCTTTCTGAGTTTCTAATCCCTAGGTTTGTCATGACTCACATTTAAAACAAACAAATTTTTCTTCCCTCCCCCCCCCCCAAGCGTTCTAGCAGTTTTTCCCTGGGTGGGAAGAAACTACAATTTGGCTCCAAAAACTTTGGAAAAGGAAACCCCGATCTTGCCAGTGATCACTATATATTTTTCACTTACAGGAATGATTTACGAAGTAAAGCGCATTTTGAAATGCCTTCTGGATAATTTCGTGCAAAAATTCACAATGTCAAGAGGACGTGGTTATGAGGAGTGAACTGTACAACCCTTTATCTCGTTCTCTGTGGGCCCTCACCACGGGGGTCAGAGCCAAGTGCCAGCTCTCCGTGCTAAAAATGTTCACAATTTGGTCTCTGCCAGCAGTGAGGACTACAGTGTGAATGTGTGAAGTCTTGCTCCAAACTGGCTCGACCCACACTTTTGTAAATGTCATTTCTTGGGATCCTGTTTTATCTGAGAAGCCAGATTTCACCAGCCGCGCTGAGAGTAGCTGATAATGCTGTTCAAGTTCTGAATCCCGCAGGGAGAAGCTCTTTTGAGGCCCTTTTCAATACAACTGACACGCTTCGCATGTATGAGCCTCTTTAGGAGGAGGTTAAACTCCCAAATCACTCTGTCAATCTGACCAAATGAAAATCAGATTCAGTGGTGTTACAAGCTGCTCAAGTCTATCTTCTCTTTTACACATTTGATGTAACTGTTAATATAACAGAAAATCTAAAAACCCTCATCTTGCTTTCTACCAATGGGGTAATATGGGTTCAATATATACCAAAATACAGAACTGAAAATGCATTTTGTATTTGAAATACAGATTTTTTTTTTTTATATAACAGGATGATAATCCTGGAGCTTCCCCTTTAAGAACTAATGTCAGGGCACCTGGGGGGCTCAGCTGGTCAAGCGTCTGACTTCAGCTCAGGTCACGATCTCATGGCTTGTGGGTTCGAGCTCCATGTTGGGCTCAGAGACTGGAGCCTACTTGGGATTCTCTCTCTACCTGTCTCTCTGCCCCTCCCCAACTAGGGCTGTCTCTCTCCTCTGTCTCTTTCTCTCAAAAATAAATAAAAACATTAAAAAAAAACCCACTAATGTCATAATACAAAAAAGTATTTCTGATCATGCCAAGTCAACATCAGACAAACTTCAAATTCTTAACTCTACGGTAAAAGATACTACCTCAAAATGGAAGAACTTGTCTTCTTCCAGAATTATTGAACATACGATTTTACTTGGATAGGTTTGCAATAAAAGAGTTAAGCTGGCAGTTAAGCTGGTCCCTAGGTATTTATTAACTGAAGAAAGTACATAGAAGTGGTTGCCAGAGGCACGGGTGGGAGGGATGGGCAAAATAGGTAAAGGGGGTCAAAAAGTACAAACTTCCAGTTATAAAATATGGGAATTATGTAATGTACAGCATGGCAACCGTAGCTATATTGTTTTGCTTGAAAGTTGCTAAGAGAGTGGATCTGAAAAGGTCTCATCACAAGAAGAAAAACTGTAACTGTGTGTGGTGATGGGTGTTGACTAGATTTATTGTGGTGATCATTTCACTATATACACAAATATCAAATCATTATGTTGTATACCTGACGCTGATATAATATTTAAGTCAACTATACCTAAATAAAAAAGGACATAGAGAAATGTACTGTGCATACAACCTTCAGATACTCTATGTTTCAAAATGAGCTTCAGTAAGTTTTAACTCAGTAGAACTACTACACGTGTGTATTCAAATGAAATCTAATTTTCCTACTAAATGAAAGATTTAGTGACACTGTGCTCTGCCTTATTTGGGCAAGCAATAAATAACAAAATGGGTGAGCTAACTGTTCAGTAAAGTTGGGGTTGAAAATGACCATTTATTGTTCAAACCACAATAAATTCTTCGCCTGGAATCCAAGCTACTAAAAGTGTCAAGTAACAGAAAGGCGTCGGAAACATTCTGCTTTCATGGTTTTTATGACGTGACTAGTAACTAAGTGGATGAAGAGATGTATGTAACTAGCAAAAACAAAAACTTCTAGGGGGTACCTTCACAGCCGTGTAGCTTGAAGCTGGGATATTCACCATCCAAGGGTAGAGTCCTCTACACGAGGTTTTGTGCTCATGGGAGGGCCCTGGATGGTTCTGAAGGGTTGTGTGTACCCAAGGCCCAAGTGTTAACACCTACGGAACAAAGAGACGGAACATGGCAGTGGCGATGTGGATCTAACTGCAGCTGGCCTGGGTTCAGATTCCTGCCAGACCACTTAATTTGCTCTGTGACTTTGTGCGAATTATTGATCTTCTTAGCCTCACTTTCCCTGTTAGTATGCAAAAAAAGCTGCATCGCAGAATTGCCATGAAGAATGTATGAACAGAGTGTGCCTAGCATAATACTGGCACATAGAAGGCACTCGGCGGTTATCAGTGATTATTACTCCCAAGTGTTCTTTCCTCAATGGATCCCAACCTTCAGTCTGTTTCTTAACCTGACTAAAGCTGTGGTAGGATCCTACTTAGGAGGGTTTCCATAGAAACGCCGACCCCTTTCTATCGCGCCAGGGGCAGTTCCTAAAATTCCACCACTTAAGCAAGTGTAAACAGAGTATACTCGGATGTTGAACACAAGTGTTACTATTAGCAGCGATGACGGCAAACACCTCTGTGCAAGTGTTACACGCTCTGCCTCAGGAGCCCGTTGAGAGATGGGTCCTGGCCCATCTCAAAGCCAGAGTTCCCAGGCTCCTGCTCCCTATGTCTCCAACCACCTGGCTCACTATTCCATCTTGGCCCTCTGATCAACGACAGATTTTCTCACTTCTCCTAAGGACCGTGTACTCTAGATTTAAGGGGAGCAGATCTCCTTTAATGCAGGCCAGCGCAGAGAAAGCATGAAGGAAACATTTGTTTCTCTTCCCCTCTTGGCTGTCAGGTCTTTGAGAGTGGGCCAGGGGAAAGATGGTGCCATAGGGAAGTGCAAATCCAAGTGTCAGCTGCCTGGATGTCGCAGGCTATAGAGACTGATGGGGGTGACACTTCTCTCTAACTTTCAAGCAGAGCGGCAGAGTGCTGGAAGCCAGCATGCTCCTTCTCACAACGTCTCTGGGGAGGCTCAAGGTGCTTATTTGGGTCATGGTCACCTCTTAGATTTCTTGCTTCCACCGCACTCGAGCTAACCCTGTGTCTTCTCGGCTCCTAGGACTGCTCTGATCACACTGCCTTGTCTCATGCTGGACACTGTTCTAATTTCTTCATTTTCTCCAAAGCCCCGTCAACAGGAGGCCATGGTGTGCAGCGGTAGTTGGAAGGTTACAGCCCGGCACAAGAACGATATCAACTGTCGTCATCTTGGGAAATTCCCTGCTGGCCATGTCATCCCTTAGGCCCTTCTTGATTTTCTCAGGCCTCTCCTTGTTCCCTCTCCGGGCCATCTCTCCCTCTCCAGAAGCCAGTCTTCCTCCAAACTCGAACTTCTTTCTTATGCATGGCTCTAACTCTCTATCCCTTTCTCCTGGGTAAACATAGGCTTACCTTTGCAGACCTGCCGGCTCACCAAAGTGCTTTGCTAAGCAGAGGCCCCTTATTCTGGGGGTCTGCCCTTAAGCTGCATAAAGACCTGACAGAAGCTTTGAAACCACATGCTCAAAAGCCTAACTAGGACATTTGTTTCCCATAGTCTCCGTGAGAGAGAGGTGGGCAGTATACCGGTTAGGATAGGATATGTGGCTTCATGTCCGAGACCCAAAATGACAGTGACTTAAATGAAACAGAGTTTTAGTTGCTCTCACATGTAGATATCTGAGCTGGAACTGGGGAACTGCTACCCGATGTCATTCTCAGGGACACAGGTCCCTTTTATCTTGTTGCTCTGCTGCCCCTGAGGTGTTGTCTTCATCATTTGGTTCCAGATGGTGCACAGCTACATCCCTGTTGGGCCAGCAAGAAGGCACTGGGGGTGAGGGGACATGCCTCTTCCCTTTATGACATAACCTAGACGTTGTCTGTATCACTTTCCCCACATCTATTGGCCAAGACTTAATCGTATGCCTGCAAAAGAGGCTGTGAAACATAGTCTTTATTTCAGTGACCACATGCCCAGCTAAAACTTGGGGCTACTCTAGAACTCACTATTCAATACTGGCAGCCACTAGCCACATGTGGCTATTTAAATCTAAATGAATTAAAACTAAGATTCCAAATTCAGTTCTTCAGTCAATGAAGCTGCATTTCAAGTGCTCAATAGCCACATGTGGCTCATGGTGACTGTATTGGACAGTGTGGATACAGAACATTTTCATTGTCACAGAAAATTCTACTGGACAGTGCTGCTATAGAAGAAAGAGTGAAATCCTGGGGCACAATTGGCAGTCATTGTCACAGGCAATAGAAAGATTTAGCCTGCCCCTTTCAGGAGTAAGTCCCTTGGGGTTGGGGACTTTTCCAACCCTACAGTGTGGCTCTGTGCTCCCTTGTTAGAGCGTGCTCTGCAGGCAATATCACGGGGGAGGGATCTAACACACACCTGGCACATTCTAGGCAGTCAGTAGAGGTTGGCTCCCTCTCCCCGTGCCCCTTCCAAGCCTCCATGCACACTCACAGTCCTCTTCCCCTTTATGGAACTTAGTTACAGAGACCTGTATTCCCTCCCTTGGGGGCAGACATTATTAATACCCCCCCCCCATCACAGAAGAGTCACTGAGAAGGCTTGGCTTTTCCAAGGGGGGGAGGGGAGCGAAATGTATGCCAGGGTGGAGGCTGCAATTCTTTCTCCCTCAGCTCATTGGGTGTCGGCTTCGATGTAGTGGGAAGCCTGGAGTGACAGACGACCACCTTGTCATGCCTTTGTAAGGATGCACAGAAAGAAAATAATCACATGAACTTGCAGAAGAGAGCAACGTCATCCACTCTCACTGACCCAGTCCTTAGCCCGCAGGTATGTTAGTCTTGGACAGTGATTCCTGGGGACCCTGTAGGCCACCCGAAATCTCGTGCCAGATCATTCTGAAGAACTGCTGGACCTGGAGCATTGGATAGTTTGGTCTCCTTGACCCTTGGCATCTGGGAGCCCTGTAGCCTTAGATCCCCTCTCCTGAGACCAGGAATTTGCATGTGGTGACATTCCAGAGCCCCTAGATGGTGAAGGTCGGAGGTAGAAGAAGAGGTCAGAGGTAAGAGAACAAACAGCGTGAGGGAGGAGACCCAGGGTATGTAGAAGTTTCAACATAAGTTTTCACGTCAAACCTCTGGGTTTGGGTGCCAAGTTGCTAATTCTAAAACTTTGTGGAGTCACATACCCACATGAGAATGTGAGACTGTCACTTCAGAAAAATGGAGGTACACACCAAAATATATAAACATCTTTGAAAGTTCACGGACCTACTTAATTAAGTTACCATTTGGCTTAGAGTCCCAAATGCTCAACGTGGTTTCTTAAAGCTTTATGAGAGAGCATTATCAGCCTTTCAAAGGTCCTCTGGGGCCCCAAGGTTGTTAAGGGCCAGACTTAACAGAGGCCAGTCATAAACTGATGTCACAGCTCATGGGTTCCATTTTCTTTCTTTCCTTTTCTTTTTCAATTTTGACTTGCTTAGGAACTAAACAAGGGACTCCTTCTAGTTCTAGGAACTCCTTCTCTAGAATTATACCCCAGGGATAAAGGCAGTCGCATCCACCAAGGCTGAGAAAATATCTGGAGGTTCAGCCAGGAGCAAAAATTACTCAGATTGGAAGAGAGGGAAATGAAAATGCATGAGGCTCAACTGCCCCAACTTTCAAATAAGAAGATAAAATTCTTGATTTGAAATCTCCTTGGGGAAGACAGCTTTTTGTTATGCTCTGGGAACAAAAGGTTATTTCGTGGTGGATGTTTTCTCATTAGAGCATGGGTTAGTGACAGGCTTCTGGAGGCCTCTTGGCTCCAGTGCAGGGAGGGACATGTGAGTGGAGGGTGGAGTAAAGCATGGAGCAGGCCACACGTGCAGTGACCATATTATTATGGCATGTGCTGGGTCACCTGGGGCTGCCACCAATGACACTTTTAGTTCTTCCTGCTTTGTCCAGAAATGCAGCTCCTGGGGCAGCTGGTGTTCATGGCCTCTTACAGGCTCCGTGCCCTTAAGTCAGTGCCCTTATCCTCACCCCTGGCTGCACGTTAGAACCAGCTGGAGAACTTTAAAACTAAGGCTGCCTGGACACTGCCATTGACTGGTCTGGAGTGGGACCCAGTGAAATAGGGCAACTTATCAGATATCAGAAAGCTTATCGTATATAAGTTTGGCTTAAACTCACCTTTCATGAATAATTGAGATAAAAGGCTTATGTAGTCCCCTATTAGGGTTATTGGAAATTACTAACCGCCCTATCTCGCTTCTGTAACCTCGCCTGCTTGCTAAATAGATAACTTAGGTTGCAAAAAGGTCCCCCACCCCTTCTACCAAGATCTAACCTCGGCAAGACCAACATGTAAAAAGTCTTAGGTGTCTAACTATGATTGGTCATTTTAAACCCTCTTAGGACAAAGACCTTTAAATTGATAGGTTCCCACCAAAACTAACGTCTGTGGGTCACAATATAATTGGCTGCCATGAAATGCTGTAAATTGTAATTGGTTACCTACTCTGACTTGCTAAAATCCATACAAGCTCACTACTACCTTTGTTCGGGGCCATTCTCTTCACTTTTCTCCTTAAGATCAGGAGGTCAGGTTTGGCCCAGCCATGAATAAAATCTTGCCTCACTTCTATTCAGCATCTGGTGGCCTTTTTCGACAGCACCCTGTTTCACCCAGGGGTCCTTGGAAATAAATGCTCCCGGCTGATTCCAATGCACACTTAGGGTGGAGAAACCATTATTTTAAAGTGTTGCTAGACACTGTTGTAGGTATTCTGAGGATCTGTAGTGAATTTAGATACTTCATTATCAGAGAAAAGCTAAACAAACGTGACTGCCTTCTTTTAACAAACGTGACTGCCTTCAAGTTAGGAAAACTGTGTTGTCAAAGGAGGTTGACCAGAAAAACGGGTCTGTGTGTCTGACATTCGTTCTCCTTTTGGTCATTAAATAACAGGATCCGATCAGCTTCTGTAATGAAGCTGAACTTCTGTTAAGTACTTAATAAGATAAGATTTTCCAGAGAGAATTAATCAAGAATGAGTTTATTACTATTCCAATTAGGTGTGGGTTAAATAATGCACCACATAAAAACTCAAACCAAACATTGACAAAGAAGACTGTGGGAGGCCCTCTGGCTCAGGCTGAAGGTTACTGACATCAGCAAGGCCGGGACCATCAGCTGTGCACAGTACTGGGCAATCAGACCTAGTGATTTTGTACTCGGACAGGCTGCAATACTATTCTAGCGAGGTGTGGTTCAAGAGTGCTTTTCTTACAACCAGTTTATTCTTGTTTTTAGGACACAGAGGGTTAAGAGTGACACCTGGGGACAGTTTGGTCACACGTACAGAGCAGTCAGTGAGATGGGTGTCTTAGTTTGGTTCTCCAGAAGCATGACCTAAAACACGGACTCAAGGGCAAATAGTTCATTTGGAAGATGATCCCAGGAAACAGTGGAAGGGCAAAGAAAGGCACTAAAGTGTGTGTTACCAGTTATCACCGAGGGCAACTAGGGGTTAATCCCACTGTGTAGACACACCCACAGTGATATGCACATGAGCTAGTTACCCACCAAGTCCCCATCCACCATGACTGAGGTCTGCTTCCAGGACATTAACTCTTCTTTTCTGGCTCACCGGCCTCATATGCTCCCCCGGCCAGATAAAGGCTCACAGAGACAGAGTGGCAGGTATGTGAAATAAGCAGCCCTTTGAGTGTAGAAGTGAGAACAGAAAGAATACAGGCAAGGCACTGACAGTGTCTGCCACAATGAACGAACACTGACAGTAGAGCTTCATGATCCATTTTTCCACCCACCCATCCACCCATCCACCCATCCATCCAACAGAATGTTTATCAAGTGGTAGA
The DNA here is from genome assembly GCF_022079265.1 of Lynx rufus. Lineage (NCBI taxonomy): Eukaryota > Metazoa > Chordata > Mammalia > Carnivora > Felidae > Lynx > Lynx rufus. The sequence goes on from NW_025814896.1 coordinate 82,342,775, forward strand.
TACATACACTTCAGAATAAGGGTTGGGCCCGTGTTTGTATAACCAAGAGTAAACTGACCCACCTCATTTCTTGTTATCTGCCTGCCAGTCTCCCAGGCCACCTATTTGAATCCAGGAAGTACTGTTTTCTCTGATTCTCCAAAAATTTGTTGTGCTTACAACGTTTTCCTTCCATCCCCCACTCCCACCCCAACACTTAAAACTACTCAAATTACTGGTTCACAGGTAGGATCCCTTTGGATATGGGCCATCAGAGGGAAAGGGAGAAAAATCACCTGAATGTGGCAGGATTCACCCGGCCTGAAGGAGCTGAGAATCACCTGACTGAGTTGGGACTGGTGAGTCCTATGCTATTAGTGAATGCTCTATTCCTGCCCAACCGAAAGCACAGATCCTTTAACGGCTCTCTGATGCTTTTTCTAATAAGCAATCAAAGAGGTTGTCACCAGTGAGAAACCAGAAGTGAGCCAGAATCTAGGGTGCTGGCAGGGGGAGGGGAGGCACAGTCTCAGGTAAGTGAAATCTTAGTGCTGTCATTTCAGACACCAGTTCTCTGAAGTAGCCAAACCAAAATACACACTAAGTCTTTGGGTTTTAAAAAGCCATCAGTGCTGTGAAAAGCCAAATAATCCTACGCCATCATCGGCCTTCCTTTCCGTACTGGGGGGCTGGGGTGAAGCAGGAGTCGGGGAAGGAAGTGGTGAGGGGTAGAGAGCCGGTACCACATAGGACCAGCCTCCTATTTGGGCTCCATTTACTTATCCCAGGAGGCGCCATCAATCAGACCAGCAGGCAGTTGCCTTTCTCTGAGAATTTACTTGTGTCTTCGTGGTCTACCTCACAAATTCCCTGCTGGGCCCCTTAAAGTTAACAACACATTGTGGTGAGATGGAAACTGAAAGGATCCCATGGAAAAAAAGCCAATTTTTTCCTTTGCTCCTTTTCTGGCTTCTACTCTTGCCGGGACCCGGTACTCCTGCCCCACTCTACGCATGCCTTGTAATGAGAACAGCTTCTGTCCTCCTTGTAAGGGACAAAGAGGTAATGATATCTTTTGAGGATTCCGGCACAATAGATGATATCTAAGGAATTAGCCGGGCAGACAGACCCCTGGCTAGATATCCAGACCACTGGTTCTAGATATCTCAACACCAAGACCCCTGGCTTCAGGGAAGGGATGACTTATGAAGGACACCAGGACCCTGTCCTTGTTCTGACCAGTTCCTGGATGCCTGAGAGGACACGTGCACCAGACCACAATCGCCAATAAAAACCCCACACCCCAGGCAAAGGAGTGCCCCACTCCCTCCTTTCCTTTCTGAGTCTCTGGGACACTCTGTTATCTCCTCTCTCTCTCTCTCTCTCTCTACCTCTATCTCTATCTATATCATCTATATCTATATCTATATCTGTCTATATCTGTATCTATATATATATCTTCAATAAACTCTGCTTTCCCCTTCTGCTGGCTCACATTTCCATCCTGAATGAAACCAAAGACCGTCTTGGCTGGTCCTGTGGGACCCACAGGGTCCTTCTACCCTGACTGCTGTCATCAGGTGTGTGAAGGTAATGAGGACATGTGAATCATAACATTACCTCTTTTTCTTAACTTCAGAATACCCAGAAAAACTTCAATTAAATTTCTAGTGCTTCCTTAAATACCTTCCATAAAAAAACATATGTTAAATACATTCTACTTCCTTCCAAATTATGATTTTTAGAGATAGAATTAATGTCACCTTAGAGTCTTACCCAGTTCTTACAGACTTCAAATATTCTCTTTATGGCCTTTACCGATTATAAAAATAATTCCCCTTATAAAAATTCAAACAAAACAGAGATCAAGAAGACTGCGAGGTCCCTCACGGTCGGGGCGGGGTTATGAGCGGCACGAAGTTGAGAGAGAGTGTCAGCTGTGCACGTTACTTGGCCATAAAACCTAGTGACTTTGCACTTTGACAGGGGCACTGATGTTCAAACGGCTTCCTCAAACTGGCCTTTTTAAAACATCTTGCCTCCCGGGAATCTAGAATGGGGGCAGCAGGCTCCTGGCCTTTCCTGTCACACATATCCTACAACATCATCCCACACATGTTCACGGAGCGCCAAGTACTGAGGAGATATTGATGAGCAGGGCAGACATGGAGACATGGCTCCCCGTCTCCAGAAGCCCAGTGCTGGTGTGGAGGGAAGATAGACCTAAATAAAATAACCACACCCTTCAGTGCACAATTACAGTCAGTGACGAGCACCACCGAAGAAAGAGAAGATATAAAAAGGGACTCTGCCCTCGACTGGGAGTTGAGAAAGACTTCCCTGAAGAAATAATGCTGAGATCAGAAGGAGGCAGTGGAGGAAGGGGTGAGGCAGTGGGATGGGGAGCCACGGGCATCAGATGGCAGCAGGGACAGGTGCAAAAGCCCTGTGGTAAGAGAGAATCTCTGCAGTTCTGAAGAAGGCATGTGGGGCTAGGGAATAGGGAATGGCAGATAATGCTGTTGGCCAGGCTAATGGCCTAGGAAAGCTCAGGAAGATCGAAGTGGGCTTGTGACCACATGAGGTTGGGTGGCAGCAAGCTCTGGCTGGTTGCAGTTGGAGGGTGGGTTAGGTGGGGGAAGCGGAGTGGCAGTGTGGTTGATGGGTGGAGCCCCAGCTGGTGGGCTGTGGCATTTGTCCTGGCTGGCACGTGCCTTCAAACCCTTTTCCAACCACAAGCCAAGCATTACTGTCTCTGCTACTGGCTTCCAGAAGCCGGTTCACCGTGCCAGCCTAACTGCCCCGGCTCCCCCCAGGGGAGCTTCCTGGGAATCGACCCTGCACCCGTCGATTCTTACTTACAAGGTCTCAGGAGTGCCCAAGAATTAGAAGTTTTAAGTCTTCTCCAGGTAACCCAGATGGGCGTCTGTATTTTTTCCATTTTCTCCACAAAGATTTCCCTGGAAAGATGATGTTGAGCCCTGAACCAAGCACTAGGTGCTATTTCCGTTTCGCTACTCCTAAGGGTGTGACCTTAATCAAATGGCTTCACCTCAAGAGACTTCGTCAGAGTCTCAATTTCACCATCTGTAAAAAGGGCATGAGCATTTTCTTCTTGCGTGCTTCATGGGGTTGTTTTGAGGATCTAACGAGATGATGAATTTGAAAGCATAACGAAAAGCTGATATCCTTTACATGCAAACATAGTTTTCAGTGTTGGGAAAAGCACTCAGTTTTTATTATTTGGTACTTTAGTCCTTTTAAATCTTGACTACCTTGGATAAGTGAGGCTTTGGTTCCAAATGGCCCCTCTAATTCACTGAGGTGGGGGGGGGGATGTGGGGTGGGGTGCTCCTCTTGTCCTCCTTCCCTACTTCCAGGCACTGGCTACCATTTCCCCTCGCATTTGCTCATGTGCCCCTCACACTGTGACCAGTATTGACTCTCCTGCCACCTTTGACTGCACATGAGCTAATGTTTGCTCTGTGCCACGACCTGAACTCAACTCTTTACACATGTTATCAAAAATCATCCCTATCCCCCCACCTTTAAGGAAGGGAGGTGACAACATTGAGCCTTAAATAGAGGTTATGTAATTTACCAGAGGTCATGTGGCCAGGAAAGTAAAGGGCTATTTGAACCCATTAACCACTCTGTTTGATCATCCTTTGCAAGAGTGGAGAGTTTCCTTCCTCCCTGGAGTGTGCCTCTCAAAGCTGGGGTGGTCTTTATTTCCACTTCCTGCCTGACTTCTTAACCTCTCGTCCCACAGGTCTGACCATCAGGATCAAACTTCACAGAAGAACTTCCAGAGGAACAAGATACCATCAGGCAAGGGTGACTCTTGGGCTAAGTGTAGACCCAACCTTGAGCCTCATTAAGTCATGGAAATGCTCATAAGATTGTGAACCTCTCCAGGGCAAGGACCCTCTCTTATTCATTTCCGTGAGAGTGGCACAAATTAGGTGTTCGGAAGAGTTTGCTGATGGCTGAAGCATTGGCAAGATGACGAAGGGAGGTGGGGGGAAGCATCTATCGGCCTAGTGCTGGCTTCTAATACTCTGCTTTGAATTGGAGCGATAGCAATGCTAATTTAAAGGGTGAGTGGTGCTTTACAGTTTCTGGGATGCATCAACATAGCAATGTTCACCCCAAGAGATGATTTTTATCACCATTTGAAGGAAGACAAAACTGAGCCTTGGGAGGTCAAGTAACTTACAGTGCAGCAGGGCACTGGCACTGAAGTCAGACAGATGGGTTTGAGCCTTAAGGTAACTAGCCGTCACGTGGCTATGTGGCACTGAAGGAGGGACATATGCTCTGGAAACCCTACTTTCCTCATAAGTGAAATGGAGATGGTGACAGCACCATCTACGTAGGATTTTCTTGAAGATTAAATGAGATCATACATCAAAGTGCCAGACACACAGTAAGTGTTCAGGAATGACCGGCTTCTGCGAGTGGCTATTGAGCTGGTGAACTCTGGTTGCCTGACTTCGGTTGAATGTTCTTTGCCTCAGATATGATGTCTCTAGTCAGAACTCTTATAGTGAACGAATGCATTGTGGAATATTACAGAAGGATTATGACAACATTTTCCTACAGTGTTTGCATTTACACCGATAACAACCAGAAGTAGGACCTTCAGGACTGAGCAAGGAGAAAAATTGTAGGTGTTTGTGACAAACTTGGGTCATTATTCGGGGCCTAAAAAATGATGGTCTCTGCTGCTTATAACTACAGTGCCCAGCAGAGTGGCCCTGGCTCATCGTCACCAACTGATTTCAGTAGTTATCTGAGGCATCACTTGAGAATAGATTATTATTCATTTATTCAAAATACATTTATTGGAGGCCTACCGTGTGTTGCCCACCATGCCGGGAGTTGGGATATAATGGTAAGCAGAGGAGGTAGAGTCCGTGACTGCATGAAGTGCAGTCTGTGGGGAACATTGGAGGGGCTTCCCTTAGGCCTGGAGCCACACCCCTGGGGTGACATGAGACCACTGAGTCAGGGGGTGATCAGGGTCTGTTATGATCCATTTTCTCTTAGTGGCAAAGTTGGGAGCAAGGTTTTTAAAGCTGTTTCTTCTTAGAGGAAACACAGGCAAGAGCTGGCCATAGAAATAAAGCCAGAGACTAGGAGTCCTTCTCTGGGTGGAGCTCCAGGACCCATGAAAACATCTCCAGATGGCAGATATCCTCTGGCTGGAAGGAGAACCCCGTGACTTTTCCTGACTTAATTGGAGTGTCTATCCTTTTACATTTTTTTTTTCAACGTTTATTTATTTTTGGGACAGAGAGAGACAGAGCATGAACGGGGGAGGGGCAGAGAAAGAGGGAGACACAGAATCGGAAACAGGCTCCAGGCTCTGAGCCGTCAGCCCAGAGCCCGATGCGGAGCTCGAACTCCCGGACCGCGAGATCGTGACCTGACTGAAGTCGGACGCTTAACCGACTGCGCCACCCAGGCGCCCCGTTATACCAAAGCTATGTGTATTCTTGGCTGAATGGGACAGGGAAGGAAGCCCCTGAGGAAACTTAGCTCCCTTCACTGTGGACACACAGGGAAATGGTGCCTTCCTAGAGAGATCTTAATTATCCCGAATTAACAACTGGAAACATAAAACAACATTTATAAGAGGCTACACAACGTTTATGATCTTAGCCTCATAGTTACTGATATGGGAGACAACCAGAGCTAACCGATGGTCTGCAGGCCTTCTTCCTAAGCCATATGTTTACTTCCAAAGAAAATGTATTCTGACATCCAAATAATATTTTCTGAGTGCCCCAAACCCAGCACTGGAGTGGGAAGAAAGGACCTAAGTATAATTTGTGTCACGCCTTTTCATTTATAAGACAGCCAAATATCTTATATCGGACTCGCATCATACAGTCAGCTTACGGACCAAATGAGCTCACGTATGTAAAACACTTAGCACGACGCCTGGCACATGATAAAGACTTGACATTTACTAGCCGTTTGTAGCGGATGTCTGGTTTGGGTCTGCCTGGCACCTATATCTCCTTCGGGGAACAGTCCCCCTCCCATTCCACATGGCCTTGGTGGTTACGGAGACTGGCCTGATCATAGTACCCTGTCTCTCGCCTGGAGCAGGAGGTTTGGGCCCACACGCGAAGCTGAGCAGAAAGGAGAGCCAGGCGGACAAAGAGAGGGTCCTGGGACACTTATGGGACCAGCGTCAGTCTCTCCATCCGGGTTCCTAGAGCTCCTTCTTCAGGTCCACGAGCTGCCCTGAGCCACGCTGCAAAGGCGAGCACAAAGTTCCCTTTTTGCTTAAGCAGTCTGAGATGAGCTTCCGTAACTTACGCCCGGAATCACAAGGATGAGAGGACCTGAAGCTGGAGCTGTCACATGACAGGCGGGTGGTGTGGGGCACTGCCCTTTCAGGTGCCCACAGCTGACAAGTGAGGATATTCTCAGTGCATTCCCCGTGTCTTAGTCACCGACATTTAAACAGGCTGCAGAACATTTCCTTTTATCTGCCTCTCACGTGTCCAGGATGAGCTACATCATGTGGCTTACCACCGAAAGTCACACTTCCCTTCCGAGTCTCAAAGACAACACGTTGAAAACTTGGAACTATGTTCCAAGTGATAGGAACGTTCCAGTCGTGTAGTCGAGGAAGGACGTCCAGCTGTCTGTGTAGGTCAGCCACGACCCAGGCTAGTGGCTGCAAGGAAGGCGGAGTGGGCCTGATGAGCACTGGAAGATAGACATTGATCCCAGGGCAAACCCCCCAGGGCCCAGGGCAGCACCGGGTACTTTAAGTTTTCTATTAAGGTCTCAGTGAATGGAATTGAATGTGACCAGGCAAACAGCTCATCTTCAGCTCACTGTGGTCATAAGGCTGCACTGGATAAGGTCCTGCGAGGTGCATGAAAAGACAGCAGCCCAGCTCCTGCCTTTGAGGAGCTCCACACAAAGAGGGAGGGGGGGTAAATGCTGAGTTGGGGAGCATAGAGTAGAAGACATGGTCCCACGTCCACCCGAGTGGGGTTTCCACTGGTCCTACAGGGTGGGATTCCAAAACACGGAAGAGTGCAGTGGAAGATCAGGCAGCTGTGGGTCCAGGTAAGCAGAAGCTTTAGACCTACAAGGTCTGAGAGGTAGAGCTAAGCACCCACAGGGAGCTGCAGCCAGTAGGAGGTGCATGAAGGCTGGGGGTGGGGGTGGGGTGGGGAGGTGCAGTTTTGCTGGCATGTTGAGTTTTTTGGCAAGGTAGCATTGGAGCTGGACCTTGACTCTGTAGAGTACAGGGTAAGCAATGCCCTTTGTGGAAACAGGCAAAGCCTGGTTTTCAACCGGCAGCAGTCAATATCACCTGGGAACTTGTTAGAAAGGCAAATTCTCCACCCCGCCCCAGACCTATTATTAATTCAGGAATTCTGGCAGTGACTGCCCCAGATGACTGTGTGTTAACAAGTCCTCCAGGTGATTTCGATCACTAGTGGAGGGCAGGCAGGCCTGCAGAAAGCCTCTGAAAGCAGGCATGGCATCTGATTGCAGGATCCTGTATACCAGATTCTAGAGTTGGGGCATTATCCCGTACCGTTGAGAAGCTACTGAAAGTTTTTGAACAAGAGCCATTCCTTCCTCCCTCCCTCACCCCCCTTCCTTCCTTCCTTCCTTCAACCAATAGTTGAGCACTTACCAGGTCCCAGGCCCCACCCAGGGCACCAGGATCCAACAGTAAACACACCCACATTAGTTCAGAACAGCGTTTTAAGTGCAAGCTTATCTGGAAACAAGATTGTTATTGTCTTTTTTTTTCCTTTTAATCTGATTTACTAATGGAAGGTACACCTATCATGGTCTCCAGATACAACTCTGCTACTTGTCTCTGCCATCAGAAGTTGTTTAAGTAGGCATTTCCTGAAGTTTCCAACACGAGTGATGTGAACTGACGAAGGGAGAGCAGGCACACACACAACATGGAAAGGGTGGGGTCAGGGGGAGAAGGCGTTTTCTTTCAGGTCTGTGCTGCCGGGCTGAGAGCGGCTGTTTTCCGAGTTCTTAGATGGACCGCTCGGCCTTTGACTTTCCCCGGGTGAGGGTCAGTTAGCGCCAGGCGTTTCTGTGCGTACATCACAGTTTGCAGAGGCTGCGGGCCAGGAGGGTGGGGTGGAGGGGAGAAGAGGAAAGAGGGGTTGTGGCAGCTTCTCCCCTGATCTCGCACACCAGTCCTGCCGTTGCTCAAGGAAATTAGAGCATGATTTCAAAGACAAACAGATCTTTTCATCTGAATTAAGTGAAACCGGCCGAGGTGCTCTTGTGGAAGGCCAGATGTCCTCAGGACAACCTTCAGCCCTCTTTCTGGTTTGACCAGGGGACCAGACTGGGGATGGGATGGGGACGCTGGACCACCTCCTGGGTTCCCGGTCTCTGACCACCTGGCTTCTGGGGGGGTTCCTTCCGGCAGGCTGAGGTTAGTGGGCCTGGCCCCCTGCTGGACCTGGTCAGGAGAAATGGGTTCAGGCTGGTGATGGTTGCATCAAGTGGCAGAGAACAGGATTCGGAGGAGTCCCAGTGTTGTTCTAGTTTGACGCTGGCTCCCTGACCTTTAAGAACACAGAGATGGGTTTCTGATGCCCCCTAACCCTTCTGTCTCCCACTGTCTGAGCCTTGTCAGGATCCCAGAGATTCCAATTCCTCTCCTACCCCCACAGAACAATTGTTTACTTCTCCCTCTGAAATGCAGAGGAAGGGAACAGAAGAGAGAAACCAGGAAATCTTTCCCTGTGTAGCATCGCCTGTGCCGCCAGCCCTGTGTCCAGTGTCCCTGTCCCATGTTAGACAACAGCAGAGCCTGACTGATGCAAGACTCCTCTCCGCATTCGCTCCCCGGGAGTGCGTGTAGGAGACCAGCATTTCAGAGAGCAAGCGCCGCTTTAACATATCCGTAGGCAGCACACCGTCATCATACCATGGATCTTATTTTAAACTAATTATATTATGGAGGGGTGGGTGGGAGGGAGGCGAGGGGGGTAATGATAATTGGGGAATTTTTTTTTTTAAGACCTAGTTTCAAAAACCTCAGACTTAATTTAGTAAATTTCAATTACAAGGGGAGTTACTAAGCTGAAGATCATTTGCATTATATCCTTAATTACCACTTCATTTGTACCCGAGATCATCAATAGAGATTCTCGGGAATGTGCACTCAGAATAAGTGATTGATCCTAATGAGGCCTTTGTTCCTCCTGAGCCTCTCTTAGGAAGCTCTTTCCTCCCTGGTGGAGAGGCACAGAGTTGGCCAAACGGGTGGAGGCATCTTAAATGAGAAATGGAGCCCGTGAAGAAATCAAGAGGTTTTCAAACTGGCTTTGCCACCAGGGAGAGAACGCCAGACTCAACCTCCATCTCCCTAACAGCTCCTTCTGACGGTTGTATCCCTCTCCCCTTGAAGGCACTGGCTCTTCTGGCTTGTCGTGGATGATTCCCCTCTGCACCAGCCACACACGTCCATCTTTATTAGCTGGCAGCAGAGAAAATAGCCTTCCGAGGCCTTCCTCTTGCAAATAACGGATGCTGCCACAGGTCCTCCTGGGTTCTGCTTTTCCCGTCTCCCCTGAAGAAAGACCCAGGGATTCCTGGGTCTTTATTGGAAAAGCTTTTTCCCAAGGTCATTTAGTTCTAAAACAGTGAGGAGCCCATAGGGACCATGGGGGTGTGTGTGTCTGTGTGTGAGTGAATATCCATTTTGTAGAAGGAAACAGATATATATATATATATTTTTTTTTAAGTGGGGAAGGTAGGAAAAGGGGAAAGTGAATAATAAAATCTCCTACCTAAATCCTGCGAATGCCTGCTCTTCCCTCCTCCTGTGGTGCGTTCTACCCTGCAGGGTTTTACAAAGCACGTGCTCATCTATTGCCTCGCAGATAAGAATGGGCTCATTCTGCAAATGAGGAGACTGAAGCTCAGAGAGGTTAAGTGACTTGCCCAAAGTCACTCAGCTAGGATTTTAAGTTCAGGTCTCTTAATCCTGTTCTCCTTCCATTACCTACTTCCCGTGGGCTGCCAGTAGCCTTGAACGTGTACTCTGTTTGTGGAGGTTGGGGTCTGCATTCCACTGCGGCGTGTTACCCCATTTAAGCTTCATTTCTAAATCTGTATATTTAAGCAACAGTTTTGTTTCAGAGGAATCCAGAGAGTGGCCTGACTTAACCTTGCTCCGGAGGTATGTCTACTTGGTGGAGAATGGTGGAGGGGGTCAAGAGGGAAGGGAAGGGAAGGGAGTAGCCAGCAGGGAATTTTCCCAGTTTTCCACTGGATGAGGCCAAAGCCCAGAGAGAGACAAATCCATGATTCTCCTGGCATTCTGAACATTTGCCAAATCCCTGCTCTTTGCTCTCATTATTCTTCTGGGGTGGTTTCCAAGTGTGGAGGAGTATTGGCTGCGGAAGTGTTTGTGTTGGGGTGGGGAGAGCAGGACAGATGCTGTGAGGAAGGAGGGTGTTTACACCAACAGGCCGGCCAAGGCTTGGGGTCACAGGGACTGGTCCTGAGTAGGAAGTGTCCTCTGAGCTAGAGGCATGTTTATCTTCTCCAGGACCTCCTGGATAATATAGCTTCCTCTGCAATGTGGGGTACTCCCAGATGGAACACTCGAAATGTCACTGAACCTCCCCATGAATCCGTTTTCTCGTGTATAAAATGAGAATACCAATATCCACTCTGTGGCCTGCTCTGAATTTTTTTTTTAATGTTTATTTATCTATTTTTGAGAGAGACAGAAGAGTGAGGGAGAGCACAAGTGGGGTAGGGGCAGAGAGAGAGGGAGAAAGAATCTCAAGCAGGCTCCATGCTGTCAGCACAGAGCCCGACGCGGGGCTCAAACCCACAAACTGTGAGATCTTGACCTGAGCTGAGATCAAGAGTCAGACACTCAACTGTCTGAGCCATCCAGGTGCCCCTGGGCTGCTCTGAATTTTAAATGAACTGTGTAAAGCAACTAGCGAATGGTGACTTTGATTAGCAGAGGATTTGAGGCAGTTAGGACACAGGACAATAAGAAAAGGGGACTGCTTGGTCCACAAAGGCAATAGCAAGGAGCAGGAGTGGATTCAGTGATGAAACAGCTTGCAAGCACTTTTGTAAATAGTCCATATGCTAGCTCTGGGCAAGCGCTAAGACACTAGTTTGAAAAGCATAAAAGTCATAAAATAGCACCAGTGTTTTTTGTGGTTTTTTTTCTTAGTGTGAGCAAAAATATTCAAGCAGACAAAACCAAGCCAATCTTTTGGGACTAAGACTCTAAATATTACTTGTGAGTCACCCCAGCTTCCTTCCAACAGAAAGACTCCCCCATGCCCTCACTCAACGCCCCCGACTGTGACGCATTAGGATTGTAGCTTTTCAGCTTCTCCTACCGAAACCCTAGTCCCTCATCGTGGGCAGGAGGACAGCCCTGTGCACAGGGAACGTGTTTCCTCATTTCAGTCCCTCTCCTGTTTAGAGAAAGTTTCCCCCAAAAACCTCATCAAAAGAGCAGGATGCCCTCCAAGCCCCTCAGCAAACACTAGAGGGCGCCGGACCCCACGTTATCCAGGCAGTTCTAACACCGCACACGTTCTGGACAAAATGTTTCTGCAGTGAGATCCTCTCCTTCCCAGAGACCTGGGGGGCTATTTCAGTTTATACTATGAACATAAAGCGCCACCAGGAGATGGACCCTGGCTTTGCTGCTAACCGGGACCCTCTCCCAGTGTGGCTGCAGAAGGCAGTTCCCAGACCTGATGCTGGAGACCTAGCAGTCTTTGGCTCAGCTATAAATAACATTAGGAATAAGTAACCCCTTTTCAACTTCCCCTCCGCCCAGAGAAGCGGGAAAGAAAAGACTTTTCTCCCTTTGGAGGAGGGAGTGGAGGAGAGACAGATCCCTGAGGCTCCTTCGTGAGAGATGCCACCCCTCTGCTCTTTCCCCAGGGGCAGAGCCGATGACTTTCACCCTGACTCCAGGCCCTACTCCCTGAACCCTCAGTGGCCTAGAGGAGCTAAGCTGTGGGTTTATTTTCTGTCCAGACATCTGGGCTGAGGTTGTCATTAAATACCTGTTTAATTCCATTGTACTGAGCATAAACTCTCATTTATATCGAGAGCATATTGGAATTTTTATGGCTGCAATCCCAAAGCTCTTATGAACAATAATGGTAAGTGGCAGTTATAAAGTGATTTCCAGTTTTCTAAGCATTATGAGCTCTCTTTATACCTGAAGAGGCAGGTGAGGTGCATTTTGGGTTTGCAGATAAAGCGACTGACACTCCAGAGCCTCATTGGAACTGTAGGCACTGATGTTGTCTCTTGGAAATGATGATGATCATTATTGTTTATTATCATTTTCACTGTTATGTTTCCTTTGATGTCCAAACAGAATACTTGCTTAAATACAGCCTTTGGCTAATGAGTTTCCGTTTGGCTGATACTATCTGGGCAGAGAAGAGCTGAATGTGGAGAACCACTGAAGAGAGATGAATGCCTGAGCAGACAGTTGACCTCTTGGCCCTGGGAGAGTTTCCTGCGCTGGGAGGCTGGGCTCTGCAGAGTCAGAGGGCAGGTGCATTGGCAGGGCTGTTGAGATGACGGGGCAGTCCCCATCCATCAGCCAATCAGAACATTCGTGCTCACCTACCATATAGAAAAGAAATGGTGTGCCTCTGCGAGGTCACAAAGACCTTTAGTCTTTGCCTCAAAGAGCTTATGGTGCAATGTCATTGGGGCAAGGACAGTATATACAAATAGAAAGTAAAGTACTCACAGAGGAGTCCTAGCAAGAGTCCAGAAACCCAATATCAGAGCTCGGTTATGTGGAACTTCCCTTTGGAGCAATGAGGAGGGAGGGTCGGGGAGGCACTGGGAGGAGGTGGGAGGAAGGCACCAGGTCAGTACTCCTGCTGGCTTTGGCTGGATCTTATCATCTTCATAAGAAGGGGCTTTCCCGTAGGTCACATCCAGGCTGGAGATGTCTTGCTGGGGTCAAAGTGGAATCGAAGGCCCAGAGCTTCCAGGTGATGGTTTATGCCTACCTGAGGTTTGTGTTGTGGCCCAGGAAGTCAGAAGTCACCCAGGGGCAGGCGAATCTTTCACACTCCAGTCTTCCTCCCCACAAGCTTCTGTTCCCCAGGCCCTCAGATGTGGCAGCCAAGTACTAGGCCTACCAACCCCACTTCCACTGAGCCACCGAGTCCTGGAAACCTGGCTCCTGACTTACGTCCTTTCTCCCACCCCCAACCACTGCCACAGTTCAGGCCCTCCTCACACCTTCCCTGAAAGTCTTTTCTTTTAAAAATAAATGGTAGTATTTTTATAGGAAATAATGGAAGTGAAAACACACCTAAATCCAACAAAAGGATGCATAGCAAAAGGTAAGCCTCCCTTCCACTCTTGCTTCTAGCCTCCCAGATCCTGTCCCAGAGGCAACCACTGATCCCTACTCTCCAACCCCTTCTGTCTCTACCTGCCCAAGCTTCTTCCACCCACTCTTTTCTGGTTTCCAGAATAGTATTTTTAAGAGCACGGACATCCTGTTGCTCCTCATTCTCCTCCAGGTTTGCAAAAACGTAAACTCCATTGGGCCTTACAGACGTCTCCAGACTCACTGCCTTCCAGATGCCACTCACAAGCTCTGTTCCAGCCAAGCCCGACCACTTACAGTGGTGTGTTTTAGCGCAGTGTAGTTTTTAAATAATTTTTAATTTACTTTTTTGACTAGACAACACGTTCACACACACACACACACACACACACACACACACACTCCCCCACAGGTAAGCACTATTGAATCATTTCTTGTATTTCCAATCAGATAGTTTTTCTGCATATTCAATAAAATACAACTACATCCTCTTCTTTTCTACTCAAATGATAACGGGCAATTCACACTTTCTACATCTGCTTTTTAAAAATTCAACAATAATATCCTAGCAACCTCTCCATAGGAATACTTGACCAAAACAATACTCCATTGTCTTTGTATCTCTGAAGTATTCGATTGCATGGAGATTCCACACAGTAACATTTCCACCTTGTGTGGGCCATCCAGTCTCTGTGGATACTACTCAGTTCTTGGAGAGCAAAAGAACACCGATATTAGAATTTTATGTGGTGTTCAAGAGTCACAAAAAATAATTCTGCTTTCGGCTTTGTTTTTTTTTAATTTTTTTTTTAATGTTTATTTATTTTTGAGACAGAGAGAGAGCATGACCGGGGGAGGGTCAGAGAGAGAGGGAGACACAGAATCCGAAGTAGGCTCCAGGCTCTGAGCTGTCAGCACAGAGCCCGACGCGGGGCTCGAACCCACGAACCGTGAGATCATGACCTGAGCCGAAGTCGGACGCCCAACCGACTGAGCCACCCAGGCGCCCCTGCTTTCGGCTTTTTGAACCATTTAAAAATAAAGCCGTTCTTGGGTGCAGGCCCTGCAAAAGCAGGCCGAGAGCCACTTAGGCCCTTTTGTAGACCCCTAATTTATTTAACTGGTTCTCTACTATGAGCATGTAAATCATTTCAAATTTTTTGCTGTGATTTATAATTGTCTGTATGTGACTTCATATGCATGCAGATATATCTACCTGTAGGGAAAGCTCTGAAAAGTGGGATTTCTTTGTCAGAAGACATATGCACTTATTCCGGTAAATAGTGCTAAATTGCCCTTCCAGGGGCTGTGCTAGTTCACACTCCCACCAGCAATGTATGGCAATGTTGTCCTCACAGCCAACCGTGTATTTTCACACATAGGTTTTTGCCAGTCTAATGGGTTTAATAAAAACCAAAAAAGGCATCTCAGCACTGTTGATGTGCAGTTTTCTCCCTTTCTTTCTTTCTTTCTTTCTTTCTTTCTTTCTTTCTTCTTCTTTCTTTCTTTTAAAGAGAGCGTAAGTTGGGGAGAGGGGCGGAGGGAGAGAAGGAGAGAATCCCAAGCAGGCTCCACGCTTAGCATGGAGTCTGACACGGGGCTGGATCCCACAACTCTGGGATCATGACCTGAGCATCAAGAGTCTGATGCTCAACCAACTGAGCCAAGCAGGTGCCTGAGGGTGCACCCCCCATGACAGAGGTTGCATGTCTTTGCATATGTTTAACAGCCGTTTGTATTTCTTTTTTTCCTGTGAGTTATCTTTTCATATCCTTTGCTCACATTTTCATTGGTCTTTTCTTTAGAGGTTTGTTTACATATCTTTATAATTTAAGGGGATACGCCCTTTGCAGCACTGCGCACATTCTTTCCAGGTTTTCGTTTGGTTTTCACTTTGCTTTTCACTTTGCTTATGTAAGTTTCCTTTGTTTGGTATGCACACGCTGTAAACATTGCTTTTTACTTTTATTTGCTAAATGTATCAGTTTGTTATTTTATAGCTTGTGGGTTTTGAGTCTTAATTAGGAAGGATTTTCCCACTCTAAGGTTGTAAAAGAATTCTCCCACATTTTCTCTTGATACTTCTACGTTTTTTTGTTTGTTTACATGTAAATGTTTGACACGTTTGGAGTTTATTCTAGTAGATGGTGTGAGGTACGGCTCTAACTTAATTTTTTTTCAGGCTGGCTGTCCAGGAATATCAACACCATTTATCATACAGTCATATGGCATAGAAGTCATAGCATATGGGATGCTGCCTTTATCATATACTATACATATTTATATTCTTCCCAAACTGTTCCACTGATCTCTCCGTCTATTCATGCACTAGTACTGTGAAGTTTCTAATCAACCAAGTGCTATAATCTGCTTTTATATTTGTTGATCTAGCACAGAGTTTCTCAATCTTGGCACTATTGACATTTGCCAGATATTATTCTTTGTGAGGGCTGTCCTGCCTTGTAAGATGCTTAGCAGCATTCCTGGCCTCTACCCATTAGATACCAATTGCAGAAGCACACATACACAGTTACGATAAGCAAAAAAAAAAAAAAAAAAAAAAAAAAAAAAAAAAAAAAGGAAAGGAACCGATAAAAAGAAAAAGAAAGGTTTCCAGATGTTGCCAAATGTCCCCTGGGGGCAAAATCATCCCTGCCGACAACCACTGGTCTAGCCATTCATGGTTGCTTTTTTTTTTTTTTTCCATGACTTCTTGTTTATTCTTATTTATTTCATCACTGTGCTTGCACATGCTGTTCCCTCTACCTGGAATGTCCTCCTCTTCCTCACTTCCCCATCGGAGTTCAGCTCACACACTGCCTCCAGGAAGCCTTCTTGGATGACTCTGCTCCATCCTGTACCCCCCAAACCCAGGTGCTGACCCCCATCATTCTCTATGAAAATGAACCATTTGTTAGTCTCACACCCTGACCAGGGCATCGGCTCCAAGAAGATAGGGGTCTTGTTCGTGTCTTTAGCTCCAGCGTCTGGTACTGAGCCCGGCACAGGGTGAGTGTTCTGTCAGTATCCTTGGATGAAAAGATAAGTGAATATTTCACCCACCTCTTACCAAGAGCCACGAGTTCAGTTGAAGAGAGATATGTGTGAAGGATGAGATCTCAGCTGTTACCCAGAGTGAAGCCCTGGTGTTGACAATCAGCAGGGGCTGGTGAGAGTCTTGCACGTGTTAAGTGCCTGCCATGCGCCAAGCACGGCAGCAGACGTACGCGATCTCCTGTTTAAATACCCTTCGGTCCCCAGCCACCAAGATGTGCTTGGCTGCTTCGGAATGGGAAGAGGATAGCTGGGGAAACCCAAAGAGCCGAGGAGTTTCTGGGAAACCTGGATAAATAGTGTTGACAGCATGAGCTCAGTTGTCAGGCTCTACTCTATCCACTTAGGAAGCACTTGACCACTTTAAGCCTCAGTTTCCTCATTAGTAAAATGGGGATAATAAAAGTATCCACCTGAGAAGCCTCCTGTAAGAATGCAAAGTGTTTGAGCTACGTTGATACATAGTAAACATTCAATACACAATAGGCTCTTATTACTATTATTTCATCTGCTAACCTTGTACTTACCTGAAATTTTTTCCCAGCTGGCGGTTGGCTTAAAAGCCTCTGAGGCTACCATAGACCTAGTGCAGGATGGTTTTCCAGGGGTGGATCCTTGCAAAGAGCTAGGGAGCCTCCTCCAGGAAGCAACAGTACCCCCTTGGGCTAGTGGCTCATAATCTAACAGGTTCTCTCAGGTCCCTCAACCCTGGGATCCTTGGAGCAAGGAGAGAGAAAGAAAATGATTACCCTGGGTACCGGCCAGACTGTCTGTGAGAGAATGATGGTGTTTGGGGGCCTCTGACTGACTTGCAAAGAGCTAGGGAGCCTCCTCCAGGCTCCTGCACCTGGGAGTAGTATTACCCCTATTTTGTACCTGAGGAAATTCACCTATGATCTCAGAACTAGTAAGAGCCACAATTTGAACCCAGGGAGTCTGGCTCCAGAGCCTGAACCTTTATCCACTATGTTATTCTGGC
Source organism: Lynx rufus (assembly GCF_022079265.1). Taxonomy (NCBI): domain Eukaryota; kingdom Metazoa; phylum Chordata; class Mammalia; order Carnivora; family Felidae; genus Lynx; species Lynx rufus. The sequence goes on from NW_025814896.1 coordinate 82,360,168, forward strand.
CTGTGTTGTTCTCCCATGGTTGAGTAAATCCACAAATTTCATTTGGTGCTACATAGTTATTATGTCATGCCTTACTCCTCTTACTTGTAATGAGTTGCACTCAGCGTGACACTGGAAAGTTTCTGTGACAAAATGTTTTATCTTCCAGATAGCACTTTAGTAAGACACGTCCTAAATGTTAGCAAAAACGAATTGTACGCATATTTTTTAAGTTTTATTTATTTATTTTTGAGAGAGAAAACACCAGTGGGGGGAGGGGTAGAGAGACAGAGAGACAGAGAGATAGAGAGGGAAACACAGAATCCAAAGCAGGCTCCAGGCTCTGAGCTGTCAGCACAGAGCCTGATGCGGGGCTTGAACTCATGAACTGTGAGATCATGACCTGAGCTGCAGTCGGACGCTTAACCAACTGAGCCACCCAGGTGCCTCAAATCATACGTATTAATCAAAATTCGGTGGCAACCAATGAAGAATGGACATGATAGTGCGTGAGTTTGAGAATTGCTGGTGTGCTAGCTGATAATAAGTCTTCGATATACTCAATCATTCCATCCTCTTTGATGGGTTATGTATAAAATTTTGCCCCCCATTTCCCTGAGAAAATGTCTTCCTGGAGTTGGTGGCATGCTTCATCTCTCTGCTTGGCAAACTTTTCATCTTGGGGAGAAGCAAGGCCTCCTTCTCTCTTTAATGACCTCAAAACCCCTCTCTATCATTTGCAATGGTCAGAATAACATGGGCCCCTACTTCAAAAGAGTAAGGCCAAGCTTATATTCAGAGGTTTTGATTTCTTTACAACCGTGTTTCTGGGTCCTTGGTACTTTGCCAAATCACCCTCACCCCTTTGCAGGAAAGTGCCAGTGGTATTAATCCAGACCTTCTTAGGTAACCTGCACTTTTTCACTTTTCTAGATGGAATTGCAAGTGGTCAACCATCCCTGGAGATGGTTTTGGTGCCTGGATCCTGGAGATTTGTTTGGCTCCTTTGCCAAGGTCAGTCCATGCAAACCAGCGGGCATAAGGGAGCTGGCCGTGTAGGCACAGGTTCATGGGACTCGCTTAGGATGACTTAGCCAGATCCCGCCTGAGCTCAGGCTCCTGCCTTTCGCTCCTGCCTCTGAAAACCCAAACTTACTGGACATGTTGAATCTCTTCTGTTTGCTTCACCCTCAGCCCCTGCCCAGATCCATTTCCCAAACTCTGTGCCCCGCTCTGCTTCCAGGAAGGTTTGGCCATTTGGATTCAGTGCAGTCTACAGAGGATCTGGGGATGGAGAGAGAGGGGTGTCTAGATATTTATTCCCCCTTCCTCCTACTAATTGACTGAGGTCCTGACAGTGGCTGAGGTCCTCTGTGGCCATAGTTCCCATGAGGTTGCCCTTCTACTGCAGGGGGGCTCCAGTAAAACCATTTCCTCCCCTCACCTCCTTCAGGCTGAGGGGAAATACTGGCTTCCCACAGCTGTTAATCCCTGGGTACCTCACCACCTTTTGTGGTTCTTTTACCCTCACCTACTTCAATCAACGATCCCTTCACTCAAGTCTCTTTAGTTAAACCCTTTCAAGTGTGCCATCTTCCTACTGGTACTCTGGGTTTTTTTGGGCGCATCTTTATGGCTTTCTTAATATGTTAATGATCCTTGGCATTTCTGGAGAACTCCAATAGCCTGGGCTACCTCTGCTACGTCCAGCATCCCCGGCCATCTCCTGGCATGTGGAGTACCTACATCAATCACTCTGAGTACAACTCCTGTGCCTGTCGTCCCCTGATCCCAGGACTCTCGGGGGGAGGAAACCGAGGTGAGGGGGAACCCTGAGATGTTAGTGCCCATAATGCCCTCTTGGTCAGACTAGATCTTTATTTACTCGAGGCTTCTCATGGCCTCATCCTCCCTCCACCCGTAGCCCCATTCATTCAACAGGTCTTTATGGGAGACCTGCGACGTGCAGGCACATGCTGATCACACAGCTCTACCATCTGCTGTCATGTCAGCATTTCACTCAAGTGATGTTCCTTTTTTGGTTTCGTAGTGTGTAGGCTCCTGGGCAATGACTCATACTTAAAATCTACATTTGCTCACATTTAAAACCTTCAAATACTGGAGAAGTACCAATTGTCTATCACTTATCATTCCTTGGCCAGTGTTCCAAAGAGGCAAACCCAGTTGGAGGCAACCTCCTTAAGGCATCTTGCCCTTTCCTATTTCTGACTGTGGGACACTTAGGTTGTCTGGGCTCCAGCCCTTTCATGTGGCCCCCCAAGGAACTGGACCTTGACGGCAGCCACCAGCATGGCTCTAGGTGCGGTGGTGCGAGGATCTGAATGACCTTGGGTCTTGTAGAGGTCTTTGCCCAGACCCAGGACCGTGCTTCCCTGACAGCATAGGGGGTGACTTCCTCCAGGCTGTACTGGGGACAGCTGCCAATATGGACAACAGCGAAAATGTTACTTGGTATTCAGCCTGCAGAGGTTAAATGTATTTATTTATTTATATGACAATGAAACATTTAAAATAACCTAAATGTCTATCAATAGGAAATAAGTAAGTTGGAGTGAATATGTTATTACAGACTACTATATTTCCATTAAAAATAATTTAATGGATCTATGTGTGCTGACATGGAAGGATGTCGGAAACATATGGGTAAGTACGAAAAAAGCAGTTTCAGGATAGCAAATATAGTTGAATTCTGTGATATAAAAATATTTGAAAGATGTATATATTTTTAAAAAGTCTAAGTGTGTGTGTGTGTGTGTGTGTGTGTGTGTGTTTTACATATATATAAATTATAGGACAGAGATGAGAAAAAGCTCTACCAAGAGTGGTTACCTCCAGAGGCAGAAGTAAGAGTGAAAGAGGTGATGAAGGGGAATTTCTTCAAATTTGGGGAGGTTGTATGTTTCTGAACATTTGGATCTTCACAGTAAGAACAGATTTACATATCAGATAGTTAACTCCTTCTTCCCCCAAAAGAAGAGAGACAAAGAAAGAAAGAACTATTATTAATACAGAGGAAGGGAGGGTGAGGGGGAGAGGCAGTCACTGAAAAGGCTCTTTCATTTTTCACTCTGTATACTTCTGTATTCTTTGAATTTGTGCAGTAGGAACATACTCATGTGTCTCTGGTGTAGCTATTTTTTTTATCATGCAAAGGCTCATTGGTGTAATCAACAGCTAATATTTTTGTCTTCACTCAATCCTGAACACTGTGCTCTACCCTTGATCTGCTGTAATCCTCACAGCATTCTGCGAGTCACATATTATCATCCCATTTTATAGAAGAGGACCCTGGGGTCCCAAAGACCCCAAAGACCAATTACCCAAAGACCAATTGGGTAATCTGCCCAATTGCCCATCTAGCTAGCATAGAACAGGGCTTGAGATCCCAGTGGGTCTGCCTGATTGCAAATCCCACATTCTCACCTCCTGCTGTAGTCCACATGCCAGGCATGGTGGTGGATACCAGCAGGAATGAGGCTTCCTGCTTTCATGGAAGTGGAGCCCAGTTAAGATGGAAAACACGAGAGAAAGGTGAAAGAAATGAACAGACTGAGGAAAATAAGCAGAAACATTTACCGGAAAGAAATGCTCAGAGAAATAGCCCTCATAAAGTTGAGCGACACCAGAAAGACAACCAGAGGTGGTTTGGTGTGCCAGAACACCCGTAAACATTTTCATTTGGTTCTGCCCACCCAGACGCCTCGTGTCACACTGCAGCTCTGTCCAGATGATTCTAATAATAGCCTAATGGAATTCTGTGGTTGGAGGAGACCGGGAGAGGTCACTGAGTCTGTCTTCTGCCTGCAGAAGGGAGTAAATGCTCTTTTTGTGGGAAACAGAAGGCAAGGAGTAACTAAAATTGCTAGATCAAAGTCAGTTCCCCACCCCACCCCCTAAGCCAGCAAAGGAGTGGAGCCGTGTACTGGAGTCCAGGGCACTGACAGTCTTATGAGTCAGCATGTGGAAAATTGTATTCATACTGCAGCTCTTTACAAAGGAAACAACTGCCCACTCCTCTTTTCCAGCTGGCAGACATCTGGTCAGGGGCAGGGTGTCAGCTGGGGAAATGAAAAGGAGTCACTAGAATGCCCCTTCTCCCACAGTGGCGTCCGGAAGAGGAATGGGGACCAGCCACTGGAAGGAGTTGGGTGTTAGTTGTTCATGCATCATTGGGTCACTGTTCCTTCCTATTACCCTACTTCATCAGGACGTGGCTCCATCAGGACACTAGATCAGGCAAAACGTGTTGCAAATGATTAAGGGCCTTGCAAGAGATTAAGAGAATTATATTTGTAGACTCCATCTAGCCAAAGGCCAAAGGGCAATTGCTGGTGATTCTCTGAATAGCTTTATGCATGAAAAATAGAGAATTACTGGAGCTGGTTCCAGGGCTTAGGGCTTTGAATAATGAGGATGTAATGCAGAAACGAGTTCTCTGAGGGAAAATGGCTCCACAGCCATGGGCATGGAGAGGACTGTTGAGTTGGGTATGATCTGAATGAAGATACAAGTCTGATAACAGTGATCCGGAAAGCAATCCATAGGGCAAAGGTCAGCTTTGGGCCACTGTTGTTAATTGGGTGAGAGCTAGGGTGAGGTACTGACCTTCAGGATAAAATTTAAGGGGACATTGAAAAATTCAGCAGTCAAGGAAAATACTATTTTAATGCTGTATTTTTTAAAAATCAAAATTATGCTCTCAAAATACCACAAAACATCCATGATGAACGAAATATGGGAATTTTAAATTTAAAAAATTTTTAAATAAAAAATGACAGGTTGAGCCATATTGGAGCAAGAGGCAAAAAGAAAAATGTGTGCCCCTGCTTTAGTGGAGGCAAACTCTACTGGGGTATTTTCCAAATATGCTTCTTTGCTTGTCTCATTTTTACTTGAGAGAATTGCCATGTTTGACGATTGCTCTTGACTAAGTGACAAGTTTAAATACTCTTTAATTAATTTAAGGAGAACTACAATGATAGTAAATTCCACTTGGGTATAAGTCAGATATTTAAACTTAAAATAACATTGTGAGTTTTAATACACCCACTTTCAATATTTCAATAATTTTTCAACCATTTTAATGTTCTAGGAAGAAATTCATCATTAAAAATGCATATGGAGGGGACGCCTGGGTGGTTCAGTCGGTTAAGCGGCTGACTTCGGCTCAGGTCCTGATCTCGTGGTTCAGTTCGCGAGTTCGAGCCCCTACATCAGGCTCTGTGCTCACAGCTCGGAGCCTGGAATCTGCTTTGGATTCTGTGTCTCCCTCTCTCTCTGCCCCTCCCCTGCTTATGGTCTGTCTCTCTCTCTCTAAAAAATAAATAAATGTTAAAAAAATTTTTTTAAATGCATATGGAGGTCCACAGTTTTCCTTCTGCCTCAGACTCCAACATGGCCCCACATGGCTGTGGTGGTAAATAAACCACATCAGATGGTCTCCACTTAAAAGTGGGATATGTCTGTGTCACACATGGCAGGTGTTTTTGCTGATTACTCCTCCCCTCAGTCTAGGAAAGACCCTTCTACCTCTCTTGGGTCACCCTTTGAGGTTGGAGATGCAGGGAATCATCTTCTCTCATCTCACAACTTTCTCAGAGGCCATGAGTTACAGAAACTGGGGAGGACATTATCTCACATTCATTGCTTGTCACGCAGGGGTCCCTGTCCTTTGGGAAGGGGTCACCTTGAATCAAAGGCCAAGGGCACATAGCACATGCCTGATAAAATCTCCACTGGAAATTCTTGGCTAGAAGAAACTTCCTGAGGTAATGACACTTTTTCTTACTATTAAAAAAAAAAATACATGACATGCTCACATGGTCCAAAATTCAAAAGGATATAAAAAGGTAAACATTAAGAAGCCTGTCTGCCACCCTCGTTCCACACTCTCTGCCTTCCTCCATGTGAACAGGCAATAACATATAGTAGTTTCTTAGCAGTTAAGGGCTTTTTAAAAAATAGTGTTAAAATGGGTTTTATGGGTTAGACTGGGACCCACCTGACTCTTTCTGGATGAGACTCTAGCTGGTGCAGAGTGCTAGGCAGAGCTGTCCTATCTTGCGTGTGGTTGACACTGGCCACTTGGAGCCATTGTTGCACTTGGGTGACGCCAGAGCCCACAGGCAGGGGCACCTGGGCCTCTCTTGCAGACTGGCATAGCGCCTAGAGCTGCTGCTACTGGAGACCCCGGAGCCAAGCTAGTGGGGAATAGTTCTGAGGCTGTCAGCATGGTTGGGGTTTTCCTCCTGTGACATCGTCGGTCTAATAATAATCCCCAAAGGAAAGGGTATCAGTGTTTCTTCGAAACACATACCGGAATTTATAATCTGTCCCCCATTCAACCACAAGCAGACTCCTGCGTACGCAGGATTACACGCGTCCCCACCATGGGAATGACATTCCAAACCACAAACACAGCTCTGTTTCTGTGGTCGCCATGTACCCTTACGGTATCAGTTGCTCCAAAGGCAACTGATTTCCTTTGCTCTCTTGGTTGTGGTTGAGGAGCTCACTGGAGGCTGGGGACGGAGGAGCCCTGTTATGAGCAAGGGTCCCACAGGGTTCCGAGCTGGAGCAGGAGCAGAAGCTGGGCCAGGAGAGATCTCAGTACAAACTGGGAGAAATGCTGACTGAACCACTGTGCCACATTAATTTTATAATGTGTCAAAGGCGTCTTCTCTTCACGCCTCTCTTGGCCACGTCTCTACTCATCGCTCTTCTCTATAAAGTTGTTTCCCACTGACTCACCCTCTAGGGCTTGCTGGCAGGCTCCCCACTCCTTCTGGTGTTCAGCCAAGGGGCCCCTCCCAGACTTTCTTACTCGTTTCTGCCCTTCACAAGGCCCTGGAAACTTAGTTGAAAACTTGAGTGGTGTATGATCTCCCAGGTGCCCCAGGATGTCCTTAACAAGGTGGACGAGGAAAGCAGACTGGACCCCATGGCTCCCCCTGGGTCCTCTATCTCACTTGAATCTGGGAGAGCATGGAGACCATAAAGAAAAACCAAACAGAGCTGGTGGTTCCACCCTAGCGCAGCATGTCGTTGCTTACCTAACCTAGAGAAGACACATTGTTTTTGTTGTTCAGTTCAACTAGTGTGAATGCGTTCTGGAAAGTGATGATGGCTGTGGGGGCAAATTTAAGAATGAATAAGGATCCTTCAGTGCGGAGGAGCGGCAAAGAGTGGCATCCAGTGTTCAGAGAACTGGAAATGTCTAGAGAGCTCTGGAAAGATAGCCTGTGAAATGGGGGCAAGGATCAAATGCTAAAATGCTGAAGGAAATCATGGGAAGAAAGGCAAGCTGCAGGTTGGGTTCTGAAGAAAGGCTACAAATGAAGCAAGATCCCAAGCACCTTCTGTGTTTTCCTCAAACCCGTGGAAGCCTCTCCCTTCATTCGTGCAATACGTACTTGCACCTACTTCACTGAGGGCGCTCAAGAATCAACCAAATGATATATTTCTCTGCATATTTTTCTGTTTCCTTGGATTTCTCTTCCTCAATTTTTGAGAGGAAATACAAGGTTCTAAAATCCCAAATAACTTTTTCTCTGGAAGATGAATTTCACCACTGGTAGTCCATTTCTGGAGATGTGCACTATGTCCAAGGAACACTTTATACAGCAAATTTTCACCAATACCCATCACATACATTCCAGAGGGTGACTGGCTGTTCTTCTGGTAGTGAGTGTAGGTAAAGACTAGATCATTATGTCATCAAGTTAGACAAAAACAGAGCAGAGTGGTGTTGCGTTGGCTTCCTTGGCTATTTGACTGCAACACTTGCTGTATATGTATTTTTTTAACTCTACGATTTTGAGGCCACACTGATGGAATGTTCCTTTGTACTCTTGCTGCTGTCTGGAAATATTTGTTTTCATCTTATGGATTAAAGACAGCTCAGATTTCTATATTTTAATAAATGTGACCTAGATAGTAGTAAACAGCCCACACTTCACCCCTGCCAGTTCTGATATAATACAGTACATCTAAATAAGCCTTTTGAAATTCTGATGAGCTCGGGCAGGCTTACATTCCACTGCCAGGATTCTTGCTGTTAAAGGAGGACTTCTCCAGGGCCCACCCATTAACACAAACCCCCTGCACAGGGGCGGTTGCGGTGGGGGGGGAGGAAGGCAAGAAATATTTTCTCTCACAGCTAAATTGAATAAACTTTAACTTCCTTGCTTCACATGTAAAATGTTAGATATCTCTCGTCTTACCAAATGTCAGTTCCTCTCTCCTGTGGGATGATCTCCCCATCTTCCCAAGGACTTCAGTCCTTGGCATCACCTCTCTTTCTCCTTTCTGCTGCCTTAATCCCTCCCTTCTCTTCTGAATCATTCCCATGTGCATAAAAAATAAACATGAAAAACCCCTTCTTTCATGTCCCCCAGCTACAGCCCCACATCTCCGGTCCCCATCACCCCCAAATTTGTAGGATGACTTCTCTGCCCACTGCCAAGGTCTCTGTCTTCATGGTGCCACTGAAATGGCCCTTGTCAAGACCTCCAGTGACTGCCATGGTTTTGTCCTAATCCTTTCGACCTGACCACTGCTTCCCCCTGGACCCAGCTTGGTTTCTGGGTCAGCTTCTTTCATCGTTTTCTTCCTCTCTGCCCACATCTGCTTAGTCTGCCCCATCCAACTTTAAACATTGGGGCAGTTCAAGGGTTTGGTCTCAGATTCTGTTTTCTTCTGTCTACACCCTCTCTCTGGCTCATCTCACCAGTGCCCAGGAGTTGAAATGCCCTCTTTCTGCTATTGACTCCCAAATTTCTCTCACCAACCCAGACCTCTCCAGCCTAAGACAGAACTACCTGCCTATGTGGCGTTTCCTCATTCAATGTCTCCTGGATGTCCCAAGTCTGACCAATCCAAAACAAGGGATAATATGCATTTCTGCACATTTGAGAATTAAAGGAATTTGTCCTTGTCTTCATCCTGGGTGATGATGCCTACTCATGAAATCCATGCATATATTAAGTGTGGTTTAGGTGTGTGTGTGTGAGTGTGTGTGTGTGGTGCCTTGAATTCTACTCCCACTCGCAGTGTGTATGGTGTCCTGATTGGCAGCTATGTGTCATTTTTCCTGGGATTATGTCTAGTGGTCTGTCTTTCCCTATTGATTCTATGCTATTTTGAATTATGAGTCCAACACCAACAAACGCCTATATCCCATACATTTCCTAGAATGTTGGGAAATGTTCTATAAACTGTGATGATCACCTTGCTGGGACCACAGGGCTAGGCCATACCCTTCCTGATGCAGGTGGTGAGAGGGTTTGCTGCGAAAGAAAGATATTCTCAGTGCCATCAATCCCAGAAGAGTTGGTTCAAGACCTTATATGGAGGAAAAGGGAAACCATAATCCCTCCCTGTGTTCAAGGTCTGGAGACATTGTGGGCATGTCTCTGAGTTACATGAACATACAATAACATTTAAAGCTTTTTTGTTGAAGTCAATGTACTCACTAGTCCATCTCCCATCCCGGCTGGCCCCTAAGGTCCTAACTCATCAACCATGAAGCTTCCCCTCAAGGGTTGGGGGGCAGTTCTCTGGAGCAAGAACATATAATGGGCTGGGAAGCTCTGGCCAATAGCTCACCCTGTTGTACACTGGATTTACTGGGGGAGCTTTAAAAAATGCTGATGACTGAGACTTTCCCTGGAGATTCTGATTTATTTGTTCTGGGTGTGGCCTGGTCCTTGATAGTTTTCAAAGCTTCCCGGGTGATTCTAATGCACAGCCAAGGTTGAGAGCTCTACTCAAGGGTTTGGTCTCAGGTTCTGTTTTCTTCTGTCTACACCCTCTCTCTGGCTCATCTCACCAGTGCCCAGGAGTTGAAATGCCCTCTTTCTGCTTTTGACTCCCAAATTTCTCTCACCAACCCAGACCTCTCCAGCCTAAGACAGAACTACCTGCCTATGTGGCGTTTCCTCATTCAATGTCAATGCCAGCGACGCTGGCACCAGCTTCACAAAATTTTTCACCACAGCTGGTTTCCAGCAGGACTTCAGCTGTATAGAGCTGCAGGTATATATTTATTGAAAGGCCCTTCCTGTAATGATCTCTTTCCCCAATAAACTGTGGGTTCTTGGAGGACTGGGGCTGGGTCATGGCATCTGTTTCTCTATGTCCAGTGCACAGTGGAGCTCAATAAATAAACGCTCGCTTAGTGCATGGATGAACATCCCAAGAGAGTGAAGTTGATGGTTGCCGCCAGTCCCCATGCCCTGCATTCACTTTCAGAGACTGAACCATCAGTGCACATTGGGTGTGCACTTGGCATCACAATACATTCCACACTTGAGTCTCCCAGGTTCCCACGCACGGCACTCTCTGTGGAATTGTTCTCCACGCTTTCATTGTTCTTCTACTGCCTCCTCCATCAGGGCGGGGAAACACACCACACTAGGTTTGCTTCCTATTTGCTATGGCTGGGGACCGTCATCTCAGAATGTTTCATCCAGCCACTCCAAACGTGCTCTCCCACTGGCCCAGGAATGTGGTACCCTAAGCGCTGGAAGGTTTAGAACCTAATGGGTGGTTCTGAGAAATCTCCTGAGGGCCTTGGAAGCAAGTGTTCCATGACAGATGATTTCTCTTTGGGATGTGACACTCACTTGACATTGTCACCTGTCATTCTCTGAGTCTCAGGATGACATCATTTAGCTTGGGACTCCGGGTGTATTGGATGTACCAGCATTGGTTGTGCCCTGCTCTTGTGCAGCTCTATTCCTTGTAACTAAATCCTTCAAAATGGGCTATCTCAACCCAGGGTCTTAGAGAGGGTGATCCATGACTTTCTAACATTAAATGTAAAGTACGGGTGCTTGGGTGGCTCAGTCAGCTGAGTGTCCAACTCTTGATTTCAGCTCAGGTCATGATCCCAGGTCCATGGGATTGAGCCCCGTGTCCAGCTCCATGCTGAGTGTGGAGCCTAAGATTCTCTCCCTCCCTCGGCCCCTCCACTGCTCACACTCATGCTCTCTCTCTCTCTCTCTCAAATAAAAAAATAGGGGCACCTGGGTGGCTCAGTTAAATGTCCAACTTCAGCTGAGGTCATGATCTCATGGTTCGTGAGTTCGGGCCCAGCATCGGGCTCTGTGCTGACAGCTCAGGGCCTGGAGCCTGCTTCAGATTCTGTGTCTCCCTCTCTCTCTGCCCCTCCCCCACTCATGCTCTGTCTCTCAAAAATGAATAAACATTAAAAGAATGTAAAAAAAAATAAATTTAGAAATAAAATAAGATAGTACATAAAGTATTGCATCACCATGATTTAAGCACATCTCTCTGAAGGGAGAGCCCCTTAGTTTTCTTCAGATTTAAAGTTGCCCAAGAAACTGCAAAAGTTCTGGCCCATCGACCTCCCACAGTCTTCCCCACAGTTTTAACTTCCTACTGATCCTAGAAGGCCTTGAGAGGGTGGGTTTTTTCATTATTCTGGCACAAAGATCTGGAATGAGGTGGCCTAGGTTAGGCTAGCCTCTGTGGACATAGAAGGAGACTGGGGGTTATTTGGTTTTCTGAGAACTTGGAAGGTAGAGGAATGCATTAGTGGCCATCCTTCATCCTCCATCTTGAACACTGATTGTGTGTGTGTGTGTGTGTGAGAGAGAGAGAGAGAGAGAGAGGGAGAGAGAGAGAGAGAGACCTCCTTACACTGAGCATTGAGTTTAACAATCTGACAGACAGTCGTGTCTCATTTTTCCTGTGCCTACCCCTGTCAGCAGATCCCAGTTTCCCGGGCCCTGTAATGCTTATTCAACATGGCTGGAATCTCCTCAAGGAGACCAACCTCCCGCCACCAACATTTCCACCCCCTGCCCACCTTGAACTCCTTGTAGATAAGCCCCTATATCATCCCTTTCCCCAGGTTGGGTTCTGTTTCTTTCCAACAAGACGCAATACCCATCCCTCCCTGGGAAGTGGCTGTGGATAAAGGGAAGCATTGTTTCCCACCCAGGACAGGAAGCAGCTGGTGGACTAGCGCCCCCAGTGCATGTGCAGCCCCATTCCCCTTGGCCACGGAAGAAGGGCCAAACAAGGATTGAAACTGGGAAGCAAGTGCAGGAACTGCTAAGGCTCTAAAGGACCGCCTCACAGAGGAGGGGGAGTGACCACACCCAGGGCTGAGTAACATCCCAGTCAGCCTAGCCTGGCCTGGAGACACCTGGTCACACCTGCTCTCTGCTCTCGACAAGCTGGGGACTCAGGTCCATGGCTGTTCTGGGGAGAGCAGAATGTGTGGGGGCTTCTGTCACTGCCCTTCCTACTCCCCACAGTGGGGTGATTTCCAGTCCTCATTTCCGCTACTTTCTCCTACATAGTCTTGTACATGTTTCTTCCTACCAGGCTGGCAGGGGGCTCCTTCGTCAGGCTCTCGGTGCTGGTGGAGTGAAAAGGTGGGATAGTGCCAGGAGACACTTTTCCTGGCAGGTGATCTGCCCTGAGTTTGGGGAAGTAGTATCAGTGTGAGGAGCATGGACATCCTGGGCTTTGCTGTGAAACTGATCATGGGGCCCCAAATCCATTGTCTTCTTGCCCAGAATTTTCTATGCATAAATCCCTCACGTAGATGAACACCTACTTAAGTCCATAGGTACTGTAGCTGGTGCCTGTCCTGAACTGCAGCATAGTGTGGAGACTGCATCCGCATATAAGAATCATGACATTCATTTCAAAACAATAACTGGCATTTATTGGGCATGGACTGTGCCAGATACATTGCTAAGCACTTCACATGGATTACCCATTTTAATCCTCACAGTGCACCGGAAGTAGCTACTGCTACTATGATATTTTACAGAGGAAAAGAAAGCTCAGAGAAGTTAAGTAACTTGCCGTAGGCCACAAAGTAGGTAAAGGTTTAAGCTGAGCATCAAATCCAAGTCCAAGTCCAAAGCCTGTGCTCATAACCACTACCCTGAGCTACCCCTAAAGGATGGTTAGAAAATCGGAGTAGTTCAGAGAGTAGATGATATAGGAATTCAACTATAGATGACATAGGAACTCGGAAGAATGAAAAAATCAGGTAATAAGAGAAAGGGGGAGTGGAGTGGGAAGGAGAAATATGATAATTCTAGAAAAGAAAGCCTTGAACTCTGCCGTGAAAATCCATTGGTTTCACAAAAAGGAACATTGAAGGACTTTCAGGGGATATCTACAGTGATCCCAGAAACCGTACCCCATCTCTCCACTCTGATAGGCCTCCCATGTCCACAGCGTGGGAGCCCTTGGCTTCTGACCCGAGCTCCAGCCTGTATTGGCCCCCACTGGGTGCTAGTCACCCCTTCGCCTCCACATACTCTGGTGACGTTCCACCCAGATCCTCTCAGGTCCCTGCTCCTGGCTGTGTGTACTTTGCCTCGGAACAACCTGTACCTGCAGCTTCCTCAGAGGCCTGGCCTTGTGCTGATGGAGCCACCTTCCCCTCCAGGAGCAGGAAGAGCCTGGGAATGTGTAACCCCCCAAGTCACCTGTAGCCAAGGACTGATGGCGGCTGAAAGCTCAGCAGCCCCACGTCAAGGTGTACAAAGGCCAAGGTGTAATTTCTACTCTGGAGCTCCTCAGGAGCCAGGCTGGTGCCAGACGTCCATGGAGGTCACCACCTTGCTTGGCTCCTTCCCTGCCTTGTGTACTTCCCCACTTCCCTGGGATTTCTCATGCCTTCATAATTGCGTGTGCACAAACCTCATATCAGGCTCTGTTCTTGGGAGCCAGACTGAAGACAGTGTCACTGTGATGTCCACCAACATCTCTGGGAAGACTGAGTTGACTTGAGCTCACTGGACATCACACCAATCATGAGGCTCTGGGGACGTTTAGGGTCAAAGAGTCCCTAAAGGTAGAGGGCAGGGCAGGGACATTCACCCCTCCTGCAGAATTCCCAGTTGTACACAGTGACGTCTGGGTTGACAGTGGCCCTTGCTTTCAGAGACGGAACTAAGGTGAGAGTAGGTGGTGATTCCCACAGGGGTTACCTCACCCGAGGAGCCATGTTCCCCAAGTTTCATGTAAGAATGCTCTAATGAGAAGACACACAGTGCATAGAACACCCTCGGAGGAGATTCGACATTACCTCCTACACACACACACACACACACACACACATACACACACACCCCTCCTCTATTCTCTCATGCATGCCTTGCCCTCAGTCAGGGCCTGCTGGGTCAAGGCAAGTGACCAGGTTTGAGGCCCACTGTAAAGCCAGACCCCAGGGCTCATGATTTTTCCTGCTTGAGTAAGCCCTCGCTGGCAGCCTGGCAGCAAAGATAACTACCAGCTCAGGTCACAGGAAGAGTGGTGGGGTTGAGAGAAAGAAAGTGAAGCACCGCAGGGCCTTGGGACCTGCCTGACAGCAATGCGCCGAGAGTCATCTCAACTCTCTCCCTCCACACCTGCTCAGAGAGTGTGATGTGCCACCTGGGGAATGCAGGTGCCTCCCTCCCTCTGCAGCCTGGCCACAGGGGAACAGCTGTTCCACCTCTGCAGAAAAGGAGTCTCTCTTCTGGCCCCAAAGGGATACCCTCTCCTGCCTTCTTCCTCATTCCTGAAGTTGTGGCAGTTCTTCCTCCCTGGGTGGCGCCAGGTGTGGTCGTCACTGGAGTTCACCCCCCACTCACGGGTGTTTATCCATCACGAACCAGGAATGTGCTTCCTTCTGTCAGCCTGGGAAGGTCCTGAGGTAGTACACAATTCCTCCTCCCTCGGCAGAACTTACACCCATGCTTCTCCCCATGGCCTCCCCAGGCGCCAAAGTGGGCTGAGAAAATCTTCAGCAGCAAAGGCAGAGTTCCTAGGGGTATATTTGCCTCCACTCAGGAAAGGCAGCAAATTCAGATTCTCTCAGTAATAACTCAACCAGCCCTCAGGGCCACTGTGGACGGTTGTGTAGATTACATATACCGCACAAATATGCCCTGTTGAGGGGATGAGTGGAGGCTGAGACCCAACCAGAGCTTTATCGGCCACGCTGTGTACTCTGGTGCGAGATACCTTCTTTTTTCCATTGCACAAAAGCACCCCTTGATCATTGGACTATGTACCCCGAAGGGCACAGTTTCCTAATTCATGCAAAGACTCCCTATCATCTAGCCTCTGACCTGGCGACCTTGTTTCCCTGACCTTCTTCTGCCTAGAAGTGTTCTCATCTTTGCAGTCCCCAAAGGCAGTCTTTCGCTTTTCATCTTCTGTCTGGGATGGTCTAATGGAATCAGAGACCTACAGTCTACCATTGCCATTGAGAAAGTAACACCCACGTGTCTTCATAAATTCTGCATCGGCAATGAACAGCAGCCTCAGTCAGTCTGGACGAAAGTGTCACTGCCGGTTGGCCCATCCACTCAGCCTGGCCTTCCTTCTTCTCCTCCCACAGTGTTCAGCAAGATCACTTCTTACGAGGCTTTCTCTTGTGGAAGTGAACAGGGACAAACCTGAAAAGAGGCCCCTGCCTGTGCTGCAGCCTTAAGAAATGTCAGGTGGAGCTGATGATCAGGTTTGGCTCCAGTTCCCCCTTGCTCTTCTGTGTGATACTTATTTCCCTGTGTTGGGTCTTTCTCTGCTGAGCTGTGAGCTAGAACGAAGCACCCCGGCTGGAGGCGGTGACCAGCCAGAGAACAGCTTGAGCAGAGGTCATGGAAAGCTCCTGCTGTGCTCATCGGCCCTTGCCGACTTCAGTCTGTCTGATGTGGTGGAGGCATACGTATACCCCACACACACGCTCCCTGAACCTGTCCTTCCCAATGTTCTCTCTGCAACTTTTCTCCTCAGCTGTTCACAGGAAGCACAAAGTAAGAGTTTGTTCTTGCATTGCCGGAGCCCCTCAAGATTAACTCCGAAGCTCTCAACTGGGCAGATCTCCTTGGGCCCCTCTAAGGGGTGGGAATGGGGGCTGGATAGAGGATTTGGAGCTAGTCTGATCCTACAGGTTGGGGCACACCCTGCAAACCCAGGCTTCACCAGGTGCACAGGAGGGCCCGGGCCCGTTCGTTCAGT